>NC_083239.1:37243529-37900797 GCF_032191835.1 Heteronotia binoei
TTTTTGAAAAATGCCCAGGATATTATTGGAAAAATGTGCTGGTGAGTCTTTGAAATTCTCTGTGCACTGTGTGAATGACCAGTTATGTCTTTGTCATTGGAGCCCAGCCTTTCCATGTCACCTCTTGGTTTTTCAGAGCTGTTCATAAGTAGTGAAGTAGAAGATTTGCTCTTCATTTTGGGAGATCCCTAACAAAGTCCTCAGAAGAAGTGCTTTGGCTTCTATTGGCCAACTACTTTTTAATTTAATTTCTGAATCGCTGCAACACTCCTACATTCTAGCTGTGAACTGTGGAACTGTGAACTCAGCAGCAGGAAATAGTTCATCATCTGCTTTTTTTAATGAAACACTGATGAGCAAAAGACAGGGAATATTGACTTGTGGATGATGGGGAAATCCTTGAGGGTCCCAATAAGGAGTTCAACTAGAGACAGTGGACTTCAGCAGAAAAGAATGTATTAAGTCATTTAAACTACACAGAGAGATCCTATCCAGATACTGAAAATGAGTTCTCCAAAGTTTGACAGATACACCATGCATTATAAAGTATCATCTTTCACCTCCAGTTATCCCATGATCTATTCACTACACATTCACTATGTTTTCATTATCATTTACTACATTTAAAGGTAAAGGTAGTCCCCTGTGCAACCACCAGTTGTTTCCGACTCTGGGGTGACGTTGCTCTCACAACATTTTCATGGCAGACATTTTACGGGGTGGTTTGCCATTGCCTTGCCCAGTCATCTACACTTTCCGCCCAGCAAGCTGTCTACTGCCTGGTCCTTTTTAATTGGAATTCCTGGGGACTGAACCTGAGAATTTGCAAAAACCTGAGAACTGCACTTTTCCACTGAGCCATAGCCACTCCTCATAGGAAAGGCTTTTCCACTGAGCCATAGCCACTCGTCATGGGAAAGGCTTTCCTTCTTATGGCTTAATGACATATTTGTTGGGCTAAGGGTGGTCTTAGCCATTGAGCAAAAGGGATAGCGGAATTCCATGTTTAGGGGGGAAACAACCATTTAAGGGATGAGACGAAGAAGAAGAGTGGGATTCTGGCACCATTGCAACTGTCCTACATAACTCTGACAGCTATCTTTTGATGGCACCACTGGCTTCCAACCAGCTTGCATGCAGTGAGGATTACATTCACTTGGCCTTGATGGAGAGGTGGTGGTGGCAGTGATTCCGGGTCCCCATCCTGAACTTCTGGCCAGGGCCCCAGAATCTCTGGGTGTGCCAAACCCCAGATCTCTTGATATGTGGCACAAGAAAATTAGAACAAGGAAGGGGATGGAGATTTCCTTAGTAGCCAGCTGAGGATGAATTATGTACCAAACTTTTTAGACTAAAGTTGGCACTGAACTCAAAGGTTTTTTTCCCCCATGAAATTGTTTTTCTGAGAAGTTAACCTTTCTGTGTTGTTAGAGTGGTCTGTCTTCTCGACAATAAAAGTATTACATGTGGGCCAACTGAATTTATGGGCAGACTCATGGTATAAGAACAGCAGCTGAGGGACCCCAGTTTTCACATCAGAGACTTTACACTTGAAAGGCATTAAAGAGAAACCAAGATAATAGTCTTTCTTCTTTGCCCAAATGTCAAGGGGCAACAGTTAAGGCTTATCAAGGACAGTAATCAAGGACAGAATGAGTAGACACATTGATGAACAGGGGTTATTGAGGAAGACTCAGCATGGGTTCTGTAAGGGAAGATCTTGCCTCACTAACCTGTTACATTTCTTTGAGGGGGTGAACAAACATGTGGACAAAGGAGACCCGATAGATGTTGTTTACCTTGACTTCCAGAAAGCTTTTGATAAAGTTCCTCATCAAAAGCTCCTTAGAAAGCTTGAGAGTCATGGAGTAAAAGGAGAAGTCCTCTTGTGTATCAAAAACTGGCTGAGTAATAGGAAGCAGAGAGTGAGCATAAATGGGCAGTTTTCGCAGTGGAAGACGGTAAGCAGTGGGGTGCCGCAGGGTTCGGTTCTGGGTCCCATGCTCTTTAACTTGTTCATAAAAGATTTAGAGTTGGGAGTGAGCAGTGAAGTGGCCAAGTTTGCAGATGACACTAAATTGTTCAGAGTGGTGAGAACCGGAGAGGATTGTGAGGAACTCCAAAGGGATCTGTTGAGGCTGGGTGAGTGGGCGTCAATGTGGCAGATGCGGTTTAATGTGGCCAAGTGCAAAGTAATGCACTTTGAGGCCAAGAATCCCAGCTACAAATACAAGTTGATGGGGTGTGAACTGGCAGAGATTGACCAAGAGAGAGATCTTGGGGTCGTGGTAGATAACTCACTGAAAATGTCAAGACAGTGTGCGTTTGCAATAAAAAAGGCCAACGCCATGCTGGGAATTATTAGGAAGGGAATTGAAAAAAAATCAGCCAGTATCATAATGCCCCTGTATAAATCGATGGTGCGGTCTCATTTGGAGTACTGTGTGCAGTTCTAGTCGCCGCACCTCAAAAAGGATATTATAGCATTGGAGAAAGTCCAGAAAAGGGCAACTAGAATGATTAAAGGTCTGGAACACTTTCCCTATGAAGAAAGAATGAAACGCTTGGGACTCTTTAGCATGGAGAAACGTCAACTGTGGGGTGACATGATAGAGGTTTACAAGATAATACATGGGATGGAAAAAGTAGAGAAAGAAGTACTTTTCTCCCTTTCTCACAATACAAAACTCGTGGGCATTCGATGAAATTGCTGAGCAGACAGGTTGAAACGGATAAAAAGAAGTACTTCTTCACCCAAAGGGTGATTAATATGTGGAATTCACTGCCACAGGAGGTGGTGGCAGCCACAAGCATAGCCACCTCCAAGAGGGGTTTAGATAAAAATATGGAGCAGAGATCCATCAGTGGCTATTAGCCACTGTGTGTGTGGCACAGAGTGTTGGACTGGAGGGGCCATTGGCCTGATCTAACATGGCTTCTCTTATGTTCTTAAGGCTACCTTTTTCTCTATTAAAAGTGCTGTCTTTAATAAACATTTTCTAAAATCTTTTAAGGAAGGAATGCATGTTTTTTAAAAATCCCATATTCTTCTTCTGAGGCATGTATATCTCATTCTAGACGTTGAGGTTAATTCTATTAGACCATTCTTTGCTCAGTGTGTAAAACAAGTTTTTTTCAAAAAATATCCAACAATATGAAAGATTAACTTTGTTTCTTACTGTTTTATATATACTGCAAACCCATCAACTGTGAGTATTTCAACTCTGTTGATTCATGTGTGTCATCTTTCTCATCAGATTTTGTCTGTTGGAAGGTTGTGTTATGCTCCTTGTGGAATCAGGCAGATTTCTTCCATAGTAGAGAATTATCACCTTTCATATCTGCGCAGGGAAGAATGGCCCTGTACTTTTTGCTCCAGATCTCATACACATGACAATTTCACCAATAGTACATTGCCAATGAAATTTCATCAAATAATTAGATTTGATTCCAACAGCATTATAGAAAACAACTTGATTTGGAGGGTATAAGCTTTAGAGAGTCTGGGTTCCCTTCAGCTATAAATCAGCGTGTAGATCCCTGAGTTCTTCCAACCCAGTCAGAAAGTGGGAGGGGTGTTGCAAAGAAGGAACTCAAGATGCAAAGGTGCAAAGTCATCCTGAGTCGCCTCTTTGAAATGACACTCCCAACTTCAGATGGGAATATAAGACCTTAGGCATCTCCATGCTGACTTATATGTGATGAATGGAAATCTGATTCTTGAAAACTTGTACCCTGAACATCTTGTTGCTCTCTAAGGTACTAGTGGACTTGAATCAGGACTACAAAGCTCCCAATGGGGGTAGGAGATCCCCAGTTTGGGGCTCCCAACATGCCTGCATGGAGTAGACTGCCAGAGGGATCCCTACCCCCAAGGAGCCCCATTGTTGTGCAATGTGCCCTGCATAATGATGTGACCATAGTACCATAGATTTTTTTCATGAATTCTAGAGCATTTCCAGTGTGATGTGCCCAGCATGATGATGTCACTTCCAGGTGATGTCATCATGCAGGGGACGCCACTCGACAATGAGGCTCTTTGGGGGTATGGATCCCCCCAGCAGTCTGCTCCATGCTGGCGGAGGAACCTGGCAACCCTAACTTGAATATTACTATTCTACCACAGACCCAGTGCAATCATGCAATGGACACACACTGTAGTAACAGACACGATTAGTTCAATATTTTAATACCCAAATCCCATTTACCTCCATTTTTCATCCGTTATATCAGGATTATTTACATCAGATACCATTTAGTAATTTACCACTTGAGGTCACATTATTTTGACAAAGGAGAAAAGTAGCAAAGGAGTTTTCACACACACACATGGACGCACACACAAACCTGAGAATAGGCAGAGTGTGCTACACTAAGAAGACTGCAGAAGAAGACTGCAGATTTATACCCTGCCCTTCTCTCTGAATCAGAGACTCAGAGCTGCTTACAATCGCCTATATCTTCTCCTCCCCACAACATACACCCTGTGAAGTAGGTGGGGCTGAGAGGGCTCTCACAGTAGCTGACCTTTCAAGGACAACTCCTGTGAGAGCTATGGCTAACCCAAGTCCATTCCAGCAACTGTAAGTGGAGGGGTGGGGTATCAAACCCGGTTCTCCCAGATAAGAGTCCGCACACTTAACCACTACACCAAACTGTCTCTACACCAAACTGGCTCTCAAACAAAGCTGAATGGAAAGATTTTAAGAAATGTGCTTCTTTCTTGAAGCTAGCAGCACAGGATGGCCTCAAGTTCTACTGTAATGTATGTGGAGTCAAGTGAAAACTGAGTTGGGTGTTCCTCCCTGGCTCATTCGAGCCCGACGGCCAGAGCTTGGGGACAATGGGCAGCAGGATTCTAAACCTTACTGCCCTGCTGCAATCATGCTTCCTACTGTTTTGAATGGACAAATCAACTGTTTGCGCGGGAACACGGGTGTGTATATAGTTGGCCTCGTTGGCCCAGTTCAGCAGTCTTATGCTTAGCCTTGATTACGCTGAAATCAGTACAGAGCTGATGTTGCACTACCACCTCGCCTCATCATTGCCTAGAACCCACTATATTATAGTGGCGACGAAAGTGGGATCCTGGTGAGCGGTCCAACCGGTATCGCATCGCACATTGCTGCTCCAATCCAGCTGCTCAAGCCCCAGGGATGGGTACAAATGAATGTGTTGGAGCTTGCTGTTTATTCTTATCTCTCTCAATCAGAAGATCGGGCCATGGGAAGTCTCACCTACAACATGGCAGCTATGTTTCCGCAATGAGTGTGTGTGTGTTAAAAAAAAAAAATCCTTTCCCAGTAAATATTTAGATTTTTCTGCAAACCTGGGGAGAAGTTTGCAGGAAAACCTCCGCTTTTCCCTTATCCATAGATTTAAGTATCACAACAGAGCAGAGTTGGCGTTTAGATATTTAGATAATTGGTGAACTCTCTGGGCGTTTTCCCTCTTCACCGCACAGCGTCTGCGCGGATTTCTCACCAACTGCTCCGAGGAACCAAGAAGAGCCGCGGCTTTTGCGTCACTAATGTAAACTGGGTTTTAGCAGTTTACATTTGCGACGCAAAAGGCCTGGCACTTCTTGGTTCCTCTGAGCAGTTGGTGGGAAATCCGCGCAGAGGGACGACGCAAAAGACCCAGCACTTCCTGGTTCCTCTGAGCAGTTGGTGGGAAATCCGCGAAGAGGGATGTCGATCCGAGGTAAGCTCTGTGGGAAAACGCCCTATGTGTTTTGTTTTCTTTACTATTTAAAGAATAGTAGCATCAATCATCTTGTTTAATTTTATTTATTGCCTCGAATCATTGTTATTAATAATAATTGTAAGTGTTATTAATTTAATTTAATGCCTTGATATATGCCTTGAATTATTAAAGTTGATGCCAATAGAAGGGTCTGTTTTGGATTTCAATCAAGGATCCAGTTTAATTTAATTTAATGACAAATATTAGTGTGCTTAAATGTAAGCATAAAAGCAGGTTCATTGACTTAGTACGTTTTCCATAAATTATTGCGAAACAGATGGATGTGATTTACAGGCCACAGATGCTAAACTCATGACAGTCCAAAACGAGTAATATTTCCTGGGAAGTTAATTCAGTGGTATTGAGTGTCACATAAGTAGAAATGTGTTTGCTGCTTTTATAGCATGCAATCTATCTTCACTCAGAAGAAGTAGTATTTCTTGTTTCTGCATTACCTGAATGCGAATTATGGTGAGTTTATTCTTTTCCTGCCATTTTTTCCCTTCAGATTAACCAGTGTGTTGCTATGAACAGCATGACAATGCAATCCTAAACTGATTTATGTCTTGAATTAATGACATCAATGCTCTTAGAAGGGTCCACATCGGTTTAGAAGTTCAACATAAATGTGGGGTTTGGATTTCTTCTGGAATTCTAATTGATTTGTAGAATGCAGAGATCAGTTCCCCTGGAGGAAATGGCAGGTGGGGGCGAACTCTATAGCATTGCATTCTTGCTGAACTTACCGATCTTCTTGAACTCAAACTTTCTCAGCAAAAAACAGATCTCCAGGAATCTTCCAAGATGAAGCTGGAGGTTTTAGGTGTTAACGCAGTTTAGCTTTCCACTATGAGGTAATTCTTGGACAGCTATCCCCATCCTACTGAGGTATTCACTGCTGCAGGAAGTAGTGATGGCCACAAGTGTAGAAGGCTGTAAGCCTCGGAATAAAAGGGAACATTGGGAGAAGGCCTTGGAATGACTGAGTGACAAAGCATCTGTATTCAGGACTCCAAAGTTCTGTCTCCAGTTAAAATAATAAGGTAGAAGGTGATGTGAAGAGACCCTGGAACACCACTGCCAGTCTGAGTAGACAATCCTGACCTTGATCGACCAATAACCTGAGGCAGCATAAGCACCTACATGTATTTTCACATGACTGGACATATATTTAGTTTGATACACCCTCAGAGTAATCATTAAAATAAAAAACCTGAGATTAAAGTCCACTCATTAGACATGAATTAAATTTTGAATAGATCTGCTTTTAATTTATCTCTTATGGTGCAAGTCCAAGAATATTACTAATCAGTAGGATGCTCAGTAGACCTCCTGAGGGTAGCTTTATTATAGACCTTGATGTTTGCAAGATGGGATGAGAAACATATTCCTGCTGCAAAGGGGTTCCTGTTTAAGGATGGACACGAACCACATCTTTGCAGTTTGGTTTGTGGTTCACGGCTGAACCATGAACGGATAACCAAACCGGTCCGGAGCAGTTTGTGACTCCCCAACAGTTTTGATGGGAAGAAAAAAATAGGGGTTTTAATGGCTCTGAGTCACTTGAATCCCTGCTTTCTGCTCCCCATTGCTCCGCAGTTTTTAAAAAGAGCTTATAGGAGAGTCTTAAACAGCTCAGAACCATTTAAACTCCTGCTATTTGTTCTCATGAACTGCCACCAACCACCACAAAATACTTTAAATTCATGGAAGTCTGTGGTGGCTCTTCAGTTTGCAAACATCACTTTGTGAACCACAAACCAGCCAAAATTTGTAATGAACTTTTCTTTGTGAGCTGGGAAAGTTGGAACATTTGCTGCATTCTATTGGAAGATAGTGGACTTTCCTAGAGATCAGCTGAAGTCAGATTCTGAATCCCCTCACCCACACAATTGCTGCATCCCAGCAAAATTGGGGCACCGTGTGCTTTCCGGGACCAGAGAAGAGAAGCACCTGATGGCCCTGTTCCACCGGTAGTTGTCTTCTAAACAACAGAGGAGAGTTAAATCTGTTTAACAACTGCTTGAGTAACTTGGTGCAAGCAGAATATATTCAGGTGTTAATCACAGATTGACTCCAGGTGCAAATATTGTATCTTGGCTACAAACAGGACTCTTTATGAACTGCAGCCTTCTGTATGAGTGAAATAGTGGTAGGGGGCTTGTGCAGTACAGCTTTAGGATTCCTTGTTTATACCAGCTCTAGCATTAGGCAGTTGTCAAATAAACAAGACTTTCAGGAGATAACTTTAAAACATGAAGAATAACTACTTGTCTTGACCTTTCTTTAAGGGCCTCCCAAATCCAGCACCAGCTCTTTCCAGAGAACTTTCGACAGATCCGATGATGACGCCAACTGACCTGTACGACACATTTGATTTCGAGAAGCTGAGGATGGGCACACATCATGAAAGAGCAAAGGAATTTTTCAACAGGATCAAAATTTTTGCCTTGAGATTATTCACCTGAAGTTTTTATTTAGGCTCTTTTCACCTGAAAGCGGGCTTTTAACTCATATCGATGTCATGAAACTCTTGCATGCTGGAGATGTAGATGTAGACGGCAGAATAAGTTTTGCTGAATTGAAAGCCACGTTTGATTAATTATAAAGGCTTTGGGCAATCAGGACCCTTGGTCCACACTTCACTGTCTGATTCCAACAACTTTCCTCTTCTGTTTCTATTGTTTTGTACTCCAACTCTCTTCTCTGCAGCTCTGTAACTCTGTAATTGTGCTGAAAGGCGGGACTTTTGTTGAGCAGAAATGCACAGGAACTCAGCTCTGACTGGCTTGGCATCAGAGGGTGTGGCCTAATATGAAGATGAATTCCTGCTGGGGTTTTTCTACAAAAAAAAGCCCTGCTGAAAGGTGCTATTAAAACAATAAAGCTCACATTAATATAAGCTTCAAAAAAAAAACCTAATTGTTTTTCATTTTGATATCATATGTTTTTTTCAAAAGCAATGGTTATTATTTAGAACCCTCTGTGCACTGTATGAATAATCAAAACTGTCCTTCATTGGAACCCACGGTTTCCATGGCTAATATTGCTGCTTGGTTTCTCAAAGAGTCCTCAGCAGATGCATATTGATACAAAAGCAGAATCTGGAAAGTCAACAGTAAATTTGGACACTGGTTTTAAAGAGTTCAGCTGTCTAAAAGTACTAGAGTGGATTGTTTGCCCTTCCCTTTGGACAATCTCTGACAAAATAGCCATAAGAAAGGCATTAGATTCTATTGCCCTTTTTGAATATACCAACTGGATATTCCATTTGATTCACATTGTATGCCAAGGAATCTGGTAGCACTTTTTAAGGTGATGAAGGGAGATCCTCAGAGAAATCAGAAGTTCTAAATTTTTCAATTGATTTCTAAATAACTACATTTCTCCTACATTGTTGTGTGGAACAGTGAAGTCATTAGGAGGAAATAATTAATATTCTAGTCTCTTCTCCTTTATGAAACAGTAGTGAGCAAAGGACTTATTATTTCTAAACAAGATTAGTGAAATATAGAATGTATTAGTTCTAAGCAGATTACTAAAATATAGAAAAGCCGGACCCCCATTTGAACAGCTGCAAAAGTGGATCACAGATACATAACATTCCACAGCTAAAAGAGTGGTAGGTCTGCTATTATCTTCAAATAAAAGAGGTAATGTCTACACATAATCTATATTATGGAGCAAAGGAAGAATTAAAAGATTTTTAGGCTTAGAAAAGCAATTACTTTCAAAGATCATAAGCTATAGGGTATTTGCACTACCTCTGTGACAATCAGATACTCCATCAGAGTATGGTATCTTAAGAAACCTCCCTTGAAAAACTTTAGATGATAAGGCATTAAGATGTACAAACATAAAGGCACGCCTATAGTGAGGAACAGTCAAATATGAGTAGTAATTGGGAAGTCTTCCAGGTGGAAGAATAATAGCAAACTAAGTAAAAATAAGTTTTACGTGGAAAGCCTTCAAATAAGCTCGAGATTCAAGACATGGTTGTCCCAGTTCAGCTTGGAGGGCTACCGCTGCAACACAATTTGGAATTCCACAGATGGAATATCTGTATTTAAGAAGAATTGAATCCAAGGACTTCCCTGTTTGCAAATCCAGATATTGACCGCATGTAAACTTTGAGTGGCCATCTTGACATTAAACAGTTTGATGGTGGCTGGAATACACTGAACCTCAGATGAATCAAGGAAATAACATAAAATATTTGATGCCTCTGTAGCCAATCTTATAGCATGAGCAGTTTGCACTTACCAAGTTGATCTCTAGTCAGACCAATCCCCGACATATTTAAAATAGAGGTCTTCTTCAATATAATTACCATGACTTTTCCACTTGTGATGTACATGAGATTTCTCCTCAAAGAAACAATGATCTGGGATTTTCTATAGTTAATTATCAGGCATTCTTCCAGACAGTAAGAGACAAAAGCCTGTATTATTGAGGACAGTACTGATGTTACTCTTGATGGGAGAATGGCATCATCAGCAATGGGTGGAAATGACAGTTCTGGGCAGAGACAGGAAAAATCATATTGTTGATAAATAAATGAAACAATAAAGGGCTCAGCACACATGCCAGACACACTGCATGCTGTAAGAAAATTAAGTTGGAAAGTCTAACCCGCAGAGAATTTGTGCAGTGGAATTAGAATTTATTTATTTATCTGAGATTTATATCCCTCCCTTCCCACTAGGTGGCTCAGGGCGGCTTACAACATGTAAAACTAACATAAAATATATAATTAAGCATTGAAATTAACATTACATAATTTATTGTTCAAAATCTAAACATTTGTTATATACATAAAACATTAAAATCATTCAGCGGTCTTAAGTTACGCTCAATTCAAATTCGATGTTCAGTGTTCAGTACTCAGTGCCGGTCAGTTGTGGGCCAGCCGGAAGAGGGCTGTCTTACAGGCCCTGCGGAATTGGGTAAGGTCCCGCAGGGCCCTTATCTCTTCCGGCAGCTGGTTCCACAGAATACAGAATCTCAGTCAAAGCCAAGAGTTTCTTGTCAGTAGATGTTAGTTTTACTATGTGACATGATTGGGCACAGGATATGACATCAAAATGCACTTTCAAATTCATGAAGGCAGCAGCAAGGATTCTTCAACTTTTGGCTGTATATCTATGGATTAAGAATTCTAATGTCAGAAGACAATCATCTCTATCAGCCCACCACCTAACACCAGCAAGCTCCCTTCTCAGGGGTTTTACTAGTTTCCAACCAGCCCATGAGTTGGCAATAAAGGGACAGAGCATATCATTTCCTGGCCACTAATTAAAAGATGGTTAGCCTGAAGTTGGATGGGTCTGCTTTGTCTTCCTTCTTATAAACTGGTGTTATGATAGCATGTCTCTAAGTGGTGCCACATTAATTTGTGTGAATGCAGTTGCCCATGGCTTCTTTTGCAGCAGGATCTCCTTTACATATTAGGCCACATAACCCTGATATAGCTCCTCCAAGAGTTTACAGGGCTCTTGGTACAGGGCCTAAGATCCCGGAGGACTGGCTTTATCAGGTGTGTGTGGCCTAATATGCAAAGGAGTTCCTGCTACAAAAAAAGCCCTGCCATTGTCAAGAGATCCTGGTACCCTAGTCAATTGCCTAGTTTGCCCTGTGTCTAGGGCCCAGGTCTTCTGAAGAAACACATTCTTTTCCAATAGTTATTTAATTTCTGGGGAGGAACTTTTAGCATTCAGTTCATTCAATATTCTTTATTGGCATGATGTCAAACATGACAAGGAAACAATCCATCCATCAAATGGCAAATTGCAAATACATTAAGCACCTTCTAGATACTAAATATGAAAAATTTACAACTGTTTCAATTACCAACTGGTTCCAAATTGACCACAGGAAGAGAGTTTTATATTTGTCAGCCTTCACCGTTTGCTCACTCAGACAGGGGTCAATGAGTATGGCGCGCAGGACAGAGTAAAAAGTACAGTTTAAGAATCACATCTTCTAACGTTTCTATCTCTGGACATGCACAAGAGCACAGTCTGTTAGCATAGGGAGTTTTATGGCCTCTTCCAAGAAGTATCGCAGATGATAGCACATTAAACGAATGTGCAAATGCGCTCTGCGTTTCCAAGGGGCCATTAGGCAGGTGAGATATTCAGCCCTATACCCAGGAGATAAAAAACCCAAACTCAAGAGTGAACATTTGCCTTTTGCGAGGTTTTGAGAACCTGCAATTCAATATCAACCAATCTTTGTCTGCTCAATAAGAAAGCTGATTTTTCTGAATGCAGGAATATTCAATGAGAACATTTTCCAATGCTGGCCCTTTGGTACTTTTGACACCTTTTCCAATCATTGGCTGGAATTGATTTGGTGAAAAGAATAATTACAAGATCTAGTACATCCAACTGCAGCACTAGGTTGTAATTAGGGTGGCCATAATGTCTGAAGGCCAGCCAGGGACACCTTTGGGGGGGGGGAAGGTAGGGGTGCACGCGCGCCGCCGGAAACAGGAAGTGACGTCACTTCCGGTGACGTCACGCCACCGCCGGAAACAGGAAGTGACATCACTTCCTGTGACATCATTTTTCCCCACACCACCTGCCGGAAACAGGAAGTGACATCACTTCCTGTGATGTCATTTCCCCCGTGCCACCTGCCGGAAGCAGGAAGTGACATCACTTCCTGTGACAGCATTTCCCCCAAATGACATCATTTCCCCCAAATGCCACTGCCGGAAACAGGAAGTGACTTCACAGCACTTCCTGTGACGTCCCCAAAAATCCCCCAAATATCACTGCTGGAAACACCAAGATTATTTATAGAGAGGGAAAGGGGGAAGTAAAGTTAAATGAAACTCTTTTTTTACTTTTTTCAAGGTGAGAAGACTAGAGAGAACGGGTTCCATGCTGAGAAGCCAGTCAGATTCCAGTGAGATTCCAGTGAGACTGTGCTGCATAATGCAGCCTATTTATTTTGTCCTGTTTGCTCTGTTGGCTCTATCTGCGCCACCTTCATCACTTTCGGGGTGTGGATCCCCCAGTGGGGTGGTCTCCCGACTCCCTCCGCCAGCTGTTTCTGATAGCCCTGTGCCCCCTCTTTCATTTGATATGTGTCCCGTGCGGGTGCCACCCTCCCGCCGGGAGATGCCGCAAAATGAGCCCCCTTGAGGCTTATGGCGGCAGGGCTCGGGGGAAGCGAGCTAGACTGCTGTTCTTTTGAGGGGTTATAGAGTGTTTCGAGCCCGTCCCTGTGGCATTGGTCCCATCGTTGTAGGACCCAGGGGGCCGGCGCAGCGGCACGCCGAAGCAGCCTGTCACTAATAACACAGGTCGAGATGCAGGACAGGAACCCGGAAGTGACCGACAGGCTGCTTCAGCGTGCCGCTGCACCGGCCCCCTGGGCCCCACAACGATGGGACTGATGCCACAGGGACGGGCTCGAAACACTCTATAACTCCTCAAAAGAACAGCAGTCTAGCTCGCTTCCCCCGAGCCCTGCCGCCATAAGCCTCAAGGGGGCTCATTTTCTGGCATCTCCCGGCGGGAGGATGGCACCCGCACGGGACACATATCAAATGAAAGAGGGGGTGCAGGGCTATCAGAAACAGCTGGCGGAGGGAGTCGGGAGCCCACCCCACTGGGGGATCCACACCCCGAAAGTGATGAAGGTGGTGCAGATAGAGCCAACAGAGCAAACAGGACAAAATAAATAGGCTACATTATGCAGCACAGTTGAGAAAGTGCCTTATCCCATATACTGATGAAGTAAATACAGGATCTGAGAACAAAATTGCACAAACACACAAAAACAAAGCTCCCTTACACTGAATCAGTGCTTGGGTCCACGAAAGTCAGTATTGTCTAGTCCAGTCACAAACACAAAGCTCCCTTACACTGAATCAGTGCTTGGGTCCACCAAAGTCAGTATTGTCTACTCCAGGGGTGGCCGGAGGGAGGGAGGGAGGGAGGAAGGAGGGAGGAAGGGAAGGAAGGGAGGAAGAAAGGAAGGAAGGAGGGAGGGAGGGAGGGAGGAAGGAAGGAAGGAAGGAAGGAGGGAGGGAAGGAAGGGAGGAGGGAGGGAGGGAAGGAGGGAAGGAAGGAAGGAGGGAGGGAGGGAAGGAAGGCAGAAGGGAGGGAGGGAAGGAAGGAAGGAAGGAAGGAAGGAAGGAGGGAGGGAGGGAAGGAAGGAAGGAAGGAAGGAAGGGAGGAGGGAGGGAGGGAAGGAAGGAAGGAAGGAAGGAAGGGAGGAGGGAGGGAGGGAAGGAAGAAAGGAAGGAAGGGAGGAGGGAGGAAGGGAAGGAGGGAAGGAAGGAAGGAAGGAAGGAAGAAAGGAAGGAAGGAGGGAGGGAGGAAGGAGGGAGGGAAGGAAGGGAGGAGGGAGGGAAGGAAGGGAGGGAGGGAGGAGGGAGGAAGGGAAGGAGGGAAGGAAGGAAGAAAGGAAGGAGAGAGGGAGGAAGGAGGGAGGGAAGGAAGGGAGGAGGGAGGGAGGGAAGGAGGGAAGGAAGGAGGGAGGGAGGGAAGGAAGGGAGGAGGGAGGGAGGGAAGGAAGGGAGGAGGGAGGGAGGGAAGGAAGGAAGAAAGGAAGGAGGGAGGAAGGAGGGAGGGAGGGGGGGAAGGAAGGGAGGAGGGAAGGAAGGAAGGAAGGAAGGAAGGAAGGAAGGAAGGAAGGGAGGAGGGAGGAAGGGAAGGAGGGCAGGAAGGAAGGAAGGAGGGAGGGGGAAGGAGGGAGGGAAGGAAGGGAGGAGGGAGGGAGGGAAGGAAGGAGGGAAGGAAGAAAGGAAGGGAGGAGGGAGGGAAAGAAGGAAGGAAGGAAGGAAGGAAGGAGGGAGGGAGGGAAGGAAGGGAGGAGGGAGGGAGGGAAGGAAGGGAGGAGGGAGGGAAGGAAGAAAGGAAGGAAGGGAGGAGGGAGGAAGGGAAGAAAGGAAGGAGGGAGGGGAAGGAGGGAGGGAGGGAGGGAAGGAAGGTCGGCTGCCCCCTCCCGCCAGCAGCCTCCCCCTCCCTGCTTACTTACTTTGTTCCAGGGCGGGTGGCGGCCTCTCCTCCGGCCTGCTGGTGCTGCTGGCGGGGCTGGCGGCGGCTACGGAGGCCGGGGAGGCGGCGAAGAGGCCGGCGCTGGTCGCCGGAGGCCCTCCAGAGTGTCTGGAGGGCCTCCCGGGACCAGCGCCGGCGCCTCCGCGGCCTCTCCGCGACCTCCGCGGAGAGGCCTCAGCTGGTCCGCGCTGGTCGCCGGAGGCCCTCCAGAGTCTCTGGAGGGTCTCCCGGGACCAGCGCCGGCACCTCCGCGGCCTCTCCGCGGCCTCCGCTGGTCGCTGGAGGCCCTCCAGAGTCTTTGGAGGGCCTCCAGCGAGCAGCGGAGGCCGCGGAGAGGCCTCCGCTGGTCGGCGCTGGTCGCCGGAGGCCCTCCAGAGTCTCTGGAGGGCCTCCCGGGACCAGCGCCGGCACCTCCGTGGCCTCTCCGCGGCATCCGCTGGTCGCTGAAGGCCCTCCAGAGTCTCTGGAGGGCCTCCCGGGACCAGCGCCGGCGCCTCCGCGGCCTCTCCGCGGCCTCCGCTGGTCACTGGAGGCCCTCCAGAGTCTCTGGAGAGCCTCCAGCGACCAGCGGAGGCCGCGGAGAGGCCTCCGCCACCGCCGCCGGGCCCCGCGCGCGGGCGGGAAAGGCGGCGAGTGAGTGAGGGAGCATCCCTGCGCGTGCGCAGGGGCGCTCCCTCCCTCACTCGCCGCCTTTCCCGCCGGCGCCCGCGGCCCACCGCCTCCGGGGCTGGCTAAACCAAGACCTCTAATGGTCCCGGTATAGCCAGCCCGGGAGGCGGGAATAGGGGGCCAGAACCGGGACATTCCCGGGTGCCCAGGACGGTCTGGCCACCCTAAGGTAGTTTAACAATTATCTTATGTTTGAGTGGAAAAGAACAATTTTGTCTAACACCAGAAAAGGCCACATGTTCCTATTGAGCATCCACCCCAGAACCACCAGATCCAGACAAAATGTTTGGAGTGGCCTGGTAACGCTGGAGGTGTGTTCACACACATTTTTAATGCAATTTGGCGCTAAATTTTACTATGTTAATTGAAAAAAATCCACTTGCAAACAGTCATAGTGTGAACACATCTTGTATTTCATCAAGAGGAATTTGAATTTTTTGCTTTGTCAGAAGAACCTTTGTGAGAAAAACACTGTGAATTTGGTGCAGGTTGCCTTTGCTTTATTAAAGTACTATTTATCTGTGTTTGGTCTGATTAAGTAATTATTAGATTAAAGGTAAAGGTTGTCCCCTGTGCAAGCACTGAGTTGTTACCGATCCATGGTGTGATATCACATCATGACGTTTTCTTGGCTGACATTTTTTTTACAGGGTGGTTTGCCTTTGCCTTCCTAAGTCACCTACACTTTTCCCCCAGCAAACTGGGCTCTCATTTTACTGACTTCAGAAGGATGGAAGGCTGAGTCAACCTTGAGGTGGCTACCTGAACCCAGCTTCCCCCGGGATTGAACTGAGACAAACTCACTATTGGGAGTAAATTGAAGAAGTTAAACAAAACTGTCTTTAACCCAGAGGAGCATGTTTTGCCATCTGTACACCAGCTCCATGGCTGTACTGCAGATTTCTGGTCTACATAGCTGATATAGCATTCTTTTGTGGAGGAATCATCATCTCTACTTTAGAGCAAAAGTCGGAAGTTGGTCTGTGATTCTGATGACGAATGTTGTATCACTAACATTAACATGAATGGAGATTTATATCTCTGATAGTGAATCTTATATAGCTAGAACTCTTTGATGTTTTTTGTTTTAAATGGAATCTTTTCACCTGTCTTGTAAATATGCATCAAGGATGTATTTTGAATGTTTTGTTATGATTACCTAATGAAATGTTTGGAGAAATTATTAATGATGAATTGAATGAATGATGATGAATTGCAGATTTATACCCCGCCTTCTCTCTGAATCAAAGGCTCAGAATGGCTTACAATCTCCTATATCTTCTCCCCCCACAACAGACACAACAGGTGGGTTGGGCTGAGAGGGCAATCACAGCAGCTGCCCTTTCAAGGACAACCTCTGCCAGAGCTGTGGCTGACCCAAGGCCATTCCAGCAGGTGCAAGTGGAGGAGTGGGGAATCAAACCCGGTTATCTCAGATAAGAGTCTGTGCACTTAACCACTACACCAATTAATAAGTTTGTGGTTTCAGTGTTCCAACTTCATAATTAATGTAGAACAGCAGCAAGCAGTTGGGCCTGGGTGAGTCACGCATTTTGGGTGGAATCAAGATGCCTAGTGGCATGTCCATCTTTGCAGACCATATGCTTTTGTTTTTATCCCAACCAAGGGTGCCATTGCAATTTTTACATTCACTGTTAGATAACTTCACGGTAGTTTCTGGTCTAAATATTAACCTAACAAAATCCTGTTCGATGCCGCTGAACTTAGATAAGCAAACGGATAGGTACCTGAAGTCACATACTCAATGTAATTGGTGTAGGGATCATATGTCATATCTTGACATTAAATAACCTGCCAATCCTGTAAACCTACTAAAGTATAATCACGACATCATGTTCAAAAACCTACAATTACATACTTGGCATAAACGCCACCTTTCTTGGCAGGACAGACTAGATCTGATTAAAACTTTTGTTGTGCCAAAATTCATCTTTCTTTTTAGAGCCATCCCCATTACAGTTAATAAGGCCCATATTCACCTGTGGAACAAAGCTTTACTTGTTTGTTTGTTTAGGGGGGGGGGGGTTGGCTTTTCAGCATCACAGAGTCAACCAATCAACTTGTGCCAACCGTTACTTGAAGGAGACATAAGTTTTCCTAATATACAAAATTATCATCAGGCTGTACCTCTATCTAATATAGTGAAAATACTTACACTATCTCAGTCCTTAGATTAGATTAGCATGCTAGATTTTGATACTTCTTCAAGTGATCCACTAGAAACTATTTGGCACTCAACTGCTGAGTGTTCCCCTTCATTGGAAAATAACTCCATTTTTATGGTTTGTCTCTCTGTATGGGACAAATTACAATCAAAATTTGTGCCAGTAATTTTGAGGCATCAAACTTTTTTGAGACAAAAATGGATTGCTCCTGGATGTAACCTCACAAGATATCTTCCTTGGCAGAAAGAATGTATAGTGACACTCAATGATTTATTGCATAGCAATACCCTCATGACAAAAGACCTCTTAGATACTAAACTAGGAAGAAATATTCCATGGTACCAGTATCATCAAATCCAGCATATGTGCTCCACAATTGCCCTGACCAAACTGGTGAAAACACCACCAACTGTGGTTGTCCAAATTAAATACTGCTCTAATATGAAAAAAAACATGCTCAATGTAACCATTTTTGGCATTCATAACTGTTTTAAATATCTGTATTAAACTCTTTCTTTCTGTCTCTATCACTCTTTTCCTTCTGAACATGCTGATCACAGCCTCCTCAATGGATAAAAGATTTTTTTCCCTTTCACTTCCTGTGGAAACATGAAAGTTAATTCACATGTTTTTAGGGACCATGGTAATAGCATTGCTGCAAAACAGGAGGAGGATGAAAAAATGGCACCTGTCCTCAAGGAGAGAACCCGTCTTTCTGACATTTCCATTTACAAAATGAGAGGGTTTTTTTAGCACATGATGGGTGATAACAAATGAGCATTTTAAGCCACCCCAGGGATGGGAGGCAGGCAGATCAAAAACGCATGTGCACACATGCACATCTGCCTGCCCTCCTCGTCCCAACCGTGAGTCGCCTCCAGCTTGCCAGGAGTGGGCTCGAAAAGTCACGACTTTCAAAGTGGTGCCTTTTTGCTGGTGCGCCTCCATGAAGCCTCCTTAGCCATCTGGAAGGTCGGGAAGCACCCGGAGAGCACCCAGGGAGCTGCTGACAGGGTGTATGAGCACTCCAGACACTCCCTGAAGTGCCCGCTGCCCATCCCTCTTCCAAGCACCATTGAGAAGCTCCCGGGCACTCTATTTCTGGCCAGCTCTCTTCCAGGGTGGCTTGAGGCCACCCTGAGCCAGCCGTCTGATATCAGCTAATGTATTCTAGTTAAAAAGCTTAGTTGCAGCTGGTATCCTTCAACGTGATTGGGATCCATATTCTGTTCATCTGAGCAGTCAAGCTCTGCCCAGACATGACGTCTCCTGCTGGCTTCTCCAAGAGAGCTAAAATTAAGTGATTCCTCTTTACTTAGCATACATGGTAGTGTAGTTAAAGCAGATGACAGATAAATTCAAAAAGTGTATTATCTAATGAAATCGATCAGTATTAAGTAGGTAATATTTTTAGTTGTTTGTATTCAGCATTATATTTGTGCAGCACTAACAATTCCCAGACCCTGGGAGACACTGAGATTCTGAAAGGATATAAGATATGAAGACAATGCTCCTCCCTTCTTTGGCACCCTCAAATATGGCTATTCTGCCTAGTGAACAAGAATGGTAGTGAGCCTGCCAGCCTTTCAATATGTTGAATCAGAGCTTCTAAGCCTCATCATCACATGAATATTCAAATAAATCTGAGGTTCATATGAGATGATGGATTGATAGTCTAGGGATTCAAAACCACAGGCTCAGTCTGGAACCAAAATAATACGACAAATAGAACTGAGGTGGGATTTCCTAGTATTTCATGAAGGAAAAAAAAACAAACAGAGGAAAAAAGGGGGAGAAGAAAAGAGTCAGGGGAACAAAATGTTAAATGACTTCAGGTATGGAAATGGTGTTCATTTGTTGTAATGATTTGCTACGTGAGTATCATCAGCAAGAATATAGCCTTTGTTCTGCGTTTCAGTGGTCTACTTAATATAGTGAGCTGCCTAGGGCACAATTTATAAATCATGATGTAACTTGATGGAATTTTCTTCTGTTTTCCTTAATTAGGAAGATAATAATCTACGCATACACATATAACAATTAAAACTACTTTATATCATGTTCTATAGTAAATCATTTTTTTCAATAAATAGCAAAGTGATTTACATCTTTTGACTTCTCTACAGCTGTAAGCATTACCAGTTTATATAACACACTCAGTTTTTATGACTTTTTCTAGGGACAACCTGTTGACTCTGTATGCCTAGCAAAGACTAAAGAGGCAGTTGTAGTTCAGTTGAGGTCAAATAATTGATCTCAATTGAGAACATGCATTGCATTGTTTTATAAAAATACTTCTGGAACCAAGGGGAATACTAAGGAGAGCCAGTGCGGTGTAGTGATTAAGAGCAGTTAAGAGCTGTGGACTCTAATCTGGAGAACCGAGTTTGATTTCTCACTCCCCCTCCACAGGAAGCCTGCTGGGCAATCTTGGATCAGTTTCCACTCAGATCATTTTCCTCTCAGAGCAGTTCTCTCAAGAGTAGCTCTCTCAGAGTTCTCTCACCCCACCTATCTCACAGGGTGTTTTTGTGGGGAAAGAGATTGTAAGCCACATTGAGACTCCAAATGAAAGGCAGGGTCTAGTCCCAAATACTTGATATCAATGGAGAACACATATCACATTGTATAAGAGAAATACTTCTAGAACAAAGGGGAATAAATGAAAGGTTATCACATTAATCATCATTTCTCAGCAGTCTTGTGCTCTTTGATTAGATTGAATTCAACAGAAAAAACTCTCACCCTCCCAGTTGTCTGCCCATCACCTCTCACTGAGTGGTGGAAAATGCCTAGAAAAGGGGAGTGGGGCACTGATACATAAACATGATGTCACTTTCCATGAACCCAGAACTGATCATGTCCAGTGATGCTTTAGCATTTGCCGAAAACTCTATCATTAAAGCCTCATCCTGAGCCAGTGATATCCTTTCTGGGATTTGCCAAAAGTGACGTCATGACCAGTGTTCCCTCTATAATGAATTAATGTGAGCTAACTCACAGTTTTTTAGCCCCTGCTGAATACATTTCTGTCTTAGCTTGGAAAAGATGGACCCAAAGGAAACGAATATATGCAATAGTTCACAACTTTAATTCCAGTTCTTGACCCACAGCAATCTCTTGCCAGTTGCCAGCCATGGGATGATACCACCATAAGTGACAAAAATGTATATTCTTGGCAGCAAAACCAAGAGTTTCCCAGGGATTTTTTAAATATACAAATCCTTGCTTTTCTTGCATGATTATGGACCCCATTGTATTGTACTGGCACTTAGAGAGGATTTTCATAAAACTACAGATGAACTAAAAAGGATGAACCCTCAGTAAAGTAAAGTAAGTAAGTAAAGTAAATTTATTTTTGTATCCCGCCCTCCCCCGCCAAAGGCGGGCTCAGGGCGGCTCACAGACATGGGACAACCATGATTTGGTGAAAATACAATCAAGACAAAACAAGTTAAAATACAATTAGGTTACATAGGTTAGTTAAAATAGATAAAATAGCTATTATAAATTAAAATTAAGTTAAGGTGCTACAGTTCACAATCGTATATAAGATGGTTAGATGGCTACAGGTCATTTTAGCTGGTTTCTATCTTAAAAGCAAGCTGAAAGAGGATGGTTTTGCAAGCCCTGCGGAACTGATTCAGGTCCCACAGGGCTCGCACCACCTCTGGAAGTTGATTCCACCATTGCTGAAAAGGCTTGCTCCGTCGTTGTCTTTAATCTAGCCTCTCTTGGCCCAGGGATTTTTAAAAGGTTTTGAGAACTAGATCTCAGTGCTCTCTGGGGAACATATGGGGAGACGCGGTCCCTAAGGTAGGCAGGTCCTTGGCCATATAGGGCTTTAAAGGTAATAACCAGCACCTTATAACAAACACGGTACACAACCGGCAGCCAGTGCAGGTCCCGCAGCTCAGGCTGCACGTGTTCTCACCGGGGTAGTCCCACCAACAGCCTGGCCGCCACATTCTGCACTACCTGAAGTTTCCGTGTTCGGTATAAGGGCAGCCCCATGTAGAGGGCATTACAGTAGTCTAGTCTCAAGGTGACCGTCGCGTGGATCACAATTGCTAGGTCGCTGCGTTCCAAGAAGGGAGCCAACTGCCTCGCCCTCCTAAGATGGAAAAAGGCGGATCTAGCAGTGGCAGCTATCTGGGCCTCCATTGATAAGAAGGATTCCAGTAGCACTCCCAGGCTTTTGACTCTGCGCACCGGTATCAGTGGCGCACCGTCAAAAGCCGGTAGGGTGATCTCCCCTCCTGGCCCGCTGCGGCCCACAGAAAGGACCTCAGTCTTCGCCGGATTCAACTTCAGCCCACTCAGCCTGAGCCAGTCAGCCACGGCCTGTAACGCCCGGTCCAGATTTATAGGGGCATCGCCAGTCCGGCCGTCCATCAATAGATAGAGCTGGGTATCATCAGCGTACTGATGACAACCAAGCCCATACCTCCGTGCAATCTGGGCAAGGGGGCGCATATAGATGTTGAACAACATCGGGGAGAGGACTGCCCCTTGAGGCACCCCACAATAAAGTGGGTGTCTCTGAGACAGCTCCCCCCCCCGATTGCCACCTTTTGTCCCCAACCTTCAAGGAAGAAGGAGAGCCACTGTAAGGCTAGCCCCCGAATTCCTGCGTCAGCGAGGCGGCGGGTCAGCAGTTGATGATCGACCATATCGAACGCAGCCGATAGGTCTAGCAGCAGCAATACTGCCGAGCCGCCTTGATCCAGTTGCCGCCAGAGGTCATCCATGAAAGCAACCAAGACTGTCTCTGTCCCATGGCCCGGGCGGAAGCCGGACTGGCATGGATCCAGGGTGGAAGCGTCATCCAAAAAATCCTGTAACTGCAACGCCACAGCCCTCTCAATAATTTTGCCCAAAAAGGGCAAGTTTGAGACCAGTCGGTAGTGTGCCAATTCGGCCGGGTCTGATGTAGCTTTTTTCAGGAGGGGGCGGACCACTGCCTCTTTCAGGGGTGTTGGAAAAGCACCCTCTGAAAGAGATCGATTTATGATGTCCCGTATAGGACATCTTAACTCCTCCTGGCAAGCCTTAATTAGCCAGGAGGGACATGGGTCCAGATCGCAAGTTGTGGATCGTGCGGTGCCAAGAATTTTGTCAACTTCCTCCAAGCTGAGTGGGTCGAAGCAATCCAGGGTTAAATCAGGAGACACGCATTGAGCCTCGAGTTCACTTGCTGCACCTAAATTGGCAGGGCAGTCGTGGCGGAGCGATTGGACCTTATCTGCAAAAAACTTCGCAAAAGCCTCACAGCCAATCTCCAATTCCTTAACATTTGAATTACCTTGTGGCAATGTAGTAAGATTCTGAATTATTCTAAATAGTTGAGCCGGGCGCGAATTTGCAGATGCAATCTTAGCCGCAAAGTATGTTTTCTTTGTAGTCTTGATTGCCATCTCATAGGACTTCATAAACTTCCTATAAGATGTTCTAGTCGCTTCGTCGTGGGTACGCCGCCATTGCCTCTCTAGCCGTCTAAGACCTTGTTTCAGCTGGCGTAATTCCAGGGTATACCACGGGGCCAGCCTAGTCCGAGGTCGCAGAGGGCGTCGAGGTGCGATCTCTTCTATGGCCCTAGAGAGCCGGCTATTCCAGGTCTCAACCAGGCCATTGAGAGAGTCGCCAGAGGGCCAGGGATCCCGCAGGGCCATTAGGAACTGTTCCGGGTCCATTTGGCTCCGCGGGCGAGCCATAATAGGCTCTTCGCCTAAACAGGTTTGGGGAGGCATATCTACACGGGCCTTGAGGGCGAAGTGGTCCGACCATGGCACCGCCTCTGCGGTTATATCTCTCACTGT
This sequence comes from Heteronotia binoei, assembly GCF_032191835.1. NCBI lineage: Eukaryota > Metazoa > Chordata > Lepidosauria > Squamata > Gekkonidae > Heteronotia > Heteronotia binoei. The sequence goes on from NC_083239.1 coordinate 37,266,963, forward strand.
AACCCCAGCCGCAAAGATCAGGTCCAACATGTGACCCGCCTGGTGAGTGGGGGTTGCAACAAATTGAGAGAGTCCTAGCATCGCCATGGAAGACACTAGGTCCGTCGCCTGACTGGAGGACAGGTCATCAGCATGGACGTTGAAGTCACGCAGTATTATCAACCTTGGGTGCTCCACCGCCCAGCCTGTCGCCGCCTCGAGCAGGGACGGTAAGGCACTGGCTGGTGCGTTAGGTGTACGGTACACCAGCCAGATCGCCAACCCCTCTCCGGCCTCCCACGCCAGACCGGCACATTCAATACCCTCAATCTTTGGGGCTGGGAGCACCCTAAAGGAGTAAGCCTCCCGTATAAATAATGCCGCTCCTCCCCCCCGCCCGCTAGTCCGCGATTGGTGGAAGACTGAATAACCCGGGGGAGCTGTTTGTGAGAGGGCTACTATGTCACCCTCCCGAATCCAGGTTTCAGTCACGCAAGCCAGGTCCATGTCCTGTTCGAGCAGGAACTCTCGAAGGACTGAGGTCTTATTATTAATGGACCTGGCGTTGCATAACACCAATGACGGAGGCGGGTTATTTGGCCTGGCCCTGCTACCTGTCACCCTTAAGATGGGGCGCAGATTGGAGGAGGACCGAGCACTGTCATGTCTCCGTCCTCTTCCCTTGTAACATCTGCTCCCACCGCCATACCTCCCCCTCCCCAGGAGCACTGGAATCCCTGAGCCAGCCATTCCCCGTTGGCAGCAGCTGCTATGCTAACCACTATCAAGGACTGCTAAAAAGATATAGATGAAAATAAAATACATCAACATCTTGGCATAATGAGTAGCATGGGGTAATCCTCCAATTAACACTGCTGAATTAGAACCAGGGCTTTTTTTGTAGCAGGAACTCCTTTACATATTAGGCCACACACCCCTGACATAGCCAATCCTCCAAGAGCTTACAGGGCTTTTAATACAGGGCCTGTGGTTGTTTTTTTGTAGGAGGAATTCCTTTGCATATGAGGCCATACACCCCTGATGTAGCAAATCCTTCTGGAGCTTACAGTAGGCCCTGTACAAAGAGCTCTGTAAGTTCTTGGAGGATTGGCTACATCAGGGATATATGGCCCAATATGCAAAGGAGCTCCTGCTACAAAAAAATTAAAAAGTCCTGATTATAACAGACCTCTGTTTTACAAAAGGCCAATCAAATAGTGAAGGGACAGCAGTGTCCATTCTTTAGCATTCTTGGCATAATTGAGTGTAAAGCTGTGCCTGTTATTTTGAAACACCTAACCCTTTATGATAATTTATGAACAATGACTTTGGTGGGGGAAACTCCCATCAAGTTACTTTTGACTTATGGTCACTCCATAGGCTTTGCAAGGCAACATAAGTAAAGAGGGAGTTGCTATTGCTTGCCTCTATGTCAGGGTAAGCCCTAGACTATCTGGCAGCTAGGCAAACCTTACTTCTGGCACCCCCGCACACACTGATAACATCACTGAGTCACATGGGGGAACCCAATTTGACGCACCCAGAAGGCTGGCACCCTAAGCCGAGTTTGCCTACTGGTAGGGATGGTCCTGCTCTATGTAGGAAATCTGGACTTCTTTGGTAGTTTCCCATCCAAGTACTAATCAGCGATGAAGGAGAGGGTGAAGGAAGTTGACCCTGATAAGATTAGCGGTTGGCCCTGTTTAGATTAGAGGTTGACCCTGATTAGATTCTAAACTCTTGATGAGACTGGGATGGCCTGGGCCATCCAGTCAAGCCCCCTCTCCCCCAATTCACCAGACATACACAAATAATAATGAAACATCAACTAGGTCTTCTCAAGGGCGGGAATCTGAAAGCAAATCTAACTGAATTTAGTGGACTTACTTCTGAGCAGACCTGGAAGACATGCGTAGTAGAAATATTGGTGTGGTTCCCTGTGTACCCTGAACATCCGTAGAGGTCTGTGACCCTCTCACTCTTTAGTCCTCCTCTTGTTCTGGAGGCCTCAAGGATCACCTAGATTTGCCTAGATGATGAGTTGGCCCTACATTAAAATGTTGGAATATTTTCAGAGGGTTTAATCCATGCTTCTGTCTCACATACTGAGCATCTCAGTGAATCAGCTTCCCAAAGGTGTTGTTGCAGGGGTCACTCTTCAAATACAATGGTGAAATGAAAACTCTTTCCTTCTGGATTACCTGTACTCTGATGGTTATTTGTTTAACCAGGCTGTTGTTCATAAATTTTGTATCTTCCTGAGTAGCAGATACCTTGAAGTAGCAAACCCTACATCATCATGGAAAGGTTGAAGGAAGTTCAGGAGTAGATCATTTTTAAGAGGGGAAGGAGAGAGAGAGAGGCAGCATACTCTCCATCTTCTAGTTCAAGATGCATTTCATAATCATATCAAAAGAAATGCTTTCACAACATTTTCACGGCAGACTTTTTACGGGGTGGTTTGCCATTGCCTTCCCTAGTTATTTACACTTTCCCCAAGCAAGCTGGGTACTCATTTTACTGACCTCAAAAGGATGGAAGGCTGAGTCAATCTTGAGCCGGCTACCTGAAAACCCAGCTTCCACCGGGGATTGAACTCAGGTCATGAGCAGAGTTTAGGACTGCAGTACTGCAGCTTTAACACTCTGCACCACGGGGCTCTTTGCCAGTTGAAAGCTCTTAGTTAAAAGCCTAGTGAAAATGGAGTAATTTTTTTTTTATTATTCCTAAAACATCTGAAGATAGGCTTGAAAATACCTATTTTTTTAAAAAAATAAAAAGTTTAAACAGAAGTCTAGTGGGACCTCCTCAGTTTTGCTGAAACAGATTAGCACACCTCCAAGTCTGCTGGCAAAAAGTCTTTGCATGTGCTACCACTATGGGCATACAGCTTACATGTGAAGCTGCCTTCAGGTCTTTTTTTTAGTAGGCTTAGAGTTCTTTTTACAGCTTTTTTTTAGCAGGAACTCTTTTGCCTATTAGTCCACACACACCTGTTCGTACAGGGCCTACTGTAAGCTCCAAGAGGATGGGCTACGTCAGGGGTGTGTGTCCTAATATGCAAAGCAATTCCTCCTACAAAAAAAAAAAGAACACCCCCCCCCCCCTTGCTTATACTGAATAAGAGCATTGACCAACAAGGTCAGTGTTGTCTACTCAGACTGTCAACAACTCTCCAGGATCTCTGGAGAAGATGCTTTCTACCGCTTGTTGACTGGTCTTTTGGACTGGAGAGTTCAAGGATTGAATTGAGAGCTAGTTTGCTGTAGTGGTTAAGTGTGTGGACTCTAACTGGGAGAACCGGGTTTGATTCCCCACTCCTCCACTTGCACCTGCTGGGATGGCCTTGGGTCAGCCATAGCTCTCGCAGGAGTTGTCCTTGAAAGGGCAGTTGCTGTTAGAGCCCTCTCAGCCCCACCCACCGAACAGGGTGTCTGTTGTGGGGGGGAGAAGATATAGGAGATTGTAAGCTGCTCTGAGTCTACCATTCAGGGAGAAGGGTGGGGTATAAACTGCAGTTCTTCTTCTTCTTACCCAAATGAACTTAGGGTTGTAAGGTCCAACTCAGGAAATCTCTAGAGACTTTGGGTATGGAGTCAGAAGTAAGGTCTGACGAGCATGATGGAACTTCAAAGGGAGTTCTGGCCATCACATTTAAAGGGACTGTGGTCCTTTGAAAAACCTTCCTTCCATTGGAAGTAATGGAGTATGAGGGCAGCTCCTTTTGGGGCTCATAGAATTGGACCGTGTAGTCCAAATTTTTAAAACTTGGAGGCGGAGGCTAAGAGCATCATCCGATGCTATGCTGAAAAGGTTGGTGCCTCTACCTCAGCAAATACACCCCCCCCCCCCCCAGAGCTTCATATACCTAAAGATTGATACTCAGTGGACATTTTGTGCCACCACCCAATTTCGGATATCACTAAAAGGGGGAGGGGGGAAGCCTCCAAACCAGGGAATCCTTTGGCCTTAACTGGTGTTTGGCAAACAATGTATTTGAACCAGTGACGCTGGATAACTTTCCCATGGGTTGTGAATGCAATGTTTCAGTCATGTAAAAATGCCTATTGTGTTTGGTGACCTCTAAAAAACAGGAAAAGAGAACTAATACAAAGGGGTGTTATGGGATTAAAATTGTATTGACTGTGACTCACATAGGATGAACCAGGTAAGGGAAATTCAGGCAAGGTAAGGGAATGAGTTAGTTGTACTGCCTTTTGTGGAAATTAATCTTTGGGATTGTTGGATTTAAAAGAGGGAAGAGAAGTTCCAAAAGTCAGAACTTTGCACCTTGGAGATCATTTTCCCAGACAAGTTTCTGGCCAGTATTTGATGACACACATTCCATGTGATTGTAGAACCTATTTTGATCCTATTTTTGAGCAAATGCGTAGATTGATTTTATTGTATATTGTTTTTAATGTTCAATGTGGTGCTTAAAAGTTGTTAGCCACCCTGAGTCCATAAAGGGAGGACAAGATATAAATTTGGTAAAATCAAATAAATAAATAAATTTGCAGACCAGGTAACAGTCTAGAGGAGTGACTCTTTGAGATGTTGAAAAAAAAGGCTTCCTGTATCATCTTGTCCAAGATACCATCCAAGGTCTCCAGAAACAGTCTTTCACAAAACCTTCTTCCTGGTCTTTTTTAACAGGAATTCCTGGGGATCAAACCTGGGAACTTTTGCATGCAAAACAGAGGCTTTTCCACTGAGCCATCACTGCTTCTCATGAGAGGAGTGAAATAATGAAAGGAGGGGCCTGCCAGGCAGGAGGGGCCTGCCAGAAAGACGAGCTCGCACAAACTTGGAAATCGGGACGTCCCGTCTAGTTAAGGTAAGACCGCGGCAAATGGGGAATAGAAGTTCTCAGTTTAAAGGGAGTAACGGGTTTGGGAAGGCTTAGGGAATCCCCCAGATACAGGCAGACAGTCATTTAGCACTGATGCTAAAGAAGCTAGAAGGATAGTCTTTGACTGTTTGAATAAGGAGAAGATGGTGAACTTCTCTGTTTTTGTGTGGCCAAAGTATAAGTTGCGGGGACTTATCTGGCCTCCCTTTGGTAGCTTTGATGAAACAGTGAGACAGCTGTTAAACATTTATATTAATGAAAGGAGGCCTTGAAATGAGGAATCCAGTTATGTGGGGGCATGGATGCCTCAACCAGGATCACTGGTCTGCATGATGAAATTTAAAAGGGAAAAACAAAAAGAAATGGTTGCTTTTAGTGTGGCCACACCAAAGGGAACTCTCTTGGCTAAAGTCTCTTGGGGAGGGACGGTGGCTCAGTGGTAGAGCATCTGCTTGGAAGCAGAAGGTCCCAGGTTCAATCCCTGGCATCTCCAAAAAGGGTCCAGGCAAATAGGTGTGAAAAGCCTCAGCTTGAGACCCTGGAGAGCCACTGCCAGTCTGAGTAGACAATACTGACTTTGATGGACCAAGGGTCTGATTCAGTATAAGGCAGCTTCATATGTTCATGTTCAAGTCTGGATACCAGTCTCCAGGTGTAGCCAGGAGACATCCTGCAATTTCTCTAGATTGCAGCTGCATTCTTAAAGTATTCCAGGAACTTCAACCTGGACATGGTTATTGGGTGATCTTTGTCAGATAATCCTCTTGTAGTAAAGAAAGTATTTATAGTAATGAGTGTTGGGAAACAGAGAGGGGAGAGAACTGGTCAAACCCCCCCCCCACACACACTCTGTTGGAATATTTTTTCCTTTTCCTTTCTTTTCCCTTCTTTTGTTCTTGTTAGTATTTGGTATTTGTAAAGAAGTGACATATCTTTACACTTAGTGAAAAGTGTAAGTTCTGCGTTGCATAAGTAAACTAATTTGGAAATGTTGTTGGAACATTATAAAGAAATACATTATAAAGAGAGTGCTGTCTGTATAGTCAGAGATTAAAAGTGTTGGAAGGTAGTAAAGTGTTAAAATAAAGTTTGCTTTCATGGTTGGAGTTTAGCAGGATAACTGTGGCACAGAAGGTTAAAATAGCTGAAAGTATTGGGAAGGATTTCTTTCTTTTAAAGTGGTAATGAGAGTTAAGAGTTTATTTTGGTGTACATATTTTGAGTAGCTAAAACAGATTCAGTTGCTTTCCTTGTACATTGTTTGGCAAAACCTTTTATAGACCAAACTTTGAGCCTTTCTCCTGCCAGGAGACTGGCATCCTCCAAGTCCTAGCCCCTCCTTTTGGAATGTTAGGAAACAATACAATATGTAGCTAAGATGGAGAAAGCAGGTTCTTTCTCCAAGGATTTTTTTTCTTGCTGAACAGAGGTTTGCCTTAAAACAAAGCAGAATTAAGTATTCAGAATTAATGTAATGCTATTCAGAATGAATGTAAGATGAGAGGGTTTTTTAAAAGTTTTTATAAAGTAAAAGGACAGTTGTAGATAAAGTAATTTTAAGCATTTACGGCTTTTAAACCTGGTTTTTATCAATGTTCTGTAGATAAACAAGGAAGTTGTTGAAGCACAATTAGTGGGAGAAGAAAGTGCAATGTTTATGTCATTGGTTATAAACAACATAATGCTTTAACCCTAAAAGGGTGAGGGCCAATGTTCCCTTTAAGATGAGTTGGCATGGGCAGGCTCATGGATTTCTAGCCTTCAGCTCACACTTTTTGTAAAAGTAGTCCCAGAGCACAACTGCCAGTACTCGGCAGCTTAAAAGGAACATTGGTAGGGTTAAAATTATGCACTATTAAAAAATGCACTATTATATCAGAAGTTGTGGAATAAAAAGTGAGGTATTTGAATTGGACCCCCAGAGGAAATAACATTCTCTTAAGCACACTCAAAGTTTTAAGGATGTGAATTTAGAGATTTCTAATCCAAAGGTAGGCAGGGCAGATCTCTCCAGCCTTCTAGATGCAGTGGGGTGAGAATGGCAAACTTGTGTGCTGCCTAGAGAAATAACTTTTGCTGAGAAATACTTTTAATAGTAGTTTATAAGCAATAAAACAGAATAATGCTAGTTATGACAAATTCCAGATTTCTAAAATGTAAAACTAACTTTATATTTGGAATCTGGAGACTTTTAAAGAACAAGGAATGGAGAAACATGATAATGTAAAATTTACAAAACTTCCAGATCAAAAAGCTAACCAAATCTAAAAGATGTTCCTCTACTCCAGGGAAGTGCTGGTTCTTTCCAAGCAGTAGAGGAGAAAAGGTGCAACGATATAAAGGGAACAAGAGGGAACAAAAGGCAAGAATAATTAATTTGGGATGGTCTGGCCAAACCTGTACTTTATGTTTTCAAATGTAAACTCTATTAAAGAGAAAGGGTAGTTTATTTAGGTTAATAAAACTCTTAAACATTCTGAAGGGAAAAAGAAATTGAAAATGCTAACCAGTAAAGGTGAGTGGGGAATTCAGATCCTGAATTTAGCAGGAGCTCACAGGAGAGCAGCTCCTGAACTTTTCTGATGGCACCACCTCTTCCTCCCCATCTAGCTACCTTGTCTATTGAAAAATAGGTGCAACTGCATAACAATCCCTGGATGAAATCCACCAACTATTTTTTTTTACAATACCCCTGATAAAATTAATATCAGAAGAATTAAGGATTGGTGAAGCAAAGGGAACAGAACAGTTAATTATGTGTGTGCAGGTATCAGATTTAATTTTTGGATAAGGTTATAGAGAATAAGCTAACTAATGTGGCAGTTAAAAAAAAAAAAAGCTAAAGAAGAAACAATAACAGGGTTTTGGGAAAAGCGGCATTATAAAGTTTTGTTGAATTTAAGGTATAATTTGTGTAGGAGACTGTAAAAGGAAAAACAGTGGCTCTCCAAGCCATTAATTAAATGTTAAAGTGGTTGTATGAAGGGAAGTATTAGGGAGTTCAAGCCAAGATGGATATAGGAAATTTGTGTGTTTAGGAAATTTTAAATAAAACCTATATTGTGTGTGTGTGGTGTATAAAAGTGGATTGTACTGCCTTGAAGAGGAAGGCTATCAGTTACTCTACCTTGATATACCTACTTCTATCTATCAAAATGCTGCTAAAAAGTTTGCCTCAGTCAGGAATAACTGGCTGAGTTATTATGTGTTATTTGGATCAGCTACTGTCCGTGCTGTTTTCTTTCTTCAACAGAAAAGCCTTGCTGATGCGAACGCTGTCCCTACACCAACATGGACTGGGTGACTGGGTTTTAGTCAAGACTGGAAAGGAAAGGCCGTTGTCTCAGCAGTGGTTAGAACCTTGCCATGTGACACTAACAACGTAAACAGCAGTTGGCACAGCAGAGAGTGGCTGGATGTATTACACGTGGTGAAAGAGGCTCCAGCAGCAGTGAATTACATGGCTGATAAATAAAATTGTTGAACAGTAGCATAAAATCACAAACAAATAACTTTTAATTTAAGTTTTCTAAGTGTTAAATGGACTCTAAAAAGATTGTTTTATATAATTCATATCGTTTGATACATTATTAGAACTTTGGAGTAGGAGTAGGTTGCAAAAGGGAGATTGTGTAACACATATAAGGTTAAGGTTTACCAGAATGACAGGTGGCTGGACCCTATCATGTCGAAGATTTTATCTGATTTTACAAAAACTTCTGTTAATAATACTGATCTCTGGGATCCAATGCCCTGGAACTGGAGGAAATACATGGATCCGCCACACTCATTATATGTTCCAGCAACATGGGAAAAGCTCTAGATTAATTTATGAGCATCCCACATCAGTAGCCACGCCGAGTCTGCTACCTGGACTAATAAGTGAGCCCCCCCATTAGTAGTAGGGTCCTTACAAGCATTATCTCAACGATCAGAACGCGAAATATTGTTTGTCTCCCTCTCAAAAATAGGAAAAACCGGATTAAGGTGGTTTAGATACAGCAAGTTGACCCCAGGCTTATGTTTCTGTTGCGTTCATAGTGGGGTATGGAACTCTATAGTGCCAGGCTTCAACCAGGCACAAGAAAGAATGAGCAAGCTGAGTAACTACAGCGCTTGCACAGACTACTTCTGGTTGTCAAAACCAGGAAATCATACATGGGGGAACAAAACTCTCCTGTGGGGCAAGACAACTTTGGGAGATATTTTTCCTGACATACCAATGTTCCAGGCTGATTTCAGGTAAAGGCAGTATATGTTCAGGGATGAAAATAAAAGATCCCAACCTGTGGTTTTTCTTTGATAAGTGGGCCACTAATTATCATCCTGGGTACAGGAGAGGGGCATGTGTTGGGATAGGATTCTTAACATTCCCGGTGCAGGTGTTGCCCAAGCATTCCCGCGTAAAAAGGGAAGATCACCTCGGTCCCAGAGGCGGACAGTTAGGAACAAATTGCAAAGATGAAGTAATTGTGGGCCATCAGCTCTCAGATGATGCAGGCAGCCGCATAGGGGGAGGATTAATAAACATTAGGAGCCTATCCAGGAATAGTGGCACAAGAAAATCGTAAAAGCATAATAGGTCTGACCTGTAGACTAGAGAAAACGGTGAATGCAACAGGGAAGGTCATCAGAGAATTGCAAACTGAGATAGAAGAATTAAGTCAAATCCAGCTACAACATCGGATGGCCCTAGACTATTTGTTAGCACAGCAAGGAGGATTCTGTAAGGTGATAGGAACACAATGTCATGTGCAGTTTCATGATTTAAACAAAAGCATAGAAATGCACCTACAAGAAATGCAAACTACTTCAAAGGAAAACTATGAAGGAATACAAAGTCCCTGGAACTGGCTTACCTCCTGGTTACCAGGCTGGGGGTGGCTCAAGAGCATATTGCAGATCGGTATGATCATAGTAGTAATCAGCATCATCTGTTGTTGTTGTCTCCACTGCTTACCGGTGTGTAGCAGTGCTTGCCAGTCAGCAATAAAGAAGCATACCAAGAAAGGGCAAGCTCAGCTGATGGTTGCAAAGTTTGAGAATGTTTCAGCTCAGGTAAAAAAAAAAGAGTAGGGATTGAGAGGAGTGAAATAATGAAATGAGCTGAAACAGGAGGAACCAAATGTAATGTCTTAGTGATTGTTAAGGTGCAAGGAGCAGAACCGGGTACAAACATTTAGTAACCATAGCACAGGGGTAGTAGCCATTGTTAAAACGCAGAAACCGAAAAGAAATAACACGGCTGAACAAGCCATGGCAACAGTAAGATTAATAGCAAATAGAGATTAATCAGCAATAGAAATTAATCAGCAGCAAGTACGCAGGCGTAATCAAGTAATGAATATTAACTGACACACCCCACCTCGGGGAAAAGTAAATTTAAATGCACATGCAATGTATGTAACGGGAGGGGTACATATCAAGGAGCGGGTGAAGTAGGCGTGCCGGGTAGCCTGTACCCTCTAAGTACCTCAGCCTATGGGGAAAGGAGGAGGGACTCATCGGCCGGGAGTAAAGGATAAAAGGGTATGTATGGAACTAATCAGGGAGCTCGTTGAAAAGCGACTCCCCTCTTTCTTGATATCAATAAAGTTGTATACTTCAAAGGAGACTCCCGACTGACAGCTCTTTTTCTTTGCATCTCCTGGAGGGGCCAGGGGAGGCAGCCATATTGTCTCTAACACTCATATGAAATGCTTTATCTCTTGTGGCTTAGTGATATACTTGTTGGGCTAAGGGTGGTCTTATCCAGTGAGCAAAAGGACAGCTGAATTCCATACTTAGGGAGCAACCACTCACACTTTGTTCCCTCAAGGGGTGGGAGGAAGAAGAGCAGGATTCTGGCACTGCTTGCACCCATCCCACATGGGGTTCTGACAGCTGGCTTCTGATGGCACCATTGGCTCCCAATCAACTTGCAATGGAGTGAGGACTATACTTGCTTAGCCTTGATGGGGAGGTGGTAGTGGTGATGTCAGTGATTCTGAGGCCGCATCTTGAATATTTAGGCAGGGCCCCAGATCCTCTGGGTATGCTGACCCCTAGATCTCTTGATACATGGCACAAGAAAATTAAGGTGGGGAGGGAGATTTCCTTCATAGCCAGCTGAGATTGAATATTGCGCCATATTTTAAGACTTAAGTTGTCACTGATTTGAAGGATTGTTTTCCACATAACATGACATTCTGAGAAGTTAGGAAAGAAAAACAAAGGGGGAGGAAACCCACTTTTTTCTGAGAACTTAACCTTTCCATGTTAGCAAAGGGTCTGTCTTCTTAACAATGCAAGTATTACATGTGGGCCAAATGAACAATGAATTTATGGCCAGACTCAGGGTATAAATACAGCAGCTGATGGACCCCAGTCTTCACATCAGTGACTTCACACTTGAAAGGCAACCAAGAGAACCCAAGATGAAACGTCAGGTTCTTGCTACCATTCTTCTTGTCTTTCTCCTTTGCCAAAATGGCAAGGGACAACAGGTAAGGCTACCTCTTCCTCTTTTAATTGTGTCATGTTTCATTAACATTTTTCTAAGATCTTCAGTGAGCTTTTGTTGTGTCTTGCATTTCAGTCCGGAAGTTACTGCGCAGCAAACGCTACAGAGGTGACCAGAGGAAGTCCACTGGTCACTGGATGTAGTGCGCGAAACTACTCCGCCAATTAAGATTTGTGGTGGGAAATTTAACTGGCCGGGATTGGACCTGGCCAGACTGGAGGGTGTTCCGGGTTTTGTATATATAGCGGGACACGGCCCGCGTTTCGCTCTCTTGTGATTTTTCTAAGATCTTCAGTGAGCTTTGATGGCAGAAATGCAAGATTTCTAGGAATCCCAAATTCTTCTTCAGGTAAGATAGAATCTAACAAGAAACTTATGGGGAGTGGCTACATCCATTCCCAATGTTTCTTTCCCTCTCCCCCTTCCCACTCGTCCTCACCCCTCCCCTTCTGTCAACCTTCCACACTTCTCTTTCTTTCCCTCCCTTTCTCTGTCAGTCTCCCCCCTCTATTCTCTCTCTGCCCTTCTATGACACTCACCTCACTCTTTCTCACACTCCACTCATAATTCAGTCTATCCCCCTCTCTTTTAACTCCACCTTTCTCCATCAGTATTCACTTCCATTATGAATCAATAAATCAATCAACCCACATCCTGTTTTTCACTCTACATCTACCAGTCAGCCTACCCTCTCTCTCTTTTCCTCCCACCTCTTCTCCTTCAATGTCCCTCTTCCCTTTTCTGACAATCACCCCCAGACTTTTCATCCAGACTCCTCAAGGTTATTCCATTCCTCCACCTTTGTTTCTTCCCCCACTTATCTATCACTTTCTCCCTTACACCAGCCCTTTTCTTGGTCTCTCCCTCTTCCCATGCTTGTCCCTTTGCTCTCTTTCTGCCCCAATCAATCTCATTTTGTTTCTCCCTCAGTTTACCAGCAACCTGGGTGCTCCTCCCCACAGCAATAGCAGTGGCTCTCCTGTCCATCTGCCCACTTCCCCCCACAGTGATAATGGTGGCCCTCCCAGCCATCCACCCACACCAAGAGTTGTGGCTTTCTTGACAATCTCTTCTCAGCAATGGCAGTTGACTGTTCCACGTGCTCACTAATTCCCCCTACAGCAATGGTGGCGGCAGCTGTCCAGGCCTTGTTCCTACTTCCCCCCAGAAATGGCAGTGGTGAAGTACTATCTGGCCTTTTGAGAACAGAGGCTGACGAGCAAAGGCAAGGCTAGTGGCAGCTATGTTTCCACAATGAGTGTGTGTGTGTTAAAAAAAGAAAAAAAGAAAAATCCTTTCCCAGTAAATATTTAGATTCTTCTGCAACCTGGGGAGACGTCTGCAGGAAAACCTCCGCTTTGCCCTGATCCATAGATTTAAGTATCATCAGAACAGAGCAGACTTGGCTTTTAGATATTTAGATAATTGGTGAACTCTCTGTGTTTTGTTTTCTTTACTATTTAAAGAATAGTAGCATCAAGCATCTAGTTTAATTTTATTTAATGCCTCAAATCATTGTTATTAATAATAATTGTAAGTATTATAAATTTAATTTAATGCCTTAATTTATGCCTTGAATTATTAAAGTTGGTACCAATAGAAGGGTCTGTTTTGGATTTCAATCAAGGATCCAGTTTAATTTAATTTAATGACAAATATTAGTGTGTTTAAATGTAAGCATAAAAGCAGGTTCATTGACTTAGTACGTTTTCCATAAATTATTGCGAAACAGATGGATGTGATTTACAGGCCACAGATGCTAAACTCATGACAGTCCAAAATGAGTAATATATACTGGGAAGTTTACTCAAGTAAATTCAGTGGTATTGAGTGTCACATAAGTAGAAATGTGTTTGCTACTTTTATTTATCTTCACTCAGAAGAAGTAGTATTTCTTGTTTCTGCATTACCTGAATGCGAATTATGGTGAGTTTATTCTTTTCCTGCCATTTTTTTTTCCTACAGATTTACCAATGTGTTGCTATGAGCAGCATGACAATACAATCCTAAAATGACTTATGTCTTGAATTAACAATAGAAGGGTCTACATCTGTTTAGGAGTTCTATGTAAATGTGTGGTCTGGATTTCTTCTGGAATTCTAATCGATTTGTAGAATGCAGAGATCAGTTCCCCTGGTGGAAATGGCAGGTGGGAGCGAACTCTATAGCATTGCATTCTTGCTGAATTTACCCATCTTCTTGAACTCAAACTTTCTCAGGAAAAAACAGATCTCCAGGAATCTTCCAAGATGAAGCTGAAGTTTTTAGGTGTTAAAACAGTTTAGCTTTCCACTATGAGGTAATTCTTGGACTGCTATTCCCATCCTACTAAGGTATTCACTGCTGCAGGAAGTAGTGATGGCCACAAGTGTAGAAGGCTGTAAGCCTCGGAATAAAAGGGAACATTGGGAGAAGGCCTTGGAGTGACTGAGTGATAAAGCATCTGTATTCAGGACTCCCAGGTTCTGTCTTCAGTTAAAATAATAAGGTAGAAGGTGATGTGAAGAGACCCTGGAGCACCACTGCCAGTCTGAGTAGACAATCCTGACCTTGATCGACCAATAACCTGAGGCAGCATAAGCACCTACATGTATTTTCACATGACTGGACATATATTTAGTTTGATACACCCTCAGAGTAATCATTAAAATAAAAAAACCTGGGATTAAAGTCCACTCATTAGACATGAATTAAATTTTGAATAGATCTGCTTTTAATTTATCTCTTATGGTGCAAGTCCAAGAATATTACTAATCAGTAGGATGCTCAGTAGACCTCCTGAGGGTAGCTTTATTACAGACCTTGATGTTTGCAAGATGGGATGAGAAACATATTCCTGCTGCAAAGGGGTTCCTGTTTAAGGATGGACACGAACCACATCTTTGCAGTTTGGTTTGTGGTTCACGGCTGAACCATGAACGGATAACCAAACCGGTCCAGAGCAGTTTGTGACTCCCCAACAGTTTTGATGGGAAGAAAAAAATAGGGGTTTTAATGGCTCTGAGTCACTTGAATCCCTGCTTTCTGCTCCCCATTGCTCCGCAGTTTTTAAAAAGAGCTTATAGGAGAGGCTTAAACACCTCGGAACCATTTAAACTCCTGCTTTTTGTTCCCATGAACTGCCACAAACCACCACAAAATACTTTAAATTCATGGAAGTCTGTGGCGGCTCTTCAGTTTGCAAACATCACTTTGTGAACCACAAACCAGCCAAAATTTGTAATGAACTTTACTTTGTGAGCTGGGAAAGTTGGAACATTTGCTGCATTCTATTGGAAGACAGTGGACTTTCCTAGAGATCAGCTGAAGTCAGATTCTGAATCCCTTCACCCACACAATTGCTGCATCCTAGCAAAATTGGGGCACCGTGTGCTTTCCGGGACCAGAGAACAGAAGCACCTGATGGCCCTGTTCCACCGGTAGTTGTCTTCTAAACAACAGAGGAGTGTTAAATCTGTTTAACAACTGCTTGAGTAACTTGGTGCAAGCAGAATATATTCAGGTGTTAATCACAGATTGACTGCAGGTGCAAATATGGTATCTTGGCTACAAAGAGGACTCTTTATGAACTGCAGCCTTCTGTATGAGTGAAATAGTGGTAGGGGGCTTGTGCAGTACAGCTTTAGGATTCCTTGTTTATATCAGCTCTAGCATTAGGCAGTTGTCAAATAAACGAGACTTTCAGGAGATAACTTCAAAACATGAAGAATCACTACTTGTCTTGACCTTTTCTTTAAGCTCCTCCCAAATCCAGCACCAGCTCTTCACAGACCACTTTCGACAGTTCCAAGATTGATGATGAAGCCAAATTATGGGTCCAACACAGATGGTGTCGAGAAGGTGGGGATGAAGACGTTGGATCAAGAAATAGCGATGGCATTTTTCATCAGGCTGGATACAGATCAAAATGGCTTCCTTGATAGTAATGAACTGAAGTTTTTATTCAAGCTCTTTTCAACTGAAAGCAGGCTGTTAACTGATACTGATGTCATGAAACTCTTGCTTGCTGGAGATGGAGATGGAGATGACAGAATAAGTTTTGCTGAATTCATAGCTATGTTTTATTAATTATAAAGGCTTTGAGCAATCAGGACGCTTGGTCCAAACTTCACTGTCTGATTCCAACAGCTTTCCTCTTCTGTTTCTATTGCTTTGTACTCCAACTCTCTTCTCTGCAGCTCTGTAACTCTGTAATTGTGCTGAAAGGCGGGACTTTTGTTGAGCAGAAATGCACAGGAACTCAGCTCTGACTGGCTTGGCATCAAAGGGTGTGGCCTAATATGCAGATGAATTCCTGCTGGGGTTTTTCTACAAAAAAAAGCCCTGCTGAAAGTTACTATTAAAACAATAAAGCTCACATTAATCTAAACTTAAAAAAAACCCTACTTGTGTTTCATTTTGATATCATATGTTTTTTTTCAAAAGCAATGGTTATTATTTAGAATCCTCTGTGCACTGTATGAATAATCAATAGTGTCCTTCATTGGAACCCACGGTTTCCATGGCTAATATTGCTGCTTGGTTTCTCAAAGAGTCCTCAGCAGATGCATATTGTTACAAAAGCAGAATTTGACAAAGTCAACAGTAAATTTGGACATTGGTTTTAAAGAGTTCAGCTGTCTACAAGTACTAGAGTGGATTGTTTGCCCTTCCCTTTGGACAATCTCTGACAAAATAGCCATAAGAAAGGCATTAGATTCTATTGCCCTTTTTGAATGTACCAACTGGATATTCTATTTGATTCACATTGTATGCCAAGGAATCTGGTAGCACTTTTTAAGGTGAGGAAGGGAGATCCTCAGAGAATTCAGTAAATTCAGTAAATTTTTCATTTGATTTCTAAATAACTACAACTCTCCTACATTGTTGTGTGGAACAGTGAAGTCATAAGGAGGAAATAATTGATATCCTAGTCTCCTCTCCTTTATGAAACAGTAGTGAGCAAATGACTTATTATTTCAAAACAAGATTAGTGAAATATAGAATGTATTAGTTCTAAGCAGATTACTAAAATATAGAAAAGCTGGACCCCCATTTGAACAGCTGCAAAAATCGATCACAGATGCATAACATTTCACAGCTAAAAGAGTGGTAGGTCTGCTATTACCTTCTAATAAAAGAGGTAATGTCTGCACATGATCTATATTTTGGAGCAAAGGAAGAATTAAAAGATTTCTAGGCTTAGAAAAGCAATTACATTCAAAGATCATAAGCTATAGGGTATCTGCACTACCTCTGTGACAATCACATACTCCATCAGAGTATGGTATCTTAAGATACCTCCCTTGAAAAACTTTAGATGATAAGGCATTAAGATGTACAAACATAAAGGCACACGTATAGTGAGGAACAGTCAAATATGAGTAGTAATTGGGAAGTCCTCCAGGTGGAAGAATAACAGCAAACTAAGTAAAAATAAGTTTTAGGGGGAAACCTTCAAATAAGCTTGAGCTTCAAGAGATGGTTGTCCCAGTTCAGCTTGGAGGGCTACCGCTGCAACACAATTTGGAATTCCACAGATGGAATATCTGTATTTAAGAAGAATTGAATCCAAGGACTTCCCTGTTTGCAAATCCAGATATCAGCCCGATGTAAACTTTGAGTGGTCACCTTGACATTAAACAGTTTGATGGTGGCTGGAATATACTGAACCTCAGATGAATAAAATAAATGACAGATAATATTTGATGCCATTGTAGCCAATCTTATAACTTGAACAACTTGCACTGACTAAGTTGATCTCTGGTCAAACCAAACTCCTAAGTATTTAAAATAGGGGACCTCCACAAAATCATCATTTCCACTTGTGGTGAAAATGAGATTTCCCCCCAAAGAAACAATGATCTGGGATTTTCTAAAGTTAATTATCAGGCATTCTTCCAGACAGTAAGAGACAAAAGCTTCTATCAGAGAGGACAGTCCTGATGTTACTCTTGATAGGAGAAAGGCATCATCAACAACAAAAAAGTAGAATAGAAACTTTAACATCAGCAATGGATGGAAATAACAGTTTTGAGCAGAGACAGGGAAAATCATATTGTTGATAAATAAATGAAACAATAAAGGGGGCAGCACACATGCCAGACACACTCCATGCTGTAGGTAAATTGCGTTGGAAAGTCTAACCCATGGAGAACTTGTGCAGTGGGATTAGAAAACGGAATTTCAATCAAAGGTAACAGTCTCTTGTCAGTAGATGTTAATTTTACTTTGTGACACAATCGGACACAGGGTATGGCATCAAAAGCCACCTTCTAATTCATGAAGGCAGCAGTAAGGCAGCAACTCTTGGCTGTATATCTATGGATTAAGAACTCTAATGTCAGAAGATGATCATCTCTACCAGCCCTCTACCTAAAACCAGCCTGCTCCCTTCTCCTTTACATATTAGGCCACACACCCCTGATGTACCCAATCACCCAAGAGCTTACAGGGCTCTTAATACAGGGCGTGCTGTAAACTCCAGGAGGACTGGCTACATCAGTGGCATAACATGCAAAGGAGTTTCTGCTACAAAAAAACCCCTGCAGTTGCCAATGGATCCTTCCACCATGAGATATTGGCTTTGAAGAGCTCTGGGGGAATTTATTCTGTACTGGGTGCTTTCCCAGTCTTCATCTGAGCAATTAAAAACTAATTCAGCTGGTCAAACAGGGGGCTGCTCCCATCGTGCAGGTAGATGCCAGTACTGGCATCAAAATTGCCTACAAAAATAAGAGATGCCCCCAAGATATCTGAAAGTCAAATAATGTATATTTGTATACAGTATACAATATAATGTATACAGTTGTTGTATACAGTATACAGTATAATGTATACAGTACGGATCCCAAAGGGGAACAGTTGACTTCTTCACTTGCAGTGGAAGCAAGTAAACATTTATTAAGACCAATGTTAAGGAGCCTATGTCCCCAAGGATTGCTAATGCCCATGGGAGAAATCAGAAAGTGAGAAACTTTTAAAGCCTTTAAAACATATTGACAGTGATATCAAACTGAGTAGACCTTCTGAGGATCTTCCCTTACCACCACATTGAATAGCATTAAGTGCATAAGCCTGAAACCCAGAGAAGATTTTGTCTAGGGCCAAGGTCTTCGTTTCTAATAGTTATTTAATTTCTGGGGAGGAACGTTTAAGGTTCTATCCAGCAATATTCCAGGAGAGCATTTTCCAGTAGTGGCCCTTTGGTGCATTTGACACATTTTCCATCCATTGGCTGGAATGGATTTGTTGAAAAGAATCATTACAAGTTATCTACACTTTATCCCCAGCAAGCTGGGTACTCATTTTACTGACTTCGGAAGGATGGAAAGCTGAGTCATCCTTGAGCAGGTTACTTGAACCCAGCTTCCGCCGGGATCGAACTCAGACAAAATCATTATTCGGAGTAAGTTGAAGAAGTTAAACAAAACTGTCTGTAAACCAGAGGAGCATGTCCTGCCGTCTGTAAACCAGCTTCATGGCTGTACTGCATATTTCTGCTCTATATACCTGATATAACATTCTTTTGCAAAGGAACCATCATCTCTACTTTAGAGCAAAAGTTAGAAGTGGGTCTAGTATTCTGATGATGAATGTTGTGTCACTAGCATTCACGTGTATGGAGATTTAAATCTCTGATAGTGAATAATGTATAGCTAGAACTCTTTGGTGTTTGTTGCTTTAAATGGAATCTTTTTGCCTGTCTTATAAATCTGAACCAAGGATGTATTTTGAATATTTTATAATTACCTAAAAAAGTGTTTGGAGAAATTATTAATAATTTTGTCATGTTCAATGCTTTATGGTTTCAATGTTTCCGTTTCATAATTATTGTAGAACAGCAGCAAACAGTTCAGCCTGGGTAAGTCATGCATTTTGGGTTGTATTAAGATGCACAGCGGCAGCTACCAATCCTGAACCAATTAAGTCCTCTCACAAGGTCTAAACCATACCCAGAAAGGTCTTTGCCTCCTCTCTGTGCCTTTTACTGACAGAAATCAAGGAGGCACCAAACCTAAAATGCTAGATAAACTAGTGTGTTTACCTAGCAACAGACACCAAGGGCATCTGTTTATTAAAGCTAAAGGGACTCTTACTATTTGTTTTTTTTAATTAACAACCCAATGTAATTTTTTAGGTTGCACATTTTTCTGCAAACCTAATGCATTTCAAGTTTTTCAAAGAATTCTTGCCTGTTCACCCCTGCAATATCTGGATTGAAAGTATCCTTAGATGGGAGCACACTTTGCTAGTAGAATATACAAGCAGGGACTCATAATAAAATGTTGTGTAATATGTTGTAGTTTCTTTTAAGTTGTAATCGCACTTTTTGAAACTGCTGTGTGGGATTTATAGTTACTAAATGTGTATATGCCTTGTAATGAAACCCACTCAATACCGTACATCAAATGGATGCAAATCATTAATCTTTTATTTTGTTTCCTTGTTGGTTTTCTGTTGCATTAATTTTAAATGCCATGGTAATTTTTAATTCTGTATTCTTCAATTGTTTGTAATATTTGTTATTGTTTAAAAGTATTTATTTGAATACCACATTAAATGTAAACGTTTCACAGTTGTCAAGTGTGTTGGTCTTGTGAAAAACAGACTCCGCATACACACACATGTACACAGCAGATTGTCAGTACAGATTGTCAGCAGTGAGATGAGGAAGTCATTGGTGCAAATCTAGCTTCAGCTGCTAATACTGATGTAGCCTCAGGCAAACCCACCGCCCTCTCTCAGTCAATCTATCTCTCACTGTTAAGGTGATGGGGCCTGAAGTAGATTTCTGTGGTGGACATAGGGCCTCCAAGCCCCCCTGCATCGCCAGCGTGATGACATCACCCAGAAGTGACATCATCAAAATGACAATAGCTACCATAGAGTTTTAACCTCCTAAATGGCTAAACCATCCGGGAATACCATAGAGTTTTTTGTGAAATGCCTAGAGCAGCCCGCGTGTGTGTGTGCCACCATTTTGATGATGTCACTTCTGGGTGACATCATTTCATCCCCTGCCGCGGCTTGAAGAGGACTTGTCAACCCTAGGTGGACATTTCAAAAGATATCAAAAGTATGGGGGAAATTCAACACTCTCTGAGGTTCTTTTAAAAAGGTTTTGGATTTTTCTGAAAACCCACAGAGTCCCCTGAGTCTGTAGAAAAACCTGTTGGGGATTGTTGATTGCAAAAATAAGTATCCACAGGCAGAGGGGAATGTTGAGAATTATAGATGATGTTGATCAATTAATCTGATGTTGGGATACCACCATTCAATCCAGTGTAGAAATTTTCCCTCACTGTGTGGTGAACTCATTTTCCACTGTGGTCTGTTCTGACAAGACATCCTCATGCAGACACAATAGCATGTGCTATACCATTCATAACGGGTTGTCTGAATCATCCTTCAGTTTAATACATGTGTTGTGTGATGGCAATTACCCTCCATGGAATTGCTAGCTATCCTGTATATCCTATATGAAAATACATGAAGCTACCTTACAGTGAGTCAGACCAGTAGTGAGACAGACAAGGTCTGTACTGTCTACTCTTATTGGCAGTGGCTCTCCAGGGTCTCAGAAAGAGGTCTTTTGTATCAACTACACAATCTGATCCTTTTATTAACTGAAGATGCCAGGGATTGAACCTGGGATTTTCTGCATGAGAAGCAGATGATACATCCTGAGCCACCCCTAAAACCATTGGTCTTAAAATCAGAAAAAGACTGAGACGGCAATGATGAAAAAGAAATTTCTTACTCAGGCCATTAATGAAAGCTAGTGAATCACATTAGTGCAGATGAAGTTTTCTTTATTTTTTTTGCAAAGCCATAGATATCCGCCAGAGCAGTGACATAACTGTTCATAATGTCCTCAGCTTTTTGTTACAAAATTGACACAATAAGTATCACTGGATTTCTCTAGAGATTTTATTATGATAATTTTCACTTCATTAGCTTGAGGTTGCAATGCAGAAAGCATGTGAGCAAGAATTAACGGGCTCCACCATCTTCCAAAAATCATCTCATTGTTGGCTCTGGGCAGTAAATGATAGCTATTAGCACAACATTTGCAAAGAACTACAGCTGAAAACGTTCAAGTCAACAGGTGTTTTAATCTGTTTACACTAGATCATGAGAGAACACAATTAAAACTAATCATTTTTAGTGCCTATTACATTCAGGACACACCATTAACTCTTCCTCTGAAATAAATAGTGCATGACCTCTATGATCTTTCCTCCATTTGCCTCCTCATTTCTTCTGCCATACCTGTTGCTATATTGGGCATCCGGTAGAAATGAAACCATATGTGATTCTTCTTGTCATCTTTCAGTGTGATAAAAGACAATATAACTCTGATCTGAGATTGATTGCTTCAACCTTGATGACTGCTGTCAAGTTAGTGGGGAGTTTCTGTTAACTCAGTGGCTCTCACACCTTGGGAACCATTTTGATTAAACCATCATCAAGCAGCACAGATCAACAGAGGAGAGGTAGCTCAAGAAGGATGTGATGCCATATACTTCACCTTTAGAAGCTGCCCATTCCTCAGGGGGAACTGGTCTTCATGGTCGAAAGATAACTGTAATTCAAGAACTTCCAACTGGAGGTTGGGAACCCAACTTGTTACTCAAATTGGCTATCTCCTATTGAATTGGGGGGAATTAGCTTAAAGGAGAGAAAACAAGAGTCAATAACTGGGATTCTTCACCAATGGTTACGATGCATGCTTTGAGCCCGTCCAAACGGGAAGCTGCCCACCGACCAAGATGGTCCCGGTTGAGCCGGGGGCGACCACTGACTGACTTTCTCCATCAGCGTGGTCCCATGTCCTGACCCCCCCGGGCCTTGCATTACACTCAGGCCCCATACGCCCCATGGCCAGGCTACTTGATGAGGCGTTGGTGCAGTCCTACCTTCGCAAGCTGCCGGCGTCACCGCGACCGCCACTGGCTGCACTGGCTGCTGTCGATCCTGCACCTCCTTCTGGTCGCCACCGTCATCGATAGGCGCCCCTTCTTTGGCCGCATCATCCTCCTGACTGCAGTCAGGGCTAGACCTGGTGCCCATATTTTGCTGCAACACAGAAAGTCTGGTCAGCAACTCCCTTTCAAAAGTGAGCATTTCCGACCCCCAGTAGCGCTGTGATGTCCCTGCCAGACTGCCTGTGACCCGGATGCTCCCTCATCCTTTTCCATCACGCAAACCCTGTCCAACATTGCCTGCCTCATCACCGCGCAATCCAGCTCATCCCCTGGGGGCCCCGGGTTTTTGCGCTTCGTAGCGCCCTTAACCGGCTGTTTGCCCTTAGAAGGGCCCTGCCCCTTCTTGGGACCCATTCCCTGGTGTGCCGTCCCCTGGTAAAACCCCCACTGCCTATTATGGCCCAACACTGAAAGGTGGGGCGGGGAGTCAACTCTAAAATTTGCAGGGGAGAGTAGGGGAATATCAGTTCTGTTACTTACAACACCAGTACTTGAAATCTGTTTACACATTCAGCTGCAAATTGGCAGGTGCTGACAAAAGTAGAAAGATGGTCCAGACCAAAGATCTGAAGTCCAAAATCAGAAGCTAAGCAGGGCTGACCTTGGCTAGTATTTGGAAGGGCGACCTCCAAGGAATGCCAGGGTCCTGATGCAGAGGGAGTGGCAAACTGCCTCTGAAACATCTCTTGACTAAAAAACAAGTCTATCTTGTCACCTAGTGGTGCATAATGCTAAAAGAGCTAGAACTTCTGGCTGCCAGACTATCTTAGCCAGTTTGGTGTAGTGGTTAAGTGTGCGGACTCTTATCTGGGAGAACCGGGTTTGATTCCCCACTCCTCCACTTGCACCTGCTGGAATGGCCTTGGGTCAGCCATAGTTATCACAGAGGTTGTCCTTGAAAGGGCAGCTGCTGTGAGAGCCCTCTCCAGCCCCACCCACCTCACAGGGTGTTTGTTGTGGGGGAGGAAAGTAAAGGAGATTGTGAGCTGCTCTGAGACTCTTCAGAGTGGAGGGCGGGATATAAATCCAATATCTTCTTCTTCTTCTTAGGATTTCCTGGCTATACTACACACAATGCATCATCATCTGGCAGTGTGGTAATATTACCAGATCCTAAGATTGTCTGGCAGTCAAAATTCTAGCTCTTGTTGCATTATGTACCACTAGGAAGTGAGCTAGACTTTTTTAAAGGCAAGAGACATTTCAGAGGCAGTTTGCAGTTGCTGCCTCTGCGTCATGCCCCTGGTATTCCTTGGAGGTTGCCCTTCCAAATACTAACCAAGGCCAGCCCTGCTTAGCTTCCAAAATCTGACAAGATGGGGCTATCCTGGGCTATCCAGGGCAGGGCAGGGAGTGGGATATAAATGAAATAAACAAATATATATGGGCAAAAAGTATGGGATTTGTGATGAGACATTAGAATTGGTATTTTATATTATCCCCAAAACTCCTTCTATATGTGGTGTCAGGTGGTGGGTGGTTATGGGGCTATGTGGACATTGTTTTTCCTTCTCTTTTGTTGCTATGTTTTTGGTTTTTGTTTGTAATTTTTGTTTGATTCACAATAAACATTTAAAATTAAAAAAAAAATAAACAGGCATTTTAAAGTGTATAAATGCAGGGATTGATCACATTTTTTACTTCACCCTTTGTCCAAGGAGTTCAGGGTAACCACATATGGTTCTCCCCTAGTCCATTTCACACTCAGGACAACTTTGTGAGGTAGATTAGGCTGAGAGATAGTGACTTGGCACAAGATTACCCAGTGGCAAATCACCTCTATTCATCAGTTGGTTGTGTAAGATGCTTGACCATTTTGGGGATACTCTTCATGTCTCCCAGTTCAAGGGGAGCCTCCAGTTTGCAGACTTTTCTAGTCATTAGTGTATCTTGAATTAAGCCTGTATCAAATTCCAGCTTTCCAGCTGGTAGGAAAATACCCTGATGTGGTAATTTTGATATCCACTTGATTGAGCAGGTCCATCATTCCCAAGCATTTTTGTACGTATACCGGTAATTTAAGTAAGCAATCTGATTTCCATTTAACACAGGACATAATTAGGGCTGTCACCCAATTAAAGAAATTTTAATCAATCTTACACATTTTAATCTATCCATTTAATGTGAGAGATATGTGGAGTATGCCCCAATGTAATTTTTTTCCTCTACTGCAGCTGTGGAAAGCTTTGAATTTGATTCAAACATTGAACAAGTTGTCTTTACCTCTTTTACTGTTCTTATTGCAGTATTTAATGCGTGAATTATTAAACTACCTTTTGGTATATCTTTTGGTATAGTTAAAATGGTCATTAGGACATAGAACCTGTTGTTAATTTATTTGAATCCCACCACTGGATTGATTGCTTCAACCTTGATGACTGCTGTCAAGTTAGTGAGGAGTTTCTGTTAACTCAGTGGCTCTCACAACTTGGGAACCATTTTGATTAAACCATCATCAAGCAGCGCAGGTCAACACAGGAGAGGTAGCTCAAGAAGGATGTGATGCCATATACTTCACCTTCAGAAGCTGCCCATTCCTCAAGGGGAACTGGTCTTCATGGTCTAAAAATAACTTTAATTTAAGAACTCCCAACTGGAGGTTGGGAACCCAACTTGTTACTCAAATTGGCTATCTCCTATTGAATTGGGGGGAATTAGATTAAAGGAGACAAAACAAGAGTGAATAACCGGGATTCTTCACCAATGGTTACGATGCATGCTTTGAGCCCGTCCGAACGGGAAGCTGCCCACCGACCAATATGGTCCGGGTTGAGCCAGAAGCGACCACTGACCAACTTGCTCCATCGGCCTGGTCCCATGTCCTGACCCCCCCCCGGGCCTTACGATACACTTGGGCCCCATACGCCCCATGGCCAGGCTACTTGATGAGGCGTTGGTGCAGTCCTACCTTCGCAAGCTTCCGGCATCACCGCGACCGCCACAGGCTGCACTATCTGCTGTCGATCCTGCACCTCCTCCTGGTCGCCACCATCATTGATAGGCGCCCCTTCTTTGGCCACATCATCCTCATGACCGCAGTCAGGGCTAGACCTGGCGCCCATATTTTCCTGCAACACAGAAAGTCTGGCCAGCAACTCCCTTTCAAAAGTGAGCGTCCCCGACCACCCAGTAGCACTGTGACGTCCCTGCCAGACGGCCTGCGACCGGACGTTCCCTGATCCTTTTCCATCGCGCAAACCCTGTCCAACATTGCCTGCCTCATCACCGTGCTATCCAGCTGCTCATCCCCCGGGGGGTCCGGGTTTTTGTACTTCGTAGTTCCCTTAACCGGCTGTTTGCCCTTAGAAGGGCCCTGCCCCTTCTTGGGACCCATTCCCTGGTGCACCGTCCCCTGGTAAAACCCCCACTGCCTATAATGGCCCAACACAGGGAGGGGGGCACTGTTATAACTCTCACATAAGAGCAAAGAAAAAAGGGGGGGTCAGACAGGCAAAAGGAGGGGGGGCTTATGGCTCAATAATAAAGCCCAACTCCTTGGTGATCCCTACTCCCAGCACGCCTATCAAACCACCCCCCAAAAACACCACACTTGGCCCCGCCTCAAGAGGCCACCTTAATCAGTGGAAGGCACCTGTAGCACTCAGCAGGACAATGGTGGCTTATAAATCCCAGGAACCGGGGCGGGGGGGAAGAAGAGGCTGTGAGCCTAGCTCTCCAATAGGCCCTCAACGTCCCAGCCACCGGCCGCTCCCCGGCCCTGCTCAGGCCCACCCCCGCAAGCCGACCGCCCCCCTCGAGCCACTGGCCACTTCAAAGCCTCGCCACAGCTGCCAGGCTCCCCGACGTCACTTCCTCTGCTGACGCGCGAACTCCCCGCCACGAGGCCCAGACAACCCAGCAGGACGCAGCTCCCAATTGAGACAGATAGCGTGCCTGCGATCGCACTGAAATCTCCCCGAAACTGCGTGGGAAGAGGTGGGGCCGAGGCTTCTTATAGCCTCACCCCACCCAGCCGAAAGTCCCGGATGGCCGGGAAAGCAGCCTCTGATCCTGCCGGGGCCGCAAAAGATGGCCCCGTGGAACACAGCAGCTTCGCAGCACGGCCAGGGTGGGGCCGAATTATATCACAAAACCAGGGTGAGGCTCTAGAGAAACAGTTTGTGCAAATTCTAAAGTATCACCAGCAATCATGTCTTTGCTTTTGGGTGGTGTGGAAAGTGACTTCATGGTTATGCATTGGTGACCCTCCCTTTCCCTGGCATTTTCTCCACCATGCAGTAAGAGTTAATGGGTGGGTGAGATTTTTCTACTGAACTCTACCTAAGCCAAGAGCACAAGACTGCTGGGTAATGAGGAATAATGTGATGACTTTTCATTTTAATATAGCATGCCCCTTTGTTCCAGAAGTATTTCTTTTACGCAACGTGATATGTGTTCTCAATTGATATCACGTACTTGATCTTGACATAATTACAACTGCCTGTTTAGTCTTTGCTAGGCATATGAAATCAACAGATAGAAGGAAAGATAATATAAATTAGGTGCATTACATAATTTTGTAATTATATTTTTATAAATTTTATACTCATGCATATGCATGAACATGTAAGCCTCCCTGAACCCACCTCGGTGGGGAAGGTGGGATATATATGGTATTAAATAAAAAAAATTAAAAAAATGTTTACAGCTGCACAGAAGTCAAAAGATGTAAATCACTAGGATATTTATTGATTTTTTTTGTTTACCACAGAACATGATATAAACTAGTGTTAGGTGATAGATGTGAGTATGCTTAGATTATTATCTTCCTAATTAAAGAAAACTTTGCTTCTTAAGGGCTAAGGTATGTTGCACCAGATAGGATGGAAGAGTAGCTGGCTGCTTGTGAGGCCATGTCCATGGCAATTCCGTTGCAGCATAGCTGCATGGCTAACTGTCAAGGCAGATGTGACACGAAGGGAGGGGCACCTTGTGTTGATAGGATTGGCCAATCCCGGGGCAGTTGTAATTGCACGTGATGATTGGTGGGGGGGAGGTAGCTGGGTAGAGTCCCATTCTCCTCTTCCACCCTGCCCCCTGACAGAGACCCCCACTGATCATACACACGTAGTCGCCATCATTTGTTTCCCTACATGCCAGCATGTTCCATGGGCAAGCCCCCCTGAATACTATGAGTCTGTCTGCTGCGGTGGCTTCCCCTACCATTGACTCAGGGAAGCCTCCACCACAGATTCCTCCTCCCACCACCCTGCATGGCAGAGGAACTTTTTTTTTTAGCAGTTCCACAGGTAGGAGCCTCATCTACGCACTCATTTAATCAACAACCTCCACCCCCCTCGTAGGTTGCATCATCCCCCTCTTCTGCATTCCATCCTCACAACAATCCCATGAGCTTGGTCAGGCTGAGGGTGTGCATCTAACTCAAGGCCACCCACCTAGCTTCCATGTTACAGTGGGGAACAGACTCTGGGACTCCCTGGTCAAGCCTTAGACTCTAAACAGCGTGATAGACCATCTTATTTACCCAGACTACCATCCGGTCCTTCCCTTTTCATAAAAAAACCTGTGAAGTGAGCAAATCCTCCCTCTTTGACATTCCTTCAGTAAGCCCATAGAAAGAGTCGTGGAAGAAGAGGGGAGGGAGTGGGGCAGCGTGGAGCTCCTGCCATGTAGCAGAAACTGAGCAGAAGAGATATATTTGAGGCACAACATAGACTTTATTGCACTGGAACCCATGGGAAGGGTTGACAACTCCATCTACTTCCACTCTGGGGGTGGAGAATCCCTGGCATGGCATGATCCCAATTGGGATAGCATCACAGGTGGAATCTGGAAAGGCTTGCTACGTGAAACTCCACTTCAAGAGGAGGGCTTGAACAGCTCACTGAGTAGAGTGGAAGGGAGGGGCAGGACTTGCTTCTCTGTTGAGTCTCCACATGCAAGGCAGTGCAGGAGATGCTGTCATGACACCCAGCTTCAAGTGAGGGGAGAGCAAGAGCAGGTTTGGGATGCTTGCCCCTGCTTAGTGGTCAGTGCATGGGTGTCCCTGTGGGTTGAGCCCCAAAAGTAAAGTACCTGTTAGGGTTTTGAAATGGGAAAGGTCAGCCACAGAGGGTAGACTTTCCTCTCCTCCTTGAGTGTCCATGCAAAGGACTTGCCCTGCAGTACTAAGTGCCATCTCTGTGCATCTTCCACCACCAAAGTGCCACACCCCTCACTCTAAGTCCACACAACAGGGAGCTCTGATAAAGAGTCCTATGCCGTGCACCCTACCTCCTGAGTTGTACAATGTCCTGGCAGTTGTTTTTGTTGGATGGAGAGGCCACGTTTGATGCTGAAGAGGAGGACAATTCTAATTTTTTAATTCCTCAGCATATGGCACTTTCTCAGGATTGGATGGGATTCTTGTATCTATGCAGGACTTACATTGGATTAATAGAATGTCAGTTGCAGTGATAAAAATAACATATCATGCCCTTGACACAGCAATTATTAATGTGAAACAGACTAGTATATGCAGTGTTTTAATCCATTTTTATTGACAGAGGATAATAGCAATCAGAATCTTAAAAGAACAATAGAAAGATATTTTCAAGAGAATGTAACGTCTATATCTCACATACTATTCATTGGGAATCAAAGAAGCTTTGGCAAGTGGATCATGTATGCAGAATTTATTGATTTTTTTAAAAAGAAACAAATTAACCACACAGCAATTGAAAGTAGTAGATTAAGAGAAAAATATACAAGATCAGGATCCCCTGTAGAGAAATCAAGGTTATTGACAGAGATTGGTAAAATAACCTGGGAACAAATAAAACCTATGGTTGCATTAGCCTCACTCAATTTACTTGCCAATGAAAATTCTCAATGTAAGGGGGGGGGGGGGGCGGAATTGATTTTCTTTTAGTTATTGCTTGGATGCTTATTGCCCAGTGCTGGAAGAATGCTAAAGAGATTTCCTTGGATAGGTGGCATGCTAAATTGAGAAATATAGCAGCACATGGAAAATTTAGTTAACAAGATTTTGTTGATTCAGGGGAGAAAAAAGAGATCACTTTAAGATTATTTGGAATAGTTTCATAATTTATTTAACGCAGTTTCTAGAATATGGTTATTTGTGTGCAGGTCACTGAACTTGGGGAGGGTGGTGCCCATGTTGTCCGGGTGAGCCATGCTATCTGAGAACATGTTCACCATTCATTTGCCATGTGTCTGGATTTATTTTGAGTCTGTGCCCACATCTGAGAAGACCAAGTAGATATCGGCCCTGGGGTATGACCTTAACAATAGGCAGATGATCTGGTCACGGAAGGTCTCGAGGCTGCTACAGTTGTAATTCAAAATGGCATTCAGTTCAGTTTCCGGAAGATGGCGGAGTGACGCAGAGCTCCTTTCCCAGTCTCGGGGGGGAGCTCTGTTTGGGGGGTAATCGAGGGGATTTCCCGGCTGGGAAATACCCCTTAAGGAGCTGTCTGGAGACGCTCCAAAGCCCGGGGGGCTTTCTGGACGTGGGGGGGGGGAACGGAGGTTCCCCACCCAGTGCCAGCTTTCCTCCTGGCCGATACCTCTACCAACACCTCGGTGTGGAACTGTGCCGCCGGAGAAGGGAGACTGGAGAGGAATCGCATCTCCCTTAAGCTTACCCTTTAGCGTCTCTCCCTCCCTAAAAGGGTCACCTTACCTTTGAAAGTGAGTAAGTGCAAGCCGGCAGCTCTCGGCATCTGGTGAAGGAAGACAGAAAAGAGAACGGCGATTGCCGGCAGCTGCCTTTGCAAGCGCTGAGCGGAGACGCGGCCTGAGAGCACTGGTCGGGCACACAAGTGGTGGAGGAGACAGAGCGGCTTGGCGGCGGCTGGGTGAGCGTTTGTTGGGAAACATCAGAGGAGGTGGCAGCGTGAGCGACTAGAAGGCGAAGGCGCGGGAGAGTGGGGGTGAGAGTCGACTCGTTTGCCTTCTTGCCTGT
The DNA here is from genome assembly GCF_032191835.1 of Heteronotia binoei. Classification (NCBI taxonomy): domain Eukaryota; kingdom Metazoa; phylum Chordata; class Lepidosauria; order Squamata; family Gekkonidae; genus Heteronotia; species Heteronotia binoei. Next base: position 37,297,193 of record NC_083239.1, read on the forward strand.
GTGATATTGGATTTTGTGGCAGGCAGTGTGTCCAGTTGAGAATATTTCAGACCGAGCTGGGAGAGGGGAAGATAGTTTTTTTAATGGCGGACGCGATCGGAAGTTCTTCCCTGGGAGGCGAGGCACAGAAGAGGCAGGAGGCGTTGGAAGTGCAGGAGGCGAGCTGAGACAGAGAGCGGCTTTGAAGATCCTAGCCCCCCCCCCTACAGCTTTTTCTTTATGCATTTGTAACGTACTCAAACAGGAGACGCAAGTCGGGCAACATTCTTTATTGAGAGCACGTTGCAAGAGAGGGAACATGCGGGCCGGGCCCCGCTTATATACAAACCCCGGTTCAGCCTACTGGACAGGTCAGCCCCGCCGCTGCTGGTGATGGGCGGGGCTCGTCGTGCCTTGCGCTGGGCGTCCAGCCTCCTGGTCGCCGTCGCACAAAGCCTGACGCGCTGCCGATACACTACATCCCTCCCCTCCTAGTGAATGCACATAGTCTTGAAGATAAGCTGGGGGTCGCCGTTCCCTGGTGGACCGGCGTAGGGTTTTCGGGGGGACCCCGGCTGTCGGTGGTTCCGTTGGCGGTGGTGTCGGCTGCGGCTGCTGGTCTGATTCTGCCGGTCTATCGGTCGCTGCCGGCCCGGCCGCTTCCGGTGTCGGGATATTTGGTGGGGGGGATGCGTCCTCCGGTTGAGCCCTGGGCGGCTCCTCCCTGGGTTTCCCTTCTTCCCACCCCACTGGTTCCTCCGGTATTGTGCGGCGGCGTATTTGGTCAATGTGCTGCCTTACTACCTGGCCCCCCTCTGTGGATATGTCGTAGTGGCGGGAACCCGTGACCCTCAGTACTCGTCCCGCCACCCACTCGGGGCCCCTGGCGAAGTTTCGGGTGAACACCGGATCGCCCGCAAAGAACCCCCGGGCTGCATCCCTGACCTCGGGGTCCCCGCGAATGTCTGAAGCCCTGTCTGGGTGCAGCCTGTCGAGTCGTGTAATGAGCTTGCGCCCCATTAGGAGTTCTGCGGGACTCACCCCGGTGGCGGGGTTGGGAATCACCCGGTTGTCGAATAGGAAGGCCGCTAGCCGGTGTTCCCAATCTCCCTGCACTATCCGGCTTAAGGCCTCCTTCGTGGTGCGCACCATGCGCTCGGCTTGGCCGTTGGTGGCCGGATGGAACGGGGCGGACCGTATGTGTTTGATGAGGTACCTCTGGAGGAACGCCTGGAATTCCCCCGAGGTAAACGCCGCCCCGTTATCCGAGACGATGGTGTCCGGGATGCCGTGGGTGCATAAGGCCCTGCGTAGGGCCCGGATGGCAGAGGCTGAGGAGGTGGATGCTACGGGAAAAACCTCCAGCCATTTAGTGTAGGCGTCCACGATAATCAGGAAGATTTGCCCCTGAAAGGGCCCGGCGAAATCGAGGTGGAGCCTCGACCACGGCTTCCTGGAGGGTTCCCAACGTGTGGCGGGCGCGCTAGGCGGATTGGGCCTCGACTCTTGGCAGGCCTGGCACCCCCGCACCCAGCTCTCGATTTCCCCGTCCATCCCCGTCCACCATACGTAGCTTCTGGCCAGGGCCTTCATGCGAACTATGCCGGGGTGGGTCTCATGTAGGGACTCTAGTACCCGCTTTTGCAACTGGGGCGGCACCACCACCCTGCTTCCCCATAAGAGACACCTTTTGTGGGCCGTCAGTTCCTCCCTCCTGGTCTTGTAGGGTTTGAATTCCTCCCCCATGTTCCCCTCCGGCCACCCCCTCACCACCCAGTCGAGCACCCGTGCCAGTATCTTGTGTTTCTGAGTGGCCTTGGCAACCTCCGCCGCGTGTAGGGGTTGTTCCGGGAGGCTTTCCACTAGCATGATATGGTGCGCGGGGGCTGGGGCTGGGCCCTCCTCGGGCAGCGGCAGCCTACTGAGGGCGTCTGCGTGGCCCATGGATTTGCCCGCCCGGTGGACCAGAGTGTACATGTAGGAGTTCAGGAACTGGTTCCACCTCAGTACCCTCTGGGGCAGGATTTGGGGGGTTTGGCGGTCCGGCGCTAGCAGACCCAAGAGCGGTTTGTGGTCGGTGGCGATCGTAAACCTACGCCCATAAAGATAATCATTGAACTTGTGGACCCCCGCTACTATGGCCAGCGCCTCCTTATCGATCTGCGCGTAATTTCGCTCAGCCTGCGTGAGGGTGCGCGAGTAATATGCTACTGGCACCTCCCTCCCGTCCGGGAGTTGGTGCCCGAGGACGGCGCCCACCCCGTATGGCGATGCGTCACACGCCAGTATGACCGGGAGGTTCTCGTCAAAATGGTGGAGCACCGCATTGGAAACCAGCGTGTCCTTCACCGCCTGAAACGCGGCGGCTTGGCGTTTGCCCCAGACCCAAGGGGCGTTTTTGTCTAGCAGCCTGTGTAGGGGTTCCGCCAGGGCTGCCTTGTGTGGGAGGAACGTGTGGTAAAAATTTAATAGGCCCAAGAAGCTTTGGAGTTCGGCCTTGCATTTTGGGGCTGGGGCCTGAACAATGGCTCGTGTTTTCTCCTCCGTTGGGTGGATCCCTGCTGCGTCTACAGCGAACCCCAGGAACTCGACTCGCGGGTCGCCCAGTAAGCACTTTTCCCGCTTGACCTTGAGCCCCGCTGACTGGAACCGACGGAGTACTTCTCGGAGGCGGTTGTTGAATTCCTCTGGGTCCGGGGCGGCGATTAGAACATCGTCAAAAAACGGTTGGACTCCGGGGATTCCTTTAAGGAGAGCATCCATTATGCTTTGGAAAATCCCTGGAGCCACGCTCACCCCGAACTGTAGCCTCCGCACCCTGAAATCCCCCCTGTGCGTAACTATGGTTTGGGCCTCTGCTGTTTTTTCGTCTACTGGGAGCTGTTGATAGGCCTGTGCCAGGTCCAGCTTCCCAAAGATTTTAGACCCGGCTAGGGCTGCCAGGACGTGGCTTACTACCGGGACTGGGTACGGATTGTCTTGAAGTGCCCTGTTTATGGTGCATTTGTAGTCGGCGCATATGCGCACCTCTCCGTTGGGCTTAACCGGTGTGACTATTGGGGTCTCCCACGTGGCGTACTCTACTGGCTCCAGTACCCCCTGGGCCGTTAATCGGTCCAGTTCTGCCTCAATCTTAGGCTTGAGCGCGAACGGCACCCGCCTGGCCTTGAGCCTAATGGGTCGGACTGTGGGGTCCAGCGGTAGGGAGATGGCCGGCCCCTTGTAACTGCCCAGGGACCCATCGAACACATCGGGGAACTCTCGGCATACGTCCCCGACCCCGCTGGTGGATAGGATTTGCCCCACCCCCTCCAACCGTATTCCCAGGGGTTTAAACCATGCCAGCCCCAACAGGGTGGTTAGCTGGCGCTTGACCACCAAAATGTCCAACCGCCCCTTGAAGGACCCCCGCTCTACATTCACCCGGGCCCACCCCGCGGTCTGGACCGGGTTCTTCTGGAAGTCTCTTAGAACAAAGTCCGCTGGTCATGTCTGAAACCACCTCCCGGGGCACAGGTGTCTCAGGGTCTCCTCCGATATAATCGAAATGGAGGAGCCCGAGTCCACCTCCATTTTGCATGGAGCGCCCTCGATGCGGACCGCCATTTTGATTTTGTTGGGGACGCATGGGGGCAAGTTCAGTACCTGTAGGGAGGTGGATGCCGTGGAGTGGTAGTCTGCCGACTCTTGGTGTGCGGCTGGCCTTCGACGGCCCGTTCTGGCCCGGCAGGCCCTCGCGATGTGCCCGGTCTTTCCGCAGCTCCGGCAGTCCCAGGACCTGTATTGGCAGTCCCGCCTGTCGTGGGGGCCCCCGCAACTGGCGCACTTGGGGGCATGCGGCCGTTCCGCCGATGGGGGCCGTTCGGCCACTCGGAGGCGCTGCGAAGCTCGGTTGGGCGGGCCGGCTGGTGGCCGGCGCAGCTGGTGGGCTTCTCCCTCCTCTGGGCGATCCTGGTCCAGGTCCTCGTGGTGCACGGCGTCCTGCCGACCCCTGGGGAAGGTCTTTGAAGTCCGCTCGAACGCCACAGCCTCGCTGAAGGCGCTCTGTAGGGTGAGCTCTTCCTTGGCGAAGAGCTTCTGTTGGAGCCTCTCGTCGCGGAGACCCCACGTGAAGCGATCGGCCAGGGTCTCATCCAGCTGGGGCAAGTGGCAGTTCCCGGCGATCTTGCGGAGAGCCGCCAGGTAGTCGGCGGCCAATTCCCCCACTGCCTGGTCCCTTCTGTGGAACAGGAACCGACGGGCCACCCGCGAAGGCTGTGGCAAGAAATGGCCGGTGAGGAGCCTGATGATCTCCTCGTAGGACTTCTCCGTGAGGCGGATGGGAGCCGAGAGACCCTTGGCGATCTCGAACGTGGCTGGCCCGCAGACGCTTAGGAGAACGTCCCTCTTCGTGCCGGCGTCGGTGATTTTGTTGGCCCTGAGGTAGAATTCGACCCGCTCCGCGTAGGACTCCCAGCCCTCGGGATTGGCGGGGTCGAATGTCTCGATGTAGCCGGTGTTCCCGCTCTGGGTGGCCATGGTGGCGGTGGTGGTCGGTGGTTGCCCTCGATCTCCGCCGTAGCCGATGAGGCTAGAATCCCATCCTCGTCGCCAGTGTAACGTACTCAAACAGGAGACGCAAGTCGGGCAACATTCTTTATTGAGAGCACGTTGCAAGAGAGGGAACATGCGGGCCGGGCCCCGCTTATATACAAACCCCGGTTCAGCCTACTGGACAGGTCAGGCCAATAGTGGCCTGTTGAACTTCCCGCCGCTGCTGGTGATGGGCGGGGCTCGTCGTGCCTTGCGCTGGGCAGCCAGCCTCCTGGTCGCCGTCGCGCAAGGCCTGACGCGCTGCCGATACACTACAGCATTGTTCTTTTTTTTCAACCTGTGCCTTTGTTGGAGAGACTTTTCTATATTTTGAACTTTTTCTTTTCTTCGAAGAGGACCGGTTTTGTCTTTTAAACTATTGATTTCTGAGTCATCTGGGTCACCTAATCAGCGTAACAGCTAAAAGGGTAAAGTAGCGGTTTTTAACAGCTTTTGCTGTGGCTGCTCTTTGCTGAAGTATTGGTTTGGATGTTTACAGTCACTGGGAACAGAGACAGTCATAACATCAGCCAAATGATTCCTATGGAGTACAAGTCTTAAGAAGCCTTGAGTTTTTTGAACATTTCTGCTTGTACATAAGCGTTAACCCGTTAGCTTCTCAGAACATTGGAATTTGTTAAGACTAAAGCTGAAATTAGAACTTTGACTTCAAAATATTGAGAAACAGTTTATAAACAACTCATAAACTTTTGGTGACTACGACATCGGGACATTAAGATTTTGAAGAAGCAGGGAAAGGAAGGGAAGAAAGAAGAAGTAGAAGAAGCAGAGCAGAGAAGACAAGACTGTGTAAATATTCATATTGAATACTCTTATGACTTTGTAATTTCTTCTTGATCCGTTATATATCTTTTTGGCATAACAATTTTAGCTTAAAGCTTCTATAGACAGTTCTTAGAGTATTGTTTTAATGAACTGAGTTAATGATTGATAATTTATAGCAAAATTAATTGAATTATTGATTAAGTTTACTATATTGCTGAGAGAAATTACCTACTGTTAGATTTCATTGATCTGTTCTATAGACTTAACCCTGAATTGTGTTTTGAATCTATAGTATTATTTTATTGCAGGTTGTGACTGAGCATTGACTGTGACATTGTACCTACAGTTATATTGAGTTATTGGGAATTCTGACATAGTACTTAAATTGGGCATAAGTTATTAGATTTTTGGCAATATTAGCATCATGACAGAAACGAAGATTAAAAAATATCTACAAGGTGCCTCTCCGGCGGGAGGAACCAAGGCGGTTCCAGTTTCAGTCAATCAAGATGCCTTGGAAAAACTACAAAATACCGTTACAGCGGGATTCAAACAGAACCAAGAAGCCCTGGACGGGCTGAAAACAGATTTGATGAGTCAGATCCAGAAAACCAACGAACAGTTGGTAGAATTTCAAAAGCAGTTGCTGGCTAACTCACAACAAGTCCATGACTTATCGGCCAAAGTTGAAAGAGTGGAAGAACGGGACAAGCAAACATCTAAGATAGTTAAGGAAAACCAAACAGGATTGATGGAGTTAGAAGAACGGGTGATGAGACTCGAAATGGAGAAAGCTGCAACTATTCTCCGCTTCCAAAATCTGCCAGAAGAGAAGGAGGAAAACTTAATTAGTAAAATTACAGATATTCTAATAGTTGATGACAAAGAATTATTGGAAGAAGGCCCAAGAGATATCCTGTGGGCCAAAAGAGTGTCTTCGAGCTACACAAGGAAATTTAAACTCCCTAGGGAGGTGCAAGTAAAGTTTGTTCGTCCAGAAACTACGGAAAAGGTTCTCCGAAAAGCGAGAGAATGCGAAATGAATTGGAAAGGAATGAAGATTAAAATATTGAAAGAGATACCATGGAGTGTGCGGCAGCGGAGGTTTAAATTCAAGAAACTGTCTACCTGGTTAATGAAACATGAAATTCAGTTTAGATGGCTTATCCCACAAGGTCTTTTCTTCACTTTCCAAGCTAAGAGATACAATATTACTACTGAGGAAAAGATGGAAGAATTTTGTGATGAATTTGTGAAACGAAATGGATCTGAGTCAGGAGATGAACAAGAAGTAGAAGGAGCCAAGAAGATCACGGGTGATGAGTCCCCTAAAAAGAAATCTGAGAAAGTTAAAACCAGACTCCAGAGCAAGAAGGACTTAGCCAAGATACCTGATAGTATTGACGCTACAAAATGAATCCTAAGTTGGCAACCAAAATATTCTCTCTGAACGTTAATGGCTTAAATGAACCAGGAAAGAGAAGGAAAATTTTTCAGCAATTGAAAAAATCTGACGCACAAATTATTTGCCTACAAGAAACCCATATCAGGAAGGACAATTTGAAATATTTGGAAAACAAGAAATTGGGCTCTTTATATTCTTCATGTGACTCTCTTAAGAAGAAGAAGGGAGTAGCTATATTTATATCCCAGCATATCAAATCAGAGTGCCTATATTCAGATGAACAAGGAAGAGTTATCATAGTTGAGTTGGAATTAAATGGACTTAAAACAATTCTTGCCAACATCTATGCCCCCAACAAAAGTCAAGAAAAATTTTATCAAGCACTGTCTCTCAAACTTAGAGAATTTAACTCAGATAGATACTGTATTGTTGGAGACTATAATGCAGTATTTGATAATAAATTGGACAAAAAGTATGATGATCCTCAAAAAAAGAACAAGAGGGGTCGGAACTTATTACCCAACTCTTTTCTGAAAATGGCTGAAGAGCTAAACTTAGTGGACGCTTGGAGAACAAGAAACCCGAATACAAGAGACTTTACTTTTTATTCACATGCGCATAAATCCTGGTCCCGAATAGACATGTCTTGGATATCTTTGAGTATGATATTATCTGTCAATCAAGCTGATATTCTCCCTCAATCATATGCAGATCACAGCCCAATTGTGTTAACTCTTCAGACACAGTCAAAAAACCCACGATGGTCTTTAAATTTGCAAATTTTAAAAGAAACCCAATTTCTGGATGTGGCAAAAAAAGAAATTCAGGAGTTTTTTAACCACAACTTGGAGAAAGATACGAAGATCTCGGTTATTTGGGATGCATTTAAGGCTTTTTTTAGAGGAGTCGCTATTAGATATTTAGCGAGAAGGAAGAGAGAACAAAGAAAATCCTACAGTGAACTAATAACAAAATTGAAGCATTACGAAAAACAACAGAAATCTGGGAATCCAAGGGAGGTGAAGACAAAAATTACTTTTATTCAACATCAGATAAATATGCTTCTGGCAGAAGAAATTGAGAGAAAATTAAAGTGGACAAGACAAAATCATTTTGAAAACGCTAATAAGGTGAGCAGATGGTTGGCCTATAGACTGAAGAAGGAAAAGGAGAAGAAGATTATCAAAATGTTGAAAAATGAAGCTAAGGAGGAGGTGTTTCAAAATTCCCAAATGAAAGATATTATTCAAAATTTTTATCGAAATTTGTATAAAAAACAAAAAATTGCTCAGTCAAATCAAGAGGGCTATATGAAGGAAGTTGAAATGAAACAATTAACAAAGGAACAACAAGCAAGCTTGGAGAACCCCATCTCAATGCAGGAAATGGTTGATGTAATCAAGTCTCAAAAAAGTAACAAGACTCCAGGTCCTGACGGACTTCCGATAGAGTTCTTCAGATCTTTTGAAGATTTATTATTATTGCCTTTTAAGAAAGTAATTGAGAATGTTTATAATACTGGCGAGACTCCAGACTCTTGGAAAGAAGCTCTGATTACACTTATTCATAAAGAAGGTACTGACCCGTCAGAAATTAAAAATTATAGACCAATTTCACTTCTGAATAGTGATTACAAGATTTTTGCGGCAATCTTAGCAAATAGGCTGAAGAAAATAATTGCTGGTTTAATTCACGAAGACCAAACGGGTTTTGTTCCAGGACGCTTAATGAACCAGAATGTGAGACTATTGTTGAATGTGATCGAATATTACAGGAATCACCCTGACAAAGAATTTGCCGCTATTTTGGTCGATGCGGAAAAGGCTTTTGACAACGTCAATTGGAACTTTATCAAAGTGACATTGGCCGCAATTGGTTGTGGTGAAAGATATCGTAGAATGGTTGATGCGGTCTATTCGAAACAGACAGCGAAAGTTACATTTAACGGAGTGATGTCTGATTCAATAGAAATTGAACAGGGAACCAGACAAGGTTGTCCGCTATCTCCCTTGCTTTTTATTTTGACGTTAGAACCTTTAATTAAGAAGATTAGAGAGGACACCCAAATTCAAGGGACCAGAATAAACAATGTAGAATTCAAGACTTTGGCGTTTGCGGATGATTTAGTGTTTATTTTGGAACAGCCTATTTCTTCAATAGCTCTTCTGAAGCAAAGATTGAGAGACTTTGGAGACATATCTGGTTTTAAACTGAATGTTTCTAAGACAAAAATTTTAACAAAAAATATGGAGAAAGCTCAAATTGAAACTCTTCAGCAGCTTTCAGGATTCAAGCATGAAATAAAGATAAAATATCTCGGAATTTACTTGACAAGTGACTTAAAGACTTTGTATAGAGACAACTATGAAAAAATATTGAAAGGAATTCGTAATGATTTAATTACTTGGAAAGACCTTCAAATTTCGTTCTTAGGTAGAATTGCTACAATAAAAATGAATGTTCTTCCAAGAATCTTATTTCTCTTCCAAACAATCCCCATTATGCTACCCAAATTATTTTTTCAACAACTCAATTCTATGACTAAGACGTTTATTTGGCAAGGCAAGAAGCCCAGAATAAAATTGAAGGTTTTACAAGATAGTAAACTAAGAGGTGGTCTAGCCCTCCCAGATTGGACTCTGTACTACAAGGCTTGCTGTATTGCATGGTTGAGAGCTTGGTGTAAGCTAGACAATAAAAGACTATTGACCATTGAGGGTGCGGGCCTAGGAGAAGGCTGGCATAATTATATGTGGTATCGTACTCCTGTAAAAACTGGCCGTTTTTTTAGACATGAAATAAGAAGATCTTTGTACAAGACCTGGGCGGAAATTAAAGCGCACTATCCTTATACCCCAAAGTGGCTATCCCCGATAGAAGCGTTTACTCATCCTAATTTGTATAATTGGGACAATCCGCAAGATTATGCTTATCTACTGAATAACCAGAATGAACTGATTGAGGAAGAGCTCTCCAAATTAAATTGGTGGCTACAGTGTCAACTTAAATCATGTTTTCAGAAAGACAAGGAAAAGGGTTTCTCGAATAAACCAATTGAATTAGATCTTATTTTAGAATCTAAACAGAAGATAATTTCTAAAGTGTATGATTGGCTATTACAAGTTAAAATGCAAGATGAAGTTGTGAAAGAAACATGGATCCGTTGGCTGAAAGATTTTGGCTATAACATAGACCTGGATGAATGGGAAAAACTATGGAAACAGAACTTAAAATTAATAAAACCGGCGGACCTTAAAGAAAATCTATATAAAATGGTGTATAGATGGCATCTTACACCGGACAGATTGGCTAGAATTTATCCCACATATTCTAATAAATGTTGGAAGTGCCAAGAAGCTAAAGGCTCGCTGTTTCATATATGGTGGCAATGCAAACGTGCTAGAAAATATTGGGCCCAAGTCAATACTTGGGCCCAAAAAATCTTGAAAATACAAATTAATCATGTTCCAGATTTATACCTTTTAAATATCTGCAGACAAAACCTTCCTATGACAAAGCTGAAACTTTTATTGTATATAGTTACTATCGCTAGAATACTTTATGCCAAGTATTGGAAGAATGACAAAACCCCTCATAGAGACGAATTTATCAACAAGCTGCTAGATGTCGCAGAATCTGACTTAATGTCCACAAGATTAAGAGACGGTAATGTGCAAAAATGTCAGGAGGAATGGGACCCTATCTATGAATGGGTTAAAAGTAAAGGTTTTGGTATGGAGTAATAATACTGTTTTTTCCTTTTCAAAATCCTCTTCATCTCCCTGTGTGTATGGTGGGTGGTTGTAGTAGGTGGTATGGTTGTATCCTGTTGTACCTCACATAAATCTGTTTAGAAAGTATTGTGATTTTTGGAATGTATCATGTACGAGGTGCTTGGGAGTGTATTTGGCAAGTTTGTGGGGTTGATTGTATTTGTGTTTGTTTGTACTTGTTTCTTAATAAAAACTTTTTTCTGGGAAAAAAACAAAAAAAAAACAAAATGGCATTCAGTTCAGCGTTGTCATCATTGCCCAGACTTATCTGGACACTGGCCGCTTTCTGGTTGGTTGTACTCTTTTTTATCCATAAACATAGAGAATGAACAGAAATTACAAGAGTTCAGTTCAGTCCACTCTTGTCAAGGTACAGTGTAAACTTCAGTAAATCACAATATTATCACAAAGGTTCCAAGAGCCCCTAGCACAGACTGGGTTGGGGATTTATGACAATTCTGACTGACAGAATTGCACTCCCTCCCATAGATGGGAGATGGGGGTGATGAGGGAGGAAAGATGGGTCATGTAGATTGCGCCACTAGTGTTTGTGATGCTGTTGCTAATGGGAACAGGCAAGCCACGCAGTTGTTAAAGGAGTTCCACTTCTCATGGCCAGGATTTTGCCTGCTCCCTTCTGCCCCAGATTCTCACAGTAATAGGTAAGTCGGTCACCTTCAGGAGTCATGCAGGAAGTGGAGGGGGTAGATTCCATCAGATTAATCTAAATGCAGCCCTTTTCACTCACTTCGTAGTACTGGGGTTGGAACTTAGAGTTGCCAGTCTCCAGGTGGGGCAAACACTTAGAACAGAAAACACTGTGCCATTGCTTGATATTTGTATGTTATTGTCAGTACATATATATCAATACACACTTAATCTTCAGTCACATACACTATTACAGTCACTGAGCCACAATACAATTTCTCAGTTTCTTCCTAAACACATCAGAATCCCTTGATTCAGGAGAGATGAATAGTCAATTTTCAACTCTGCTTATCTTCATGAGCTTGTGTATAGATGTGAGACATGTCTCCCAGGTTACATAATTGGCATGTTTCAAGAGGACCTCCCTTCTTCTAGTCATCCAATTAGAATTTGAACCAGTGCTCAAAAATTATTTTGCATGAGTCCAAGAAGTGATGCCATTTTTTGTTTGTTTTAGTTCAAAGTGTTTGCTCAACCTATACATCGTGGTTTCTTGTTTAGTGTGGATCAGCCTCCGGGGAGGGAGGTGGGGGCTGGAGATCTTCCGCTTTTACAACTGATCTTCAGCTGGCAGAGATCAGCTGTCCTGGAGAAAATGGCTGCTTTGAAGAGTGGACTCTATAGTGGACTCTATAACCCTCTCTGTTGGAAAAATTGCAGCCAAACAGGTTCTTACATACTTACCTGCTGGTCTTGCCCTATAATTCAAGCATTTTGGAAGGAAGTTATGAAGCAAGTTGAAAGGGTATTGAATTTTGTGATAATGTGTACCACAGAATTCTTATTATTGGGCTTCTGGCCCTCTTCTGCTGTTGCTAAAAAATATTTCCTTATTAGTAGCTACAGTTAGCCTAACCGTTACCGCTAGGTGGAAATCATCACTTCCCCCCTCTATTTTTTAATAATAATAATAAATAAATTTATTTCTATATCCCGACCTCCCCCGCTAAAGGCAGGCTCAGGGCGGCTCACAAGACATGGCATAGCCATGATTCCAATAAATACAATCATTACAATAAAACAGATTAAAATACCGTTACATTTATAGATTAGGTTAAAAATTAGATAAAACAGTTAGTTGTTATAGATTGTTAATTAAGGTGCTACAATTCAGGAACATGTATAGGATGGCTAGAAGTCAGTTTAGCCGGGTTCTATCTTAAAAGCGAGCTGAAAGAGGGCGGTTTTGCAAGCCCTGCGAAACTGATTCAGATCCCGCAGGGCTCACACCTCCTCTGGGAGTTGGTTCCACCAACGGGGGGCCATTGTTGAGAAGGCTTGCTCTCTAGTTGTTTTCAATCTAGCTTCTCTTGGTCCCGGGATTTTTAACAGATTTTGGAAGCTAGATCTCAGTGCTCTCTGGGGAACATATGGGAAGAGGCGGTCCCTAAGGTAGGAAGGTCCTCGACCATATAGGTCTTTAAAAGTGATAACCAGCCCCTTATAACGAACTTGATACACAACTGGCAGCAAGTGCAGTTCCTGCAGCCCAGGCCGTACATGTTCCCACCGAGGTAGTCCCATTAACAGCCTGGCCGCCGCATTCTGCACTAGCTGCAGTTTTCGGGTTCGGTACAAGGGCAGCCCCATGTAGAGGGCATTACAGTAGTCTAGCCTCGAGGTGACCGTTGCATGGATCACAGTTGCCAGGTCGCTAGGCTCCAAGAAGGGAGCCAACTGCCTCGCCCTCCTAAGGTGGAAAAAGGCGGATTTAGCAGTGGCAGCTATCTGGGCTTCCATTGACAAGGAAGGCTCCAGTAGCACTCCCAAGCTCTTGACCCTGCGCACTGGTATCAGTGACGCACCGTCAAAAGCTGGAAGAGAGATCTCTTCTCCCAGCCCGCCGCAACCTACGCAAAGGACCTCAGTCTTCGCCGGATTCAGCTTCAATCCACTCAGCCTGAGCCAGCCAGCCACGGCCTGTAACTCCCGGTCCAGGTTTATAGGGACATCGCCAGTCCAGCCATCCATCAATAGATAGAGCTGGGTGTCATCAGCGTACTGGTGACAGCCCAGCCCATACCTCCGGGCAATCTGGGCAAGGGGGCGCATATAGATGTTAAACAACATCGGGGAGAGAACTGCCCCCTGAGGAACCCCGCAATTAAGTAGGTGTCTCTGAGACAGTTCCCCTCCAATTGCCACCCTTTGTCCCCGACCTTCAAGGAAGGAGGAGAGCCACTGTAAGGCTAGCCCCCGAATTCCTGCATTGGTGAGACGGCGGGTCAGCAGCCGATGATCGACCATATCGAATGCAGGTCTAGCAGCAGCAGTACCGCCGAGCCGCCTCGATCCAGGTGTCGCCGGAGGTCATCCATGAGGGCGACCAAGACTGTCTCCGTCCCATGACCCGGGTGAAAGCCAGACTGGCAAGGGTCTAAGACGGAAGCATCATCCAGAAAGTCCTGTAACTGCACCGCCACAGCCCTCTCTATAATTTTGCCCAAAAAGGGCAAATTTGAGACCGGCCGGTAATGGGCCAAATCGGCCGGGTCTGATGTAGCTTTTTTCAAGAGAGGGCGGACCACTGCTTCCTTCAGGGGTGTTGGAAAAAGGCCGTCTGAAAGAGATCTATTTATGATGTCCCGTATAGGACATCTTAGCTCCTCCTGGCAAGCCTTAATTAGCCAGGAGGGGCATGGGTCCAGATCGCAAGTTGTTGGTCGTGCAGTGCCAAGGATTCTGTCAACTTCATCCAAGCTGAGTGAGTCGAAGCAGTCCAGGGTCAAATCAGAAGACACGCATTGGGCCTCGAGTTCAATAACTGTATCTAAATTGGCAGGGCAGTCGCGGCGGAGCGACTGGATCTTGTCTGCAAAGAATTTTGCAAAAGCTTCGCAGCCTATCTCCAATTCCTTAATGTTTGGATTGCTTTGTGGCAATGTAGTAAAATTCCGAATTATCCTGAACAATTGTGCCGGGCGCGAATTTGCAGACGCAATCTTAGCCGCAAAGTATATTTTCTTTGCGGTCTTGACTGCCACCTCAGAGGACTTCATAAACTTCCTATAAGATGTTCTAGTCGCTTCGTCGCGAGTATGCCGCCATTGCCTCTCTAGCCGTCTGAGACCTTGTTTCAGCTGGCGTAACTCCAGGGTATACCACGGGGCCAGCCTAATCCGAGGCCATAGAGGGCATCGAGGTGCGATCTCTTCTATGGCCCTAGAGAGCCGGCTACTCCAGGTCTCTACCAGGCCATTGAGAGAGTCGCCAGAGGGCCAGGGATCCTGCAGCGCCATTTGGAACCATTTCGGGTCCATCTGGCTCCGCGGGCAAGCCATAATAGGCCCATTGCCTAAACAGGTTTGGGGTGGCATATCTACACGGGCCCTGAGGGCGAGGTGGTCCGACCATGGCACCACTTCCGCAGTTATATCGTCCACCGTAACCCCGGCCGCAAAGATCAGGTCTAACATGTGCCCGGCCTAGTGAGTGGGGGTTGTAACAAATTGAGAGAGTCCTAGCATTGCCATGGAAGACACTAGGTCCGTCTCTTTTTATGGGAAGAGAAATGTTAGCATTACTATATTATGGGCAGAATTACAAATAATTCTTTTTTAAAGAATGAATTAAATTTATCTTCTCAAGAGTATGAAAATATCTGGGTTCCGCTGCTATGTTATTTAAATGACCCTCCAAAATCATATCTACTAATTGGGAATGTAAGCTGACAATCTAAGGGAAAAATCTGGGTTTTTTATGTTGCAGTTTCAGACTTTGTATTTACTATACTGCATCAGCTTTTTAATAAAATAATAAAATATTTAATAGCATAATTTTCTGGTGGCAGCCCATCCTACTATGAGGTAAGGACGGGAGGGCTGGTGGGGGGCAGATGTGCATGTGTGAATGCACACTTTGGATCTTGGGGTGGGGGTGGCTATTGCAGATCAAATCTGCTGTGTGATCGCACCCATTCAGTGCTGCCTCTATATACAAATATTCCCTTTAATTACTATGGCTAGTAGGCATTGTTTAACCTCTCCTCCATCTATCTTTCTAACCCCATGTTAAAGACATCTGTGCTTACAGCTGTCAGTACATCTTGCAAACACCCATGCTCAATAGTGCAGTTTCAATCCACTTTCAATGCACTTTCCAACTGGATTTTGCCAGTTCACACAGTAAAATCCAGTTGGAAAGTGCATTCCGAGTGGATTGAAATCACATTACTGAGCAGGTGGCTAATTCCACAGTTTAACTAGTCATTGAACTAAAAAATATTTCCTTTTGCCTGTCCTAATTTATTTCCAAAATAATTCAATGGGTGCCATCAAGTTTTGGTATTATGGGAGATGGAGAAGATCTCTGTATAGTTTCTACACTCCATATTTTTCTCCTTTATAGAATAAAGCAAAAAACCTTGTCAGTTCCCTGAAGTGTTAAAACGGACTATCTGAAGCCACATTTCATATTGTAAGACTTGTTTCTGTGTAGACATATGAAGGGTTGCACTCTTTGTCCACTTTAACACATCATTCATTGAATGCCTCAATGTGAAAGGGGGGGGGAAGTGTATGGCCAGCCAAAGCCCAGGAATGGGTGGGAGAACCAGCTGTCTGAGTTATGAGAAATCAAGAATCACCTGGGTACATAAGAAAACTGGCAAGGCAGGGGTAAAGATTACAGAAACAAAGGGCCAGGACTGTTCCCACCACCCTGAATTCACACTCCCAGCTTTGATCCATTTTGTCATTCCTTTCAATAATCATACCAGGTAAATGGATGGAAATCAGGGATGGATGTGAGTTTACTCTCAAAGAAAGGTTCATCAAAAATTTTGGCCAGTTTGTGGCTTGTGAAGTGATTTTTGTGAACTGAAGAGCCACCACAAACATCCATGAATTTTAAGTAATTTTGTGGTGCTTTGTGCAAGTTCATGAAGAGCAGAAAGTAGGGCCTGTAATGGCTCTGAGCCATAGAAAGTCCAGCTTTCTTTTCTTAATGAAAAACTGCTCAGGGGAAGGGACCAGAAAGCAGGCGTTGAAATTGTTCAGAGCCATTCCAAGCCCTACTTTCTTTCCCCCACTAATAGCACTGGGGAGCAGAAAGCAGGGATTGCAAACCAATTTGAACCAGTTCAGTTCACAATTTAGTGTATCAATTCATGGGTCAGCCACAAACCAAACTGCAAAACTGTGGTTTGTGTCCATCTTCAAACATGAACCCCTTTGCAGCAGGAATATGTTTCTCACCCTATCATGCAAACATCAAGGTCTGTAATAATGCTATCCGAATTAGGTCTACTCAGCATCCTACTGATTATTAATGTTCTTGGGCTTGCACCATAAGAGAGAAATTAAAAGCAGATCTAGTCAGAATTTAATTCAGGTCTAGTCAGAAGGGTTTAATCCCAGGAGGAGTTTTTATGATTACACTGATACTCTCTGGTATCCAGAATGAACCAAATGGGATATCTGGTTGTTACAGTCAAAAAGATAGTGGAAGTGTAAAACTGCTGAAATTGTCATGTGTATGAGACCTGGAGAGAGTCATGCTTCCCTACATAGACATGAAATGTGATCATTCTCTATTATGGGAGAAATATGCCTGATTCCATAAGGAACGTTGACTTATTTCCCCACAGCTTTCCAACAAGCAAAATCTGATGAGAAAGATGATACACAACGATAAGCAGAGTTAAAATACTGACAGTTGATGTGTTTGCAGTAATCTAAATAAAATATGAACAAAGTTAATCCTTCATAATTTTGGATACTTCTTGGGAAAAATTGTTTTGCATACTGTGGAAAGAATGATATAATAGGATAAACCTCAACATCTTATTCTAAAGATTATATATGTCCTCAGAATTTGAGATTCCTAGAAAACTTGCATTCCTTCCTTTAAAGCTCACTGAAGATTTCAGAAATATTTATGAAACATGGCACTTTGAGGGGAAAAAAAGGTGGCTTCACCTGTTGCCCCTTGACATTTGGGCAAAGGAGAAAGACAAGAAGAATGGTAGCAAGAACCTGAAGTTTCATCTTGGCTTCTCTTGAGTGCCTTTCAAGTGTGAGGTCTCTGATGTGAAGAATGGGGTCCATCAGCTGCTGTTTTTATACCATGAGTCTGCCCATAAATTCAGTGTTCAGTTGGCCCATATGTAATACCTTTAACAACATGGAAAGGTTAACTTCTCCAAAAAATAATCACATGGGGTGGGGGGACTTTGAGTTCAGTGCCAACTTTAGTCAAAAAGGTATGGTATATTATTCATCCTCATCAGGCTACTAAGAAAATCTCCCTCCCAATCGTAGTTCTAATTTTCTTGTGCCAAATATCAAGAGAGCTGGGGGTTGGCACACCCAGAGATTCTAGGCATCTGGTCAGAAGTTCAGAATGGGGCTTCAGATTCACTGCCATCACCACCACCACCTCTCCATCACGGTTAAGTGAGTGTAATCCTCACTCTATCGAATTTGGTTCATCACCAGTGGGGCCATCAGAAGGCAGCTGTCAGAGTCCTGGGACAGGTGCAAGTGATGCCAGAATCCCACTCTTCTTCTTCTACTCATCCCTTAGGGGAACAAAGTGTGGGTGGTTGCCCTCAAAGCATGGAATTCAGCTGTTTACCCTTAGCCCAACAAATATGTCATTAAGCCATAAGAAAGAAGGTCTTTCCCATGAGCCGCACCTATAGCTCAGTGGGAAAGCCTCTGTTTTGCATGCAACGGTTCTCAAGTTTGATCCCCAGGAATTCTAGTTAAAAAGGACCAGGCAGTAGACAATGTAATGTAGGGGTTAAAAGTGATGGACTCTAGGATTGCCAAGTTCAATTCAAGAAATATCTGGGGACTTTGGGGGTGGAGCCAGGAGACTTTGGGGGTGGAGCCAGGAACAAAGGTGTGACAAGCATAATTGAACTCCTAGGGAGTTCTGGCCATCACATTTAAAGGGACAGCACACCTTTTTAAATGTCTTCCTTCCCTAGGAAATAATGAAGGATAGAGGCACCTTCTTTTGGGGCTCATAGAATTGGAGCCCCTGGTCCAATCGTTTTGAAACTTGGGGTACTTTGGGGAAAGGCACTAGATACTGTACTGAAGATTTGGTGCCTATACCTCAAAAAACAGCTCCCCCAGAACCCCCGAAACCTCCAGAACAATTCCCCTTTATACCCTATGAGAATTGATCTCCACATAAGGAATAATGAAGTGCTCAGCAGACGTTTCCCTCCCACCCCGTTTCTGGCAACTCTGAAGCGAGGGAGTGGAATCTCTACTCACGAGTTGCTGCCAACTAGGGTTGCCAAGTCCAATTAAAGAAAAATCTGGGGACTTTGGGGGCGGAGCCAGGAGACTTTGGGGGTGGAGCCAGGAGACATTGCGGTGGAACCAGGAACAAGGATGTGACAAGCCTAATTGAACTCCAAGGGAGTTCTGGCCTTCACATTTAAAGGGACAGCACACCTTTTAAATGCCTTTCTTCCATAGGAAATAATTAAGGATAGGGGCACCATCTTTTGGGGCTCATAGAATTGGACCCTCTGGTCCAATTGTTTTGAAACTTGGGGGAGGGGGGTATTTTGGGGAGAGGCACTTGATGCTATACTAAAAAGTTGGTGCCTCTACCTCAAAAAATAGCCCGCCCAGAGCCCCCAATACCCCAATACGGATCAATTCCCAATTATTCCCTATGTGAATCGTTCTCCATAGGGAATAATAGAGTGCCCAGTAGACATTTCCCTCCCCCTCACGCTTTCTAAAGGGGGGAGGGCCTTCAAACCAGGGAATCCCCTACCCCCTCCCTCTCTCACACATGCAGATACTTACTTGATCTTCTTCCTGCAGAATTTTGCTTGCTGTGAAAACGAAAGCAAAAGAAAGGGAGTGGCCATTCTCCATGGAAAATGTTACTGACCCTTTCCAATGCAGCCCTTCCTGTTTCCTGCCCAGCCTTAAAGGGGCACACATTTTACAAACGGATCAGTAGCTCTACAACAACATGAAGCCTACAGTATGTTCTCCCCCCTCCACCCCCCCCTTCCGGATTTTTGGAGAGCGGGGGATGAGGCTGCGAATTCAGGGGTCCCCCACCAGGGCGGGGGGGTTGGGAAGCCTACTGCCAACTTCTTCAAACACAGACACCCCACCCCAAGAGGAAGCCTTTCAATCGGAGACTGAAGCCTCCGGAGGTGGAAAGAGAAATGGACCTCTGAGGGTGGGGCTTCCCCCTGCTGGCCAGCTGACTGGGGGCTGGAAGGAGCCTAGAAAAGCAGAAGAACCCCCACTGGGAACTGGAGATTGGCAAGCCTAATGGACTCTAATCTGGAAAACCAGGTTTGATTCCACACTCCTGCACATGAAGGCAGTGGGCTGACGTTTGTTCTGTCTCACCTCTCAGAGCTTTCTAAATCTCCCTCACCTCACAGGGTATCTGTTGATGGGAGAGGAAGAAAAGATGATTGTAAGATGCTCCAAGATTCCTTTGGGTAGTGAACAGTGGGATACAAAACAACTTCTTCTTCTTCTGTATTTTTTTTTCTGAAAGACTTTTTCCTGAGGCCTTGGAGATATACTTCCAGTTTAAGTAGACAATACTGACCTCAATGGACCATGGTCTAATTCAATAGAAGGCAGTTTCAGATGTGTTTGGCCTTAGTTTTGCATTTGTCTGTAGTTCTTTACATATTGGAAGTTTTTTCAACTTTAACTGCTGTCAAAAGATTTAAAAAGACTTTAAGATATTTCCAGTTAATACACACCTCACAATGACACAAGATGAATACTCCAAATATTGGGGGTCACACACATGTAGGTGATGTGGGGAACACATGTTCACTTCTTGAAATCTCCAGTTCAAAACAAAGGGCAATAGGTGATAGGAAAGATCTCCTAAAATCCTGAGGAGTTGCTGACAGTCTGAGTAGACAACACTGACCTTGTTGACCAGTGGTCAGATTCAGTAAAAGGCAGTTTCATGTGTTTCCATGTGTGTTAATCTGTTCCAGCACAGAACAGATTATATGGTTGAAATTTAAGCTGCTCTTCCTCAGCCAACACACCAGGTCTGTTATAATTCACACCGTTAATTTGAAGACTATCCCATGCTATTCATTAAGTCAAAATGCTGATGTAGTTTATTTTCATTTATACCTCTTTATGAAGGGTTCATCATTTTTAGTTCATCTGCAGTTTTGTGAACATCCTCTCAAAATGCCAATACACTTGGGTCTTTGTCCTGTAAGAAAAACAAGGATTTATAGGATTAAAAAAAAATCTCTAAGAAACTCTTGTTTTTGCTGCCAAGAAAATACTTTTTAAATCACTTATGGTGATTAAATACATTTTTAATCACTTATCCCATGGCTGGCAACTGGCAGGAGATTGTTGTGGGTGGGGAACTTATCTTTTCCACGTCACATCAAACCCATGTTATCTCTTTTGGCACAAACCAGAAATTATATCACAACACCCAGGTGAGGCTCTAGTGATAGAGATTGTGCAAATGCTAAAGTATCACAAGCAATGATGTCTTTGCTTTTGGGTTGTGTGGAAAGTGACTTCATGCTTATGCATTGGTGATCCCCTTTCCCTGGCATTTTCACCATGACGCAGTAAGAGGTAATGGGAGGGTGAGATTTTTCTACTGAATTGTATCTAATCCAAGAGCACAAGACTGCTGGATAAAGAGGAATAATGTGATGACTTTTCATTTTAATATAGCATGCCACTTTGTTCCAGAAGTATTTCTTTTACGCAATGTGATATGTGTTCTCAATTGATATCAAATACTTGATCTTGACATATTTAGAACTGCCTGTTTAGTCTTTGCTAGGCATATGAAGTCAACAGGTTGTGCCTAGATAGAAGGAAAGATAATAAAAACTAGGTGCATTACATAATTTTGTAATTATGTTTTTATATGTTTTATACTCATGCATATGCATGAACATGTAAGCCTCCCTGAACCCACCTCGTTGGGAATAGGTGGGATAAGATGGAATAAATAAATAAATAAATAAATGTTTACAGCTGCACAGAAGTCAAAAGATGTAGATCACTAGTATATTTATTGAATCTTTTTCGTTTACCACAGAACGTGATATAAACTAGTGTTAGGTGATAGATGTGCGCATGCTTAGATTATTATCTTCCTAATTAAAGAAAACTTGGCTTCCCAAGGGCTAAGGTATGTTGCACCAGATAGGAGGGAAGAGTAGCTGGCTGCTTGTGAGGCCGTGTCCATAGCAATTCCGTTGCAGCATAGCTGCATGGCTTACTGTCAAGGTACATGTGACATGAAGGGATGGGCACCTTATATTGATAGGATTGGCCAATCCCGGGGCAGATGTAATTGCACATGATGATTGGTGGTGGGGGGGGGGAAGGTAGCTGGGTAGAGTCCCATTCTCCTCTTCCACCCTGCCCCCTGACAGAGACCCCCACTGATGACACACACGTGGTTGTCATCATTTGTTTTCCCTACATGCCAGCATGTTCCATGGGCAAGCCCCCCTGAATACTATGAGTGTGTCCGCTGCGGTGGCTTCCCCTACCATTGACTCAGGGAAACCTCCACCAGATTCCTCCTCCCACCACCCTGTATGGCAGAGGAACTTTTTTTTGGAGCAGTCGCACAGGTAGGAGCCTCATCCATGCACTCATTTCATCAACAACCTCCACCCCCCTCGTAGTTTGCATCATCCCCCTCTTCTACATTCCATGCTCACAACAATTTCATGAGGCTGGTCAGGCTGAGGGTGTGCATCTAGCTCAAGGCCACCCACCTAGCTTCCATGTTACAGTGGGGAACAGACTCTGAGACTCCCTGGTCAAGCCTTAAACTCTAAACAGCATGATAGACCATCTTATTTACCCAGACTACCCTCTGGTCCTTCCCTTTACATAAAAAAAAAACTGTGAAGTGAGCAAATCCTCCCTCTTTGACATTCCTTCAGTAAGCCCACAGAAGGAGTGGTGGATGAAGAGGGGAGGGAGTGGGGCAGCGTGGAGCTCCTGCCATGTAGCAGAAACTGAGCAGCAGAGACATATTTGAGGCACAACATAGACTTTAATGCAATTGGAATCCATGAGAAGGGTTGACAACTCCATCTACTTCCACTCTGGGGGTGGAGAATCCCTGGCATGGCATGATCCCAATTGGGATAGCATCACAGGTGGAATCTGGAAAGGCTTGCTGCGTGAAACTCCACTTCAAGAGGAGGGCTGGAACAGCTCACTGAGTAGAGTGGAAGGGAGGGGCAGGACTTGCTTCTCTGTTGAGTCTCCACATGCAAGGCAGTCATGACACCCTGATGCTGTCATGACACCCAGCCTCAAGTGAGTGGAGAGCACGAGCAGGTTTGGGATGCTTACCCATGCTTAGTGGTCAGTGCGTGGGTGCCCCTGTGGGTTGAGCCCCAAAAGTCAAGTACCTGTTAGGGTTTTGAAATGGGAAAGGTCTGCCACAGAGGGTAGACTTTGCTCTCCTCCTTGGGTGTCCATGCAAAGGACTTGCCCTGTAGAACTAAGTGCCATCTCTGTGCATCTTCCACCACCAAAGTGCCATAAGTTTCACTCTAAGGCCACACAACAGGGATCTCTGAAAAAGAGTCCTGTGCCTTGCACCCTTCCTACTGAGTTGTACAATGTCCTGGCAGTTGTTTTTGTTGGATGGGGAGGCCACGTTTGGTGCTGAAGAGGGGGACAATTCTAATTTTTTAATTCCTCAGTATATGGTACTTTCTCAGGATTGGATGGGATTCTTGTATCTATGGAGGACTTACATTGGATTAATAGAATGTCAATTGCAGTGATAAAAATAACATATCATGTCCTTGACACAGCAATTATTGATGTGAAACAGACTAGTACAATGTATATGCAGCGTTTTAATCCATTTTTATTGACAGAGGATAATAGCAATCAGAATCTTAAAAGAACAATAGAAAGATATTTTCAAGAGAATGTAACGCCTATATCTCACATACTATTCATTGGGAATCAATAAAAGCTTTGGCAAGGGGATCGTGTATGCAGAATTTAGTGATTTTTTTAAAAAGAAACAAATTAACCACACAGAAGTTGATATTCGTAGATTAAGAGAAACATATACAAGATCAGGATCCCCTGTAGAGAAATCAAGGTTATTGACAGAGATTGGTAAAATAACCCATGAACAAATAAAACCTATGGTTGCATTAGCCTCACTCAATTTACTTGCCAATGAAAATTCTCAATGTAAGGGGGGGGGGGGTGATTTTCTTTTAGTTACTGCTTGGATGCATATTGCCCAGTGCTGGAAGAATGCTAAAGAGATTTCCTTGGATAGGTGGCATGCTAAATTGAGAAATATAGCAGCACATGAAAATTTAGCTAACAAGATTTTGTTGATTCAGGGGATAAAAAAGAGATCACTTTAAGATTATTTGGAATAGTTTCATAATTTATTTAACGCAGTTTCTAGAATATGGTTATTTGTGTGCAGGTCACTGAACTTGGGGAGGGTGGTGCCCATGTTGTCCGGGTGAGCCATGCTATCTGAGAACATGTTCACCATTCATTTGCCATGTGTCTGGATTTATTTTGAGTCTGTGCCCACATCTGAGAGGACCAAGTAGATATCGGCCCTGGGGTATGACCTTAACACTAGGCAGATGATCTGGTCATGGAAGGTCTCGAGGCTGCTACAGTTGTAATTCAAAATGGCATTCAGTTCAGCATTGTCATCATTGCCCAGACTTAACTGGACACTGGCTGCTTTCTGGTTGGTTGTACACTTTTTTATCCATAAACATAGAGAATGTACAGAAATTACAAGAGTTCAGTTCAGTCCACTCTTGTCAAGGTACAGTGTAAACTTCAGTACATCACAAAATTATCACAAAGGTTCCAAGGGCCCCTAGCCCAGACAGGGTTGGGGATTTATGACAATTCTGACTGACAGAATTGTACTTCCTACCATAGATGGGAGATGGGGATGATGAGGGAGGAAGGATCGGTCATGTAGTTTGGGCCACTAGTGTTTGTGATGCTGTTGCTAATGGGAACTGGCAAGCCACGCAGTTGTTAAAGGAGTTCCACTTCTCATGGCCAGGATTTTGCCTGCTCCCTTCTGCCCCAGATTCTCACAGTAATAGGTAAGTCGGTCACCTTCAGGAGTCATGCAGGAAGTGGAGGGGGTAGATTCCATCAGATTAATCTAAATGCAGCCGTTTTCACTCGCTTCGTAGTACTGGGGTTGGGACTTAGAGTTGCCAGTCTCCAGGTGGGGCAAACACTTAGAACAGAAAACACTGTGCCATTGCTTGATACTTGTATGTTATTGTCAGTACATATATATCAATCCACACTTAATCTTCAATCACATACACTATTACAGTCACTGAGCCACAATACAATTTCTCAGTTTCTTCCTAAACACATCAGAATCCCTTGATTCAGGAGAGATGAATAGTCAATTTTCAACTCTGCATATCTTCATGAGCTTGTGTATAGGTGGTGAGATATGTCTCCCAGGTTACATAATTGGCATATTTCAAGAGGACCTCCCTTCTTCTTGTCATCCGATTAGAATTGGAACCAGTGCTCAAAAATTATTTCTCATGAAAACAAGAAGAGATGCGATTTTTTGTTTATTTTAGTTCAAAATGTTTGCTCAACCTATACATCGTGGTTTCTTGTTTAGTGTGGATCAGCCTCCGGGGAGGGAGGTGGGGGCTGGAGATCTTCCGCTTTTACAACTGATCTCCAGCTGGCAGAGATCAGCTGTCCTGGAGAAAATGGCTGCTTTGAAGAGTGGACTCTACAGTGGACTCTATAACCCTCTCTGTTGAAAAAATTGCAACCAAACAGGTTCTTACATACTTACCTGCTGGTCTTGCCCCATAATTCAAGCATTTTGGAAGGAAGTTATGAAGCAAGTTGAAAGGGTATTGAATTTTGTGGTAATGTGTACCACAGGATTCTAATTATTGGGCTTCTGGCCCTCTTCTGCTGTTGCTAAAAAAAATATTTCCTTATTAATAGCTACAGTTAGACTAACCGTTACCGCTAGGTGGAAGTCATCACTTCCCCCCTCTATTTTTTATGGCGAGAGAAACGTTAGCATTATTATATTATGGGCAGAATTACAAATAATTCTTTTTAAAAGAATGAATTAAATTTATCTTCTCAAGAGTATGAAAATATCTGGGTTCTGCTGTTATGTTATTTAAATGACCCGCCAAAATCATATCTACTAATTGGGAATGTGAGCTGAAAATCTAAGGGAAAAATCTGGTTTTTTTATGATGCAGTTTCAGACTTTATATTTACTATACTGCATCAGCTTTTTAATAAAATATTTAATAAAATAATAAAATATTTAATAGCATAATTTTCTGGTGTCAGCCCATCCTACTATGACGTAAGGAAGGGAAGGCTGGTGGGGGGCAGATGTGCATGTGTGAATGCACACTTTGGATCTAGGGGTGGGGTGGCTATTGCAGATCAAATCTGCTGTGTGATCTCACCCATTCAGTGCTGCCTCTATATACAAATATTCCCTTTTGTTACTATGGCTAGTAGGCATTGTTTAACCTCTCCTCCATCAATCTTTCTAACCCCATGTTAAAGACATCTGTGCTTACAGCTGTCAGTACATCTTGCAATCACCCGTGCTCAATAGTGCAGTTTCAATCCACTTTCAATGCACTTTCCAACTAGATTTTGCCAGTTCACACAGTAAAATCCAGTTGGAAAGTGCATTCAGAGTGGATTGAAACCGCATTACTGAGCAGGTGGCTAATTCCACAGTTTAACTAGACATTGAACTAAAAAATATTTCCTTTTGCCTGTCCTAATTTATTTCCAAAATAAGCAATAATGTCTTTGCTTTTGGGTTGTGTGGAAAGTGACTTCATGGTTATGCATTGGTGATCCCCCTTTCCCTGGCATTTTCACCACCACGCAGTAAGAGGTAATGAGAGGGTGAGATTTTTCTACTGAATTGTATCTAATCCAAGAGCACAAGACTGCTGGATAAAGAGGAATAATGTGATGACTTTTCATTTTAATATAGCATGCCTCTTTGTTCCAGAAGTATTTGCACCCCCAGTCAGAATAAAGAGACAGACAACTGTGGTTGGGAAATGGGCCACTTTATTAACATTAACACAGAACCTGAAAGGTGAACTTAAGAGGACAAGCCCTGGGGTCACCCTTGGCCCCGCCAAGTCCTACAAGGGCAAGACACCCAACCCCCGGTCCTATCCATACACATACGGCTAGTAACCGGGCGGCAGACCGACATGTCCTCGCCTTTCCCACGCCCCGATCACCAGAAGGGGCGCGAAAGGGAGACAAGAACCCGATCCGCATTACAGGACATTGAGCCGTAAAGCCCATCTGCCTTTCACACGGATCGGAGGCACAACCCAGGTGCCAAGGCCTGGGTGCTCACCGGCAAGGTCTGAATTGCTTGAAAAATTCCACCACCGCAATGCCAAGCCTCTGCTTAGGCATTCGCGTCCCCCGGGAGGCCGCAGGCATCCCGAAGACCTTGGCGGAGTTCAGAAACAAAGGCCCAATTTCCCTCATCGGATAGATGGACGCCATCTGGCCGATAAAGATCTGGATTATGCACACTGATGCCAGGGTGCGGTAGGAAGGTGCCCAGACCTCCTTCAAGGGCCAACTACAGGGCCCGGTTAACCTTTTTTCTGGCCCGCTCGAGCCCAGCAGGGTTCCAAGCGGCCTGCCAGGTGCGTCGCGGCAAAATCGCAGACCAGATAATCTGCACCCCAGGCCACCTCCTCAGGATGACCCGCAGGTCGGACACCGCCTGCAGAGAAAGAGCCCTGCCCTGAAGCAGGCCCAAATCATTCCCGCCGAGGTGAATGACTAACACATGGGGCGGGGAACGGGGCCGACTGTCAAACAACAATGACAGCAACTGAGGCCAGTGAAGCCCACGCCGCCCAAGCCACTCAACCGTGGCCCAATCACTCAGCCCCAGCTGAGAACCAAACGACGACCTTCTGGCAAAATGTGCCACCCAGAAAATCATGCTGTGCCCGCATATGAGGATCCTCAGCCTCCCATGACTAGCCACAGCGCCTGTAACAAGAAAAAACACCGTTAGAACGCAACAGCAAAAACCAACTCACCCCCTGTTACCTCAGGGGAGCGACAATGGGCGCACATAGGAATGATAAACTGCAGATCTCCACCGTCCTACCTTCTGAATGCTTGGCCCAGGATAACCCATAGCTGCGGCCGTTGACGACGCACCAATCTGAAAGGAATGAGTCCCGAATCGGAAACCACCCAAACCTAACTTAACGAGAGCCCTGGAAGTCACAGTCCAGAACTGGAACTTCGTAAGAGGAGCACCACCCTCATGACGGAAGAGGGGGCCCGGAGCTGAACCCCGGACCGTAGAATATGCCAACAGGGCCTGGACTGGGCAAAGCCCGGGCTCCGAGCAAGGGCCTAGTTTAATCACCGTGCCCTTGCAATGCTGGTCTGTTTTAGATCTACGCACATGCAGCGTCAAAGTGTTCCCCTTTGAACGACACATCGCCCATCTGTAAGGCGGTGTCGGATGAGTCATTCCGTGAGGATAGAACTAATTCGCTAACTCGCAGGGCCCCAAAAAAGGCTGTAAGGGCCGCAGCATGGAATAGAACTACCTCAAATTGTGAACTACAGACATCAGGCCAGACGGTCCCAAACCCCGCAAAATAGCGGGAGATATGGGCTTCCTATTGTCAACCCTGGCCCCTTGCTCCCTGGCCCAACCCTCGAGCATCTTTTTAATTCTGAAATCTTCTACAGAGGCCGTGTAGCCCTGTGCTCTGCTGAGGAAAGCTAATGCCGCCAATTGGCCTCTAATTGTTTTGACCTTCATACCTTTGGATTTCTGGAGAACGCAAAACTGCATGAGATGAAGGACTGGGATGGGCCATACCTCACCCAGACCCGAGGATAATCGGAATACCTTAAACTGTGCAGCCGCCCGGTCGTAAGCCCTCCGAGTGCTTGGGGCAAGAGCTAGCAGAATTGCCCTACCTGCTTCGACCTGCCAAGCTGCCAAAGGTGTGGTGGCATCCGTGATGGGTGGGAATCGGCCTCTGGGGCGAGAAGGCGAAAACGCTCCATCTGTCGGCGAGACAGGGCGTCCGCCACCCCGTTATTCACACCCGGCACGTGCTTAGCCACGAAAACGATATTAAGCTGTAGGCAACGCAAAACAAAAACTCTGACAAGCGCCATGACCGGCTTAGACTTAGAAGATAAGGCATTGACCACATGGACCACAGACAGATTGTCGCACCAAAAATGTACGACCCTGTTGGCCATCTGCTCGCCCCAAAGGAACACGGCCACCACAATAGGGAAGAATTCTAATAGGGTCAGGTTTTTGCAAATGCCACTGTGGCGCCAATCCTCAGGCCATGTCTCAGCGCACCACTGCCTTCGGAACATAACACCAAAACCACTGGAACCAGCAGCATCAGAGGAAATTTGCAGGTCCGCTTCGACCCTCAGCTCCTCTCTCCAGAAGGACACACCGTTGAATCCAGATAAAAACTCCTCCCACACCTCCAGGTCACAGCGGATACACTCCGTCATCCTAACCCTGTGATGAGGCAAGCACAGGTTAGCCATAGCATCACAGAGGCGATGAATAAACACCCGGCCCGGGGCGACTACCCTGCAAGCAAAATTCAAGTAGCCGACAAGCTGCTGCAACTCGCGAAGTGACACCTTACGTCTGCCCTTCATATCCCAGAGCCTAGCCCTAATCAGATGGACCTTGTCCTCTGGCAACCGGGAAGTCTGGCGAACAGTGTCCAACTCGATACCCAAAAATGTAATGCGGGTAGCTGGTCCCTCTGTCTTTTCATGAGCGAGTGGAACCCCTAGCTCGGCCATCAGCCTCTTGAAAAGGTTGAGCAGCTGGGCACAGCGGCCCGATCCCGGCGCGCCAGCGAACAAGAAGTCATCTAAATAGTGCACCGCCTCGCGGAGGCCCGATTCGTGCCTGACCAGCCACTCCAAAAAGGAGCTGAAACGCTCAAAGGCGGCACAGGACACCGAGCATCCCATCGGCAATGCCCTATCCAGATAGAAATGACCTTCAAACTGAAAACCTAACAAATCAAAATCGTCCGGGTGGACGGGCAATAACCGAAATGCCGACTTAATGTCGCATTTTGCCATTTCCGCCCCAACACCGCATCCCCGGACGGCTCTAACCGCTTGATCAAATGTCGTGTAACGAACGGAGCACAGGTGCTCAGGAATGCCATCATTGACTGACCCGCCAGAGGGGTAAGATAAGTGATGGATAAGCCGAAACTCACCTGCGGCCTTTTTGGGAACCACCCCTAGTGGGGATACCCTCATATTAGGCACAGGGGGGGCTGAAAACGGCCCAATGACTCGACCCTCAGAGCATTCCTTCGCAATCTTTTCCCTTACAACGTGCTCTAAACCAACAACAGAACGTAAATTAGCAGCCACATAGGGGACCCTAGGTCCCACATACGGGATGCGGAAACCGAACGTGAAACCCTCTATTCAATAAATCCTATCAGCCACCCTAGGGTAATTCCGCAGGAATCGCTCAAGGGCCCTCAGCCAAATGGGGCTGGGGCCCTTTTGCCATTGACTGAGGTCCCCCACTGCCGCCGGGTCGCTTGGGCCCACCCTTTGGCTTCGTCCTACTGCATGCCGAAAAGGCATGCGAGCCACCACACAGCGGGCATTCGTGCTTGAATTTACAAGCCTTCCATGAGCAGACACCCTGCGAGGTGTACTCCCAACATAACAGCCGGGGTTGAACCGGCTGACCCGCCGTAAAGCGGGCAGTTGAGGTATTCGTCTGCTTGTGTACCAGATGCCCACTGTCTGCCCGATCCCCGAGGTTGGGCTTGGCTGGGGCCATCAGTTGTAGCCACAACTGTTGATTGATCTGGTCCCACGGCAACAAGGGGTTGATGGCCGTCCTCATGCGGAACGTTTCATCATACTGCAACCAGGCCGGTCCCGAGAAATCGGTATAGGCCCGATAAATGATGTCGCAGTATTGGAATAGGGGGGCGGCCCTGCTAGGCTGCGCCCTAGCGATGACCCCTGCATAAATAAGAAAGCCCGGAAGCCAATTGGCACAGGTTCTGTCCACCTTCCATCTCCTAAGTTTCTCCTTCTCTTTCTCGTCCAATTCATCTTTGCTCTTTTTCTCGAGCTCCCTATACAATAAACTAAACACGACCACGTATTCTCCCCGAAGAATCCTGTCCCTTGTGGCGGGAGTAAGATGGTCACCCAGCGGCATCGCTGGATCGCCAAACGGGATGGATAAAAAAGGAATAGACCCGTACGGGTTCTGTGGATATCCCCAAGGATTACACGGCACTGCTGGCCAACTAACTGGATGGACACTCAGCGTAAGACTGCCCCAGGGCAAAATTCCAGTAGCCGCCATCGAAGGGGTTATAGCAGCAGGCGCCCCAACGGTGGCAGAGGATGTGGAACCCCACATAGTCGGGGGGCACTGGGCTCGCCCCAAGGCGACTCCACCCGTGGCCCATGATGGGCCCAGCACTGCCGGAAACTGCCTTTGGCTATTCCCGGGAGGGGTAGTATCATGCCCACCCATCGCTGACTGCTGTGGTGTAGCAGGGCCCCAAACACCCCAAGGCCATTGTGCATGTTGGGGAGGCAACACAGTCCTACCTTCTTCCCCAGCCGGAGTCACTGCCACAGCCATGGGTTGATCCAGCTGTTGTTGCTCGACCGCCTCCTCCTGAACACCACCCTCGCCTCCTGACGCTGGCTCACCAGAGGGGTCACCGTCCAGTGGACGCTCGATCCCTGGCCTGTTAGCCATGTTATCCTGGAGGAAAGAAAGTCTGGAAAGCAACTCCCTTTCAAATGTAAGGTTGCCCGACCTTCCGCTAGCACTGTGACGCCCAGGCCACACTGCTTGTGATCCGGACGCTCCCTGCTCCTCTTCCATCACTCGGACCCTGTCCAAAATGGCCTGGCGTATCACCACACTGTCTACGTCCTCAGCAGGCGGGTCAGTATGCCTTCTCTTGGCAGCGGCCTTAGCGGGCTGCTTGCCCTTGGAAGGGCCCTGCCCCTTCTTAGGGGCCATGTCTAGGTGCAAAATACCACCCCAATGAGAACAGAGTGAGGGGGAATGGGCAGGAGTGGCAAAGTAGCTGACTACCCTCACAAGGGAGGGGTATGGAGAGATGGTGTGTGCATAGGCCTCTGGATAGGGGCTGCACTACCCAATACAACCCCCGCAGGCCAATGCAGCCCCTAGCCTGTGTAGTCCACGAATGCCAACCCACAGGACCCAGGAATACACCCTCCTCCCACGAGGACCTCCCTTTGCACCCAGGCAAATGAGCCTGTGGGGATCAGCGAGGGTGGGGGTGGGGCTGTAGAGAAAGCGACCCGTCCCGCTTCCCAGCCGCGCGCTCAAACCGGTCCGACGATGAAGCCCTTGGTGTGCTGGAGCCTCCCGACGTCGACAACTGCTCCTAGCGCCTCAGCCGACGAGGAAGAGGGGAAGGCGACGCTAGGACCGCGCCCGGTCTCCCTGCCGCCGTTGACCGCCGGGCCGCCGCCTGGCCGCACGGAGCCCGTCGCAAGACAGCTGCCGCATCCGCGCCCAAATGGCCCCCTCCGCCGCCGTGGGGCTGAAGCCGGCTGATGAGTCAGGCCGCCTCCCGGCCTGGACGAAAACGCCACGCAGCTCCTGGAGGAGACGAGCAGCACGCTGCTGATCCTCCAACGCCTCCACGGAACTGGGTGGAGCTGCCTGGGGCCGAGGCTTCTTAAAGCCTCTGCCCCCGCCCAAGAAAATTCCCCGGATGCCCGGGAAGAGCTCTCCATCGTTCCGGGGCTGCAATAAACGGCCCCGTGGCGCGCAGCCGCGTTCCGGCGCGGCCGGTGCGGGGCCGAATTCTTTTACGCAATGTGATATGTGTTCTCAATTGATATCAAGTTCTTGATCTTGACATATTTAGAACTGCCTGTTTAGTCTTTGCTAGGCATATGAAATCAACAGGTTGTGCCTGGATAGAAGGAAAGATAATAAAAACTGGGTGCATTACATAATCTTGTAATTATGTTTTTATATGTTTTTATATGTTTTATATGGGGTGGGGTGGGGGGTGGGCTCCCTGTGGGAATCCTACCCCCCCAGGGAAAGTGCATGCGCAATACATAGCCTCTCCTCTCCCGGTGTAGTGAACGCCGCGTGGTCACTGTCTGGCTATGCCTGGCAGATGGTCACTGCAATGGCCTCTCTGCATTACTGCATCCGTAGCAACACCTTCTCGCTGGTCCCCCCCGTTTTCACAGAGTTTGCTACGTCATGGTGCGACCGAATGTCCGGCGGTATAACTGGATGGGCAGGCTGGGCCCACCAACTTCGCCAGCCTAAGAGAAGGAAAACTCTAACATCAAACCCGGGCAGATAGAGCTCGTTAATGTAACACCTACCACCTGGAGGACTCGCTGCCGGCGTCCCGGCTTACTGGGCCACGGCAGATGACCCCCAGGTGAAAGGGTGGAGCCAGTACCGCGCACACTGCGCTTCACCTAAAAAATTCCTCTGCGCAGGCCTGAAGGGCATATCCACACACACAACCCACAACGCATCAAGTCCTGCAGCGATGGGCAAGGGGCGAAACGGCAGGTGGAAGGTGCCACTGGAAGCCACAGTCCCGATCCTGCATGTAGGCGGTTCAGGGTATTGGTCGCCTGATGCTAACCCGGAGACGAAAGCATTTTTCGGCAGCACCCTGAACGACCAAGCAGCCTTATCTAGGGACAGCACTGCTTGCTCCACACGGAGAGGGGCCTAGAAAAGGTGGCCTAAACAAAGCTCGTCTCCCCCACCACAGTTGGCTAGCCGCGGTCAACGGGCATCCTTACTTGCGGTCGAAAAATAACAACAAAGAAAAGGCATGCACCTGCCTCACAAAATGTGCAAAGACTAAAGCTTGCGTGTTGGAACATCAGAACCATGCTTGACACAGTAGGCAGTGGTCGCCCTGAATGACGCTCTGCTCTAGTTGCCCACGAACTTCTCAGGTTGAATATCGACATAGCAGCTCTCAGTGAGGTCCGTTTCCCTGAGGAAGGTAGTCTTCAAGAACACGGTGCTGGCTATACCCTCTACTGGTCGGGTAAGTCAAAGGCTGAGAGCCGCCTTTCTGGCGTTGGCTTCATGGTCAGGAACTCCATTGCCTCCAAACTCGAAAACCTGCCAACAGGTCACTCAGATCGCATCATGTCCATGCGCCTCCCACTTCAAAACAAGCAGCATGCAACACTCTTCAGTGTGTATGCCCCAACCCTTCAAGCAGATCCTGCAGAAAATAACAAGTTCTATGCTGATCTACGCAACCTCGTACGGAAGACCCCTACAGAGGACAAGGTGATCATCCTTGGCGACTTCAATGCCAGAGTAGGTAAAGACTCGGAAGCCTGGAAAGGAGTACTTGGCAAACACGGCATTGGCAACTGCAATGACAACGGGTGCCTCCTGCTAGAATTCTGCATGGAGCACCAGCTCACCATCACCAACACTATCTTCCAGCAGAAGAACAGTCTGAAGACAACCTGGATGCACCCACGGTCCAAGCATTGGCACCTTATCGACTACATTCTGGTGCGCCAGAGAGACCTTCGAGATGTCTTACACACCCGAGTAATGCTCAGCGCAGAATGTCATACGGATCATCGTCTTGTACGCTGCAATCTCCGTCTTCACTTTAAACCCACACCCAGGAGAGGAGGTATCCCTCGGAGGAAGTTTCAGGTTGGCAGCCTCCAGTCAGCTGAAGTTAAAGCTGCCTTCCAGGCAAAACTCCGGTCGAGAATTGAGGACCCCAGTTGCCCCACAGACCCTTCTCCAGAAGCACTCTGGGAACACCTAAAAACTACCGTCCTGCAGATCTCTGAAGAAGTCCTCGGGTTCTCCACAAGGAAGAACAAGGACTGGTTTGATGAGAACAATCAAGAGATCCAAGAATTACTGGCAAAAAAGAGATCTGCCTACCAAGCACATCTTGCTCAGCCCTCCTGTCCTGGGAAAAAAGCAACCTTGCGCGCTGCATGTAGCAACCTCCAGCGCAAGCTTCGAGACATTCAGAACGAGTGGTGGACCAAGCTTGCAGAGAGAACCCAGCTGTGTGCAGACACTGGTGATTTAAGAGGGTTCTACGAAGCCCTGAAGGCAGTATATGGTCCATCATATCAGGCTCAGAGTCCCTTGCATAGTGCAGACGGCCAAGTGCTCCTCACAGACAAGGCATCCATACTGAACCGGTGGTCGGAGTATTTTCAGGTTCTCTTCAGTGCCAACCGCGTAGTTCAAGATTCAGCAATCCACCTCACCCCACTTCAACCGGTGAAAACAGAGTTGGATGAGATCCCCACCCTAGAAGAGACTGTTAAAGCCATCAAGCAACTGAAAAGTGGCAAGGCAGCAGGAGTTGATGGAATTCCACCAGATATCTGGAAGCATGGGGGCACAGTACTACATAGCTCACTTCACAAAGTACTTGTCACCTGCTGGGAACAAGGCAAATTACCACAGGACTTTCGCGATGCAATCATCATCACCCTATACAAGAACAAAGGGGAAAAGTCAGACTGCTCCAACTACCGGGGGATAACCTTGCTCTCCATCGCAGGCAAAATCCTTGCCAGAATACTCCTGAACAGACTGGTGCCCGCCATTGCAGAAGTACTCCTCCCAGAGAGCCAGTGCGGCTTCAGAGCTAACAGGAGCACCACCGACATGGTATTTGTTCTCAGGCAGCTCCTAGAGAAATGCAGGGAACAGAACAAGGCTCTGTATGTGACTTTTGTCGACCTTACCAAAGCTTTCGATACCGTTAGCAGGAAAGGCCTGTGGCAAATCTTGGAACGTTTAGGATGTCCCCCAAGGTTCCTCAGCATGATCATCCAGCTACACAAAGACCAGCGAGGCCAAGTCAGACACTGCAACGACCTCTCGGAGCCCTTCCCAATAGGCACAGGTGTAAAGCAAGGCTGCGTTCTCGCACCAACTCTCTTTACAATCTTCTTTAGCATGATGCTTAAAAGAGCCACAGTAGATCTAGATGATGACGATGGTGTATACATCCGCTATCGCACTGATGGCAGCCTGTTCAACCTGAGGCGACTAAAGGCACACTCGAAGACAATGGAAAAACTCATCCGAGAGCTACTGTTTGCTGATGATGCTGCACTCGTCTCCCACTTGGTATCAGCTCTGCAGCATATGACGTCCTGCTTTGCAGAGGCTGCCAAGCTATTCGGCCTAGAAGTTAGTCTGAAGAAGACAGAAGTTCTCCACCAGCCTGCACCCCAGGAAAATTATCACCCTCCCTGCATCACTGTGGGTGAATCAGTTCTGAAGACAGTCCAGCAGTTCAGCTACCTGGGGTGCATCATCTCCTCAGATGCCAAGATCGACAAGGAGATTGACAACAGGCTGGCAAAGGCAAACCGTGCATTTGGCCGACTGCACAAAAGAGTGTGGAGCAACAAGCATCTGAAAAAAGG
Organism: Heteronotia binoei; assembly: GCF_032191835.1. Lineage (NCBI taxonomy): Eukaryota > Metazoa > Chordata > Lepidosauria > Squamata > Gekkonidae > Heteronotia > Heteronotia binoei. The sequence continues at coordinate 37,332,949 of NC_083239.1, forward strand.
CACAAAGATCAATGTTTACAAAGCGGTTGTGATGACAACCCTCATCTACGGCTCCGAATCGTGGGTTTTATACCGTCATCACCTGCGACTGCTTGAGCGCTTTCATCAGCGCTGCCTTCGCACCATCCTCAACATCCACTGGAGTGACTTTGTGACCAACACTGAAGTCCTCAAGAGGGCGGAGGTTACCAGCATCGAGGCACTGCTGTTGAAGACGCAGCTGCGCTGGGCAGGGCATATTTCTAGGATGGAAAACCACCGCCTTCCCAAGATTGCCCTGTATGGCGAACTCTCCACCGGCCATCGAAATAGAGGGGCACCAAAGAAGAGGTACAAGGACTCCTTGAAGAAATCTCTTAGCACCTGTCACATCAACCATCACCAGTGGTCTGACCTAGCCTCAGATCGCAAAGCATGGAGGCACACCATCCACCAGGCTGTCTCTTCCTTTGAGAACGCACGCATAGCTGATCTTGAGGACAAAAGGAGATTGAGGAAGAATCGCACTGCTACAGGACCAACCCTAAATCAGACTTTTCCCTGCAGCCGCTGTGGCCAGACCTGCCTGTCCCACATTGGTCTTGTCAGCCACCAGCGAGCCTGCAGCAAACGTGGACTATTGCACCCTTCTTAAATCTTCGTTCGCGAAGCCAAGCCGAGAGAGAGAGAGATGTTTTATATTCATGCATTAAATAAATAATTACATGTTTACAGCTGCACAGAAGTTAAAAGATGTAAATCACTAGGATATTTATTGAATTTTTTTCATTTATCACAGAACGTGATATAAACTAGTGTTAGGTAATAGATGTGTTTATGCTAAGATTATTATCTTCCTAATTAAAGAAAACAGATAATATCTTCAGGTCAGATCAGTTTCATGATTTATTTATATTAAACATTTATTTGATGTCTCTGTATGAAATGTGTTTTAGGCATCTCACAGTATTAATTCTAACACTGAATCTTAGTACAAAGGGTATATTCTTACCAATTATACTCACTTAGGAAATCATTACAACAAACGTATAGCATTTCCAGAACCGGGATTCATTTTACAGTTGTTCTCATACCTCTTTTTTCCTCCCCCCCCCTTTTTTAAAAAAATCGAGATACTTTTTCCACATAAAAGACTAGGAAATCCCACCTCTGTTCTATTTGTTGTATTATTTTGGTTCCAAAGTGAGCCTATGGTTGTGAATCCCTAGGAAATCAATACATTGTCTCACATGAACCTTAGAATTTGTTCAAAAATTCCTATGATGATGAGGCCTAGGGTTGCCAAGTCCCCTGTGGCCTCTGGCAGGGGACTGTTTTCACATGCACTTTGTGTGCACAGTGCAATGACGTCACCCGGGATGACATCATCACACCGGCAATGTCATGTGCTGGCCACTCTAGGTATTTTTGGGAAAACTATATGGTTTTCCTGGACACTCTAGCATTTTGTGAGGTAAAAACTCTATGGTACCTATTGTACCATAGAGTTTCCCTCCCAAAATGCTAAAGTGTCCAGGAAAACAATAGAGTTTTCCCAGAAACGCCTAGAGCAGCTGGTGTATGACATTACCAGCATGATGTCATCATCATGGGTGACATCATCACGCTGTCGACATCCCTCTACTGGCCCAATGTGGACCGGCAGGTTGGGAACCTCGCAGGTGGGAGAACCCTTGCCTGGCCCGGGGGCTTGGCAGCCCTAATGAGGCCTGATTCACAGAAGCTCTGCCCACTAGGCAGAGTGGCCATATTTGAGGGTTTCAAAGAAAGCAGGAGCATTGTATCCATACCTCATACCAATTTGGGGTCTCAGTGTATCCCATTGTCTGGGAATTGTTAGTGCTGCATATATATATAAAGCTGAATATGAATAACTAATGGTTTTACCTATTTGCAATGATCATCTTTCTTAGATAACACACTTTTTGGAGTCACCTATCACCAGCTTTAATTACGCTGCCATGGTCACATGTATACTAAGTAAAGAGGAATCACTTAATTTTAGCTCCCTTCAGAAAAGCCATCAAGAAACATTAGATCCAGGCAGAGCTTGGCTGGTCATATAAGCAGATCTGAATCACTTTGAGGGATACCAGCTGCCACTGAGCTTTTTAACTAGGAGTTTGAAGCATATCATTTACTAAAAAGAATCTCTTATTCTTTAAATTGAAATATCAGAAAGGCTGGTTCTCTCCCTGAGAACAGGAACCATTTTTTCATCCTGACCCTGTTTTGAAAGGAGGGCAGTAGACAACTTCACAAACTGAACAGCTGTCTTACCCAGCCAACAACTGGGCTCCTTCAGAGGGTCATTTAAAGTCCACATGTCTCTTTGCAGCAAAAGCTATTACATATATGCATGTGAATTATCTTGTGTGTTTGCACTGGGAGTGGGGAACAGCAATCTTTTGCCCATAGAGAAGGCTGTGAGCGGCATTTTCAGAAGGAAAATAAAGACACAGAGCAAATGTAAAGGTTCAAAAGAAAATACAGATTATTTATTTATTTTTATATCCCGCCCTTCTTGTGAATGGGCTGAAGGTGGGTTACATCATTATGTCGGAACAGTAAAAAAAATCAAGTAATAAAGCAGTTAAAGCAATTTAATTTAACAATATTCCAATCATGGGTTGGCATTGTCCTGGTTGTAATATTAATGCCTGATATGGGAACGGTTGGACCATAAGAGAGCAATGTAATCTTTGATGGTCTCCCAGCATCTGAGACTGCAACAGGGAGGCCAATTGGTAGATGCCCACTGCCTCAAACATAGGCTCAATGGAATGGCTCTATTTTATAGACCCTGCAGAACTGATGTCATCCAGGAGGATGTTCCATCAGGCCGGGGCCAGGGCAGAGAAAGCCGTGGCCCTGGTTGAGGCTAAGCAAATGTCTTTTGGGCCAGGAACAACCAGCAGGTTATGGTTCTCAGAACACAAGGCTCTCTGGGACACATAAAGGTAGAGGAAGTTCCTCAGATATGATCAGTCCCAGTGTAACTGGCGGAACTCCAACTGGATGCACCCACATGGGCATCACAATCAACAGGTAAGCCGCCACATAGTGCACCAGCTGGAATTTCCAAATCAGCCTCAAGGGGAAGCCTGCAAAGAGCAAGTTGCAGTAATCCAGTCTGGAAGTGACCATTGCATGGGTCACTGTAGGGAACCAGTAATTTGATCTGCCAAAGATAATAAAAAAACAGACCTAGTGACTATAGTGACTTGTGCATCCGTATAGAGTGAGGCATCTAGCATCACTTCCAGGCTCCTCACCTTCTGGGCTGACGCTAATGGCACCCTGTCTAGGGTAGGAAACCTGATCCCTGAATCAAAACCCACAGCTTACATAAAGGATCTTCAACTTAGAGCAATTTAGCTTCAACTGTCTTTGCTGTAATCACCCAGCCACAGTCTCCAAAGCCCTGTTCAGGGGTGGAGTCAAGGCACCCATCTATCAGCAGATAGAACTGGGTGTCATCAGCATCACCAAATGAGTGAGGGAGTGTATATAGATGTTAAACAGCATTGGCGAGTGGATCATCCCTTGCGGCATCCCACATTCTAGTGGGTATCGCAGGGAGACCCATCACCAAGCACCACCCTCTGTCCCTGAACATGGACAAAAGAAGAAAACCATTGTAGGGCAGTCCCCCAAACTCCTACATCAGCAAGATGGTGGGTCATAAGGTTCTAGTTGACTATGTCTAACAATAACAGCAGTGCTGACCTGCCACAGCCTCAGTGACTAACACCATCTCCCTCCCATAGTCAGGGCGGAAATGGGATTGGAATGGATCAAGGATAGAAGCATCATCAAAGAAAACCTGGGGCTGCTCAGCCGCCACTCTCTCAACTACTTTCCCCAGGAACAGTAAATTCAAAACTGGGTGGTAGTTGGATAAGACCACTGGGTCTAACAATGTTTTTTAAAAGTGTAGAAAAACCACTGCCTCCTTCAATCCTACTGTGAATGTCCCTGAAGAAAGAGACAAGTTGATAATTTCTCCAAGACGGATCCAAATGTCATCCTCACAGGTTTTCACCAGCCAGGATTTGCGTGGGTCAAGGATACAAATGGTAGGCCTCACCATTTGCCTCCTCGACCCATGCAAAAGTGAATTGAAGTGGTCCAGCATTGGACTTGTAGACAGACAATGGGCTTCAAGTTCCCTTATTGTTTCAACTGTGAATGGGAGGTCCTCGTGGAGTAACATGATTTTTTCTGCAAAATAATTTGCAAATGCCTCATAGCTTATAGCCAATAACTACTGTTTTGTCTGTCTTCAGGCAGACTGGTTAGGTTCTAAATAAATCTAATAATTGAGCAAAGTGTTAGGATGCACTCTGGTGGTGATGCCCACTGTTGTTGTTGTTCAGTCGCACATTCGAGGCCAACTGTTTGCGACCCCATGGACAAAGTCACGACAGGGTCTCTTGTCTTCCACCATCCTCTGAAGTTTGCTCAAATTCATATTTGTTACATCAATAGCTGTCCAGCCATCTCATCTTTTGCCCATAGCAATGTGCAAAAAAAAAAAATCCAGTAAAACTCAAAATTAAGGTTATTCAGGGGCAAAAAAATTAGGAAATGAATATCCCCAAATATCAGATTCGGTAGCAGAATCAGATTCGGGAGATATTCGGCTGTTTCAGAATATATTATACCCTATGGGCCTTTGAAATCAAAGACAAAATAGAGTGTAAGGAATGGTGACTTGGGAACAGTGTTTGAGGTAGAGGCATCACATTTGCAGGACAGCTGCAGAAACCTCTCCCCCACAGACCTCCAAAGTCTCCAAAAGATTGGACCACCATTGTTCCTTATGGGCCATTGAAGTCAATGGCAAAACATAGGGTAATGTATGGGCACTGATGAGAACGGGGTTTGAGAGAGGGGCTTCAAATTTGCAGGGCAGCTGTAGGAGCCTCTCCCTCACAGAACCTCCAAGTTCCAAAAAGATTGAACAAGGGGGTCCAATACTAGGGCACCCAAAGTGGGTGCCCCATTCCCCATGCTTTGCTATGGCAGGGGGAAAAGGTGTCAATTTCCCCATGGTGGGAAAATTGACACTAGGGAGGAGGGGATTTTATGGGAGGCACCAAATTTGCAGTGTAGCTGCAGGATCTTCTTCCCCAAGGAACCCCAAGTTCCAAAATGATTGGACCAGAGGTTCCCATTCTATGGGATCCCAAAGTGGTTGCCCATTCTTAATATCTCCTATGATGGGAAAAACTTGCAAACACAAGCAGCTCCTAGAGAATCTTTGTGGTGGAAAGTCAACTGTGGTGAAGATGCTTGTTTGCAAGGAACATAACAGTGCTATGTGCCCAGCAAAACAAATGCCACTGTGGCAATGCCAGTGCCACACATAGGACCTTAGTTCAAATCTGACAATCTCTCTGAAATACAAACCTAGGGTACTGCTTTCTGCAAGGACTGCAGCAGAGAAACAGTGCGTTGAATGAATGGGTGCTGAGCAGCAGAGCCCTGTGCCAACCTTATAGTGGCCAGCCTGGTGGCACAACCCTACCAACTACTGCTCAGCAGCTGAACCCAGTGCCCTTGTGCCCTGGGTATACCAAAAGATGAATGGACACAAATCTGAAATCAAGATTCACAAGACTGAGCAATGTGTTCTACTGCAATATTATTTCAGAAACAGACTGGAACAGGAGATCGCTGAGTTACAATCATTACACTCATTACAAAACTCGGGACAATGGAACACTCAGAAACCCAAAGAGGTTTTCCCCATTCTTTCCATTGTGTCCTATGGCTTTCAAGGACAAACAACTTTTTAGCTAAAGTGTAAGCTTCTCTGTGCAAACACTCTTCCTCAGATACATTGCAATAGAAATGCATGTGCCCAAGTTCACACAGTAAATAAGATTTCCTCAAATATACATGGAGGTAGGGGTGGGTGATTAGCCAGAAAGAAAAGATTAGAGTCAAGATGCATCAGTAACAGAGCAATAAACACAGTCAAGACTGGAACAACACATTTTCTGGGACATATAATACGCAGCAAATTGGCATTCAGATAATGATGGAGTTAAAAACATGTGTGAGAACCAAGTTTGAGTCCAGTGACCTCTTTAAAACCAACAAAGTTACAATTCTGTGTAGAAGCAAGAACTGTGTGGCTTAGCTTCTGCAGTGAGATGAAGAGCCAATATCTCTGGGTGATCCATTGCCCTGAGTTTTGCCTAGGTTGTCCTAGTGACAGACAGACCTTGCATTAAAATAATGAAGTAGTGAAAGAGGCTTCAGTCCCTGCCTCAATTTCTCAGTCTGAATATCTCGATGATCACTCCCCCATATACATTTTTGAGGGGGCTTCTATTCTGATTCTATGGTAAAACAAACAAACTCTTTCCTTCAGGATTAGCTGCTCTCTGACTGGAAATTTACAAACTAGGTTGACCTTCATAAATTCTATATATTCTTGATTAGCAGATACCTATACTGGTCAGTTAACACCTTGTTTGTAAGAATGCTTTGATCGCCCATGCAAGGTTAAAGGAGAAACAACAAGGACCACCATTATTAATACAGCCATGTGACTGTTAGCTTGTAGTTAGCAAGCTAGAATGCATCTTTTATTTTCTTTCATTCCAAGTACCTTTCCCTAACGTTTTTTCAGTAAACTATTTTTTTTTTTTTAGTCCCATAGCACAGGGTAGTAAACTGCAGTACTGCAGGCCAAGCTCTGCTCCTGACCTGAGTTCGTTCCTGGCTGAAGCTGGATTCAGGTAGCTAGCTCAAGGTTGACTCAGCCTTCCATCTTTCCAATGTCGGTAAATTGAGTCTCCAGCTTGCATGGGTAAAGTATAAATGACTGGGGAAGGCAATGGCAATCCATGCAGTAAAAACTCTGCCAAGAAAACGTTGTGATGTGACAGCACCTCATGGGTCAGTAACAACCCAGTGCTTGCACAGGGGACTACTTCTACCTTTACCTTTATATTTCTTTTGCAAAAAAGTGTCTTGCGTCCTTCTGTCTCTGAACATCAGATCTGAATTTTTAAACAAATATCCCAACATTGGTAGCAGAGTGGCAGTTGAATCTTTACGAGACAAAGGAGAGACAATGCTATGAGTTAGAACGACAGTGTAGGGTGGCCAGACCGTCCCGGGCGCCCGGGAATGTCCCGGTTCTGGCCCCCTATTCCCGCCTCCCGGGCTGGCTATACCAGGACCATTTAGAGGTCCCGGTTTAGCCAGCCCCGGAGGTGGTGGGCCGCGGGCGCCGACGGGGAAGGCGGCGAGTGAGGGAGGGAGCATCCCTGCGTGTGCGTAGGGCACCTGCGCAAGCGCAGGGACGCTCCCTCCCTCACTCGCCGCCTTCCCCGCCCGCGCGCGGGGCCCGGCGGCGGTGGTGGAGGCCTCTCCGTGACCTCCGCTGGTCGCTGGAAGCCCTCCAAAGACTATGGAGGGCCCCCAGCGACCAGCGGAGGCCGCGGAGCAGCCGGCGCTGGTCCCAGAAGGCCTTCCAGAGACTCTGGAAGGCCTTCAGGGACCAGCGCTGACCATCGAAGGCCTCGCCGCGGCCTCCGCTGGTCGCTGGGGGCCCTCCAGAGACTCTGGAGGGCCTCCAGCGACCAGCGGAGGCCGCGGAGAGGCCGCGCAGCTGCCGGCGCTGGTCCAGGAAGGCCTTCCAGAGACTCTGGAAGGCCTTCTGGGACCAGCGCCGACCAGCGAAGGCCTCTCCGCGGCCTCCGCTGGTCACTGGGGGCCCTCCAGAGACTCTGGGGGGCCCCCAGCGACCAGCGGAGGCCGCGGAGCAGCCGGCGCTGGTCCCGGAAGGCCTTCCAGAGACTCTGGAAGGCCTTCCGGGACCAGCGCCGACCAGCGAAGGCCTCTCCGCGGCCTCCGCTGGTCGCTGGGGGCCCTCCAGAGACGCTGGAGGGCCTCCAGCGACCAGCGGAGGCCGCGGAGAGGCCGCGGAGCAGCCGGCGCTGGTCCCAGAAGGCCTTCCAGAGACTCTGGAAGGCCTTCTGGGGCCTGCGCCGACTAGCGAAGGCCTCTCCGCGGCCTCCGCTGGTCGCTGGGGGCCCTCCAGAGACTCTGGAGGGCCTCCAGCGACCAGCGGAGGCCGCGGAGAGGCCGCGGAGCAGTCGGCACTGGTCCCGGAAGGCCTTCCAGAGACTCTGGAAGGCCTTCCGGGACCAGCGCCGACCAGCGAAGGCCTCTCCGCGGCCTCCGCTGGTCGCTGGGGGCCCTCCAGAGACTCTGGAGGGCCTCCAGCGACCAGCGGAGGCCGCGGAGAGGCCGCGGAGCAGCCGGCGCTGGTCCCAGAAGGCCTTCCAGAGACTCTGGAAGGCCTTCCGGGACCAGCGCCGACCAGCGAAGGTTTCTCCGCGGCCTCCGCTGGTCGCTGGGGGCCCTCCAGAGACTCTGGAGGGCCTCCAGCGACCAGCGGAGGCCGCGGAGTGGCCGCGGAGCAGCCGGCGCTGCTCCCGGAAGGCCTTTCAGAGACTCTGGAAGGCCTTCTGGGACCAGCGCCGACCAGCGAAGGCCTCTCCGCGGCCTCCGCTGGTCACTGGGGGCCCTCCAGAGACTCTGGAGGGCCCCCAGCGACCAGCGGAGGCCGCGGAGCAGCCGGCGCTGGTCCCGGAAGGCCTTCCAGAGACTCTGGAAGGCCTTCCGGGACCAGCGCCGACCAGCGAAGGCCTCTCCGCGGCCTCCGCTGGTCGCTGGGGGCCCTCCAGAGACTCTGGAGGGCCTCCAGCGACCAGCGGAGGCCGCGGAGTGGCCGCGGAGCAGCCGGCGCTGCTCCCGGAAGGCCTTTCAGAGACTCTGGAAGGCCTTCTGGGACCAGCGCCGACCAGCGAAGGCCTCTCCGCGGCCTCCGCTGGTCACTGGGGGCCCTCCAGAGACTCTGGAGGGCCCCCAGCGACCAGCGGAGGCCGCGGAGCAGCCGGCGCTGGTCCCGGAAGGCCTTCCAGAGACTCTGGAAGGCCTTCCGGGACCAGCGCCGACCAGCGAAGGCCTCTCCGCGGCCTCCGCTGGTCGCTGGGGGCCCTCCAGAGACGCTGGAGGGCCTCCAGCGACCAGCGGAGGCCGCGGAGAGGCCGCGGAGCAGCCGGCGCTGGTCCCAGAAGGCCTTCCAGAGACTCTGGAAGGCCTTCTGGGACCTGCGCCGACTAGCGAAGGCCTCTCCGCGGCCTCCGCTGGTCGCTGGGGGCCCTCCAGAGACTCTGGAGGGCCTCCAGCGACCAGCGGAGGCCGCGGAGAGGCCGCGGAGCAGTCGGCACTGGTCCCGGAAGGCCTTCCAGAGACTCTGGAAGGCCTTCCGGGACCAGCGCCGACCAGCGAAGGCCTCTCCGCGGCCTCCGCTGGTCGCTGGGGGCCCTCCAGAGACTCTGGAGGGCCTCCAGCGACCAGCGGAGGCCGCGGAGTGGCCGCGGAGCAGCCGGCGCTGCTCCCGGAAGGCCTTTCAGAGACTCTGGAAGGCCTACCGGGACCAGCGCCGACCAGCGAAGGCCTCTCCGCGGCCTCCGCTGGTCGCTGGGGGCCCTCCAGAGACTCTGGAGGGCCTCCAGCGACCAGCGGAGGCCGCGGAGAGGCCGCGGAGCAGCCGGCGCTGGCACCGGAAGGCCTTCCAGAGACTCTGGAAGGCCTTCCGGGACCAGCGCCGACCAGCGAAGGCCTCTCCGCGGCCTCCGCTGGTCGCTGGGGGCCCTCCAGAGACTCTGGAGGGCCTCCAGCGACCAGCGGAGGCCGCGGAGAGGCCGCGGAGCAGCCGGCGCTAGTCCCGGAAGGCCTTCCAGAGACTCTGGAAGGCCTTCCGGGACCAGCGCCGACCAGCGAAGGCCTCTCCGCGGCCTCCGCTGGTCGCTGGGGGCCCTCCAGAGACTCTGGAGGGCCTCCAGCGACCAGCGGAGGCCGCGGAGAGGCCGCGGAGCAGCCGGTGCTGCTCCCGGAAGGCCTTCCAGGACCAGCGCCGACCAGCGACGCCTCCCCGGCCTTTCCGCCGCTCGACTCGCCGCCGCCCGACTCGCCGCCGTCGCCGCTGGACTCTCCGCCGACCGCCACCCTGGAAGCAGGTAAGGGGGCCGAAAGCGGGGGGGGGGGCGGCCTTCCTTTCTTCCCTCCCTCTTCCCTTCTTTCCTTTCTTCCTTCCTTCCTTCCTTCCCTCCCTTCCTTCCCTCCCTCCCTTCCTTCCTTCCTTCCCTTCCTTCCTTCCCTCCCTCCTCCCTTCCTTCCTTCCTTCCTTCCTTCCTTCCTTCCTTCCTTCCTTCCTTCCTTCCTTCCTTCCTTCCTTTCTTTCTTTCTTTCTTTCTTCCTTCCTTCCCTCCCTTCCTTCCCTCCTTCCCTCCCTCCCTCCCTCCCTCCCTCCCTCCCTCCCTCCCTTCCTTCCTTCCTTCCTTCCTTCCTTCCTTCCTTCCTTCCTTCCTTCCTTCCTTCCTCCCTTCCCTTCCGTTCCCTTCCCTCCTCCCTTCCTTCCCTCCTTATGTTCTTATGTGACACAGAGTGTTGGACTGAATGGGCCACTGGCCTGATCCAACAGGGCTTCTCTTATGTTCTTCTGTGACACAGAGTGTTGGACTGGATGGGCCACTGGCCTGATCCAACAAGGTTTCTCTTATGTTCTTCTGTGACACAGAGTGTTGGACTGGAGGGGCCACTGGCCTGATGCAACAGGGCTTCTCTTATGTTCTTATGTGACCAGAGTGGTGGACTGGATGAGCCATTGGTCTGATGCAACAGGGCTTCTCTTATATTCTTATGTGGCACAGAGTGTTGGACTGGAGAGGCCACTGGCCTGATGCAACAGGGCTTCTCTTATGTTCTTATGTGACCAGAGTGGTGGACTGGATGAGCCATTGGTCTGATGCAACAGGGCTTCTCTTATATTTTTATGTGGCACAGAGTGTTGGACTGGAGGGGCCACTGGCCTGATGCAACAGGGCTTCTCTTATATTCTTATGTGGCACAGAGTGTTGGACTGGAGGGGCCACTGGCCCGATGCAACAGGGCTTCTCTTATGTTCTTATGTGACCACAGTGGTGGACTGGATGAGCCATTGGTCTGATGCAACAGGGCTTCTCTTATATTTTTATGTGGCACAGAGTGTTGGACTGGATGGGCCATTGGCCTGATCCAACATGGCTTCTCTTATGTTCTTATGTGACAATACTGACTTTGGTGGACCCAAGCACTGATTCAGTGTAAGGGAGCTTTGTGTTTGTGACTGGAGTGGACAATACTGACTTTGGTGGACCCAAGCACTGATTCAGTGTAAGGGAGCTTTGTGTTTGTGTCTTCTGGTGCAATTTTGTTCTCAGATCCTGTATTTACTTCATCAGTATATGGGATAAGGCACTTTCTCAACTGTGCTGCATAATGCAGCCTATTTATTTTGTCCTGTTTGCTCTGTTGGCTCTATCTGCGCCACCTTCATCACTTTCGGGGTGTGGATCCCCCAGTGGGGTGGTCTCCCGACTCCCTCCGCCGGCTGTTTCTGATAGCCCTGCGCCCCCTCTTTCATTTGATATGTGTCCCGTGCGGGTGCCACCCTCCCGCCGGGAGATGCCGCAAAATGAGCCCCCTTGAGGCTTATGGCGGCAGGGCTCGGGGGAAGCGAGCTAGACTGCTGTTCTTTTGAGGGGTTATAGAGTGTTTCGAGCCCTTCCCTGTGGCATCAGTCCCATCGTTGTAGGGCCCAGGGGGCCGGCGCAGCGGCCCGCTGAAGCAGCCTGTCGGTCACTTCCGGGTTCCTGTCCTGCATCTCGACCTGTGTTATTAGTGACAGGCTGCTTCGGCGGGCCGCTGCGCCGGCCCCCTGGGTCCCACAATGATGGGACCGATGCCACAGGGATGGGCTCGAAACACTCTATAACCCCTCAAAAGAACAGCAGTCTAGCTCGCTTCCCCCGAGCCCTGCCGCCATAAGCCTCAAGGGGGCTCATTTTGCGGCATCTCTCGGCGGGAGGGTGGCACCCGCACGGGACACATATCAAATGAAAGAGGGGGCGCAGGGCTATCAGTAACAGCCGGCGGAGGGAGTCGGGAGACCACCCCACTGGGGGATCCACACCCCGAAAGTGATGAAGGTGGCGCAGATAGAGCCAACAGAGCAAACAGGACAAAATAAATAGGCTGCATTATGCAGCACAGTTGAGAAAGTGCCTTATCCCATATACTGATGAAGTATATACAGGATTTGAGAACAAAATTGTTTCCGGCGGTGATATTTGGGGGATTTTTGGGGACGTCACAGGAAGTGCTGTGAAGTCACTTCCTGTTTCCGGCAGTGGCATTTGGGGGAAATGATGTCATTTGGGGGAAGTGATGTCACAGGAAGTGATGTCACTTCCCGTTTCCGGCAGGTGACGCGGGGAAATGATGTCACAGGAAGTGGTGTCACTTCCTGTTTCCGGCAGTGGCATGACATCACCGGAAGTGACGTCACCAGAAGTGACGTCACTTCCTGTTTCCGGCGGCGCGCGCACTTCGCGCGCGCACCCCTGCCTCCCCCCTTGCCCCCCAAGGTGTCCCTGGCTGGCCTTCAGACATTATGGTCACCCTAACAGTGAGATGAGACTGTTCTTTTAAAACCAGAAACCTTTTGACTGCAGTATGGTGCAGTGGTTAAGTGCACGGACTTATCTAGGAGAGCCAGGTTTGATTCCCTGCTCCTCCACATTCTCCTGCTGATGTGACCTTGGGTCAGCCACAAGTTCTCTCAGAGCTGTTCTGCTCATGAGCAGTTATGGGTGAGCTCTCTCAGCCCCACCTACCTCAGAGGCAATGTCTCATTAGCAAAAACTCTACTTTGTGAGCTACTGGCATTAAAGTTGTGAGCTACTGCATGAATTATTGTGTTCTGGGGTCATCCTTCCTGAGCTATGTGTGAGCTGAAGGCTAAAAATCTGTGAGCTAGCTCTTCATACCATACCAAACCTTTAATGGCATAACAGTTGCAAATAAAAATACACAGAATATAAAAATTTAAACATAGGAGATAAAATCAAAATGAAACCAAGCTTACAGATGCATTCATACATGGTCAGATTTAAATTTAAGAATGTCAGCCAAAAAATTTGCAACAGCCTCGCTAACCTCCCCTTCAGTATTGTTCAATAAATAATAACAGGGTGGCAGAATAGACAAATCTGGGGAGAAAGAAAGCTTGCAAAATAAATCTATACGGAGATTATGATAAAAGGAGCAATCAAGCAATATGTGCTGAATTGTGTCGGGAATATTCGCTCCACAGGAACAGAGTCTGTCGCCTAAAGGGACTTGATGATGTCTCCCTTGTAAAACTTTTGGAGGGAAACGCATTTAGTCTAGCGAACATAAATGCCCTGCGATGACTTGGAATATCCAAGTGGCACCTTTAACTGTGTATATGAAAAAGACTTTAAATGACCCAATAGAGAAAATTGAAATAGAGGCAGCAATAAAAGCAATGAAAGAAGGCAAAGCCCCAGGGCCAGATGGATTTACATCAAAATTTTACAAAACTCTTAAAGATGAGATAACACCCAAACTGATGAAATTGTTAAATACGATAAGAGAAGAAGGGAAAATTCCAAATACTTGGAGGGAAGCTGTAATTTCTTTGATTCCTAAAGAAGACAAAGATATCACAAATGTAAAGAATTATAGACCAATTTCATTGTTGAATAATGACTATAAGATTTATTCAAGAATTTTAGCAGAACGATTGAAGCAATATTTGATCAACTTTATAAACAAAGACCAAGCCGGATTTCTTCCTAAAAGACAAATAAGAGACAATGTAAGAGCTGTTATTAATGTTGTGGAATACTATGAGAAGCATCCAGAAAAGGAAGCGGCCTTATTTTTTGTGGATGCAGAAAAAGCCTTTGATAATTTGAACTGGGACTTTATGTTTGCGGTAATGGAAAAAATAAACTTAGGGGAACAATTTATAAAAATGACAAGAGCAATATATATGGACCAACAAGCAAAATTGTGCATAAATGCAGATCTTACCAAAGAATTGAAAGTAAGTAAAGGAACAAGGCAAGGATGTCCGTTATCAGCATTGTTGTTTATAATGACCCTTGAAATTTTGTTACAACAAATACAAAAGGATAAAGAAATAGAAGGACTAAAAATTAGAAGATTCTCTTATAAATATAAAGCTTTTGCAGATGATGTAGTGTTCATATTAGAGAATCCGATTCAAGTGTCACCATTGTTGTTAGCCAAGATAAAAGAGTATGGAGAGTTAGCAGGACAAAGAGAAATCGAAATACTTATGCAAAAACATGCAACCAAATAAAATAAAAGAATTGCAAAAGGTGACGGGTTGTGAGGTCACTACTAAAGTCAAATATCTTGGAATAGAGATAACAATGAAGAATATTGATTTATTCAAAAATAATTATGAAAAACTGTGGTGTAAGGTGGACAAGGATTTGATGAAATGGAATAGGCTTAACTTGTCCTTACTGGGCAGGATAGCTGCAATTAAGATGAATATTTTGCCAAGAATAATGTATTTGTTTCAAACTATCCCGATTGTAAAAGATGCCAAACAATTTAACAAATGGCAAAGGAAGATTTCTGACTTTATATGGGCCAGAAAGAAACCAAGGATTAAGATGAAGATTTTAACTGATGCTAAAGAGAGAGGTGGTTTTCAACTCCCGGATTTAAGATTGTATCATGATGCGGTTTGTTTGACATGGATCAAAGGTTGGATAATGCTGTTAGATAAAAAACCTTTATGGTTAGAGGCCCATGGGAATAAATTCGGCTGGCACGCGTACATGTGTTATGGGAAGAATAAAATGGACGTTTTTTTCTCTCACCATTATATCAGAAATAGTTTACTAAATACTTGGATAAAATATAAGAAATATGGGGATGAGAGAAAACCGCTGTAGATAGTGCCTGCAGAAGTAATAAAAATAACAGCTGAATCTGATGAAGAAAGAGAGATGTCATATAATCAACTGCTCAAGATCCAAGGAGACAAAATTGAATTAAAATCCTCAGAAGAGCTAAAAAAATAAGTACGATTGGTTTCAAATGCAACAAATCAAAAGCTTGATAGAAAATGATATTAAATTGGAGGGAATCAGACAAGAACAAATGGAACTGGAAAGGGTCCTGCTTGGAGATAATGAAAAATTGATATCAAAAGTATACAAATTATTATTGAAATGGTCTACAGAAGAAGAAGTAGTAAAGTCTCAAATGGTCAAATGGGCAATCAATGTGAATAGAGAAATACAAATGGATACGTGGGAGCACCTTTGGAAGAACTCAATGAAGATCTCAACTTGTCAGAGTATCAAAGAGAACTGTTTTAAGATGATGTATAGGTGGTATATGACTCTGAAAAAGCTGGCTAAGATGAGTAAAAAGATGTCGGATAGATGTTGGAAATGTAAAAAACATGAAGGTTCTTTCTTTCATATGTGGTGGACTTGTGAAAAAGCGAAAGAGTACTGGAAGATGATACAACAAGAAATCTCCAAAATTTTGGGTTATGACTTTAAGAAAACTGCAGAGACGTTCTTGCTTGGATTACAATTAGAAAAATTTCCAAAGGAAGACAGGACTTTAATTTGGTACTTGTTATCAGCTGCTAGGACATTGTATGCGCAGCTATGGAAACAAGAAAAAATACCAGAGAAATGGGACTGGACTATGAAAGTTTTATCGTGGAGTGAAATGGACAAACTAACTAGAATGCTAAGAGAGTATGATTTAGATATATTCAAAAAGGAGTGGAAGAAATTTAAAGGATATATGGAGAAAGAGTAGAATGTAAAAAGACATTGGACAATTTTTTAGCATTAATGAGAAAAAAAATTATATTGAACTTTGATCAGTTAGTAGTACCTTTAGTATTGAACTTAAATCTATAACTTCGGGGAAGTCAACATTGGAGGGAGGGGGATTTAAATACCATGGGGGTTAGTACTGAAAATTTATAATTAAGATTTGTAACCATATGTTATCAATAAATTGTTAAAACACGGAATAGTTACACAGTCTGATAATGGGACATTTTGCCACAAAAAGCATAAAGACCTAAGGATAGGCTTCCCAACCCCCCCCCCCCCGGCCTGGCGGGGAATCCCCGAATTTGCAGCCTCCTCCCCCACTCTCCAAAAATCCGGAAGCGGGGGGGAAGAGAACATGCGTGTTGGCATCATGTTGTTGTAGAACTCCTGCAGATTTAGAAACCTGCAAACAGTTTTTAAAATGTGTGCCCCTTTAAGGCTGCACAGGAAACAGGAAACAGGAAGGGCTTCATGGGAAAGGGTCAGTAACAGTTTCCATGGAGAATGGCCCCTCCCTTTCATTTGCTTTTATTTTCACAGCAAGCAAAGTTCTGCTGGAAGAAGACCAAGTAAGTATTTGTGTGTGAGAGAGAGGGAGGGGGTAGGGGATTCCCTGGTTTGGAGGCCCTCCCCCCCTTTAGAAAGCATAGGGGGGAGGGAAATGTCTACTGGGCACTCTATTATTCCCTATGGAGAACGATTCCCATAGGGAATAATAGGCAATTGATCCGTGGATATTGGGGGCTTTTGGGGGGGCTATTTTTTGAGGTAGAGGCACCAAATGCTTAGTATCGCATCTAGTGCCTCTCCCTAAAATACCCCCGAAGTTTCAAAATAATTGGACCAGAGGGTCCAATTCTATGAGCCCCAAAAGATAGTGCCCCTATCCTTCATTATTTCCTATGGAAGAAAGGCATTTAAAAAGGTGTGCTGTCCCTTTAAATGTGATGGCCAGAACTCCCTTGGAGTTCAATTATGCTTGTCACACCCTTGTTCCTGGCTCCACCCCCCATGTCTCCTGGCTCCACCCCCAAAGTCTCCTGGCTCCGCCCCCAAAGTCCCCAGATTTTTCTTTAATTGGACTTGGCAACCCTACCTCAGGAAGCTGGGGAGCAAATATAAGGGTCTGTTGGCCGTAGTTTTCTTTCCTCCAACCCCCACAGTCTCAATTTAATACATCTGAAGATATATGACTAACGCAGTTTAGAGGGAACACTGCTCAGAGGGTGTCTGTTGTGGGGAGGGAAGGGAAAGGAGATTGTAAGCTGCTCTGAGACTCTTTTGGGTAGTGAAGGGTGGGGCACAAATCCTCTCTTCTCTATTTCATACTATGAAACCTTATAGGAGAAAGAGGAACGCCCAGAGGCTAGTCTTCACTCTTGTTTCATGCTGCAATCTCTAAATCTGCATCTCTGAAGACGGTGCAAGAGTTCTCCATAGCAATCACCAGAGATACTACAAGGAGAGAGACACAGGGAGAGAGAGACTGCTTTTTCCTGCCTGTAAAATCCTCCAATTGACAGCATGTCTGACACTGACAAAGCATCGACTTCAGGCACTACCACTGAAGCATCGACTTCAGGCACTACCAGGAACAACGGAGCAGCTCCCAGCTCAACCCAACACGCTGATGTGAGTAATCTCAATGTTCAGATATCCCCTTCGAATTCCAAATTTCAGAATTTGGTCAGCAAGCTTCTGTGTGGGGCAGATACCTTGAATGAGGAAACCCTTAACCATCAAAGACAGGTTGAAGGAAATTCAGGAACATTAATTTAATTCACTCATTAAATTAAAAATAAAATCCCATGCTCACCATTTTATGGTTCCTGACACATGTCACACTTGTATGGAAAGAGAAATACACCAAGAAGACTTAAAAAAAACAAAAAGGTGAATAATTAAAAAAGCAAAATGCTGACATACAAAAATAAATTAATTGAAACATGATTACTGGTAACAAAGAAAGTAATTGCGTCACTTTAGAAGGCTTTCCAGCTGCCTAAAGTAAAGGAGTGGTGTATGTGTTTGGAATTATATAATTTTTGACAAAACAATGGATGTTAAGAGGTTAAATTAATATACTTTATCTGAGTCAAACTTTCTGACTAAGTGATACCTTTGAAAAAAACCCTTTAAAATAATGTAGATTCTTGTTATATCATTAAAGGGTATTGGAATTGGAGTTTGCCATATTCTTTTCAATTTATTTAGCTATTGTAATAATTAAGTTCTGTATAACAATGGCAAATTTAATTCTGTAATAATATTAACGCTCTCATTGTTGTGTTGTGTTGATGTGTTATTAAAAACTACTGCAAAAATAAAAATGAAAAAAATGAAAAGCTAAAGACTTTTTAAAAAGAAAAAAAAATCTTCAAGTAAATCTCTCCTCAGTTAAAAATTATTGGTTAAAAGCCACCTGAAAAAGGAAAATTTTAGCTTGATACATTAAAATACCAGGGCTAGGCCTGAGGCAAATTTGTATTGGGGAAGAAATTAGAAGTCCTGTTCACTGTTCTCTCTAAGCTGAGTTAGTGTGACCTACTTTAAAGATTTTTAGCCTCCAGCTCACATATTTTTGTATCAGTGCAGGAAAAATAGCTGCAGAGCAAACTAATTTATGCAGTAGCTTGCAACTTTAATGCCAGTAGATCACAAAGTAGAATTTTTGCTCACAAGACTCCACAGCTTAGAGGGAGTATATCTTGCTGATATTGATTTAATACACCCCTGGCTCTATTGGAAGAAAATTTCTTAAGTGGGCTGCCACCATAGGAAAAAAAACCCTTCTCCATTGTGTTTATGTACCTTAGAGATATACTGGTGTGCCCAGGGATGGTCAGAGCCAAAGGACAACAGGGACAGCAGACTGAGTCCTACTCTTGGGGGGCAACCACCCAGAGCCCCACTCCCCAAAGGAGAGAGGAGAAGAAAAAGAAGAGGCTCTTGAATCCATTTGCGGGGGAGGGGACCAATATAATCAATTTGTATACGCGCCCAGGGCCCTTCTATTCTTTGGTGCTGGATAGGAGCTTTAGGACCGGAGGAGTCGGCATTTACCATGGCGCATGCTAGGTAATTGTTTACCCATTGTGCGACCTCTTGGTGCATGCCTGGCCACCGGCCCATCTCTCTCACCCGCTCCAAAGTTAGATCTCTCCCTCTGTGCCCTTGCTCGTGCACAAATTTGATTAGATCTCCCCTAACCTGCATGGGTACTATCCAGTGTTGTTCTCCCTTGCTATCCATGGCCCAATAAATCCCATCTTGCTGTTTGATGGCATATTTGCCTGTCTCATCCTTTTGAGTTTGAGCTAGCTTTAGTATCTCCGGGTCGTCCTTTTGCAACTCTGCTAGATCCATTAGGATCTCTCCGGGTGGTAACCGGATGCAGGGGAAAAGTTGGGGGTGAATGGAAAGGGTTGGTGTCTGCGAAAGTGGCTTCCTTTGCAATTGCATCCACTCTATTATTCCACATGCTTACTTCTGTACAAGTCCTTTGGAGTCCTTTTACATGTGTTATATAGGTGGACTCGGTTCTAGCTTCTACTCTTTCTGCTATCTGCAGCCATTTCTGAGAATGTGCAACAGGCTTCCCTTCACTATTCTGCCACCCGTGTTTACTCCAGATGGTTACTGCTTGCACTGTCCAGTGCGAGTCAGTGAAGATTGCTAGTGGCACGTCCAAGGGCTAAAAGTGGAGGATGGCTAGTACAGCCTCCACTTCAGCGGCTTGGCTAGAGTGAGGGCGAACTGTTCCTTTAAGAACACAGGAGTCTTGCACTCGAATGGCCCCATAGCCGGTTCGAGCCGAGCCGTCCACATGGAAGAAGGACCCGTCACAGAACCAGCAAACAAATCCTTGTTGCTGGGCTTCTGCCAGTGTGATCCCTCCAGTGGCCGTCCAGGGTGTATGTTGCACAGTGGGCAACAGACACTCGTGCTCTTCCCCTGTTACAATAAGACCATAAGGTGAAGGTGGTCCCTTTTGTTCCTTCTGGAAGTCTACCCCCCTATTAGTCAATGCCAGTGTCCACTGAGCAATTCGTTGGTTGGAAACCTGCCCATCTTTCACTTTTCCAGATAGGATATATTTGAGAGGGGAGTGAGTGGTCTGTACCACCACTCTCACTCCCCCTATAATAAATTCCCAATGAGTGAGGCTCCAAACGAGCGCCAGGCAGACCTTCTCGCATGGAGAGAACTTTTCCTCCACAGTTGAAAGATTTCTGGAGGCATAAGCTACTATCCACTGGGACCCTGCCTGTCGCTGGATTAGAGTGGCTCCTAGGCTGTGTTCCGAGATAGCCAACTGAATAAAGAACGGCTGGGTGACGTCAGGGTGCCTGAGAGCAGGGGCCCTTGCCAGATCTCTTTTGAGCTCTGAAAAATGCCCGCTGGTGTTCAGGCCCCCAATGTCTTTCTTCAGGAGCCCGTTAAGAGGGCGAGCTTTCTCAGAACATCTCTATGAAGTCTCTGGAAAAGTTGAAAGTGCCCAGAAGGGCTCTCAAAGAATGTGTTTCTGTGGGCGCAGGGAGTTTGGAAATAACTTCCACTCTCTGTGAATCTGGTGTTCTCCCTTCTGCCCCTAGAGTGATTCCTAGGTACTTCACCTCAGTTTTTACCAACTGTGCTTTTTCTCTACTGGCCTTAAATCCAGTCTCTTGTATAAGGCTAAGTACTTCTTCAGTGATCTCACGGAACTTCTCCTCTGTCTCTGCGTGTATAAGCACGTCATCAACGTAGCTTAACACGTGGTCCCTTGACCCAGGTTGTAAGCGTTCCCACATCTGCACTACGTGCGCGTGACAGATGCTGGGACCTGAGTGGAAGCCCTGAGGCGTCCACTTGAATACGTACTGCTGGCCGCGAAAAGTGAACGCGAACTTGTACCAGCAGGACTCATGCAGGCGGATCAAGTGAAACACGTTGTCCAGGTCCAAAATGCTGTAGAATTTGGACCCTGCTGCAATAGCGGTCACAATTTCATTATACTTTGCAACCACTGGAGCCACCGGGGGAGTCACTGCATTCAGGGCTCTGAAATCAACTGTCATTCTCCAAGTTACTCCATCTGCCTTCAAAACTGGCCACAAGGGGGCATTGCAGATGGATTGCATTGGCAAAATGACATCCCATTTCATTAGTCCTTCTATGGTCTTTCCTATGCCTATTTCTGCTTCCACGGGGTATTTGTACTGACGTTGGGGAGGGGGATCTCATCCCTCTATAAGGACACAAGCATTCTTTACAGTCCCACACTCCGCCTTGTTGGTAATCCATACCTCGGGGAATCTCTGAACCCATGTATCGCCATTAACAGGCGACAAGGGAAGGGGTGCCTTTAGCGCTGCACAGCGGTGTACCGCATTAATGAAGTCTGGACCTCCTGGGATTTGCCACAGGAGGCAATTGGCCATGTCTATGGTTAGCTTGTTCCTAGTTAGGAATGGAGCCCCTATCATTCCGTCGTCTTCTCCCTGATTACTGCAGGATTTCATGACGGCTGTAGGTTTCCCTATGGTGACTGGGATCTTTTTCCAGATATGCGAGGCATGACTACCGCCTGCATTCCCGACCAGTTCCATGGTCCTTTCTGTTTGGGTTCCTTGTGTCACTAACCTAGGATGGAGCACGTTTATGGAGGCTCCTGTGTCTACTAATAAGTTGGCAGTTTTGACTTTCCTTGGAGCCCCAATGCCTGCCTGTACCATTGGTCTCCCCCATGTGTCTGGCTTAAGCTTTGCCACAACTCCGCTGGGGAGATCAGTGGGCTCCGGGCAGCCCTAGCATAAATCTGGGCCTTCATAGAAGGGGTTGTTATTTACTTCCTGTTGTGTTACCATAGCTACAGGTTGTGGAGGAGCTTGGGCTGGAGGGAGCGGAGGCACTGTAGGCCATACTCTCCCTCTCTCCTGCATTATCTGTTGCTGTCTCCATACGAGCACTGACGTGGGGGCGCTGTGATTGTCGGTGTGGGTGTGTGCAGAGTGAGCGGTGTGATATATACAATGGTGAGCCCCAGTAAGGAAGTGAGCCAGACACCTGCAGCTAGTGCTAAAACAGTGTATTTACAGATTATATACAACGTGTCCACTAGTGCAGTAATATACATCAACCTTAGGATCAAAGTGCTCCGCCAGCATGTGACTCCTTGAAGAGAGACCTGTGCACTGGTAGTGCAGTCCATATATAGTTCCATCAGCCAATCCTGGTAGTCCATGGTCATGCTGACTCAGCAGGTACTTTTCACCTGTCCATTACCGGCCAGAACCGGCTTGCTGATAAGGTCACTGTGACCTAGCCTGCCAGCTAGATCACTTGCTGTCATGTTGTAGCTGTCAAACTGTGTAAAGGCAGACTTAATACTAACACACCTCCTAGTCTAACGTACACAGTTTACATAGACACTTGGCAACTTCACACCATACACAATGTTATGCAATGTTCACTCACATGCCTGTACATTGTTATCTGGACAGCAGTATCACAGCATCATACATCTGCACTTTGTTATTTACAGTTTACAATTTCCAATCCAGGCACTCATCATCACTGTCCTGGTCAGCCATTTCCCTCTGGCGTTTGGCCTCAGCCTCCTTGTTACGTGCCTCACACTCTGCAACCCAGACCTTCCATGCTTCAGCTTTTTTCTTTTTATATGACTCGGGTTCAGGGGTGCTGACCAGATTTACATTTGGGAACCCGTATCTGGCAGGAGGGGCACCCTTTGTTGCCCTGGCAGATACCCGTGGCCCAGCACTCGCACTGGGCTCAACTTCTCCAGGCTGACTGCCTGCCACCTCCTGGGCTGGAGATCTGGGCCTTGTTCCAGTACTGTTATCAGTACTTGGCAGCAAAACGATTTCCCCCTCAGCACCATGAAGGATTGGGTGGCACTTAGGCCAGCTGGTATGCTCGTTAAAACTCGCTGACCGACTGAAAGTCAGCTTGGCTTTCTTATCGCAAAAGCGATAAGACTTAGTTTCTGGCTGGTAGCCCAGAAAAGTTAGGCGTACTGCCCGATCACCTCCCTTCCTTCTATTTTTCAAGGGAATATTAACCCATGCCTGCGTCCCAAAGACTTTTAAAAATCTTAACTCAGGCACTCTACCATATAACCTTCTGTAAGGTATATCATTCACAGCTTTACTCCAAATTCTGTTATACAGGTACACCGCAGAGCCAATGGCCTCAGCCCAATATGCAATTGGTAAGTTGGCATCCTCTAACATAGAATACATCAAATTCTGTAGGATTGATCCATGCCGTTCTGCTAGCCCATTTTCTTGGGGTGTGGCTGGGTTTGCTAACCTGTGAGCAATGCCTTTGCTCTCCAGCCAACGTTTAAACTCATTAGAAGTAAATTCCCCTCCACGGTCGCTCTGGATTGACTTGATATGCAAGTCCAACTCCCTTTCAACCGCTTTTGCCCATTTGGTAAACAATTCGTATACCTCGGACTTGTGCTCCATGGCAAACACCCAGAAATACCTTGTATAGTCGCCGGTAGCCACTAGGCAGTACCGCCGCCCCGACAGACTTTTGGGAAATGGGCCAATTACATCGAGATGTATTAGCTCTAAAGCACATTTGCTCTCCCTGGTGCTTTTTCTAGCCACAGCACAAGCCCTGCTCTTGGTCTTTTTACAGACCTGGCAGTCTAGGTAACACTTGCAGGGTGTATTGGTTAAGTGTGTCGGTGCGGGTGTGTGCAGAGTGCAGTCCATATATAGTTCCATCAGCCAATCCTGGCAGTCCATGGTCATGCTGACTCAGCAGGTACTTTCCACCTGTCCATTACCGGCCAGAACTGGCTTGCTGATAAGGTCACTGTGACCTAGCCTGCCAGCTAGATCACTTGCTGTCATGTTGTAGCTGTCAAACTGTGTAAAGGCAGACTTAATACTAACAGTGATATGGTCTCATGTTTTCTCCAGCGTTTGCTAGGACTCCCCATGCTGCATTCCTGGCTACCTTTTCCTCAGGGGTTAGTGGTCGCCGAGGCTCCCTCCAATCAGGGTACGGTTGTTGCGGTTGTGCATACTGTTGTCCCTGCTCTTTGGGTGCCTGGGGGATTCCTTGATTGAAGCCTTGCTGCACACCTTGAAGCTCAGCTTGTGGCGGGGCTTGTGGTATAGCGTTGTAATGCATGAAGGGATTGTTACATTGTACTGAGGCTGGCAGCCTCCGCCTCCCTTGCCTCTCATTTGTCCTAGTCTGGTTTCTTCCGTTTTGACCCTGCGGGAGCTCTGCAATATTTGTTTGGGGATTCTGAGGATTGGCATTCCTGTTCTGGTATTGGGAATGGGGACCATTGTTGGCGTAAGTCACAGCACTGACTGCTTCCTGTCCTTTTTCCTTTTTTGTGGGCTTCATGGTCCTTTTTAGTTTGCTCATAAATCTACTTATATGGGCTATGCTAGCTTCCAGTTCTTCCCATCGAGGATTCATAACCTTCTCCAGCTCTAGCAACTGCTGGGTGGCGGGATTAAGTCCCCTAACAACGTCTCGGACAAAAGCCTCGTTCTCGTATTCAGGTTGTGCGTCCCTGTCTGGAAAGTGTATGTCCGCAGCCACGGCCAAGAATTGTTTCTTAATTAGATAATCCATAGGGTTTTCATCAGTACCTTGTAAGGTCTGATGGTAGAGATATTGCACATCGTCCCCATCCCAGGTGGCGGCTATAATTTCGGCCATCCACTCTAGAGTGGTGAGGGCAGCATTGGTTCTCCGATCTATTACCTAGAGAATCTTTTGCTGGTCCGGGCCAGTGGCGGCCACCTTTAGGACACGATTTAATTCACCTATGGATATCCCTGGGTATTCCCTCCGGGTTCTAGCCATCCACTTAATGGAGGTTTCCCAGGTGTATGGCCCCAGAAACTGGTGGGCCATTTTAACATCCTCCAATTTCCACTCCTTGACTATAGTTACTGTTTATGACCCGTCTTGCCTTCTGGTTGTGGTCTTTCTGGTCCTTACAGGGCAGACTGGGATGGCCGGGGTAGTCTGATCGGCTGGCACGGCCGGAGCAGTAGGAATGGCTGGGGCAGCCGGAATGGCCGGAGTGGCCTGAATGGTCTGCTCTGGCTCGTTACACTCTTCCGGCTCCTCCTCGCTCTCTTCGTCCGAGGAGAAGTCATAGAGCGCAGGGGCCGAAACAATGGCTATTAGTGTCCTTTTAAGCTCTAATTTCTTTTTTAAAGCTGCTATTTCTTTTTTTACACACATCATGATTAGCTGCCTCTCATACTTTCTGATTTTTTTCGGACAAGTAATCGATAGCATACTGTAACTTGCTATTTTGTGTCTTAATTTTTTCTGATCCCGTCTCCAATGTGGCTACCTGCATTTGAGCCTTTTTTAGGGCAGGTAGCATATCTTGCTGTGCCAATGTTAAAGCACGTTTCTCCAATTTACCGTATTTTTCGGACCACTAGATGCACCGGACCATAAGACGCATCTAGTTTTTGGAGGAGGAAAACAGGAAAAAAATTTTTGAAGCTGTGCACCTTCCCCCTCTCAATCCTGCCTCCGATCCCAGCCCTTACTAGAAGCAGCAGCCGAAGCCTGGCAGACAGGCACAGAGGAAGCCCCCCCCTCCGCAAACCCAGCGCTTCGCGAAGCGCTGCGTTTGCGGAGGGGGGGGCTTCCTCTTTGCCTGGCTTCAGCTTCTGCTGATAGCAAGGGCTGGGATCCGAGGCTTGGCTGCCTCCGAACCCAGCCCTTGCTATCAGCAGAAGCTGAAGCCACACAGACAGGGACAGAGGAAGCCCCCCCCCCCCCCTCCGCAAACCCAGCGCTTGGCCAAGCACTGCCTTTGCGGAGGGGGGGATTCCTTTCTGCCTGGCTTCAGCTTGTGAAGCCACGGAGACAAGGAAAGAGGAATCCCCCCCCTCCGCAAAGGCAGCACTTGGCCAAGCGCTGCCTTTGCGGAGGGGGGGGGATTCCTTTCTGCCTGGCTTCAGCTTGTGAAGCCACGCAGACAGGGAAAGAGGAATCCCCCCCTCCGCAAAGCCAGTGCTTGGCCAAGCGCTGCCTTTGCGGAGGGGGGGGATTCTTTTCTGCCTGGCTTCAGCTTGTGAAGCCACGCAGACAGGGAAAGAGGAATCCCCCCCCCCCTCCGCAAAGGCAGCGCTTGGCCAAGCGCTGCCTTTGCGGAGGGGGGGGATTCCTTTCTGCCTGGCTTCAGCTTGTGAAGCCACGCAGACAGGGAAAGAGGAATCCCCCCCCTCCGCAAAGGCAGCGCTTGGCCAAGCGCTGCCTTTGCGGAGGGGGGGGATTCCTTTCTGCCTGGCTTCAGCTTGTGAAGCCACACAGACAGGGAAAGAGGAATCCCCCCCCCCTCCGCAAACCCAGCACTTGGCGATGGGGGCGGAGGGAGCGATCTCGCTGCTTGTCTCGCAGCCAGGCACGCAAGCGCGGGGCAAGGACGCCTGGCTGGAAGACAAGTGGTGAGATCGCTCCCTGCAAAGTGCTGGGTTGGCGATGGGGGTGGAGGGAGCGATCTCGCCGCTTGTCTTCCAGCCAGGCGTGCTTGCCCCACGCTTGCGTGCCTGGCTGGAAGACAAGCAGCGAGATCGCTCCCTCCGCCCCCATCGCCAACCCAGCACTTTGCAGGGAGCGATCTCGCCGCTTGTCTCCCAGCCAGGCACGCAAGCACGGGGCAAGCACGCCTGGCTGGGAGACAAGCAGTGAGATTGCTCCCTGCAAAGTGCTGGGTTGGCGATGGGGGCGGAGGGAGCGATCTCGCCGCTTGTCTCCCGAGGGCTGCAGGCCCCTCCCCCCTCATCTTTTAGTATTTGGACCATAAGACGCACGCACTTCCCCCCCCCACTTTTTTTTGGGGGGGGGAAGTGCGTCTTATGGTCCGAAAAATACAGTAAGTTCCTCTATAGTTTTATTTGCCTCTTGCCATTCCAAATCCAGGCTATTATTCTCATCCATAAGTTCTTTTACATAAATTTAATGTCCTGTGCTCAATCGACTTTTTTCCTCCTCATATGTTTTGCTTATTTGTTCTAATTGTTGCTCTTGCTGTTTAACTTGTTCCCTAGGCTTCTTGTTCATAGTTGAGCTCTCCTGCAAGGCTAGGAACAGCCCCCATGTTGCAAAAAGATCTCTTTTTCCTGAGCTAATCTTTTGATTAGCACAGTGGTCCTCGAACGTGTCCCTAAAGAATTGTAGGGGGTCGGGTTCTTTAAAAGCGCCCGATTTCCAAGGGTTGTTTCCCTTCCTCACAAGCCACTTCTCTAGCTTGGGGACGTCTTTTTCGTCCTTGGCCCTAAGATCCATGGAGACACTCGGTTGCTAACTTTACTTATGTTGCGTTCTAGCCTAGAGGACTGCTACTCCTAGCGGTTCCTTCTGGGACGGTGGCCCAAACTAAATGCCGCAGTGATGGTTAGTCGCTGGCTCCGGGACTTTGGTTTCTAGCCCTGAGGACTGCTACTCCCAGCAGTTCCTTCCAGGACGGTGGCCCGAACTAAAGGTCGCAGCGATGGTTAGTCGCTGGCCCTGGGACTTTGGTTTCTAGCCCAGAGGACTGCTACTCCCAGCAGTTCCTTCCAGGACGGTGGCCCAAACTAAAGGTCGCAGCAATGGTTAGTCGCTGGCTCCGGGACTTTGGTTTCTAGCCCAGAGGACTGCTACTCCCAGCAGTTCCTTCCAGGACGGTGGCCCGAACTAAAGGTCGCAGCAGTGGCTAGTCGCTGGCCCTGGGACTTTGGTTGGTACCTTAGACTAGCCTTATCCTAGACTGTGTAAGGACCTGAGGTGTGTATGGGTGCGTGTACAGTGTGTGTGCGTGTGTGCACTGGGCTCCAAGAAAAGAGGAAAGGGGGAAGGGTTCTCTATCCGATCTTAAACTGTCCTGACCTATCCTGACGTTCCCTCCCCAAACAGACGTGTTTAGAAAGGCCTTGGGACGACAGCCGGTCTTCACGAGACTCTCCCCTTGCATTCTATCCAGCTCAGTCCTTTTGCAAGGTTTCTGGCCTTCTAGGTGCGGCTGGAGAGTCTGTGCTGAATGATAAAGCGGGAGCAGCCCAACCCACAAGATAGAAATGCTCACTAGAGCTGTTCACACAGATCTCAATCTCTCATTCACTCATACAATAGCCTAACTCGCAAGACTTTCTGGATGGTGAAATCTCACGTCTGGCTATGTGAAGACACACGTGTCGACTCGCATGTGTCCACACAGTCAGGGTTTGCCCAATATCCACCAATATCTGTAAGCCAAAATGCCCTCAAAAAGAGGTTGGGGAATTAGTTAGGTGGGCACCTGGCTCACTCGGGATCTTTTCACCTATGTCTACAAGATTAACCAACCAGAGAGTGATGCTTAAATAATGGGGACTCTAATTTAGTAAAACCAATTATAATTTATTGAGAAAAATATAGTCTTCCATACAAGATAAAAATACACATACAATCACACATACAGTCCTAGGAAATATTGATAGATGGATAGGGGAAAATAAAGGGTAGACACACAGGGTAATATTTACCTTTCGTAGTCTTTGAGGAAGGCTCCAATGGGCAACAAGCGAGGAAGTGGGTAAGGGACCCGAAACTGATCAGGAATCGGGGATGGATCTATGCAGCGGAAGGTGGGATACTGATAGAAGCACACCTGTGGGTAGCTAGTCCACAGGTTATAAGAACTCTCTTGAGCCCTCAGGGGATGGGAGGTATGAGGGAGGAGAAAGGGGAGGCTCTGCAATGACCAGGAGGGCTGGACTATTGTAGAGCCAATAGAAAGTTCCTTGGTGACACCTAATTGGGTACGTGCCTTGACCAATGAACTTGCCAGGATCCTATATACCTGATAGAACTTTCAGATTGAAACAGGCCCTGGGGTGGCTCCAAAGTGATAGTTGAGAGAAGAATAGAGATGACTACTGGGTGGGGGACATTTAAGATTAGATGGGCTTATCTGAAGAGGTGACAATAGAGAATCAAATACTGGCTTAGGTATCACCCAGATTAGACAAAAGACTTGGCTCTGGCAGGAGATGGTCTTCCTCTTTTTCTATCTTCTTCTGGGTATGAGTCTTTGTCCAGGGTTCCGTTGGACAAAGGAAATGACAGTTGAGTTAATGGCCCATTCATTGGGCAGATGGGTTGCTTGCAGGCCAAAGGTGACATCTGGTGTGTACGTGAGCCTTCCATTGCGATGAAATGAAGTCATGCGTAGCGGGAAGATGGCTACGTGTGGTGTTAGCTTTACATGGAGGATTCCATGTTCAGCGCTTCATAACCGATCGCCTGGATAGCTCCTTGGTGGCGCAGTCTCTTCCACTCCATGGCTGGCATACGCGACGACGGGAAGACGTCCGTTGGGCTAGCAGGCACTCTGTACCAGTTTGGAGTGTCTGTATAGCTTCTGGCTGCTTGTACACATAAGTCCCTTATGTCTCTGAATAGGTTTGCCCACACTCTCTGGCCAGACGTGTGTGAGCTTACTTCTCCAGGCGCCCTGGCAATCATACTGGTGATGTTCGGAAAGACAGCTTTTCCTCACACAGGTTCTGTCTCCAGTTAAAATAATAAGGTAGAAGGTGATGTGAAGAAACCCTGGAACAACACTGATGTCTGAGTAGACAATCCTGACCTTGATCAACCAATAACCTGAGGCAGCATAAGCACCTACAGGTATTTTCACATGACTGGACATATATTTAGTTTGATACACCCTCAGAGTAATCGTTAAAATAAAAAACCTGAGATTAAAGTCCACTTATTAGACGTGAATTACATTTTGAATAGATCTGCTTTTAATTTATCTCTTATGGTGAAAGTCCAAGAATATTAATAATCAGTAGGCTGCTCAGTAGAACTCCTGAGGGTAGCTTTATTACAGACCTTGATGTTTGCAAGATGGGATGAGAAACATATTCCTGCTGCAAAGGGGTTCCTGTTTAAGGATGGACACAAACCACATATTTGCAGTTTGGTTTGTGGTTCACGACTAAACCATGAACGGATAAAGCAAACCGGACGGGAGCAGTTTGTGACTCCCCAACAGTTTTGATGGGAAGAAGAAAATAGGGGTTTTAATGGCTCTGAGTCACTTGAATGCCTGCTTTCTGCTCCCCATTGCTCCTCAGTTTTTAAAAAGAGCTTATAGGAGAGGCTTAAACAGCTCGGAACCATTTAAACTCCTGCTTTTTGTTCTCATGAACTGCCACAAACCACCACAAAATACTTTAAGAACATAAGAACATAAGAGAAGCCATGTTAGATCAGGCCAATGGCCCATTCAGTCCAACATTCTGTGTCACACATATATATACACACACACACACACACACACACACTGTGGCTAATAGCCACTGATGGACCTCTGCTCCATATTTTTATCTAACCCCCTCTTGAAGGTGGCCATGCTTGTGGCCGCCACCACCTCCTGTGGCAGTGAATTCCACATGTTAATCACCCTTTGGGTGAAGAAGTACTTCCTTTTATCCGTTTTAACCTGTCTGCTCAGCAATTTCATCGAATGCCCACGAGTTCTCGTATTGTGAGAAAGGGAGAAAAGTACTTCTTTCTCTACTTTCTCCATCCCATGCATTATCTTGTAAACCTCTATCATGTCACCCCTCAGTCGACGTTTCTCCAAGCTAAAGAGCCCTAAGCGTTTCAACCTTTCTTCATAAGGAAGGTGTTCCAGCCCTTTAATCATTCTAGTTGCCCTTTTCTGAACTTTCTCCAATGCTATAATATCCTTTTTGAGGTGCGGCGACCAGAACTGCACACAGTACTCCAAATGAGACCGCACCATCGATTTATACAGGGGCATTATGATACTGGCTGATTTCTTTTCAATTCCCTTCCTAATAATTCCCAGCATGGCGTTGGCCTTTTTTATTGCAAACGCACACTGCCTTGACATTTTCAGTGAATTATCTACCACGACCCCAAGATCTCTCTCTTGGTCAGTCTCTGCCAGTTCACACCCCATCAACTTGTATTTGTAGCTGGGATTCTTGGCCCCAATGAGCATTACTTTGCACTTGGCCACATTGAACTGCATCTGCCACGTTGATGCCCACTCACCCAGCCTCAACAGATCCCTTTGGAGTTCCTCACAATCCTCTCTGGTTCTCACCACCCTGAACAATTTAGTGTCATCCGCAAATTTGGCCACTTCACTGCTCACTCCCAACTCTAAATCATTTATGAACAAGTTAAAGAATTATTTATGAACAAGTTAAAGAATGAACAAGTTAAATTCATGGAAGTCTGTGGTGGCTCTTCAGTTTGCAAACATCTCTTTGTGAACCACAAACCAGCCAAAATTTGTAATGAACTTTTCTTTCTGAGCTGGGAAAGTTGGTACATTTGCTGCATTCTATTGGAAGACAGTGGACTTTCCTAGAGATCAGCTGAAGTCAGATTCTGAATCCCCTCACCCACACAATTGCTGCATCCCAGCAAAATTGGGGCACCATGTGCTTTCCGGGACCAGAGAACAGAAGCACCTGATGGCCCTGTTCCACCGGTAGTTGTCTTCTAAACAACAGAGGAGTGTTAAATCTGTTTAACAACTGCTTGAGTAACTTGGTGCAAGCAGAATATATTCAGGTGTTAATCACAGATTGACAGCAGGTGCAAATATGGTATCTTGGCTACAAAGAGCACTCTTTATGAATGGCAGCCTTCTGTATGAGTGAAATAGTGGTAGGGGGCTTGTGCAGTACATGAAGAATAACTACTTGTCTTGACCTTTCTTTAAGCTCCTCCCAAATCCAGAACCAGCTTTTCCCATAGCACTTTCGACTGCTCCAAGATTGATGACGATGCCAACTGACGGCTTCAACACAGATGGTATCGAGAAGGTGGGGATGAAGACGATGGCTCAAGAAGCAGCGATGGAAATTTTCAACAGGCTGGATACAGATCAAAATGGCTTCCTTGATAGTAATGAACTGAAGTTTATATTCAGGTTCCTTTCGCCTGATTACAGGCTGTTAACTGATACTGATGTCGAGATACTCTTGTATAGTGGAGATAGAGATGGAGATGGCAGACTCAATTTTGCTGAATTCAAAGCCTTGTTTTATTAAATGCTTTGAGCAATCAGGACCCTTGGTCCACACTTCACTGCCTGGTTCCAACAGCTTTCCTCTTCTGTTTCTATCGCTTTGTACTCCAACTCTCTTCTCTGCAGCTCTGTAACTCTGTAATTGTGCTGAAAGGCGAGACTTTTGTTCAGCAGAAATGCACAGGAACTCAGCTCTGACTGGCTTGGCATCAGAGGGTGTGGCCTAATATGCAGATGAATTCCTGCTGGGGGTTTTCTACAAAAAAGCCCTGCTGAAAGCTGCTATTAAAACAATAAAGCTCACATTAATCTAAGCTTCAAAAAAAAACCACCTAATTGTGTTTCATTTTGATATCATATGTTTTTTTTCAAAAGCAATGGTTATTATTTAGAACCCTCTGTGCACTGTATGAATAATCAATAATGTCCTTCATTGTAACGCATGGTTTCCATGGCTAATATTGCTGCTTGGTTTCTCAAAGAGTCCTCAGCAGATGCATATTGATACAAAAGCAGAATTTGGCAAAGTCAACAGTAAATTTGGACATTGGTTTTAAAGAGTTCAGCTGTCTACAAGTACTAGAGTGGATTGTTTGCCCTTCCCTTTGGACAATCTCTGACAAAATAGCCATAAGAAAGGCATTAGATTCTATTGCCCTTTTTCAATGTACCATCTGATTCAAATTCCATTTGATTCAAATGGTATGCCAAGGAATCTGGTAGCACTTTTTAAAGAGATGAAGGGAGATCCTCAGACAATTCGGTAGTTCTAAATTTTTCATTTGATTTCTAAATAACTACAACTCTCCTACATTGTTGTGTGGAACAGTGAAATCATTAGGAGGAAATAATTGATATTCTAGTCTCCTCTCCTTAATGAAACAGTAGCGAGCAAAGGACTTATTATTTCTAAACAAGATTAGTGAAATATAGAATGTATTAGTTCTAAGCAGATTCTCTCTCTCTCGGCTTGACTTCGCGAACGAAGATTTAAGAGAGGTGCAGTAGTCCACGTCTGCTGCAGGCTCGCTGGTGGCTGACAAGACCAATGCGGGACAGGAAGGTCCGGCCACAGTGGCTGCAGGGAAAAGTCTGATTTGGGGTTGGTGCTGTAGCAGTAGGATTCTTCCTCGATCTCCTTTTGTCCTCAAGACCAGCTATGCGTGCGTTCTCAAAGGAAGAAACAGCCTGGTGGATGGTGTGCCTCCATTCTTTGCGATCTGAGGCAAGGTCAGACCACTGGAGATGGTTAACGAAACAGGTACCAAGGGATTTCTTCAAGGAGTCCTTGTACCTCTTCTTTGGTGCCCCTCTATTTCGAAGGCGGGTGGAAAGTTCGCCATACAGGGTAATCTTGGGAAGGCGGTGGTTTTCCATCCTGGAGATGTGCCCTGCCCAGCGCAGCTGTGTCTTCAACAGCAATGCCTCGATGCTTGTAACCTCCGCCCACTTGAGGACTTCAGTGTTGGTCACAAAGTCACTCCAGTGGATGTTGAGGATGGTGCGAAGGCAGCGCCTATGAAAGCGCTCAAGGAGTCGCAGATGTTGACGGTATAATACCCACGATTCGGAGCCATAGATGAGGGTTGTCATCACAACTGCTTTGTAAACATTGATCTTTGTGCCCTTTTTCAGATGCTTGTTGCTCCACACTCTTTTATGCAGTCCGCCAAATGCACGGTTTGCCTTTGCCAGTCTATTTTCAATCTCCTTGTCAATCTTGGCGTCTTAGGAGATGATGCACCCCAGGTAGCAGAACTGCTGGACTGTCTTCAAAACTGATTCACCCACAGTGATGCAAGGAGGGTGATAATCTTCCTGGGGTGTAGGCTGGTGGAGAACTTCTGTCTTCTTCAGACTAACTTCTAGGCCGAATAGCTTGGCAGCCTCTGCAAAGCAGGACGTCATATGCTGCAGAGCTGATACCGAGTGGGAGACAAGTGCAGCATCATCAGCAAACATTAGCTCTCGGATAAGTTTTTCCATTGTCTTGGAGTGGGCCTTTAGTTGCCTCAGGTTGAACAGGCTGCCATCGGTGCGATAGCGGATGTAGACACCATCGTCATCATCTAAATCTACTGCGGCTCTTTGAAGCGTCATGCTAAAGAAGATCGTAAAGAGAGTTGGCGCAAGAACACAGCCTTGCTTTACACCTGTGCCTATTGGGAAGGGCTCCGAGAGATCGTTGCAGTGTCTGACTTGGCCTCGCTGGTCTTCATGTAGCTGGATGACCATACTGAGGAACCTTGGGGGACATAGGAGATGATGCACCCCAGGTAGCTGAACTGCTGGACTGTCTTCAAAACTGATTCACCCACAGTGATGCAAGGAGGGTGATAATCTTCCTGGGGTGTAGGCTGGTGGAGAACTTCTGTCTTCTTCAGACTAACTTCTAGGCCGAATAGCTTGGCAGCCTCTGCAAAGCAGGACGTCATATGCTGCAGAGCTGATACCGAGTGGGAGACAAGTGCAGCATCATCAGCAAACAGTAGCTCTCGGATAAGTTTTTCCATTGTCTTGGAGTGGGCCTTTAGTTGCCTCAGGTTGAACAGGCTGCCATCGGTGCGATAGCGGATGTAGACACCATCGTCATCATCTAAATCTACTGCGGCTCTTTGAAGCATCATGCTAAAGAAGATCGTAAAGAGAGTTGGCGCAAGAACACAGCCTTGCTTTACACCTGTGCCTATTGGGAAGGGCTCCGAGAGATCGTTGCAGTGTCTGACTTGGCCTCGCTGGTCTTCATGTAGCTGGATGACCATACTGAGGAACCTTGGGGGACATCCTAAATGTTCCAAGATTTGCCACAGGCCTTTCCTGCTAAATGTATCAAAAGCTTTGGTAAGGTCGACAAAAGTCACATATAAACCCTTGTTCTGTTCCCTGCATTTCTCTTGGAGCTGCCTGATAACAAATACCATGTCGGTGGTGCTCCTGTTAGCTCTAAAGCCACACTGGCTCTCTGGGAGGAGTTCTTCTGCAATGGTGGGCACCAGTCTGTTCAGGAGTATTCTAGCAAGGATTTTGCCTGCGATGGAGAGCAGGGTTATCCCCCGGTAGTTGGAGCAATCTGACTTCTCCCCTTTGTTCTTATGTAGAGTAATGATGATTGCATCGCGAAAGTCCTGTGGTAGTTTGCCTTGTTCCCAGCAGGTGACAAGTATTTTGTGAAATGTGCTATGTAGTACTGTGCCCCCATGCTTCCAGATCTCTGGTGGGATTCCATCAACTCCCGCTGCCTTGCCACTTTTCAGTTGCTTGATGGCTTTAACAGTCTCTTCTAGGGTGGGGATCTCATCCAACTCTGATTTCACTGGTTGAAGTGGGGTGAGGTGGATTGCTGAATCTTGAACGACGCGATTGGCACTGAAGAGAACCTGAAAATACTGCGACCACCAGTTCAATATGGATGCCTTGTCTGTGAGGAGCACTTGGCCGTCTGCACTACGCAAGGGAATCTGAGCCTGATATGATGGACCAAATACTGCCTTCAGGGCTTCGTAGAACCCTCTTAAATCACCAGTGTCTGCACACAGCTGGGTTCTCTCTGCAAGCTTGGTCCACCACTCGTTCTGAATGTCTCGAAGCTTGCGCTGGAGGTTGCTACATACAGTGCGAAAGGTTGCTTTTTTCCTGGGACAGGAGGGCTTAGCAAGATGTGCTTGGTAGGCAGATCTCTTTTTTGCCAGTAATTCTTGGATCTCTTGATTGTTCTCGTCAAACCAGTCCTTGTTCTTCCTTGTGGAGAACCCAAGGACTTCTTCAGAGGTCAACAGGATGGTAGTTTCTAGGTGTTCCCAGAGTGCTTCTGGAGAAGGATCTGTGAGGCAACTGGGGCCCTCAATTCTTGTCTGGAATTTTGCCTGGAAGGCAGCTCTAACTTCAGCTGACTGAAGGCTGCCGACCTTAAACTTCCTCCGGGGGATACCGCCTCTCCTGGGTGTAGATTTAAAGTGAAGACGGAGATTGCAGTGTACAAGATGATGATCCGTATGACATTCTGCACTGGGCATTACTCGGGTGTGTAAGACATCTCGAAGGTCTCTCTGGCGCACCAGAATGTAGTCAATAAGGTGCCAATGCTTGGACTGTGGGTGCATCCAGGTTGTCTTCAGACTGTTCTTCTGCTGGAAGATAGTGTTGGTAATGGTGAGCTGATGCTCCGTGCAGAATTCTAGCAGGAGGTGCCCGTTATCATTGCAGTTGCCAATGCCGTGTTTGCCAAGTACTCCTTTCCAGGCTTCCAAGTCTTTACCTACTCTGGCATTGAAGTCGCCAAGGATGATCACCTTGTCCTCCGTAGGGGTCTTCCGTACGAGGTTGCATAGATCAGCATAGAACTTATTCTTTTCTGCAGAATCTGCTTGAAGGGTTGGGGCATACACACTGAAGAGTGTTGCATGCTGCTTGTTTTGAAGTGGGAGGCGCATAGACATGATGCGATCTGAGTGATCTGTTTGCAGGTTTTCGATTTTAGAGGCAATGGAATTCCTGACCATGAAGCCAATGCCAGAAAGGCGGCGCTCAGCCTTTGACTTACCCGACCAGTAGAGGGTATAGCCAGCACCGTGTTCTTGAAGACTACCTTCCTCAGGGAAACGGACCTCACTGAGTCTTTGCACACTTTGTGAGGCAGGTGCATGCCTTTTCTTTGTTGTTATTTTTCGACCGCAAGTAAGGATGCCCGTTGACCACGGCTAGCCAACTGGGGTGGGGGAGACGAGCTTTGTTTAGGCCACCTTTTCTAGGCCCCTCTCCATACGGAGCAAGCAGTGCTGTCCCTAAATAAGGCTGCTTGGTCGTTCAGGGTGCTGCCAAAAAATGCTTTCGTCTCCGGGTCACCATCAGGCGACCAATACCCTGAACCGCCTACATGCAGGATCGGGACTGCGGCTTCCAGTGGCATCTTCCACCTGCCGTTTCGCCCCTTGCCCATCACTGCAGAACTTGGTATGTTGTGGGTTGTGGATATGGATACCTTTCAGGCCTGCGCAGATGAATTTTTAGGTGAAGCGCAGTGTGCGCAGTACTGGCTCCACCCTTTCACCATGGGGTCATCTGCCATGGCCCAGTAAGCCGGGATGCCGGCAGCAAGTCCTCCAGGTGGTAGATGTTACATTAATGAGCTCTGTCTGCCCGGG
Organism: Heteronotia binoei; assembly: GCF_032191835.1. Taxonomy (NCBI): domain Eukaryota; kingdom Metazoa; phylum Chordata; class Lepidosauria; order Squamata; family Gekkonidae; genus Heteronotia; species Heteronotia binoei. The sequence goes on from NC_083239.1 coordinate 37,369,929, forward strand.
CTTGATGTTAGAGTTTTCCTTCTCTTGGCTGGCAAGGTTGGTGAGCCCAGCCTGCCTATCCGTTTATACCACCGGACATTCGGTCGCACCATGACATGGCAAACTCTGTGAAAACGGGGGGGACCAGCAAGAAGGTGTTGCCACGGATGCAGTAATGTAGGAGAGGCCATTGCAGTGACCATCTGCCAGGCATAGCCAGACAGTGACCACGCAGCATTCACTACACCGGGAGAGGAGAGGTGATGTATTGCGCATGCACTTTCCCTGGGGGGGCAGGACACCCAGGAGGGAGCCCACCCCCCACCCCCCTAAGCAGATTACTAAAATATAGAAAAGCTGGATCCCCATTTGAACAGCTGCAAAAATCCATCACAGATGCATAACATTTCACAGCTAAAAGAGTGGTAGGTCGGCTATTACCTTCTAATAAAAGACGTAATGTCTACACATGATCTATATTTTGGAGCAAAGGAAGAATTAAAAGATTTCTAGGCTTAACAAAGCAATTACATTCAAAGATCATATGCTATAGGCTATCTGCACTACCTCTGTGACAATCACATGCTCCATCAGAGTATGGTATCTTAAGATACCTCCCTTGAAAAACTTTAGATGATAAGGCATTAAGATGTACAAACATAAATACACACCTATAGTGAGGAACAGTCAAATATGAGTAGTAATTCAGCCCATATCCCGCCGCGCCGCAACAATGGCCATAGGCGGGGGGGCGCGGTTGCCTCCTTGAAGGAGGAGGAGACTGCGTGGCTTTCCCGGGCATCTGGGACTCGGTAGTGGGCAGAGCACCGGAACTATAAGAGTCCCGGCCCTGCCCTCAGCCACGCAGTCATTTTCGTGGCTCTCGGCTCGGACAGGCTGAAGAGTTTGAGGCCGAGAGCCTCGGGTTGGTGTGGACGTTGGCTGCGGCACATGTAGGAGCAGCGTGCAGCCGTGGGTCTCATCAGCGTCGCTCGGGGGAAGTGACCGAGACCATCCGGAGCGCTTGGGCGACGGCAGCTGGCGGTGGCTGTTTGCGGAGCTGGTCTCAGTGGTTTGTGGGCCTTTCTGGGGGTCAAGGGAGTTATGAGGGTGGCTGTGAACAGCTGGATGCTGGGGTTAATTGCTGGGGACCCAGAAGGCTGCTTGCGTTTTAGTGAGGGGTTATCTCACTCTCGCACACACACCCCTCCCCTTCCCACTGAGTTGGAGTTGGGTCAGGAAGTTAGAAGGAGGCCTCCGCTGGGTTGTTCCCTCCCACTGAGTTTTTGAGTAGTCAGTCAGGGAGAGGGAAGCCTCTTTATGTGTTTGTTCCCTCTCATACCCCCCCTTTTTTCACCCTCATAGGTATGGGGCCGAAGAAGGGACAGGGTAAATCAAAGGGGAAGCAGCCTGCCAAGGCACCGGGGAAGAGGGGGCAGAAAACCCCCACTGATGCCAGTGCTGAGGAGGCAAAGCGATTGCTAAGCTCGGGGCCTTGGAGCGGCAAAGGGGCGCTACAGGGGAGCCTTCCAGATGGACTGGGAGGTCTAGGGTCACCGGACGGTCTGGGGCAACTACATTTGAGCGGGAGGTGCTTGCACGGCTGTCTGCTTTGCAGGACAGCGGAGGCGGTGGTGAGCAGTCTGGTGCGCAAGCCCTGGAGTGGACCCTGATGTTGATGAGGAAGCGGAAGGTGGTCTGGAAGTGCCTGAACATTTGGTGGAGCACGAGCGGCCTGCACAGCTGGCACCAGTAGCAGTGGTGGTGGTGCCACCCGGAAGTGAAGTGAAGTATTGGCAGCCACAGCATGTGCAAACATGGCCCTGGGGTCCCTCTACGACACCTCAGGGTGTTGGCTCGGTGGGCGGGGTTTCCCCCTCGGTGGGGCAGGGAACGCAGTGGTCGCATCCTGCACAACCTGGCCCTTCTTGGGTGGTGCCCGAGCCATCATACCAGAGTATGGGTCAAGGGGGTTTATCTGGTGGTCCCCTGCCACAGGGGGGAGTTATGACATCTGCAGTGTCACAGGTCGTGCCTGGACAGTCAGCTACTGGGATCCTGCCATGGGGGGGGGGGCAGATGATGCCACATCAGTTAAGGGGATGGCCCAGTGGTCAGTGGACTACCTGGGGTTATTTGTCCAATCCTTACGGGTCTGTCTCGTTTCAGGCCATTCCCTTCGGTGATACTGCTATACCTTTAGGGGACCATTTGACCCCTGCTACTCGCGAAAAAAAATTACGTGGTGAATACGTGGATGTATTCAGTTTGTTATATAGGGAGCTGGAGAAAAAGGGAAAAGATGATCTTGATGAGATGGATAAAGAAAAATTGAAGCGCAGGAAGGTTGATAGGACCTGGGCCAACTGGTTGCCTGGTTTTCTGATTTATGCTGGGGTTATAGCATGGACGCAGCCGTTTAGAGCAGCACCCCTATTTCAGTACTGTGACATCATTTATCGGGCATACACTGACTTTGTGGGCACCACATGGGTGCAGTATGATGAAGCCTTTCATATGAGGGCGGAAATTAACCCAGCTCTTCCATGGAACCAGATAAACCAACAGCTTTGGCTTCAATTGATGCCCCCAGCAAAACCCAACGTGGGTGACTGGGCTGACAGTGGTCACATTGTACATAAATCGCTGAGCACACCTGGAGCCCGCGCTGTGGCGGGCCAGTCGGTTCAACCCCGACTGTTGTGTTGGGAGTTTACGTCCCAAGGAGTTTGTTCAAGGAAAGCGTGTAAGTTCAAGCACGAGTGCCCGTTGTGCAGGGGGCCGTATGCGTTTTCATCTTGTACAAAAGCCAAAACCAGAAGTGGCGCGAAGCGAGTTGGGGGCGGGTGTAACCCTTCACAACCTGGCAAAGGGTCCCAGTCCCATTCAGGTGAAGATACTTAGGGAGTTATTAAAAGGGTATCCCTTAGTGGCAGACGGCACCAATTTACTGGAGGGTTTTACCCATGGGTTCCAGATTCCGTTTCAGGGTACAGGGCACCTTGTGTGGCGTCCAATTTGAGTTCAGTTAAAGGAATGGAACAAGTTGTCCGGGAAAAAATTGCCAAGGAGTGCCATGAGGGGCGCGTGATTGGCCCCTTCGATGCACCTCTGGTGCCTAACTTGAAAGTGTCCCCCCTCAGGGTGGTGCCAAAAAAGTTACCCAGGGAGTTTTGCCTTATTCACCACCTGTCATACCCAAAAGGGGGGTCGGTGAATGATGCCATCCCTGACCAACTTTGTTCAGTGCGATACACTTCCTTTGACCAGGAGGCCAAAGTGGTGCGGGGGTGCGATTGGGGTGCTGAAATGGCAAAGTGCGACTTCAAGTCTGCATTTTGCCTACTACCGGTTCACCCCATGGATTTTGAGTTGTTAGGGTTTATGTTTGATGGAAAATATTTTATGGACCAGGCCATGCCGATGGGTTGTTCAATTTTTTGCGCTGCCTTTGAGCGCTTCAGTTCCTTTTTGGAATGGGCGCTCCAGGTTAGGTCTGGTTTGTCTGAGATGGTGCATTACCTTGACGACTTCTTTTCATGGGCCCAGCGGGCTCTGGTCAATGCACCAGATTAATGGAGGCCTTCGTTAGGTTGACAGAGGAACTGGGGGTCCCGTTGGCCCACGAAAAGACTGAGGGCCCGTCCTCGGTTTTAACATTTTGGGGTATCGAATTGGACACCTGTAAGTAAGTGTCATGGCTTCCAGAAGATAAGGTCCTGAGCTTGAGAGCAAGAATTGCATCAGTTAAGGGTCAGAGGAAGGTGTTTTTGCTCAAACTACAGCAGCTTGTTGGGCATTTGAATTTTGCATGTAGGGTTGTCGCCCCGGGGAGGGCATTCCTTAGGCATCTATGCGATGCGATGGGCTCCCTCCACTTACCTCATCACAGAATGAGGATAACCGGAGGGGGGGGTATGCACAGGGACCTTGAAGTCTGGGAACGGTTTTTGGAATTGTTCAATGGGATCTCCTTTTGGAGGGAGGACATGCGTATTGAAGCTGACCTCCAGATAAATTCTGACACAGCTGGCTCCATCGGATTCAGTGTTTTTTAGGGGGCATTGGTGCGCCGAAAGGTGGCCCAAGGAATGGTTGGCTAGACGGCTCCACAGAGATTTAACATTCTTAGAATTTTTTTCTTGTTGTGGTAGCATTGTGGCTCTGGGGTGAGCAATTAGCCAACCATGTGGTGCATTTTTGGTATGACAATTTGGCAGTAGTTCAGGTGATTAACTCATTGTCCTCCAGATCTGCCCCAGTAATGAACCTGGTTCGAGCCTTTATGCTGCGCTGCCTGCAATTGAACTTGCTGTTTATGGCCAGGCACATTCCTGTGGTTAGTAATGGTGTGAAGACACTCTGTCTCGCCAACAGATGGAGCGTTTTCGCCAGCTGGTGCCGGAAGCCAACCCATTGCTGGTCAGGATGCCTCAGGACCTGTGGCAGCTTGGAGGGTCAAAGCCAGTAGGGCAATCAGTCTAGCCTTGGCGCCAAGTACACGAAGGGCATATGAGCGAGCCGTGCGGCAATTCCGGGGGTTTAGAACTGAAGCCGGATTACAGGATAGTTGGCCGGTGTCTGTGCCCCATCTGATGCAGTTTTTGGTTTTTCAGAAAGAGAGGGGTTTGGCAGTTAAGTCTATAAGGGGGCAGTTGGTGGCAATTGCCTTTGTGAGTAAAGCCCACGGAATGGTGGAGAACACCGGTGACTTTAGGGTCAAGAAGATGTTAGAGGGTCTAAGGGGAAGAGGGTCTACCGCTGCAACACAATTTGGAATTCCACAGATGGAATATCTGTATTTAAGAAGAATTGAATCCAAGGACTTCCCTGTTTGCAAATCCAGATATTGGCCCCATGTAAACTTTGAGTGGCCACCTTGACATTAAACAGTTTGATGGTGGCTGGAATACACTGAACTTCAGATGAATAAAGGAAATGACAGAAAATATTTGATGCCTCTGTAGCCAATCTTATAATATGAGCAGTTTGCACTTACCAAGTTGATCTCTAGTCAGACCAATCCCCGAAGTATTTAAAATAGAGGACTTCTTCAATATAATTACCATGACTTTTCCACTTGTGATGTACATGAGATTTCCCCCCAAAGAAACCATGATCTGGGATTTCTGGTCAAACCAAACTCCTAAGTATTTAAAAAAGGGGACCTCCACAAAATCATCACCATGAATTTTCCACTTGTGGTGAAAATGAGATTTCCCCCCAAAGAAACAATGATCTGGGATTTTCTATTGTTAATTATCAGGCATTCTTCCAGACAGTAAGAGACAAAAGCCTCTATCATTGAGGACAGTACTGATGTTACTCTTGATGGGAGAATGGCATCATCAACAATGGGTGGAAATGACAGTTCTGGGCAGAGACAGGAAAAATCATATTGTTGATAAATAAATGAAACAATAAAGGGCTCCGCACACATGCCAGACACACTGCATGCTGTAAAGAAATTAAGTTGGAAAGTCTAACCCGCAGAGAATTTGTGCAGTGGAATTAGAATACAGAATCTCAGTCAAAGCCAAGAGTTTCTTGTCAGTAGATGTTAGTTTTACTATGTGACATGATTGGGCACAGGATATGGCATCAAAATCCACTTTCAAATTCATGAAGAAGAAGAAGAAGAAGAAGAAGATATTGGATTTATATCCCGCCCTCCACTCCGAAGAGTCTCAGAGCGGCTCACAATCTCCTTTACCTTCCTCCCCCACAACAGACACCCTGTGAGGTGGGTGGGGCTGAGAGAGCTCTCCCAGCAGCTGCCCTTTCAAGGACAACCTCTGCCAGAGCTATGGCTGACCCAAGGCCATTCTAGCAGGTGCAAGTGGAGGAGTGGGGAATCAAACCCGGTTCTCCCAGATAAGAGTCCTCGCACTTAACCACTACACCAAACTGGCTCTCCAGAGCCAGAGCCAGAAGGCAGCAGCAAGGATTCTTTAACTTTTGGCTGTATATCTATGGATTAAGAATTCTAATGTCAGAAGACGATCATCTCTATCAGCCCTCCACCTAAAACCAGCCTGCTCCCTTCTCGGGGGTTTTACTAGTCTCCAACCAGCCCATGAGTTGGCAATAAAGGGACAGAGCATATCATTTCCTGGCCACTAATTAAAGAATGGTTAGCCTGAAGTTGGATGGGTCTGCTTTGTCTTCCTTCTTATAAACTGGTGTTATGATAGCATGTCTCTAAGTGGTGCCACATTTATTTGTGTGAATACAGTTGCCCATGGCTTCTTTTGCAGCAGGATTGGCTTTATCAGGTGTGCATGGACTAATATGCAAAGGAGTTCCTGGTACAAAAAAAGCCCTGCCATTGTCAAGAGATCCTTCTGCCATGAGATATTGGCTTTGAAGAGCTTGCGGGGAATTTAATCTGCACTGCATACTTTCCCAGTCTTCATTAGAGAAATTAGAAAACTAATTCAGCTGGTCAAACAGGGGGCTGCTCCTTTCGTGCAGGTAGAGCCAGTATTGACATTAAAATTACCTACAAAGATAAAAGATGTCCCAAGTTATCTGCAGGTCAAATAGTCTCTGTAGTTATAATACGGATCTCAAAGAGGAACAGTTGACTTCTTCACTCGTAGTGGAGGTAAGTAAGCATTTATTAAGACCAATGTTAAACTGTGTCCCCAAGAATTGCTATTGCCTATGGGGGAGATAAGGAAGGCTAACTTCTGGTGCCCCCCCCCCCCCCGAACTGATAACATCACCAAGTCACATAGGGGGCACCCAATTTGGCATCCCAAGAGGGCTGGTACCCTAGGCAATTGCCTAGTTTGCCCTGTGTCTAGGGCCCAGGTCTTCTGAAGAAACACATTCTTTTCCAATAGTTATTTAATTTCTGGGGAGGAACTTTTAGCATTCAGTTCATTCAATATTCTTCATTGGCATGATGTCAAACATGACAAGAAAACAATCCATTTATCAAATGGCAAATTGCAAATACATTAAGCACCTTCCAGATACTAAATATGAAAAATTTACAACTGTTTCAATTACCAATTGGTTCCAAATTGACCACAGGAAGACAGTTTTATATTTGTCAGGCGTCACCGTTTGCTCACTCAGACAGGGGTCAATGAGTATGGCATGCAGGACAGAGTAAAAAGTACAGTTTAAGATCACATCTTCTAAAGTTTCTATCTCTGGACATGCACAAGAGCACAGTCTGTTAGCATAGGGAGTTTTATGGCCTCTTCCAAGAAGTATCGCAGATGATAGCACATTTTTGTGTAGATCTTGTAGTCATTATTTAATAATGAAATTGGTCTATAATTCTTTACATTTGTGACATCTTTATCTTCTTTGGGGATCAACGAAATTACAGCTTCTTTCCATGTATTTGGAATTATCCCTTTTTCTCTTATTATATTGATCAGTTTCTGCAGTTTGGGTGTTATCTGATCTTTGAGGGTTTTATAAAATTTAGATGTAAATCCATCTGGCCCAGGAGCCTTACCTTCTTTCATTGCTTTTATTGCTGCTTCAATTTCGATCTTTTGAATTGGATCATTTAAAATCTTTTTCATGTACTCAGTCAGGGGCGCTATTTGGATATTTCGTAAATACTCTTCCATTTTTTCTTTTCTATTTGTCACGCCTTTGAATAATTTTGCATAATATTTAAAAAAATCTCTTTTGATTCCGTCTTGATTTACTATTTCTTTTCCATTCACCATAATTTTATTGATGATTTTATTTTCTTTCTTTTTTTTCAACTGCCAGGCTAGGTACTTCCCAGGTTTATTCGCACCCTCAAACGATTTCTGTTGTAAACTTTTAAAATTCCATTCTAATTCTTTGTTCAGCAAATCTCTTACTTGAGATTGTAATATTGTAATTTCTTTTATTAACTTTTTTCCTGGTCTTTTTTTCAATTCCCCCTCTTTTTTATTTATTTCATTTTGTAAAGCTAGCAACCGTTCTTCTTTGGCCTACTTATCTTTATTATTCAATGTAATTAGTATTCCTCTCATTACTGCTTTGTAAGTGTCCCAAACTGTGGTCTGATTAAGTAATTATTAGATTAAAGGTAAAGGTTGTCCCCTGTGCAAGCACCGAATTGTTACCGATCCATGATGTGATATCACATCATGACGTTTTCTTGGCAGACATTTTTTTTACAGGGTGGTTTGCCATTGCCTTCCTAAGTCATCTACACTTTTCCCCCAGCAAACTGGTTTCTCATTTTATTGACTTCAGAAGGATGGAAGGCTGAGTCAACCTTGAGCCGGCTACCTGAACCCAGCTTCCCCTGGGATCGAACTCAGACAAACTCACTATTGGGAGTAAATTGAAGAAGTTAAACAAAACTGTCTTTAATCCAGAGGAGCATGTTGTGCCATCTGTACACCAGCTCCATGGCTGTACTGCATATTTCTAGTCTACATAGCTGATATAGCATTCTTTTGTGAAGGAATCATCATCTCTACTTTAGAGCAAAAGTCGGAAGTTGGTCTGTGATTCTGATGACGAATGTTGTATCACTAACATTAACATGAATGGAGATTTATATCTCTGATAGTGAATCTTGTATAGCTAGAACTCTTTGATGTTTGTTGCTTTAAATGGAATCTTTTCACCTGTCTTGTAAATATGCATCAAGGATGTATTTTGAATGTTTTGTTACGATTACCTAATGAAATGTTTGGAGAAATCATTAATGATGAATTGAATGAATTATGATGAAGTGCAGATTTATACCCCGCCCTTCTCTCTGAATCAAAGGCTCAGAGTGGCTTACAATCTCATATATCTTCTCCCCCCACAACAGACACAACAGGTGGGTGGGGCTGAGAGGGCTATCACAGCAGCTGTTCTTTCAGGGACAAACTCTGCCATAGATATGGCTGACCCAAGGCCATTCCAGCAGGTGCAAGTGGAGGAGTGGGAAATCAAACCCGGTTCTCTCAGATAATAATCCGCGCACTTAACCACTACACCAAACTGGCTCTCGTCAATTAATAAGTTTGTGGTTTCAGTGTTCCAACTTCATAATTAATGTAGAACAGCAGCAAGCAGTTGGGCCTGGGTGAGTCACGCATTTTGGGTGGAATCAAGATGCCTAGTGGCATGTCCATCTTTGCAGACCTTATGCTTTTGTTTTTATCCCAAACAAGGACGCCATTGCAATTTTTACATTCATTGTTAAATAACTTCATGGTAGTTTCTGGTCTAAATATTAACCTAACAAAATCCTGTTTGATGCCACTGAACTTAGATAAGCAAACGGATAGGTACCTGAAGTCACATACTCAATATAATTGACATTAAATAACCTTCCAATCCTATAAACATACTAAAGTATAATCACGACATCATGTTCAAAAACCTACAAACTTAATTACATACTTGGCATAAACTCCACCTTTCTTGACAGGACAGACTAGATTTGGTTAAAACTTTTGATGTGCCAAAATTCATCTTTCTTTTTAGGGCCATCCCCATTACAGTTAATAAGGCCCATATTCACCTGTGGCACAAAGCTTTACTTGTTTGTTTGGGTTTTTTTTTTTTTTTGGCTTTTCAGCATCACAGAGTCAACCAATCAACTTGTGCCAACCGTTACTTGAAGGAGACATAAGTTTTCCTAATATACAAAATTATTATCAGGCTGTACCTCTATCTAATATAGTGAAAATACTTACACTATATCAGTCCTTAGATTAGATTAGCATGCTAGATTTAGATACTTCTTCAAGTGATCCACTAGAAACTATTTGGCACTCAACTGCTGAGTGTTCCCCTTCATTGAAAAATAACTCAATTTTTATGGCTTGTCTCTCTGTATGGGACAAATTACAATCAAAATTAGTGCCAGTAATTTTGAGGCATCAAACTTTTTTGAGACAAAAATGGATTGCTCCTGGATGTAACCTCACTAGATATCTTCCTTGGCAGAAAAAATGTATAGTGACACTCAATGATTTATTGCATAGCAATACCCTCATGACAAAAGACCTCTTAGAAACTAAACTAGGAAGAAATATTCCATGGTACCAGTATCGTCAAATCCAGCATATGTGCTCCACAATTGCCCTGACCAAACTGGTGAAAACACCACCAACTGTGTTTGTCCAAATTAAACACTGCTCTAATATGAAAAAAACATGCTCAATGTAACAATTTTTGGCATTCATAACTGTTTTAAATATCTGTATTAAACTCTTTTTGTCTCTATCATTCTTTTCCTTCTGAACGTGCTGATCACAGCCTCCTCAATGGATAAAAGATTTTTTTTCCTTTCACTTCCTGTGGAAACATGAAAGTTAATTCACATGTTTTCAGGGACCATGGTGATATCATTGCTGCAAGACAGGAGGAGAATGAAAGAATGGCACCTGTCCTCATGGAGAGAACCAGCCTTTCTGACATTTCCATTCACAAAATGAGAGTTTATTTTTAGCACATGATGGGTGATAACAAATGAGCATTTTAAGCCACCCCAGGGATGGGAGGCAGCCAGATCACTATCTCTTATGGTGCAAGTCCAAGAATATTAATAATCAGTAGGATGCTCAGTAGAACTCCTGAGGGTAGCTTTATTACAGACCTTGATGTTTGCAAGATGGGATGAGAAACATATTCCTGCTGCAAAGGGGTTCCTGTTTAAGGATGGACACAAACCACATCTTTGCAGTTTGGTTTGTGGTTCATGGATAAAGCAAACCGGTGCGGAGCAGTTTGTGACTCCCCAACATTTTTGATGGGAAGAAGAAAATAGGGGTTTTAATGGCTCTGAGTCACTTGAATCCCTGCTTTCTGCTCCCCATTGTTCCGCAGTTTTTAAAAACAGCTTATAGGAGAGGCTTAAACAGCTCGGAACCATTTAAACTCCTGCTTTTTGTTCTCATGAACTGCCACAAACCACCACAAAATACTTTAAATTCATGGAAGTCTGTGGTGGCTCTTCAGTTTGCAAATATCGCTTTGTGAATCACAAACCAGCCAAAATTTGTAATGAACTTTTTTTTGTGAGCTGGGAAAGTTGGAACATTTGCTGCATTCTATTGGAAGACATTGGACTTTCCTAGAGATCAGCTGAAGTCAGATTCTGAATCCCTTTACCCACACAATTGCTGTATCCCAGCAAAATTGGAACACCATGTGCTTTCCGGGACCAGAGAACAGAAGCACCTGATGGCCCTGTTCCACCGGAAGTTGTCTTCTAAACAACAGAGGAGTGTTAAATCTGTTTAACAACTGCTTGAGTAACTTGGTGCAAGCAGAATATATTCAGGTGTTAATCACAGATTGACAGCAGGTGCAAATATGGTATCTTGGCTACAAAGAGGACTCTTTATGAACTGCAGCCTTCTGTATGAGTGAAATAGTGGTAGGGGACTTGTGCAGTACAGCTTTAGGATTCCTTGTTTATATCAGCTCTAGCATTAGGCAGTTGTCAGATAAACAAGACTTTCATGAGATAACTTTAAAACATGAAGAATAACTACTTGTCTTGACCTTTCATTAAGTGCCTCCCAAATCCAGTACCAGCTCTTCACAGACCACTTTCGACAGTTCCAAGATTGATGATGATGATGCCAACTGACGGGTTCAACACAGATGGGGTCAAGAAGGTGGGGATGAAGACTTTGGATCAAGAAATAGCGACGGAATTTTTCAACAGGCTGGATACAGATCAAAATGGCTTCCTTGATAGTAATGAACTGAAGTTTTTATTCAGGCTCTTTTCAACTGAAAGCAGGCTGTTAACTGATTCTGAGGTCATGATACTCTTGCAAGCTGGAGATGGAGATGGAGATGGCAGAATCAGTTTTGCTGAATTCATAGCCATGTTTGATTAATTATAAAGGCTTTGAGCAATCAGGACCCCTGGTCTACACTTCACTGTCTGATTCCAACAGCTTTCCTCTTCTGTTTCTATTGTTTTGTACTCCAACTCTCTTCTCTGCAGCTCTGTAACTCTGTAATTGTGCTGAAAGGCGGAACTTTTGTTGAGCAGGAATGCACAGGAACTCAGCTCTGACTGGCTTGGCATCAAAGGATGTGGCCTAATATGCAGATGAATTCCTGCTGGGGATTTTTCTACAAAAAAAAGCCCTGCTGAAAGGTGCTATTAAAACAATAAAGCTCACATTAATCTAAGCTTCAAAAAAAAAACCCTACTTGTGTTTCATTTTGATATCATATGTTTTTTTCAAAAGCAATGGTTATTATTTAGAATCCTCTGTGCACTGTATGAATAATCAATAATGTCCTTCATTGGAACCCACGATTTCCATGGCTAATATTGCTGCTTGGTTTCTCAAAGAGTCTTCAGCAGATGCATATTGATACAAAAGCAGAATTTGGCAAAGCTAACAGTAAATTTGGACATTGGTTTTAAAGAGTTCAGCTGTCTACAAGTACTAGAGTGGATTGTTTGCCCTTCCTTTTGCACAATCTCTGACAAATAGCCATAAGAAAGGCATTAGATTCTATTGCCCTTTTTGAATGTACCAACTGGATATTCCATTTGATTCACATTGTATGCCAAGGAATCTGGTAGCACTTTTTAAGGTGATGAAGGGAGATCCTCAGAGAATTCAGTAAATTCAGTAAATTTTTCATTTGATTTCTAAATAACTACAACTCTCCTACATTGTTGTGTGGAACAGTGAAGTCATTAGGAGGAAATAATTGATATTCTAGTCTCCTCTCCTTTATGAAACAATAGTGAGCAAAGGAGTTATTATTTCTAAACAAGATTAGTGAAATATAGAATGTATTAGTTCTAAGCAGATTACTAAAATATAGAAAAGCCGGACCACCATTTGAACAGCTGCAAAAATCGATCACAGATGCATAACATTTCACAGATAAAAGAGTGGTAGGTCGGCTATTATCTTCTAATAAAAGAGGTAATATCTACACATAATCTATATTTTGGAGCAAAGGAAGAATTAAAAGATTTCTAGGCTTAGAAAAGCAATTACATTCAAAGAGCATATGCTGTAGGGTATCTGCACTACCTCTGTGACAATCACATACTCCATCAGAGTATGGTATCTTAAGATACCTCCCTTGAAAAACTTTAGATGATAAGGCATTAAGATGTACAAACATAAAGGCACACCTATAGTGAGGAACAGTCAAATATGAGTAGTAATTGGGAAGTCCTCCAGGTGGAAGAATAACAGCAAACTAAGTAAAAATAAGTTTTAGGAAGAAACCTTCAAATAAGCTCGAGCTTCAAGAGATGGTTGTCCCAGTTCAGCTTGGAAGGCTACCGCTGCAGCACAATTTGGAATTCCGCAGATGGAATATCTGTATTTAAGAAGAATTGAATCCAAGGTCTTCCCTGTTTGCAAATCCAGATATCAGCCCCATGTAAACTTTGAGTGGTCACCTTGACATTAAACAGTTAGATGGTGGCTGGAATATACTGAACCTCAGATGAATAAAATAAATGACAGATAATATTTGATGCCATTGTAGCCAATCTTATAACATGAACAATTTTCACTGACTAAGTTGATCTCTGGTCAAACCAAACTCCTAAGTATTTAAAAAAGGGGACCTCCACAAAATCATCACCATGAATTTTCCACTTGTGGTGAAAATGAGATTTCCCCCCAAAGAAACAATGATCTGGGATTTTCTATTGTTAATTATCAGGCATTCTTCCAGACAATAAGAGACAAAAGCTTCTATCAGAGCGGACAGTCCTGATGTTACTCTTGATAGGAGAAAGGCATCATCAACAACAAAAAAGTAGAATAGAAACTTTAACATCAGCAATGGATGGAAATAACAGTTTTGAGCAGAGACAGGGAAAATCATATTGTTGATAAATAAATGAAACAATAAAGGGGGCAGAACACATGCCAGACACACTCCATGCTGTAGGGAAATTGTGTTGGAAAGTCTAACACATGGAGTACTTGTGCAGTGGGATTAGAACACGGAATTTCAATCAATGGTAACAGTCTCTTGTCAATAGATGTTAATTTTACTTTGTGACACAATCAGGCACAGGGTATGGCATCAAAAGCCACCTTCTAATTCATGAAGGCAGCAGTAAGGCAACAACTCTTGGCTGTATATCTATGGATTAAGAACTCTAATGTCAGATGATGAACATCTGTACCAGCCCTCTACCTAAAACCAGCCTGCTCCCTTCTCCTTTACATATTAGGCCATACACCCCTGATGTACCCAATCACCGAAGAACTTACAGGGCTCTTAATACAGGGCCTGCTGTAAACTCCAGGAGGACTGGCTACATCAGTTCCCTAATATGCAAAGGAGTTTCTGCTACAAAAAAAGCCCTGCCATTGTCAAGAGATCCCTCTACCATGAGATATTGTCTTTGAAGAGCTTGGGGGGAATTTAATTGTTGAAGATTGTATTCTGGAGATGGGGGGCCCTGTCAAGGCCACCTGGGATGCAAATCCCCTTCAAGATGCAATCCCCTCTCACAGCCAATCTATCTCTCACTGTTGATGTGATGGGGCCTGAAGTAGATTTCTGTGGTAGATTTCTGCTACATGACAGGCGAGCTACCTTGCCCCTAGGTGTAACCAAATGAATGGCTCATACCCAGCCGGCATAGCAAGGGCTATGCCCTGGAGTTCCAACCCCAGCCGCATGGCTGAAGGGAGGTTCAATCCAGGCAAACCCAAGGCAGTCTGCTTCATCACTCAACCAGGCCGCATGGCCCAGGAATGATTTAGCTAGACCCCATGCCCCAAAACTGGGGTGCTAATGGTGCTCACCGAGCTGCATAATGGAAGTTAGGCAAAAACCCTGCCAACCTGTAAAGTGACCAACCGCCTTAACCTGCCACACCCCATCCAATTCCACAATCCCTTTTGTAAGAAGTGTGAGGTAGGTGAAAAACACCTCTTCCAAAAGCCAAACAGGAAAAGGTGAAAAAATTCCTACCCGGCCCGGAAAAATAAGAGCAACCAGTTATGACACACACTGCACCAAGGGCGGGAGGGTGGGCTGAGCATGAGACGAAGACTGGGGAATGGGAGCAGAGCCGGCTGTTAAGGCTTGCTAGCTCCGCCCTCACTTCCCATGATGCCCTGCCCGCTCTTCCTCCTTACCCATTGTTGAAGATTGTATTCTGGAGATGGGGGGCCCTGTCAAGGCCACCTGGGAAGCAAATCCCCTTCAAGATGCAATCCCCTTCAAGATGCAAGCTTCATTTGAGACTTCTCATGCAAGATGAAGTCTATCCTTCTGGCATACAAGAGGCAGGGAGAGGACAATGGGGAACTCCACCTATGCCATGATTGCTCATATGGTGGAGCAGAAGAGCACCATGGAGGATTTTATCTCCTGCATGACCATCCAACATGGGGAACAGGAGCTCAGCATCAATGACTGGCTGACCGTCTCCCAAATGATGCATGTCCTCAGGTCCTTCCAGGACACCTCAGAGGTGCCGTGTGCCCATACAGCAAGCCTGGTGCAAGTCATTCCCATGATTTGAGGGCTGGAACAGGCACTGGCCTCCGTTCTGGAGCCGGCTATTCTCCCAGGGGTCAAGGTCTTGGCAGAGAGATTGCAAGTGGGCATCATCACCTGCATCCTCTCTGCAATGGGGGGGGGGGGGGAGCTGGCCTGTATAGACTGTGACACCCAGATAAATGGCAGTATTATTGTCCTGAATGCAGAGCTCTGCAAAGACTGTAGGGGCTACAAGCCAAAAAATATGACCAAAAGGAACAGTGGGTAGAAAAGGCAGGGGAGGAGGAGCTGCAGACCAGCACCTCTGCTGCAAAGAGCCCAACCAGATTTTGAATCCCTAGAATATCAATTCATCATCTCATATGAATTTGTTCCAAAATTCATGTGATGATGAGGCCTGATTCTTAGAAGCTCTGATTCAACATTTTGAAAGGCTGGCAGGCCCACTACCATGGCCCACTAGCCATATTTGAGGCTTTCAAAGAAAGGAGGAGCATTGTCTTAATACCTTATTCAGGGGATCCCAGTTAGGGTCAGAGCCAGAGTGACCCAGACAGCAAGGTAGTTGACTGCCTAGAGTGCCATCTGGCAGCAGGGGTGGCTGTTGCAGCCTACCATGCCCAGCATACCTACCTCCAGTAGCCACCCCTCCTGAAACAGGTCCAGCCCAGATTAGCCCAGCAGGCAGGGCACACATCCCTCCCTGGTGTCCTTTGCTCATCCCAGATGACTGGCTAAGGCAAGAGGGAGCCATCCACTGGACTTTCCCTGCCAGCATCACATGTCATGCCCCCCAGTCCCCTGCCTGAGCCTGGCATGGGAGTCCCTTGGCAGTGGCAAGGCTGGGAAGAGGCAGAGAGGCCAGGGGAGGAAGGCAGCCCCCTGGTGGGCTGGTGTCTACTTGGCTGGAGCCACCCCATCACTGAGAGTGATCCAGTCATTTTGCATGGTGGCTGTGCAGAGTGCTGTTGGGTGCTGGGTAGACAAGCGGGCAGTCAGCACTCCCTCCTCCCCCCCCCCCTCGGGGCTTACTTTGGTCTTCCCAGGTGCATGCAGGGGTGCCCTCTGCTCAGGCCTGCCACTATCATGCTCACCGTCACCACCTCCAGGTGGGGGGCTCACTTAAGGCAGTGAAAACCCTGGTGCTGGCATGATCCCAGTGTCTGGGAATTATTAGTGCTGCACATATAGAAAGCTGAATTTAAAAAATCCCCCAAACCCTAAAAGTTTTACCTACTTACAGTGATCATCCTTCTTACCCATAGAGGAGCTGTGAGTAGCATGTTCAGAAGGAAAGAGAGTGACACAGACCAAAAATAAAGGTTGAAAAGAAAATACAGATAAAAAAAAAAAGCTCTGAAACCCCCCAAAATGTTGTACTGAGTAATGGAACACATTGAAGGATTTGGATTCTTTCAGGCTACAAAACCAAATGAAAGAAGACAAAAATGATAAAAAATTTAAGGGAGGAAGAAGATATTATGAAGAGCACAGACTGTACAGTAACTACTGATACAATTAAATATTTGGGAATAAATGTCACTGGTCAAAAATGTAATCTTTTTTAAAAAAATTAATAGAAGACTCATCTATCAAGATGCGAAAAAAATCAAAAGTACTATATGGAAAAACAATCTGGGTACACAGGGTAAATGAGATGATAGATTGGCTGCTAATACAATTCTTGCATCAAATCGGAGGGATCTCAACATACGTGTTTAATGCTGCTCTTAGCCTGGAACTTGTCCAGCATTCCACTAGGATACTGTCATCAAATCTGAAACTTAAAAAAGTATACTCTGAGGATAGCTTATTATACTATATGAAACAAGTTAATTTCTCCTGTTCATTGAATCAGGCTATAATAAAAAAAACTGAGTGTTATATCTTACAATGCTCAGTGAAAGTGGTTTCTTTGTCAGGGTTAGGGATGGACAAAATCAGAATCACTAAAAAAAGTTCATCATGAATTTTGGCTGGTTCATGGTTCATGAAGTGATGTTCTTGTAAAGATGCCCAGCAAAAACATTCCACAAACTATTTATAGCTGTAACCAATAAAACATTGATTCCAAATGTTATTTGCCTTTGTTTTATTGGGACAAAGTCAGGTGGATGTGGTCCCTAAACTCGCTATACCTCCCATCTCCAGATAAGTGCTGGGTCTGCAAGTTCCCACCCACAATAATCTCCTGCCAGTTGCCAGCCATGGGATAATACCGCCATAAGTGAAAAGAATGTATTTTCTTAGCAGCCGAAAAAAGAGTTTCCCGAAGATTTATTAAATATAGAAATCCTTCCTTTTCTTAAAGGACTAAGGAACTGGCATTTTGAAAGGATTTTTAGAAAAGTACAGATTAACTAAAGAGGTATATATGAAAATAAATTACACCACTATTTTGACATGATGAGTAGCATGGGATAATCCTTCTATAGACATTGTTGAAGTATTATACAGAAGTTTAACCAAATAGTGACAGGGCAGCAAAGTCCATTCTGTAGCATACATAGCATAGTTGATCTTAACTTAACTATCAACTTAAAGCTATCAGCTATTATTTTGGAACACCCAGCTCTTTAAGATCATAGGGGGGCTGCTGCTAAACAGGTGGAGCACTTTATTCAGTTTAGACATGATCCTGATTCCTTGCGCTTTTGTGCACTTAGTAAGTTTCCAACGCGGCTGCATGGGAAGATAGACAGCAGCAGATGGCTACATCAACAGGAAATGCGAATGATTTTCAAACTGAGGACTTTAACTCCCCATGGACTAAACAATGACTGGGACCTAACATGTTTTTTGTAATCATAGTCAGATGTGTATAGGTTTTGTTTTTTCTGTTCTGTAAGTTCTGTTTTGGGCGTTGCCGTAGCTGGTCATACTGTATCTTTAAGGAACACTTTAAACTTGTTACACCTGGAGAAACGTCTTGTTACACCTGTTGCATATAAGCCACCAGTGCTGTTTCACCTTAGCACTTTTGGAGTGCCTTTTGACAAAAATGACTTGCCGTTTTTTGGCCCAAGGTATGAAGAAATTGCTAAAAGGTTTGTTTTATGAATCAATTTTCGCAATAAGTATACATGTTGGCTTATGTGTATATGGTTGAAATTTTATGATCTTATTATGTATTTAGGATTGTTTGCAGCTTGAAGAAGCTCAGGCGAAACAAGGGTTCCAGTATGACCTTGTCTGCTCAAATTTGGATTATTGGCTGCATATCCATTAGTCAGGCCTGTTGCCCCTATTGTTTGGAGATGTTCACGTTTTACCGCTACATGTTGTGGTGATACTTCTGGGTGGTAATGATTTAGGCCTGCTCAAGGGAAAAGCCCTTGTGTTGCAGGCCAGATGACTTTAGAGTCATCAAGAGGCGTTAGCCGCAGGCTTTGATCATGTGGTTGGCCATGATACTGCACCGAATATGGCGTTAGGCTTGGGACCCATGGGTGATTGAGAGAGCTCGCCGCAAAGCCAATTTAGAACTTAAAAGAGCCCTCGAGGGGGGTTTGGGCCACTTTCTTACTCACCCCGGGATCCGGGCTGATTGTGCGGATTTATACAGGAACGATGGTGCGCATCTTTCAGGCAAGGGTAATGATGCCTTTTTTGAAAACTTGAAACTTGGGCTTAAGGAAGTGTTGGGTGTTTAGTGGGTGCATCTGCCTGAGCAGAGGCTTGGAATCACGGTAGCTGGGTTTTGGCCTAAACTTCATTATGTAGCTTGGTGAGCACCTGTAACACCCCAGTTTTGGGGCATGGTGTCTTGCTAAATCATTCCTGGACCGTGCGGGCCGGTTGAGTGATGAAGCAGACTGCCTTGTGTTTGCATGGATTGATTCACCCGTTAGCCGTGTGGCTGGGGGTTGGAACTCCAGGGCATAACCTTTGCTAGGCCGGAAGAATATGAATCATGTATTTTGGCTATACCTAGGGGCAGGGTGACTCGCCCATTATGCGGCAGGGGAGGGGAATTTCGTCCCCTGGCACTGCCATGCTGCCTGTTATGTTTGTAGCCCTTGTGTTAATGTAATAAAGAAAGAAAGTGGCCCTTTCGTTACCCAAACCCTTGTGTCCATCTCTTCCTTCCGTCTGGGGGGGGGGGTGGGGAATGGGCATGTAAGAAAAGATAGGCAGAATGCTGTTATCAGGTATCTATGCCTACTTATGTTTTGTTCCCTTCTTTCTCTGTAAAAAGTTTTTCTTACTGATATTTAGAAGGTTATTATGTTGTCTGTTTACTTATTTCCATCCTTAGGTTATTTGATCGGCTTATGAAAAAGCTGGAAACAGTGAAACGTGATAAAAAACTGGCGATCACATGGGGATGAATTTTGCCTTTACAGCCGATATCTGAGGTTTGACTCTGGATGACAGGAGAAATTGGGAGTGATACCCATTGAAGATTGAAACAAGTTTTGTCAGAGTCACTCGGTGGAATAGACATTTTGTTTGTGCGACTTTTTAACCTTTTTTGATACTATGTATAAATTTGTATGAATTTATGGATGCTTGTGCACTTATAGAATGAAATATTTTTCTTATTCTTTATTAAGCGTTTGATTTTTGGACACAGTAATTTTGTGGCTGCTTGTTCAAAATAGTTTCCCAGGCTTGTCTCTGATCAGCATCCCTTTTGTTTCTATCAGCTCCATCTTAGTCTCATTTCTAGGCCAGGCTGCACAGAGAACACATTATGACAAATGAATGTTTTGAGTGCAGTTGAAGTTTTCTTTATTTTTCACAAAGCTTTGTGCATCCTATAGGGCAGAGACAGGAATGTCATCATCAGGCAGGCCTTTATTGGCTTGTATAGACATATACAATAGAAGGTCAGCCAAATTACAGATTAGGAGAGTAGAGACTCCATACAAAGTATGATTAAAAGTACAAGATAAAAACAGAAATAACAGCATAATAGAGCCTAATATTACTTATCGGGGCGTGTAACCACAACACTATGAAAAAACTTTGCCGTTATTTCCGTTATTCCAATATCTGGGTTACCAAGCAAGAAAAGAGTCTTAAAATCCAACAGAAATGTTCTTATTGTCCTCAGCTCTTCATTGCAAAATCAATAAATATCACTGGATTTTTCTAGATATTACTGTGATGATTTTCATTTCATTGGCTTGAGGTGGCAGTGCAGAAAGCATGTGAGGTGGAAGTCATCATAAACTGGATACTCCAGTTGAATCACTGTTGTTTCTAGGCAGTAAATGATACATATTAGCACAAACATCTGCAAAGAACTACAGCTGAAAATTAGGGATGTACGAGGGAAAAAATTAGTATATTTCCATTTTAGGTACATCAGACTTGAAAAATATTACTTAATACCAAATTTTCTAAGTACCCATACTCTTTTTGTATTGAGTTTCAGAAAATATTTGATATTATCAAATATATTTGCGTCTATATACCCAAGGGCAGAATGAGAAGGGGTATTTAAATGTTTTCCCTTCCTCCTGCTTCTGTTATTGGTCAGACTAGAGGAGAACCTATGTTGATACAACAATGAAATAATGTTACACAAGGGGAAAAAAGAAGATTGATACATTATGTGATTGCGGAATTTCAATCCCTGATGATTCCTTATTCTAACAGAATGTCAGGTGATACAGCTGTGTCTCAAATTCACCTCGAGGTTGGACTACTGCAATGCCCTCTACATGGGGCTGCCTCTGTGCCGAACCCGGAAATTGCAGTTGGTGCAGAATGCCACCGCCCGATTGTTACTGGGGCTCCCAAGAGGGGAGCACATTCGGCTGGGACTCCGGGTTCTGCACTGGCTGCCAATACTTTACCGAGTTCGGTACAAGGTGCTGGTCATTACCTTTAAAGCCCTATATGGCCTAGGACCTGCCTACCTGAGGGAACATCTCTTCCCACACATTCCCCAGAGAGTACTCAAAATCTCCTTGTTGTCCCTGGGCCAAAGGAAGCCCGTTTGAAATCTACAAGGGATAGGGCCTTCTCCATAATGGCCCCTTCCTGGTGGAACCAGCTGCCGGAAGAGGTAAGGGCCCTGCGGGATCTGGCTCAATTCCGCAGGGCCTGTAAGACAGTCCTCTTCCGGCTGGCTTACAACTAACCGGCACTTGAAACTTGAAACTGAGTGTAGTTTTTATAGGATTGCTGTATGTTTTTAATGTTTTAATTATATTACTGTGTGAAATCTTTAAATTTTAACTATATAAACTGTGAAATGTTTAAACTTTTATGCTTAATTTTATACTCTTATGTTAAATTTTATATGTTGTAAGCCACCCTGAGCCACCTGGTGGGAAGGGCGGGATATAAATTACAAATAAAACTAAAAAAAACTAAAAAAATTATTGATAGCTGTGCCAAAATTTACTGATACTGAGACCAGAGGATAGCTTGGTGGCAGTTCTTGGCACTCAAACATTCTTTATCTGAGCCATTCACTTCAGTCTACACACAACTCTCCCTGTTCACAGTGTAGAATCTTTCTGACAATATAATAACATGAGAAATATTCATTTCCAGATCACTTGAGCCATTGGCACCAAAAACAGATTAGCAAGTGATCATTTCTTTGTACATTTTATATTTGCTGAACCTTTTTGCACTGCCATTTAGTGTACTCCAATAGTGGATATGTAGAAATAGATGTTATAGACAATCCCGAAAGATTTCTTTTATCATTTAAATAATATATTTTTACTAAGCAGGTACCAACAAGCTTTTGCTGAAGTCACCCAGTGAATATTTCATGCCTCCCAATAGTTCATAGATGAGAAGGGCAGCCAGGTCCATAGCTAGAGTGGGGCCCCCAGGGTCCTGGCCCCACCATCTCAACACCAAGGCCTGTGTCCTGGCCCTACCACTTACCGCCCCTGATTTCCAATTGCTTCCTGAACTTTCCACACTGTCTTTGGGGGATTGCTGGAGTCACCAGAGAAACCAGTCCTGTGACATCAACCAAGAGGGGGGGAGGCTGTTTAGGGGGGATTACTGGCAGTGGGGGGCCATGGCAACATCAGTGCCCAAGGGTGTGGGGAAGTGAGCCAAGGATGCGAGGAGGTGGAGGTAAAGGATCTAGACTTCGGCAGTGGAGCTTCCCTTCTGAGCTGCCTCTGTCAGCCAATATTTAGCAGCTCTTCCTAGCCAAGCTGCCCCAGCATATTCTGCAGCCTTCCCACCAGGGAAGGTGAGGTTTCTCTAACCTCTCTCTACATCTCAAGAACTTTGTATGGGCCTCAGCTGAAAGCAGATGGCAAGGGGCCAAAAGGTGAGTACAGCACTGGGCTGACTTGGGAGCTCCCAGGGGACTCAGCCACATGTAACACCACCCTGCCTTCCAATGAAGATCCTGCCTATGTGCACCACTAAATGAGAAATCCTAGCTATGGCTCTGAGAGCAGCACAGGTGAGTCCATGCTCATTCCAAAGTCAATTATACACTTCTGATGGTTCTTATCAATATGCTGTATAACTTTTCTGTTCCTTTAAACTTAAAATCTGCCTGAATTCTGCTAAAGCCATAAATGGTACTATCATCTTAAGGAGATGTTACATTACAAATTTGTCTGCCTGCTCCAAGTAAATCTAGTCCTTTACACAATAAGATAAAGAAGTTCCCTGTGATGTCTGTTCTCAGTCTCACCTCAGACATAAGATAGGAAGTTAAAAGATGACATAAATCACAAACATTTGCCTACCATTGAATATCTGAGAGATATCCTGAACATTTTGCTGTCTAATGGTAAACTTGTACAAATAAGGAATCTAGAAGCCATAAGGCACAACCACATTCTTGCCATGGGCACATACCTCAGGGATGCCAAGTATGGCAGCTGTGGACACATCCAAAGGTTCTGCCAAGTTATTAGTTACCCAGGGATGCACTACCAGCAAGATGGGGAGGCTTATATTTATAATTTCTTCGAGTCCGAGCTCGTTGTTGGTGATGGTCTGCATCTGTTCATCAGTTGAGAGCACCATGGTTGATAGCTGGTGATCAGGAGCTCTGCTTTGCTGTTTGAAGAAAGTTTTGAGCTCACAACAAGGAATCTTGAAGACATAATGCCCAAGCCCACCACCACAGTTTAACTCATATTGAAGTACATAAAGTAATGTATCTGGTACCTTATATCCCATGTTTGACATTTGCAATTGAAACCTGAATATGTTCTACTTTTTCTACACAATTTTGGGAGTAATGCTTGAACTCATGTATAAGATGTTTCTAAATATTAGGTAATTAGATTTCTCCATATACTGCTAGAAAATATGCATTACTTCTTCTAGCTATCTTACAATAGTAGTAGTAGTTTGTAAAAAGAAATTTCATTAGTGAAATTTTTCGGAAAGTGAAATAGAAAAAGACATAGGTGTGCTTAAACCTATAAATATATTTATGATGTGATCCTAAATAGTGTCATACCCATCTAAATACATTTGAGGATTCTTTTGGTATCCACTGCTCAGTACCTTAAGATACATATTAATCCAAAAGGACTTTAACGCAAGATCCTTTCCTACTGAGCTGGCTTCACTGGGTTGAGGGAAGCCTTGAAAATATGAGCCTTTCACCTGGCACCTTTTTGTAGGAGACAATGGATCAGGCCAAATTCACAATAAGGCAAAGAATTTGTGACATGGAATGGCAGCAAGACTTATTGAAGTCTCGTGGCTATAGGGAGAAGATGGAAAACATCATGGCAATGGCACAATATCTTAAACCTTCAGATTTCCCCCATTACAGGAGGGCTTTTACATTGGCGAGATGTGATGCCATGCCATCCATGATTTTGGAAGGGAGATATAAGAAAATAGCATGCTCTGAGAGGATTTGTCTCTTCCCTCTAATGGAGGTGGAAACAATGGGACACATCTTTTTATGCTTAGAAAAATTTTTAACTGAGGTAATCTCAGTTATTACCAAGCTAACTGCTAGATTCTGTGCATAGACAATCAAAGTGTGCAATAAATTTCAGTCCTGTCCTTTTGAGTCTTGACTTAGATTTCATCACAAGGTCTACTATATAGTTCTTGATTTCTAGATTCAAGGTCAAATTTTAAATATAGTTATCTAAGATGTTATGAAATGTTTTTTAATATTTTATTCTCTTACTACTATGGAATTTAATATAGATTGTTTTGCTAAATTTTCTATTTTCTTTTTAATTGGAGCTTAACTTGAATTTCCGTAAATCTGATGTCTTTGTCAGTTGGATCTGGTCACATGAATCTAAAAAATGTGGTTCATTTCAATTCATGGATTATGGCCAAACTATGAACCAAAGCTGCCTGGTCCCCACTGTTCAGTGGTTTCAGGATTTTTTGTGCAGTCTCTTTAAAGTTACTACATAAGAAAGCCAGGAACACTGAGTGACAAGGAGCAGAAAGAAGGGGTTTAAAGAGACTCAGAAGCCCTTTGAATCCCTGCTATGACCTGCCACAAACTGCTTTGAAAGTTGATGGAAGTTGGTGACACTAGACTCATCACAAAATTCAGTTCACAAGCTGCAAACGGGCAAAATTCATGACTTTTTACTCTCTGCTTTGGCTTGTGCCATCCTTACTAATAGTCAACTAATGGTTGAGAAACGTGTCTATGGTTTATTAAGAATTCTCCACGTGATGTAATTGGCAATGTAGGTTTTTCTTTGTTGTTAGAACTTCTGCCATCTAAGAAAGTTTAGAAAATTATTTCTGCATTTTCAAAAACATCAACCACAATTAACACATACAAATGACATAGCTAATAGCCAGCAAGAAGTAAAGCCACCCATTCACTTGTTGTTGATAAAAGCCTAAGCTCCCATTTCAAGTACAACAAACGCTAAAGATTTTTATGAAGTTTCACAAGGAAGGGATGATACCAGCTGCAGATTAGGAAAAACTTCTTTACAGTAAGAGTTGTTCAACAGTGGAATCAGCTCCCTAGGAAGGTTGGTCCTGCATTGAGCAGGGGATTGGACTAGATGGCCTTTATTGCCCCATCCAACTTGGGGATTCATAATAGGCCTTACTAAAACTTGGTGGGATGACACTCACAACTGGAATATTAGGATTCAGGGGTACAACTTATTTAAAAGGGACAGGCAAATGAGAAAGGGTGAAGGCGTAGCAATATATGTGAAGGAGGTATATATACTTGTGAGGAAATATGTGAATCGGCGCAAGGCAGCTCAGTTGAGAGTCTCTGGGTAAAAATAAAAGAAGTAAGAAATAACAGTGATATTATTGTGGGAGTCTGCTATAGACCACCAAGTCAGGCAGAGGACTTGGATGAGATACTTCTACAGCAGATTGCAAAGTTCTCCAAGAGAAGGGATACAATGATCATGGAAGATTTCAATTACCTGGACATCTGCTGGAAGTCCAACTCTGCAAAAAATGAAAAATCAAAGAGATTCCTGACTTGTCTTGCTGACAACTTCCTTTTCCAGAAAGTGAAGAAGGAAACAAGGGGATCTGCTATCTTGGATTGATTCTCACCAACAAGGAAGAATTGATTGAAGAAGTGGAAATAGTGGGCACCCTGGGCAGTAGTGACCATGTGATTTTAGAATTTACAGTCTTGAGGAAGGGAAAAGCTATACATAGTCAGACATAGGTTGGACTTCAGAAAGGGGATGGCTTGCGGGGGAGCTTGTTGAGGGTTTGGGACAATTCTTTTTGAGCTGGCTTGATTTAGAACACCTCCCATCCACACCTAAATGCTAGTCTGTTACCACCCAGAGTTTCCAAGGGAAAGAAAACAATCAAAACAATCTGAAATAGTGTTCTGGAATTTTCAAATGATCAAGTTTGGCCTAGTCTGAAGTGTTCTGGAACCCGAGAAATCTGGCAGCCCTTCCACCAGAGGTCACTGAAGTTTTTGCTGAATGTTAATAAAATGTTTCATATAGCACTTTTAAGAGACATAAAAGACAGTCTTACCATTTTCCCCTTGACATTTGGGAAAAGAAGAAAGACAAGAAGAACAGCAACAAGAGCCTGAAATTTCACCATGGTTTCTCTTGGATGCTTCTCATGTGTGAAATCACCAATGTGAATACTGGGAACCTTTAGCTGCTCTATTTGTAGCACCTGTCTATCCATAAATTCCAAGAACAATTGGCCCGTGCATACTGCCTCCATTGTTAAGAAGACAATGTACTTGTGCCAAAATGTAAAGGTTAGTTTCTCAAAACCACCATTATGCAGAAATAAATCTTAGTCTTGCGATACTTTAGTTCAAAACATAAGATGCATTATCGTTCCTCAGTTGCTATTAAAGAACATCTTCCTGCTCCCCCTTGTTCTAATTTTCTTATGCCAAATATCATGAGATCTTTGGTACACCTAGGACAGTTGTAGCGACTTTGGGGCCCTGGCCAAAAGTCCATAGTCATGAACCCTAGTGCCAACATGCTGGCAGCAGTGAAGTGTGTGCATCTCAAGGGCATCCTATCCTTCAGCTGGTGGTGAAGGATGGTCTCGGCCTAGGGAGTACTGTCAAGGACACCTGGGATGCTGTCCTCTCGAGATGCAGTCCTTGCTCAATACTTCCTGTGCAGGGTGAAGTCCGCCCTTCTGTCATAAAAGAGACAGGGGGAGGGCAATGAGAATCTCCACATATGGCATGCTTGCACATTTGGTGGGAAAGAAGAGCATCGTGCAGGATTTTATCATCGATCTATTTATCATCAATCTATCTGATTTATATCCTGCCCTTCCCAGACAGGCTCAGGGAGGCTAACAACAGTTTAAAAACATTAACTATCAACTAACATATATTAAAAATAGAATATATAATAAAACATTTCCATACATATTAGAAGTCCAAGATGGCAAGTTTCTCATTTCCACAATATTAATTCAGTGAGATTGTTAGTGCTGTAAGTTAATAGCCACCTCCTCCTAACCATTGAAGGTGAGTTTGAATAATTTGATTTTACAGGCCCAGCGGAACTGATATTTTCAGGGAGGGCATTTCACAAAGCAGGAGCTATTACCAAGAACAGTCTGGCTCTAGTGCTGGACAATCGAGGTTTTTTCGGTCCAGGGTCCTTAAGGAGATTTTGAGACCCTGAATGTAGTGCTCTCTGGGGTACGTAAGGGGAAAGGTGGTCTCAAAGGTAGACAGATCCCAGGCCATATAGGGTTTTAAAGGTTATAACCAGCACCTTGAAGCGAATCCGGAACACCACAGGCAACCAGTGTAACGCTTTCAGCACAGGCTGAATGTGCTCCAGTACAGGAAGCTCCATTAACAACTTGGCTGCTTGCGTTTTGCACCAGTTTCAGTCTTAAAAGTTGAGTCAAGGGCAGCCCTATGTAGAGGGCATTACAGTAGTCTATTCTTGAGGTGACCGTCACATGGATCACTGTTGCAAAATCATTGCGCTCCAGGTACAGACCCAACTGCCTTATCCACCAAAGATGGTAAAATGCGGATTTGGCAGTGGCTGCTACCTGGGCCTCCATTATCAGCAAAGGCTCCAGGAGCACCCCCAAGCTCTTGACCCTCAACGCTGGTGCTAATAGCATCCCATCAAAGGCCAGCAAGGGGATTTCCCTATCCAGGCTGCTGCGACTCAGGCACAGGACCTCTGTCTTCACTGGATTCAATTTCAATTGACTGCCTGAGCCATTTCACTATGGCTTGCAGTGTCGGGTCCAGATCTTCCCGGGCGCAGCTGGACCGACTTCCCAACAATAGATAGAGCAGGGTGTCATCTGCATAATGGTGGAAACCCAGCCCGTATCTTCAGACAATCTGGGCAAGGGGGCACATGTAGATGTTAAACAACATCAGGGAGAGGACTGCCCCCTGAGGGACCCCACATACAATAGGATGCCTT
This sequence comes from Heteronotia binoei, assembly GCF_032191835.1. Classification (NCBI taxonomy): domain Eukaryota; kingdom Metazoa; phylum Chordata; class Lepidosauria; order Squamata; family Gekkonidae; genus Heteronotia; species Heteronotia binoei. The sequence goes on from NC_083239.1 coordinate 37,398,173, forward strand.
GGGACAACTGCTTCCCCATAGCCACCCTTTATCCCCAACCTTGGAGAAAAGAGGTAAGCCACTGAAGGGCAGAACCCTGAATCCCCATGTTGATGAGTTGGTGGGACAGAAGCCTCACAACCAATTTCCAATTCCTTATCATTTGGTCTGCTCTATGGCAAGTTTGTAAGCATCTAAATCATGCTAAATAATTGGGCCATGCGAGAATTCGCAGACGCAATCTGGTTTCCAAAGTAGGCCTTCTTTGCAGCCTTAACTGCCATCTCATAGGACATTTATGAACAGCCTATAAGATGTTCTTGATGCTTCATTGCGGGCACACCACCATTGCCTCTCTAGCCATCTTAGTTGCTGTTTCATCAGCCACAATTCCAGGGTATACCATGATTCAAGCCGTGAACACAGCATAGAGGGCACCGGGGAGCGATCTCGTCGATGGCTGCAGAAAGTTGCTGATGTCACATCTCCGCTAGTTCATCCAGTGAGTCACCAGGGGGCCAAGGATTCCACAGAGCCATTTGAAGTCACATAGGGTCCATCTGGTTTCACAGGCAAGCCAAAATATGCTCACCGACTAAATTGGGTTGTGGCAGCAAAACCATATGGTACATCAGGGCGTAGTGGTCCAACCATGGCACTGCCTTGGCAGGAATCTGGTCCAACATAACTCCTGCCACAAAGATCAAATCCAGCATGTGCCCAACCTGACGGGTGGTAGCTGTTACATATTGGAAGAGTCCCAGTGTGGCCATGGATGACACTAGGTCCGTTGCCTGTAAGGAGTTCGTGTCTTTGGCATGAACATTGAAGTCACCCAGGACAAAAAGCCGTGGGTACTCCAATGCCCAGCCTGCTATGACCTCCATCAGGGACGGTAAGGCACTGGTCAGTGCAGTAGGCAGAGGGTACACTAGCCAGATAGCCAACCTCTCCCCCACATCTCGGCATGCACACTCTATGCGAATAATCATTGGGGACGGGAGCGCCCGGAAGGAGTAAGCCTCCGGTATAAGTAGTGCCACCCCTCCCCCCTGCTTGCTAGTCCATGACTGGTAAAGGACTGAGTAACCAGGTAGGGCCATTTGAGAGAGATCTAGTCTCTCCATCTTGCACCCAGGTCTCGGTCACACAGGCCAGGTCCATTGCCTGCTCCTGCGGGAAGTCTCTTATTATTAATGGACGTGGCATTGCACAACACCAGGGATGGAGGTGGATAATTTAGATGGGACAGGGTACCAGCAAATTCCACAGAACAGTCAGCACAGTCAACAACCATCTTCCTTATCTTCAAACCCCTTCCAACCCTCCTAGCAATTAACACAGAACAATGGTCACATTCAACAGCCAGTTTCCTTATCACTACCTTTCCAGGAAGCCCCACCAAACAATGGGCACATCCACAAACCAATTGCCCTTTCATCACACCCCCTCCAGCCTAGAAATAGCAGCTCTCCAGCAGCCCTGGCCCCACTCAATGCACAGCAGCCAAGAAGGTCTGAGCGCCTGCTCCGGCTGCAACGCCACTGAGGATGTTCTCCGCAGCTGAGAACAAAACGTCTGGAAGGAAAACTTTCTCCAGTAGAAAACGGCACTTGATCCCGAAAGACTCTACAAACCCTAATGATGTTACCAGCCGTGAAAACCTGAAATCCAGGCTTTTTCTCATAACTTAAGCAGATACTTTGAATGAGGAAACCTATACCCTCAAGTAGAGGTTGAAGGAAGTTCAGGAACAGAAGAGAGAGACACACACACAGAGAAAGAAAGAAAGAAAGAAAGAAAGAAAGAAAGAAAGAAAGAAAGAAAGAAAGAAAGAAAGAAAGAAAGAAAGAAAGAAAGAAAGAAAGAAAGAAAGAAAGAAAGAAAGAAAGAAAGAAAGAAAGAAAGAAAGAAAGAAAGAAAGAAAGAAAGAAAGAAAGAAAGTCTATACTCTCCATCTTCTGGTTTAATATGCATCTCATAGATATATCAAAAGAGATATACTATAAGATGACTTTAAAAAAAAAAAGCAAAAAGAATAACAGAAACAGATGCCCTAACAGTAGCTCTCACCAGTTAAAAACTCTTTATTAAAAGCCTATGCAAAAATTGATTTTTGTAGCCTGAATTCTAAAACATTCAATGCTAAGCCTGATTTTTTTTAAGAATAGTTTAAACAGTGGCACCTGTTCAGTTTTGCTGACAACAGATTAACATACCTCTGGCGCTGATGGGAAAGAGTTCTTAAATGGTTATCACCATGAACACACAGGTTACATACGAAGCTGTCTTATATTGAATCAGACCATTGTTCAACAAGATCAATATTATCTACTCAGACCGTCAGCAGTTCTCCAGGGTCTCAGCAGACTTTTCCCATCACCTATTGTCTGGTCCTTTGAACTAGAGATTTCAAGGACTGAACCTGTGTTACTCAAATGGCCTATAGGTGTATGACTCTCAGTATTAGGAGTGTTGTTGTAAAGTGTATATTAAATGAAAATATCTTAAAGGATATGTTTTATCTTTGGATAGCAGGTTTTTTTGGATGATGTTTTTTGATCCTTTGGATGATTTTTTTTTCCGTTAAATCCATAAGACTGCAATTAAAGTGGAGGAGATTGTACAGTAGATGAATTCTTGTTATCCTAACATTAGATTCTACTGTACGCAGGAATCACATTCTGTTGCATTTTAAGATATGGTTGTTTATAGAACATTCTGCAACACTTTAGCAACACGTAATTTTAGCAAAACTGTAGCTAGAAACACCTATTTGCATTGTTCTTCTTTCCACACACCATATTTAAGAACCAGTTTGCCAATGAGTCAACTTTTGTGTATTAAATGCAATAGTACATCTCTGTTGGATTACACTAGAGAGAGCAGTCTTTTAACTGAGTGATTAAGAGATAGCGGCTGCCCGGATAGAATTATTCATATGGCTAGGGCTAGAGCTAACAACGGAGATAGGAGGGAATTGTTATGAGTTAAGGACAGAATGGAACAGAGCACTAAGCATTTAACTTGCTCTTTTGAATATCCTCCACGTGCATTAGATATTGAGAGAATTATGCAGCATCACTGGCACATCGTTGCTGATATTCCAGGGTGTTTAACACACCCTTTAATTGGCTTCATGAAAACTATGAATCAGTAGCAGCAGCAGCAGCAGCAGCCTTTATTGACATAAAAGAAATCAGCTATGCAGAGTAAGAGGATTACCAAGTTATACAGAATAAAAATTACCCATAAAATACAAAAGATAGCTAAAATTTAGAGACATCGTTACCAATTAAAACTATGGTTACAAAATCCTTTGGGATGGCTACTATTTCAATGTCTTTCATGAGAAACCACTCAGGAGCCTACAGACCTTCAAGGCATCCGAGCAGTCTCCTGATTTCTCTAAAATGGGACGCCGAAGTGAGTTACGAAGCTGTGAATATAGCAAACCGTGGAGCAAGGCATGAGGGACTGTTTCAACAGATGTGTGGTCACAGGGACAGTATCTAAGAGAGTAAGTCATCTTGTTCAATCTGCCAAGAAGTATGGCAGAGGGCAGAGCATTACATCTAGCAAGAGAGAAGGTTCTTCAGTGCTGGGGTGTCAATAAAAGGGAAAAGTATGAAGCCATATTCTCCTCTCACCGTGTTTGGCACCGTTTTTAATTGGCTTCATAAGAACTATGTATTTACAAGATCAATTGGTAAGGGCCGATATGATGAAGCTTCCCCCCTCCCCTTTAAGAGGTTTGAGAGGGCATCATTGCTGCAGGGATTGCCAAGCCTGTGGATACGCTTTATGCATCGACCAGTATGTTGACAAAAGAATCAAATATAAAATCACCTTCAATTCTTTCAGCAATTGTGGGTCAAAGTATACTATTTATGAGATCATTTGTGGATGCCAGAAGCTGTGCGTGGGATGTTCAGTCCAACCAATTAAAAGTTGCATTTTGGAACACATTTCCCATTTACGCCACAGGGTGCCTGGTGTTCCATTGGTTGACCATTCTATCAATACCAATCATGATGTGGATTCATTGCAGTTTTTTGTTATTCAGAAGTCAGAAAATCATCTCTACAAATCTAGAGATTTACACAAACGCTTATTACAGAAGGAAGATCAATGGATTTTTAATTACAAATGACAGAACCCAAGGGTCTTAAGCAATCATAACAATTGTCATGTTTTATCTAAGAATGTCAGGTTATACATTGGCTGACACAGTTTGTGGACTGTATCTTTAAGTGAGTTTATTTGTTATTTTGTAACTTTTAAATATTTGTTTGATTCCCTGTATTTTGTGTGACTGCCGTCAATCAGAAATTGTTTCTTAGAAAGACGTCTCAGGATGTTAAAGGTATGCAATGTTTTTATATCATGAATTGCTGTACATATTTTCTGCTTGTAACCTTGAATATATTGTTTTAGTTTTGCTGTAATTTTAAGATCTTGAAAAAGACATGAGGGGTGAAATGCTTTGGTCTTCAAGCTAGCAGGAGTGTTGAGTGGAAAGCATACACAAAAATGAATTTTAAAACATTGTCTGAAGTCATATGCAATTATACATATATATTTGTTGGATGCTTTATATTAAATGTTATACAGTTTTGTGAATTGTGTTAAAGGCAGTTTGACCCTCTATTACATTGTTAAGATTTGGGTTAAGTTCCCCCCTCCTTCCTTTCTTTGGAGTTCACACCACTGCCAATGGTGTGACTGGATTTGGCTCCACCAGAGGGCTTTTATATATATAGGATATGAAGGGAAGGAGTAAAGAATTTTCCCTCATGCAAGTAGAAAATTTGCAAAATTCTTCCAGCCATCATCCTATGACAGTAACAGCAGTCTGCTGAAAGAAATTTGTTGCTGAAATTCTTTCTTAAGTGAAATTTAAAAAAAAAAGTTACGTTTAAAGCTATACTACATTTATAATTACAATGTGATCCTATGTAGGGTCACCCTTTCTAAATCTATTTGAATCAAATCGAAGGGTATCACTCGGTTTAAGACTGTAGTGCTCACTGGGAATTGGCACAGACTGTAAAAATTCAGTTCATTTCACAACAAAAAGAACCATGAACAGAACAACCTGGTCCCCATTGCTCAGCTGTTTGGGGCTTTCTTGTGCAGTCCCTTTAAATGTTAAAGAAACTGCTGAAGAAAGCCTAAACTGAGTGGTGAGGAGAAGAAAACAGGGGTTTAAAGGAGCTTACTGTTCGACCCATAAACCGCCACAAACTGCTTTAAAATTTCATGGAAGTTTGTCACGGTAGACCTTGGTTTACGAACCACTAATGGAGCAAAATTCACAAATTGTACTTTGTGTTTTGGTTTCTGACCATTTTTACTGTTAATGAACTAAGTTGAGATACAATGCATGGGGGTTCTTTCTGCATTGAGTGACCTTTATTGTTTTATCAACACTCTTCAGCACAATTACAAAATTAGAAGGCTGCAGAGAACAGAGCTGGAGTATAGGGCAACATAACTAAACAGGAGAGGACCTACGGAGCTCAGCAGAGAATTGTTGGAATCAGGCAGTGAAGGGTGGATGAAGGGTCCTGAATAGTCAAAGTCTTTTCTATGCATGCACCAAGGATATGGATTCCTCAAAACTTATTTTGCCATCTCCATCTCCAGCTTTCAAAAAATCATTGGTTTCTTTCTCAGTCAAATCCCGGCTTCCTGACTTAAAATTTTGCAAAAACCTCTTTAATTCATTTTTCCCAATATAGCCATTTTTATCAATGTCCAGAATGTTGAAAACTTTCCGCCATTTTCCCATCATCCCCATCATTTCACTGATTGATAGCAGCTCCCATCTCTTTCCTCATATCATCCACACTGAGCAGATCAGTCATCGCCATCCTTGTAACTATCGAAAGTGCTCCAGGTATAGCTGAAGCCCCAAGTAGTTATTATTGATGTTTATTGATACCTTCTGAAAAAATTGCATATTGAATAATATATACCTCGTCTCCTATCTTGTTCCCTACCACAGTTCATACTCAGGTTTTCCAAATTTAACTTTTTTATTTATTTAAGACCATTGAACTCAATGACAATATAGCTTGCAACTTGGGTACACCTGTTGGTCATCCCAAACACCCAAAGTCTCCCATCAAAACTCATTTTCAAAGAAGGGATTCCCATGATGATCTCGTGAAGAAAGAGGACAGAAACATAACCATCTGATGCTACAAGGATGAAATCCTAAAGGGACATTATAGGAACTAACCACCCTCACATGAAGGCCTCAGTTCATTAAGAGATTCAACTTCCTTTCTGTTCCTCAGACACTCTGCCGTGGCACCCATGAAAAGGAGGACTGGCTGGGTCTATGCTATGGTAGAGAGCATGGGGAAGCCAAAGGAAAGAAAGAAGGCACCTTTAAATGCCCCCCCTTAGCTTTCCCAGATGCCCTGCCACAGCAGGAATGTGTAAAGACGCCTCCTGGAGGGGATTGAAATAGAGGGGATTGAAATAGACTTTTTTGATGGCCAGAAAGGCATCCAGCATCCAGCGGGGAAAGGCATGCAGGCTAATGGTGGGGAACATTTCTTCAGGAAGTCGAATCAGAACAAAGAATCTGATTCGGCTTCTAGGGAGCCCAAATAATGCTGTATAGGCATTGAAGAGGGTTTTTTCTGTTGTTGCTCAGTTGAGCCAAATCCACATCCCTAAAGAAGAATAAAAAGTAGCCTTACCTCTTCTCCCTTGAGATTTTGGGAAATGAGAAATAAAAGAAGAACAGCAGTGAGAGCCTGAAGTTTCATCATAACTTCTCTTGGGTGCTTTCAAGTGTGCAGTCACTGAAGAGAATACTGGGGACCGTTAGCATCTCTATTTATACCACTAGTCTGTTCATAGATTCCAAGCACATTTGGCCCATGCATAATACCTCTATTGTCAAGAAGGCAACATGCTTTTGCCAACACAGAAAGGTTAGCTTCTCAAAACTACCATCATGCAGACTTCCTGTTCCGGCTTCAGCACAGCAAGATCAAGGGGAAATCGCAGCTCTTGTGACCCCCCTCAAATAGCACAGATTGAGGGGTCCAGATGCCCAGATAGTCAAAGCAACTACAAAAAAGGAGTCTGAGCATGGAGAGTGACAAAATCCAGCATTTTCAGTGTTAGCTGAGCCCTGGGATTTTTTGTCCACCCTGAAGCCTCACCACTTCAGTCGCCATTTTGATTGGCACCAGCTGTAACTACCAGCAACAGAACCATCTGATGTTAAAGCTTTTTTCTACTACAATCAGCAAGTAAGTCCTTTTTGCAATATTACCCACCAGCTAAACTTTTACTATAATACCAGACTTGACTGTTCAGAAAGAGGGGGAGGAGACCTAAGATTCTGCCCACCCCCGGAAGATTGGCTTTCAGACTTAAAAGAACCCGCTTGCAATAACTATTATTTTAAATAGAAGAAATTGGAATGAATATTTATATATGGATTGATCTGGTACAAAATTAAACAATGCAGTAATTGGACTTACAATACAACACAATACAATACGATGAAAGACTCGATGCAGCTTTGTATGTGAGAAATTTATCTTGTGATTTGTCTGGACTGAAGTAATTTCAGTTGGAATTCAGGAGAAGAAAAAAAATTAACAGAAATTTGGAAGGATTTGCTAATTGGGACTTTAACTTGGAATTCTGGTCTTAATTGGTTTGCTATTGGACTGATATATAATGAGGGAAGATGGAGTATCATACTGAAGTGAATACTCAAAAGAACTTTATGGCTACCATCTTTCCTATTCAGCAGGGAATTGGCCTTTTAGCAGAGCTCATAACAGATCATGTACAAAAGCTTCTTGACAAATATGTCAAAGCTGAAAATATACAGGTTTTGACATTCCTTTTTTAATTATTATTTTTTAAATATATATTTTATTGTTATTATTGAGTGTCCATTTCTCTTACACTCTTCTTCTCATTCCATTTAACATATTTCCCCTCATCCCACCCCCACCTTAGTCTATACATCGTCTTCCAGCCAGGGACAAAGGAATCAGAGCTTCCACTGAATTTCTGCCTTCTTTTCTTCATTTGCCCACTTCAGGTAGATCAGCCACTTTTCCTTAATCCTTGTTCTTCTTTCCTCCCATGACCCTTCCTGAGTCATCATGGTGGCTATGTCTGACTGAACAAAATCAAAAAGATAATCATGCCAAATTCTTTCCTTCCATTTACTTTTATCCTTCCATCCTACTGCCATTACCGTTTTCCCGCTGATATCATTACTTTTAATAGGTCTTGATTATTCTTCCCTATTATCGCATTCCCTAGTATAATCATCTTCATCAATTCAAAGTCTATTCTCAGTTCAACTTGAAAAAACTTCTTTATCATTCCCACTACCATTTCCCATAATCTATTAGCCTCAGGGCATTCCCACCACATGTGGGTGTACCATCCCTTCTCTTTCTTACAGTGCCAGCATTTACGGCTCAACCCAGGAAACATGTTCGCTAAGGTAGCCGGAGTTCTATACCATTTAGTAAAGAATTTCAATTCCATTTCCCTAACTTTGTAAATTTTAACTTTTTTAAAACCTTCCATTAACTTTTCTACTGTTCTTTTCATTATCTGGCCTTCTGAACTCCATATCCGTTGAAGGTAACCTATTACTCCTTCAATGTCTGAAGTCATACACCTGCATAAAATGCTTACTATTCCTTTTTTTTTTTTTTGCAGTTCACACCTGGTAAGATAGGCCAAGTCCAAGGTGTTCCAGATGCAGATAAAGATAATGCCAAACATAGATCTTCTGTAACAGATGTTGGTTTGTGGTCAGAATTATCACATGAGGAAGTATCCTATTGGGTAGAGGGGTCCCTCTTAAGTTCTGCATCATTGTGGACCATTTTCAAATTCCAAGCGAGAGTACAAAAAGCAGTTGAGGTCTTGCACAAAAGCTCTTTTTTATTCAACAAAAGCAAATGGTGAAACATATAGCCGAGAGTGGCTTGTATATTCTTCCTCAAAAGGTCAGATTTATTGCTTTGTTTGTAAACTCTTTCTTAATGTATAAACAATTTTATTAGTAACATATGGTAGTAGAACTAAATCTACAACTTATAAAAAGTTTAGGATAAAAAAAAAATCATCATTCTACCCCACATCTTACTTTCCTCCCACCCCTCCCCCCATTACTTGACCCCCGCCAGTATTATTTTTTTTTTGAAAAAACAGATATTAAAGGTACCTTTAACTATCAAGAAAAAATAAAGAATAATAAAGAGAAATATTCCCCCTTCAAAAGATATATTCTTATCTTAAAAATCTTAATCATCAAAAATTGTCCAATGTCCTTTTATCTTCCACTCTTTCTCTACATATCTTCTAAATTTCTTCCACTCCCGATTAAAAAGTTCTAAATCACAGTTTCTTAGTTTTCTTGTTAATTTATCCATTTCACTCCATGACATAACTTTTATAATCCAATCCCATTTATCTGGTATTTTTTCTTGCTTCCACAACTGCGCATACAATGTCTTAGCAGCTGAGAGCAAGTACCATATTAAAGTTCTATCTTCTTTAGGAAATTTTTCCATTTGTAATCCCAGCAGAAAAATCTCTGCTTCTTTGTTGAATTCATATCCCAGGATCTTAGATACCTCTTGTTGAATCATCTGCCAAAACATTTTCGCTCTTTCACAAGTCCACCACATATGGTAGAAAGAACCTTCATGCTTTTTACATTTCCAGCACCTATCTGGCATCTTATTGTTCATCTTTGCTAGTTTTTTTGGAGTCATATACCATCTATACATCATCTTAAAACAGTTCTCTTTAATACTATGACATGTTGCGAGTTTCATAGAGTTTTTCCACAGATATTCCCAAGATTCCATCTTTATTTCTTTATTTACATTAATTGCCCATTTTATCATTTGAGATTTCACTACTTCATCTTCTGTAGACCATTGTAAAAGTAATTTGTACACTTTTGAAATTAATTTCTCATTATCTCCAAGCAGAACTCTTTCCATTTCTGTTTGTTCCTTCCTTATTCCTTCAGCTTTAATATCCTTCTCCATCAAACTTTTAATTTGTTGCATTTGAAACCAATCATATTTATAACTCAGTTCTTCTGCAGTTTTCAGTTCTATTTTCCCACTTTGTATTTTTAGTAATTGATTGTATGATAGTTGTTTTTCCTTAACTGTTTTGGCCGTTAACTTTATCACTTCAGCCGGCACTATCCACAAAGGTCTCCTCTCATCACCATATTTCTTGTACTTTATCCACACATTTAATAAACTTCTCCTTATATAATGGTGAGAGAAAAGACCGTCCATCTTCTTTTTCCCATAGTACAAATATGCATGCCAGCCGAATTTTTTCCCATGGCCTTCCAACACTAAAAGTTTTTTGTTTAATAGCGTTATCCATTCTTTCAACCATACTAAACAAATTGCTTCATGATACAGTTTCAAATCTGGTAATTGGAATCCACCTCTCTCTTTTGCATCTATCAGGACTTTCATTTTAATTCTAGGTTTCCTCCCGGCCCACACAAATTCCGAAATTTTTCTTCGCCATTTATCAAATTGCTTAGCATCTTTCACAATGGGGATAGTTTGAAACAAATACATAATCCTTGGTAAGATATTCATTTTTACTGCAGCTATTCTGCCCAACAATGACAGGTTGAGCTTATTCCACTTTAACATATCTTCTTCTATTTTACGCCATAGCTTTTCATAATTGTTCTTGAACAGGTCAATATTTTTCATTGTTATCTCTACCCCTAGGTATTTTACCTTAGAGGTAACTTCACAACCCGTTAGTCTTTGTAGTTCTTGTTGTCTATTTTTCTGCATATTCTTACATAGGATTTTTGATTTTTCTTTGTTTATGTAAAGTCCCGCCAACTCCCCAAACTCTTGTATTCTTGTTAACAACAAAGGTGTAACTTGTAAGGGATTTTCATTTATAAACATTATATCGTCCGCAAATGCTCTATATTTATAGGTATATCCTTTTATTTGTAATCCTTCTAAATCTTTTTCTTCTTGAATCTGCATCAGTAAAATTTCAAGAGTCATTATAAATAACAATGGCGAAAGCGGGCAGCCTTGCCTGGTACCTTTACTGATTTTCATTTCGTCTGTAAGATCTGCGTTGATGCACAACCTTGCCCTTTGTTCAGAATATATTGCCTTTATCATTCTTATAAAACTCCCTCCAAGCTCCATTTTTTCCATCACTGCAAACATGAAATCCCAATTTAAATTATCAAATGCTTTTTCTGCATCCGCAAAGAATAGTGCTACTTCCTTTTCTGGATGTCTTTCATAATATTCTACAATATTTACAACAGTTCTAATATTGTCTCTTATTTGTCTTTTGGGAAGAAAACCAGCTTGATCCTCCTTTATAAAATTTATCAGATATTGCTTAAGTCGTTCCGCCAGAATTCTTGTAAATATTTTATAATCATTGTTCAAAAGTGAAATTGGTCTATAATTTTTCACATTTGTGACGTCTTTTTCTTCTTTCGGTATCAAAGAAATAACAGCTTCTTTCCATGTATTTGGTACCTTCCCTTTGGCTCTTATTACATTCATCAGCTTCTGTAATTTTGGTATTAATTCATCTTTAAAAGTTTTAAAGTATTTAGCTGTATATCCATCTGGCCCGGGGGCTTTATTATTTTTCATCACGTTGATTGCTGCTTCAATTTCTATTTTTTTCAATTGGGTCATTCAAAATTTTTCTCATATTTTCAGTTAAAGGCTCAATTTTTATTTTCTGTAGATATTCATCTATCTTTTTTCTCTTTACTTCAGCCCCCCTAAACAGCTTGGCATAATACTTAAAAAATTCTCTTTTTATTCCCTCTTGAGTAACTACATCTCTTTCATCTATCACAATTCTACTAATTGTTTTGTTTTCCCTCTTTTTTTTCAGCTGCCACGCCAAGTATTTCCCCGTCTTGTTTGCTCCTTCAAACGATTTCTGCTGAAGCCTTTTCAAATTCCATTCCACTTCTTTGTTTAATAAATGTCCTAATTGAGTTTGCAATATTGAAATTTCCCTTAAAATTTTCTTTTTCCCTGGTCTTTTCCTCAGCTTGCCTTCTTTTTTCTTTATTTCATTTTGAATGTCCAATAGTTGTTTTTCTTTCTCCCTTTTATCTTTATTGTTCAGAGTAATCAACAACCCTCTCATTACTGCTTTTTAAGCATCCCAGACTGTCCCAAAGTCAATATCTTCTTTGTCATTCATTTGGAAAAATTCCTTAGTTTCTTTTCCTAGGAAAGTCACTGTTTCTTTGTTCTGTAGCAAATCCTCATTCAGTCTCCATCTTCTCAATCTTTTGGACAATTTTGTAATCCACATTATTGGGTTATGGTCAGCACCAATTTTAGGCAAAATCTCTATCTTCCTCGTTAAAAGGCCTAAATCTCTGGTTCCCCACAGCATGTCAATTCTAGAAAAGGTCTTATGTCTTGCAGAAAAAAAAGTATAGTCCCGCACTTCAGGATTGAACTTCCTCCATATATCTTCCAAATTTTCCTGTTTAACTAATTCAAAGAAAGACTTTGGCAATTTCCCTTCTTTCCCACTATTTTTTTTTCCTCCGGATCTATCCAATGAGTTCTCAACTGTTCCATTAAAATCTCCCATTAAGAGTATTTGATCGTAGGTCAACTCATCTAATTGTTGTATAACGTCTTTAAAAAATACATCTTTTGCACCATTAGGTGCATATAGTCCCAAGAACAGCGTTTTTTTCCCATTTGATGTTATTTCCACTGCTACAAATCTTCCATCTTTATCTTTAAACACCAATTTTGGCTCCAGGTCTTGTTTAATATAGAAAACTACTCCCCTTTTTTTTCTGTTCAGCTAACGAAAAAAATTCCCTTCCCAATTGTTTGTTCCCTAAAAATTTATAATCCTTTTGTTTGATGTGAACTTCTTGCAAACAAATTATATTACAATTTTGCTTCTTGATCCAATGAAAAGTTGCCCTTCTTTTTGTGGTGAATTTAGTCCATTAACATTCCAAGACAGTAATTTGTAATCCATCATGGTGCAAATTCTTTATTTTTTTCAAAAAATCTTCTCAATTCTCGGGCATTTGTAATTGTGACTCTCTTCCCCTGAAGTTCAAAGCTCACACCCTCGGGTATTATCCATCTGTACCTTGTGCCATTGTCTCTCAATTTTTCTGTCAACTTTTTATATGTTCTCCTGTCGTTTATCACTTCTTTAGGTAGCTCCTTCATAATTCTCACTCTGCTACCTCTTACTATCAATGACTGTTCAAAGTTTTTCTTCATAATCCTTCCCACCATTTCTTTTGTCATAAATCTTACAACAACATCTCTTGGCAAGTTGTTTTTTTTTGGCATATAACGAATTGACTCTATACATGTGATCATACATGCTTTTAGTCTTATCAGGGTCTTCCTCTAAGAATTCTGCAATTATGTTTATTATATATCCTTTTAAATCATCATTCTCTTCCTCAGGTACTCCTCTCAAACGTATCTGATTTTCCATTAATTTGCAGTCATGGATCGTCACTTTTTCTTGAACTTTCAACAAGGTGGTATCATGTATTTTAACTTTCTCTTCCACCTCCTGCACTTTCTTAACTGTTTCTCCAATTTGGTTTTTGAGCTCATCCACTTCATTTTTAATCACTGTGGTAAGTTCTTCCTTCAATTCTTCCATCATTTTCTTAACTCCTTTCATGATCCTGGCTTCCGCCTCCATTTGGTCCTGCATTTTTTCTAATGAAAGGGCTCTTGTTCGGGGCTGCCTGGGCTCTGACATTTACGCAAAGAGCAATGGGATGAAATAAAAATACCAAAAATTTCCGTCTCACAAATTACCGATTGAACTACCAAGTTCAAAAAGTCTGAATTTTCTTTTTTGTTTAAACTTTGTTCTGTTTTCTTCTGAGCTTCCCAGGCCCAGATATAAATTTTAAAAGAATTTTTCCCCTTTAAAAAATGACGAAATTTTTGACCTCACCAATTTAAAATCTGACAGTCAGGTTCAATAGAGCAGGGCTTGCCCTTTCCAGCAAGCCCAATTTCGCTGGTTTCTGAGCCTCCAAAGCCAAGTTATTTATCAAAAAAGTCTTTAAAAAATCCAAAATGGCGGCCGCAATTTTTTTCTCCTTTTAAAAAATTTTTTTCCCTTTTAAAATCACCCCAGGAGCCCACCAATAGTATAGTCAATAGTCCTTGTCTTCTTACCCTTTTTCCAGTCAATTCTGTCAATTTTTAAAGTCCCAAATCTTTTTAAAACAATGTTTTAAATTGGACCTCCCAGCAATGGCTGCCGATGTTTCTCTATGATGTAGAGTAGGCTTTTTTCTTTACTACTTCCTGTCTCAGTCACCATCAACTCTCACAGAAGTCTCACGATACTTGACGCACTTCCTGTCTTGCTCAGAAGGGTTGTAGCTCCGTTCCAGTAAATTCCAGTGCAATGTGGCTGTTTACTTTTCACAAACCGCAAGTAGACATAACATTGATCTCCTTTCAATTTTAGCAGTTTTTAATACTGTCTTTTATATTGAAACAGTCCAACCTTCACCATCTCTTTCTTTTACTTGCACGCTTTATATTTTCCCCCTTTTTCCCACCTTTAATACGTCCCTTTAGTCTGTAAATAGCTCCGGAGTGAAAAAAGAGCTTCTGTACCTTTTTTTCTCCGCTTATCCAAGTTCCACTGGTCTTCCAAAGCTTTAGTTGTTTAGAAATGTCCCAGAAGGTTAGGATCCTGACGAGCTTATGCCAAATCAATGACTCTGAAGAATCTTGCAGACGAAAACTATGCAAACTTCTGAGACCCCTCAAAGCTTCAAAGGAACCCTCTACAGAGCTCCTTTTTAGCCAAGGTAAATCTCTTCCAAAGTTTTTTTGTGCAAGTCTTGGACCTTTCTCTCACTGAGAAAGGTAGGCAGTGGGCTTTGATTTGCCCTCCACTACCCCGAACAAGACCTTCAGCTTGCTCCCGTTACGAGAGACAACTCAGCTCGCCATTTTCCTCCCCGGAAGTCCACTTTGTTTGTAAACTCTTTCGAAACATTGTATCTTCTTCCACAGCTTTATCTACTGAAGGGTTTGATAACTGGCAAAAAACCCATCTTATCCAAACTCATGAAAACTCAGAGAGCTGCTAGGACAGTTGTAGCCATGAGGTGGAAATCAAATAAACATCCAGATATTAACCTCTGGCATAAAAAAACTGTAGTCTACCTATGTCATGGCCATGATAACAGACAATATTGCTCAGCTTGAACATCCTCTCTCTCCTAATTTCTATGCTGTCTGGTCTCCTATTCTAACCTCACATGAAGTAATTCCTAATGTAATTAATGACTTGTCTTTGTGGTAATGTCTTCTGATGGAGTCAAGTGGATTTACACTAGCTTTTTATTCAGTTTTAATATTAGTTATAGGTATATTTCATTAGTTGTTATATGACTTATTAGACTCTTTCTCTTGTACTTTTGGTTATAATATTTGCTCTGGGTAAGCACTATGATTGTGATATGTATGGAATAGACTTTGATAGAAAATACAATAAATTGTTTTTTGAAAGAAAGAAAAACTCAGAGAAGCATAGGAATGTCGTGTTGACCTACCTAACAAGAAAGTGAGGGCAAATGTTAACTTCCAAGCTAGAGGAACAAATAAAAGCAGAAAAGCAGTACTGGAGAGAATTATTGCTTTAATATGCACTCTTGTAGAACGATGCTTACCATTCAGAGGAGACAATGAAAAATTTGGCTCTCCAAATAATGGCAATTATCTTGGTCTTTTAGAAATAGTGCCAAAATCTGATCCATTTTTACTTGCTCATATCAAACAGTATGGACATTCTGGATCAGGCAATCCCTCTTAATTATCAAAAACTGTATGTGAAGAAATAATTCAATACATGACAAAAAAAAGTTAAGGATGCAATTCTGACTGATTTGTGAAAGACTGGATATTTCAGCTTTTCGGTAGATTCCACTCCTGACATTTCACATACTGATCAGTTGACTTTAATTATCAGATATCACCTGCCCCACCGAACACAAGAGACACTGTCGCTTGTTTCAGCCAGAAAAATCAGCTGTAGCTGAACATGCACTTCAAGAAGGAGACCACGTCATCCACTTTGAAAGAACTGAAGTCCCTTCTATGGTCT
Source organism: Heteronotia binoei (assembly GCF_032191835.1). Classification (NCBI taxonomy): domain Eukaryota; kingdom Metazoa; phylum Chordata; class Lepidosauria; order Squamata; family Gekkonidae; genus Heteronotia; species Heteronotia binoei. The sequence goes on from NC_083239.1 coordinate 37,414,349, forward strand.
CACATTATCATACCCACCTGAACAGAGAAGCTATTGAGATTTACAAACACCAGCACAATTTTAACAGAAAGGAAGAAGGCATTTTCATCCACCAGTCTTGGTACCCAGCTCTGCAAAACACCCTACAGACTATAAATTGCAGAAAGTCACAGAACAACCAGCACATTTCACAGAACAATCAGCACAGTCAACAACCATCTTCCTTATCTTCACACCCCTTCCAACCATTCCAGCAATTAACACAGAACAATGGTCACATTCAACAGCCAGTTTCCTTATCACTACCCTTCCAGGAAGCCCCACCAAACAATGGGCACATCCACAAACCAATTGCCCTTTCATCACACCCCCTCCAGCCTAGAAATAGCAGCTCTCCAGAAGCCCTGGCCTCACTCAATGCACAGCAACCAAGAAGGTCAGAGCGCCTGCTCTGGCTGCAATGCCACTGAGGATGGTCTCGGCAGCTGAGAACAAAACGTCTGGAAGAAAAACTTTCTCCAGTAGAACACGGCACTTGAGCCCGAAAGATTCTACAAACCCTAATGATTAGTTCAATATTTTGATACCCAAATCCCATTTACCTCCATTTTTTATCCGTTGTATCAGGATTATTTACATCAGGTACCATTTAGTAATTTACTACTTGACGTCACATTATTTTGACAAAGGAGAAAAGTAGCAAAGGAGTTTTCACACGCACACACACACAAACCTGAGAATAGGCAGAGTGTGTTACACTAAGAAGACTGCAGAAGAAGATTGCAGATTTATACCCCACCCTTCTCTCTGAATCAGAGATCGGAGCTGCTTACAATCTCCTATATCTTCTCCTCCCCACAACATACACCCTGTGAGGTAGGTGGGGCTGAGAGGGCTCTCACAGTAGCTGACCTTTCAAGGACAACTCCTGTGAGAACTATGGCTAACCCAAGTCCATTCCAGCAACTGTAAGTGGAGGGGTGGGGTATCAAACCTGGTTCTCCCAGATAAGAATCCGCACACTTAACCAATACACCAAACTGGCTCTACACCAAACTGGCTCTCAAACAAAGCTGAAATGAAAGGAGATTTTAAGAAATGTGCTTCTTTCTTGAAGCTAGCAGCACAGGATGGCCTCAAGTTCTACTGTAATGTATGTGGACTCAAGTTAAAACTGAGTGTGGGGACTTGGGAACAATGGGCAGCAGGATCCTAAACTCTGCTGCCCTGCTCCAATCATGGACCCCCTACTGGTTTGAATGGACCCCCTACTGGTTTGAATGGACCCCCTACTGGTTTGAATGGAGCAATCAAATGTTTGTGCAGGAACACAGGTGTGTATATAGTTGGCCCAGTTCAGCAGTCTCATGCTTAGCCTTGATTATGCTGAAATCAGTACAGAGCTGATGTTGCACTACCACCTCGCCTCATCATTGCCTAGAACCCACTATATGGGTGGCGATGAAAGTGGGATCCTGGTGAGAGGTCCAACTGGTATCACATCGCACATTGCTGCTCCAATCCAGCTGCTCAAGCCCCAGGGATGGGTACAAATGAAGGTGTTGGAGCCTGCTGTTTATTCTTATCTCTCTCAATCAGAAGATCGGGCCATGGGAAGTCTCTCCTACAACATGAGGAAGCAGCAGCAAAATGGACTGTATTTCAGGAAGAAAAGAGGAGGATTTTATCTCCTGCATAACCATCCAACACGAGGAAGAGGAGCTCAGCATCAATGACTGGCTGACCCTCTCCCAAATGATGCATGTCTTCAAGTCCTTCCAGGACACTTCTGAGGTGCTGTGTGCCCATTCAGCAAGCCTGGTGCAAGTCATTCCCATGATTTGAGGGCTGGAACAGGCACTGGCCTCCGTTCTGGAGCCGGCTATTCTCCCAGGGGTCAAGGTCTTGGCAGAGAGGTTGCAGGTGGGCATCATCACCTACATCCTCTCTGCAATGGGGGGGGGGGGGGGGTAAAAGCAGGCCTATATACACTGTGACACCCATATAAAGGCAGTATTGTTGCCCTGAATGCAGAGCTCTGCAAAGACTGTAGGGGTTACAAGCCAAAAAATATGACCAAAAGGAACAGTGGGTAGAAAAGGCAGGAGAGGAGGAACTGCAGCCCAGCACCTCTGCCGCAAAGAGCCCAACCAGGTTTTGAATCCCTAGAATATCAATTCATCATCTCATATGAATTTGTTCCAAAATTCATGTGATGATGAGGCCTGGTTCTTAGAAGCTATGATTCAACATTTTGAAACGCTGGCAGGCCCACTACCATTCTTCTTCACTAGACAGGGTGGCCATATTTGAGGCTTTCAAAGAAAGGAGGAGAATTGTCTTCATGCCTTATTCAGAGGATCCCAGTTAGGGTCAGAGCCAGAGTGACCCAGACAGCAAGGTGTGACCCAGAGTGACTACCTAGAGCACCATCTGGCAGCAGGGGTGGCTCTTGCAGCCTACCATGCCCAGCCTACCTACCTCCAGTAGCCACCCCTCCTGAAACAGGCCCAGCCCAGATTAGCCCAGCAGGCAGGGCACACATCCCTCCCTGGTGTTCTTTGCTCATCCCAGATGACTGGCTAAGAAAAGAGGGGGCTATCCACTGGGCTTTTCCTGCCAGCATCACATGTCATGCCCCCCAGTCCCCTGCCTGGCATGGGAGTCCCTTGGCAGTGGCAAGGCTGGGATGAGGCAGAGAGGCCGGGGGAGGAAGGCAGCCCCCTGGTGGGCTGGTGTCTACTTGGCTGGAGCCACCCCATCACTGAGAGTGGTCCAGTCATTTTTCATGCTGGCTGTGCAGAGTGCTGTTGGGTGCTGGGTGGACAAGCGGGCTGTCAGCACTCCCTCCTTCCTCCCCCCGGGGCTTACATTGGTCTTCCCAGGGGCATGCAGGGGTGCCCTCCGCTCAGGCCTGCCACCATCATGCTCACCCTCACCACCTCCAGGTGGGGGGCTCACTTAAGGCAGTGAAAACCCTGGTGCTGGCACTGATCCTAGTGTCTGGGAATTGTTAGTGCTGCACATATAGAAAGCTAAATTTAAAAAATCCCAAAAACCCTAAAAGTTTTACCTACTTACAGTGATCATCCTTCTTACCCATAGAGGAGCTGTGAGTAGCATGTTCAGAAGGAAAGAGAGTGACACAGACCAAATGTAAAGGTTGAAAAGAAAATACAGATAAAAAAAAAAAAGCTCTGAAACCCCCCAAAATGTTGTACTAAGTAAAGGAACACATTGAAGGATTTGGATTCTTTTCAGGCTACAAAACCAAATGAAAGAAGACAAAAATGATAAAAAAAATTTAAGGCAAGAAGAAGATATTATGAAGAGCACAGACTGTACAGTAACTACTGATACAATTAAATATTTGGGAATAAATGTCACTGGTCAAAATGTAATCTTTTAAAAAATTAATAGAAGACTCAGAAATGGATACAAGCACATCTATCAAGATGGAAAAAAATCAAAAGTACTATATGGAGAAACAATCTGGGTACACAGGCTAAATGAGATGATAGATTGGCTGCTAATACAATTCTTGCATCAAATCGGAGGGATATCAACATACGTGTTTAATGCTGCTCTTAGCCTGGAACTTGTCCAGCATTCCACTAGGATACTGTCATCAAATCTGAAACTTAGTATACTCTGAGGATAGCTAATTATACTATATGAAACAAGTTAATTTCTCCTGTTCATTGAATCAGGCCATAATAGAAAAACTGAGTGTCATATCATACAATGCTCAGAGAAAGTGGTTTCTTTGTCAGGGTTAGGGATGGACAAAATCAGAATCACTAAATAAAGTTCATCATGAATTTTGGCTGGTTCATGGTTCATGAAGTGATGTTCTTGTAAAGATGCCCACCAAAAACATTCCACAAACTATTTATAGCTGTAACCAATAGAACATTGATTCCAAATGTTATTTGTCTTTGTTTTATTGGGACAAAGTCAGGTGGATGTGGTCCCTAAACTCGCTTTACCTCCCATCTCCAGATAAGTGCTGGGTCTGCAAGTTCCCACCCACAATAATCTCCTGCCAGTTGCCAGCCATGGGATAATACCTCCATAAGTGAAAGGAATGTATTTTCTTAGCAGCTGAGTTTCCCAAAGTTTTATTAAATATAGAAATCCTTCCTTTTCTTAAAGGACTAAGGTCCTCACTATATTGGCATTTTGAAAGGATTTTTAGAAAAGTGCAGATTAACTAAAGAGGTATATATGAAAATAAATTACACCACTATTTTGACATGATGAGTAGCATGGGATAATCCTTCTATAGACTTTGTTGAAGTATTATACAGAAGTTTAACCAAATAATGACAGGGCAGCAAAGTCCATTGTGTAGCATACATAGCATAGTTGATCTTAACTTAAGTATCAACTTAAAGCTATCAGCTACTATTTTGGAACACCCAGCTCTTTAAGATCATAGGGGGGCTGCTGCTAAACAGGTGGAGCACTTTATTCAGTTTAGACATGATCCTGATTCCTTGCACTTTTGTGCACTTAACAAGTTTCCAACATGGCTGCATGGGAAGACAGACAGCAGCAGATGGCTACATCAACAGGAAATGCGAATGATTTTCAAATTGAGGACTATAACTCCCCATGGACTAAACAATGACTGGGACCTAACATGTTTTTTGTAATCATAGTCAGATGTGTATAGGTTTTGTTTTTTCTGTTCTGTAAGTTCTGTTTTGGACGTTGCCATAGCTGGTCATACTGTATCTTTAAGGAACACTTTAAACTTGTTACACCTGGAGAAACGTCTTGTTACACCTGTTGCATATAAGCCATCAGTGCTGTTTCACTTTAGCACTTTTGGAGTGCCTTTTGACAAAAATGTCTTGGCGTTTTTTGGCCCAGGGTATGAAGAAATTGCTAAAAGGTTTGTTTTATGAATCAGTTTTTGCAATAAGTATAGCTGTTGGCTTATGTGTATATGGTTGAAATTTTATGATCTTATCATGTGTTTAGGATTGTTTGCAGCTTGAAGAAGCTCAGGCGAAACAAGGGTTCCAGTACGAACTTGTCTGCTCATATTTGGATTATTGGCTGCATCCATCAATAGACATTGATTATTTTCATTATTGCACCGAGATTTCAAGGAATGAACTGAGCAACTTGCCACAGAAAAAGAGTGAACTCGTGGTGTATATGTTTCCTTTTTGTATCAAGGACTAATTGTATGGTTGTTTATGAAGTTAATACATGTTATTGTTTTTCAAGGTTGTTGTATTGGTTTATTTTGAAGCGGAAGCTGGTGTCACGGTAAGCTATGTGCTTTAAACTGCTTAGCTAAACAGGAGCAAGCAGACTGGCTAGTTAAGTCATGCCAGTCTGGTGGCCTAAAATCACCGAGAAGGTGCTGCCAGGCTTAGGGTAGGAAACCTCCAGGTAGAAATCTCCAGATAGATGCTCCTGTTCTCACAACTGAACTCCAGACAACAGATCTCTTTCTCCCTGGAGAGCATTACATTCAGCAGGGGGCACTCCCTCCCCAAAGTCTGGCTTCCATAGACTCCACCACCAAGAATTTCCCAACCTAGTCACGACTGGCCCCAATGAGTTCTCCCTCAAAGGCCAATATAGGCCTGGAAAGAGCCCCCCCCCCCGCCTTTTACTGACAGGGAAAAAAGCTTGGTTGTGGGGTTTCTAGGTCCAACTCAGAAATAAACACAGTTTGCAATTGCACAATTTTGTGATCTCACTGGGGCAATGTACTCACTGGAGTTGATGAATGCAGCCATCTGCTGTATTTCAACCAACTTCTTCAGATTAACAGGAAAACAAAAACATAGAGTTTTCCTCCAAACAAACAGAAGGACTGTGCTCACTACTTTTCATTTTACATACTCAGCGGAAAGACCCAGGTGGCTCTGCCTACTCACTCCACACATTCAGCTTTCCAATTGGTCTCCCATCCATGTATCATTCCCACCTGCCCTGCTTTGTCACACTAAATATCTCTAGGAACAGGCACCAAGAGGAAAGCAAAGGCAGCTTCCCCAGTGGCCCAATCTTAAAGACAGGACTCCATATTCTCTATCCACCCCCACCATACCTAGATTAAAATTTCATTGTTCTGCTTCCAAGAAATGGAATGTTGTGGCTATGTCACTCTTGCTGTTTTATTCCTCAGAGGAGGGGGAGAGGAGCTCTCAGCCAATTGAGGGATGGCTTTCTGTGGCTGCTTCCCTCCTCCTTCTCCTGCCCTCAGCAGGGATATGGATGATTGGAGGCTCGAGGCCGGCAGAGCAATAAGTCTCGCCATCGTCCAACAAGGCAGTATGCCAATTCGACAGTTTTAGGAGCAAAGTTGGTTACCAAAGGAGATGGCCCCTTCCGGTGGAGATATTACTCCACTATAGTGTATCTTTAAGGCGCAGAGGATTAGCAGTCCGATCTATTCGGGGGCGTCTGTCTGAGTTGGCCTTCGCCAGTAAGGCTTTCTGTTTTGGGGCGAATAACTATAACTTCCGCATTAAGAAAATGTTGGAAGGTTGGTCTAGAGAAGTTGGGCCCATAAGGGAACTTCTGACACTAAATTGTTCAGGGTGGTGAGAACCAGAGAGGATGGTGAGGAACTCCAAAGGGATCTGTAGAGGCTGGGTGAGTTGGCATCAGCGTGGCAGATGACGTTCAATGTGGCCAAGTGCAAAGTAATGCACATTGGGGCCAAGAATCCTAGCTGCAAATACAAGTTGATGGGGTGTGAACTGGCAGAGACTGACCAATAGGGAGATCTTGGGGTCGTGGTAGATAACTCACTGAAAATGTCAAGGCAGTGTGCAATTGCAATAAAAAAGGCCAATGCCATGCTGGGAATTATTAGGAAGGGAATTGACAACAAATCAGCCAGTATCATAATGCCCCTGTATAAATCGATGGTGCGGTCTCATTTGGAATACTGTGTGCAGTTCTGGTCACCGCACCTAAAAAGGATATTATAGCATTGGAAAAAGTCCAGGAAAGGGCAACTAGAATGATTAAAGGGTTGGAACACTTTCCCTATGAAGAAAGGTTAAAATGCTTGGGGCTCATTAGCTTGGAGAAATGTCAACTGCGGGGTGACATGATAGAAGTTTACAAGATAATGCATGGGATGGAGAAAGTAGAGAAAGAAGTACTTTTCTCCCTTTCTCACAATACAAGAACTTGTGGGCATTTGATGAAATTGCTGAGCAGTCAGGTTAAAACAGATAAAAGGAAGTACTTCTTCACCCAAAGGGTGATTCACAAGTGGAATTCACTTTTTTGGGCCACTGTGTGACACAGAGAGTTGGACTAGATGGGCCATTGGCCTGATCCAACATGGCTTCTCTTCTGTTCTTTATGATCCTAGGCAACCAATTTCCCCTGCAGTTCTTAGGGGTTTACGATCGGTCTGGGGTCAGGTGTGCGTGTCAGAGTATGAAGCGCTGCTCTTTCATGCCGCCTCTCTCACGGCATTCTTTGGGGCTCTTCGGGTGAGTGAGCTGGTGGCTCAGTCCAAAAGGGACGTTTCAGGGAGGGCCTTGATGGCCCAGGACATTCATCTGGCTGGTGGATCTGTATATGTTGCAGTTCATCGTTCCATAACCGATCAACTGCATCGGGGGGATACTATTAGTTTGGGTTCTTATTCTGATGTCAAGATCTGTCCTGTAGCGGCTTTAACGCGCTACAGGTTTGCTTGTGGTTTTGGTGCTGGCCTGTTGTTCCATCACGGGGACTGCAGTCCCCTGATGAAGCATCAGTTTTGGACAATGATGTGCAAGGCCCTTGCTATGCTGGGCCTGTCGGGAGTTAAGTTTGGAACCCATTCCTTCCGTATAAGAGCAGCATCTACTGCATTCAGCAGCATTCAGAAGCTTGGTAGGTGATGTTCCTCAGCCTATAAGGGCTATGTTTGCCCTCTAGCACTGCAGTAACTGGCATCTTGTTATTAAGGGGCCATGTTTTTCATTGTTTCTTCTTTTCTCAGGTGCTGTGGTCCATGGAGAGAGATGAAGCATTCTCATATGAGGGCACAGCTTCGTGTTCTGGGCTGCCCATAGGACCAGGAGGACTTCGGCCGGGTCACAGCTGGGGCTCAGCAAGTGGGCCACCTTTGAATGCCGTGGACTCCGTTGGTCAGGCCTGTTGCCCCTATTGTTTGGAGATGTTCATGTTTTACCACCACATGTTGTGGTGATACTTCTGGGTGGTAAAGATTTAGGCCTGCTCAAGGGAAAAGCCCTTGTGTTGCAGACCAAAGATGACTTTAGAGTCATCAAGAGGCGTTAGCTGCAGGCTTTGATCATGTGGTTGGCCATGATCCTGCGCCAAGTATGGCGTTAGGCTTGGGACCCATGGGTGATTGAGAGAGCTCGCCGCAAAGCCAATTTAGAACTTAAAAGAGCCCTTGAGGGGGGTTTGGGCCACTTTCTTACTCACCCTGGGATCCGGGCTGATTGTGCGGATTTATACAGGAACGATGGTGTGCACCTTTCAGGCAAGGGTAATGATGCCTTTTTAGAAGACTTGAAACATGGGCTTAAGGAAGTGTTGGGTGTTTAGTGGGTGCATCTGCCTGAGCAGAGGCTTGGAATCACGGTGGCTGGGTTTTGGCCTAAACTTCATTATGCAGCTTGGTGAGCACCTGCAGCACCCCAGTTTTGGGGCATGGGGTCTTGCTAAATCATTCCTGGACGGTGCGGGCCGGTTGAGTGATGAAGCGGACTGCCTTGGGTTTGCTTGGATTGATTCACCCTTTAGCTGTGTGGTTGGGGGTTGGAACTCCAGGGCATAACCTTTGCTAGGCCGGAAGAATATGAGCCATGTATTTTGGCTATACCTAGGGGCAGGGTGGCTCGCCCATTATGCGGCAAGGGAGGGGTATTTTGTCTCCTGGCACTGCCGTGCTGCCTGTTATGTTTATAGCCCTTGTGTTAATGTAATAAGGAAAGAAGTGGCCCTTTCGTTACCAAAACCCTTGGGTCCGTCTCTTCCTTCCGTCTGGGGGGGGGCAAATGGGCATGTAAGAAAAGATTGGCAGAATGCTGTTATCAGGTATCTATGCCTACTTATGTTTGTTCCCTTCTTTCTCTGTAAAAAGTTTTTCTTACTGCTATTTAGAAGGTTATTATGTTGTCTGTTGATGTATTTCCATCCTTAGGTTATTTGATCGGCTTATGCAAAAGCTGGAAACAGTGAAACGTGATAAAAAACTGGCGATCACGTGGGGATGAATTTTGCCTTCACAGCCGATATCTGAGGTTTGACTCTGGATGACAGGAGAAATTGGGAGTGATACCCATTGAAGATTGAAACAAGTTTTGTCAGAGTCACTCAGTGGAATAGACATTTTGTTTGTGCGACTTTTTAACCTTTTTTGATACTATATATAAATTTGTATGAACTTATGGACGCTTGTGCATTTATAGAATAAAATATTTTTCTTATTCTTTATTAAGTGTTTGATTTTTGGACACAGTAGTTTTTTGGCTGCTTGTTCAAAATAGTTTCCCAGGCTTGTCTCTGATCAGCATCCCTTTTGTTTCTATCAGCTCCATCTTCGTCTCATTTCTAGGCCAGGCTGCACAGTGAACACATTATGACAAAGGAATGTTTTGAGTGCAGTTGAAGTTTCTTTATTTTTCACAAAGCTTTGGGTATCCTCTAGGGCAGAGACAGGAATGTCATCATCAGGCAGGCCTTTATTGGCTTGTATAGACATATACAATAGAAGGTCAGCCAAATTACAGATTAGGAGAGTAGAGACTCCATACAAAGTAAGATTAAAAGTGCAAGATAAAAACAGAAATAACAGTATAATAGAGCCTAATATTACTTATCAGGGCATGTAACCATAACACTATGAAAAAACTTTGCTATTATTTCTGTTATTTCAATATCTGGGTTACCATGCAAGAAAAGAGTCTTAAAATCACAAAGGAATGTTCTTATTGTCCTCAGTTCTTCATTGCAAAATCAATAAACATCACTGGATTTTTCTAGATATTACTGTGATGATTTTCATTTCATTGGCTTGAGGTGGCAGTGCAGAAGGCATGTGAGAAGGAAGTCATCATAAACTGGATACTCCAGTTGAATCACAGTTGATTCTAGGCAGTAAATGATACATATTAGCACAAACATCTGCAAAGAACTACAGCTAAAAATTAGGGATGTACAAGGGAAAAAATTAGTAAATTTCCATTTTAGGCTCGGCATTAGTTGAAGGCTATTTTGAAGAGGTAGGTCTTACAGGCCCTGCGGAATTGATCTAAACATCGTAGGGCCCGTACCTCTTCTGGGAGTTGATTCCACAGCAGAGGAGCTGCAATGGAGAAGGCCCGATCCCGGGTGGCCTTCAATCTGGCCTCTCTTGGCCCAGGGATATTCAGCTGGTTCTTTCCAGCTGACCTCAGCGCTCTCTGGGGCTCATATGGGGATTGACGGTCCCTCAGGTAGGCAGGTCCTCAGCCATATAGGGCTTTAAAGGTAATAACCAGCACTTTGTAACGGACTCGGTATACCACTGGCAGCCAGTGCAGTCCACGCAGCCCTGGCCGTATGTGCTCCCATCTTGGGAGCCCCAACAACAGACTAGTCTCCGCGTTCTGCACCAGCTGCAGTTGCCGAGTCTGGCACAAGGGCAGCCCCATGTAGAGGGCGTTGCAGTAATCCAGTCTCGAGGTGACCGTAGCATGGATCACCGTTGCTAGGTCCCGGCACTCCAGGAAGGGGGCCAACTGCTTCGCCCGTCGGAGATGAAAAAATGCGGACTTGGCAGTGGCCGCTATCTGTGCCTCCATTGATAATGAAGGCTCCAGAAGAACTCCCAAGCTCTTGACCCTATATATAAAATTTTTTGTCCACTATGTGACACAGAGTGCTGGACTGGATGGGCCATTGGCCTGATCTAACATGGCTTCTCTTATGTTCCTATGTTCTTAAGTGAAGAAAACATAATTGTTCCATGATGTGTGTGAAATGATAACTTGTGTATGTATGGTGCCCTATTCATCTGGCTTGTCAAACATACATCAACCTGATTCACGACAGATAAATTGTGCGCTTTTAAACTTAAAATCTGCCTGAATTCTGCTAAAGCCATAAATGGTACTATCATCTTAAGGAGATGTTGCATTACAAATTTGTCTGCCTGCTCTAAGTAAATCTAGTGCTTTACACAAGAAGATAAAGAAGTGCCCAGTGATATCTGTTCTTAGTCTCACCTCAGACATAAGATGGGAAATTAAAAGTTGAGGGCATAAATCACAAACATTTCCCTACCATTGAATATCTGAGAGATATCCTGTCTAATGGTACACTTTTTGCTGTCTAATGGTACACTTGTACAAACAAGGAATCTAGAAGCCATAAGGCACAACCACATTTTTGCCATGGGCACATACCTCAGGGATGCCAAGAATGGCAGCTGTAGAAACAATCAAAGGTTCTGCCAAGGTATTATTAACCCAGGGATACATAACAAGCAAATAGGAGAGGTCTACAGTTTTAGGTTCTTCCAAATTTTCTAGCTCGTTGTAGTTGATGGTCTGCATCTGTTCATCAGTTGAGAGCACCATGGTTGATGATAGCTGGTGATCAGGAGCTCTGCTTTGCTGTTTGGAGAAAGTTTTGAGTTCACAACAAGGAATCTTGAAGACATAATGCCCAAGCCCACCACCACAGTTTAACTAATATTGAAGTACATAAAGTAATGTATCTGGTACCTTATATCCCATGTTTGACATTTGCAATTGAAACCTGAATATGTTCTACTTTTACTACACAATTTAAGCACTTGGCAAACAGGTTGGCAAACACTGCTCTGCTGTATAAAAGACAACATATCAGTGGAACAGGGCCATTAGTTGGGAGTCTACTTCTGATCTCCTGCGCTATAGAAATCAATGTGTCTCGGTCTTGCTGGAATGCGGTAATTGTTTTGTTTGGGGGAATCAGGAATTTTAATTTGCAGAGCATGGTAAAAACAAAGTTTACCAGGGCTTTCTAAGGCAGAAGAAACTACTGTTAAACTAGTATGACTTCATGATGCTCTTTAGCTCTAACCTCATATATATATATATATATATATAGTTACTTCAAAGACTGATATGGTCCTTCATCTTAATTTCACAAATGCAAGAGAGTCAGTTTGGTTTAGAATGCGTGGACTCTTATCTGGGAGAACTGGGTTTGATTCCTGACCGCTCCACTTGCATCTGCTGGAATGGCCTTGGGTCAGGCATAGCTCTGGCAGAGGCTGTCCTTGAAAGGGCAGCTGCTGTGAGAGCCCTCTTAGCCCCACCCACCTCACAGGGTGTCTGTTGTGGGGGAGGAAGATAAAGGAGATTGTGAGCCACTCTAAGACTCTGAGATTTGGAGTGGAGAGTGGGATATAAATCCAATAAATCCAATCCAAATCTAACAGGGTAAGGGTAATTTTTAATATGTTGTTAATATAGCAGGGATGGGAAACAATAATCTGTGATCAGTTATGCAGCTGCTCCAATTTTGGGAGTAATGTTTGAACTCATGTATAAGATGTTTCTTAATATTAGGTAATTAGATTTCTGCATATACTGCTAGAAAATATGCATTACTTCTTCTAGCTATCTTACAATAGTAGCAGTAGTCTGTAAAAAAAAATTTCATTAGTGAAATTTTTCTGAAAGTGAAATAAAAAAAGATATAGGTGTGCTTAAAGCTATAAATATATTTATGATGTGATCCTAAACAGAGTCATACCCATCTAAATCCATTTGAGGATTCTTTTGGTATCCACTGCCCAGTACCTTAAGATACATATTAATCCAAAAGGACTTTAACGCAAGATCCTTTCCAACTGAGATGGCTTCACAGGGTTGAGGGAAGCCTTGAAAGTATGAGCCTTTCACCTGGCACCTTTTGTAGAAGACAATGGATCAGGCCAAATTCACAATAAGGCAAAGAATTTGTGACATGGAATGGCAGCAAGACTGATTGAAGTCTCGTGGCTATAGAGAGAAGATGGAAAACATCATGGCAATGGCACAATATCTTAAACCTTCAGATTTTCCCCATTACAGGAGGGCTTTTACATTGGCAAGATGTGATGCCATGCCATCCATGATTTTGGAAGGGAAATATAAGAAAATAGCATGCTCTGAGAGGATTTGTCTCTTCCCTCTAATGGAGGTGGAAACAATGGGACACATCTTTTTATGCTTAGAAAAGTTTTTAACCGAGGTAATCTCCGTTATTACCAAGCTAGCTCACAAGGTCTACTATATAGTTCTTGATTTTTAGATTCCAGGTTCAAATTTTAAATATAGTTATCTAAGATGTTATGAAAAAAATTATATATTTTATTCTCTTTCTACTATGTAATTTAATATAGATTGTTTTGCTAATGAGAAATGGTGGAGGCATAGCAATATATGTGAAGGAGGTATATATACTTGTGAGGAAATATGTGAATCGGAGCAAGGCAGCTCAGTTGAGAGTCTCTGGGTAAAAATAAAAGGAGTAAGAAATAACAGTGATATTATTGTGGGGGTCTGCTATAGACCACCAAGCCAGGCAGAGGGCTTGGATGAGATACTTCTACAACAGATTGCAAAGTTCTCCAAGAGAAGGGATACAATAATTATGGGAGATTTCAATTACCTGGGCATCTGTTGGAAGTCCAACTCTGCAAAAAATTAAAAGCCAAATAGATTCCTGACTTGTCTTGCTGACAACTTCCTTTTCCAGAAAGTGAAGAAGGAAACAAGGGGATCTGCTATCTTGGATTTGATTCTCACCAACAAGGAAGAATTGATTGAAGAAGTGGAAATAGTGGGCACCCTGGGCAGTAGTGACCATGTGATTTTAGAATTTACAGTCTTAGGGAAGGGAAAAGCTATACGTAGTCAGACTTATAGGTTGGACTTCAGAAAGGGGATGGCTTGTGGGGGAGCTTGTTGAGGGTTTGGGACAATTCTTTTTGAGCTGGCTTGATTTAGAACACCTCCCATTCACACCTAAATGCTAGTCTGTTACCACCCAGAGTTCCCAAGGGAAAGAAAACAATCAAAAACAATCTGAAATAGTGTTCTGGAATTTTCAAATGATCAAGTTTGATGTAGCCTGAAGAACTATTCTGGAACCCGAGAAATCAGGCAGCCCTTCCACCAGAGGTCACTGAAGTTTTTGCTGAATGTTAATAAAATGTTTCATATGGCACTTTTAAGAGACATAAAAGACAGTCTTACCATTTTCCCCTTGACATTTGGGAAAAGAAGAAAGACAAGAAGAACAGCAACAAGAGCCTGAAGTTTCACCATGGCTTCTCTTGGATGCTTCTCACGTGTGAAATCTCCAATGTGAATACTGGGAAGCTTTAGCTGCTCTATTTGTAGCACCTGTCTATCCATAAATTCCAAGAACATTTGGCCCATGCATAATACCTCCATTGTTAAGAAGACAATGTACTTTTGCCAACATGTAAAGGTTCGTTTCTCAAAACCACCATTATGCAGAAATAAATCTTAGTCTTGTGGTACTTTAGTTCAAAACATAAGATGCATTATCGTTCCTCCGTTGCTATTAAAGAACATCTTCCTCCTCCTCCTTGTTCTAATTTTCTTATGCCAAATATCATGAGATCTTTCGCACACCCAGGACAGTTGTAGTGACTTTGGGGCCCTGGCCAAAAGTCCATGGTCATGAACCCTAGTGCCAACATGCTGGCAGCAGTGAAGTGTGTGCATCTCAAGGGCATCCTCTCCTTCAGCTGGTGGTGAAGGATGGTCTCGGGCTAGGGAGTACTGTCAAGGACACCTGGAATGCTGTCCTCTCAAGATGCAGTCCTTGCTCAATACTTCCTGTGCAGGGTAAAGTCCGCCCTCTGTCATACAAGAGAAAAGGGGAGGGCAATGAGAATCTCCACCTATGCCATGATTGCACATTTGGTGGGAAAGAAGAGCATTGTGCAGGATTTTATCATCTATCTATCTGATTTATATCCTGCCCTTCCAGGACAGGCTCAGGGAGGCTAACAACAGTTTAAAAACATTAACTATCAACTAACATATATTAAAAATAAAATATATAATAAAACATTTCCATACATATTAGAAGTCCAAGATGGCAAGTTTCTAATTTCCATAATATTAATTCAGTGAGATTGTCAGTGCTGTAAGTTAATAGCCACCTCCTCCTAACCATTGAAGGTGAGTTTGAATAATTTGATCTTACAGGCCCTGCGGAGCTTATATTTTCAGGGAGGGCATTTCACAAAGTGGGGGCTATTACCAAGAACGCTCTGGCTCTAGTGCTGGACAATCAAGCTTTTTTCGGCCCAGGGTCCTTAAGGAGATTTTGAGACCCTGAATGTAGTGCTCTCTGGGGTATGTATGGGGAAAGGTGGTCTCAAAGATAGACAGATCCCAGGCCATATAGGGCTTTAAAGGTTATAACCAGCACCTTGAAGCGAATCCGGAACACCACAGGCAACCGGTGTAACGCTTTCAGCACAGGCTGAATGTGCTCCAGTAAAGGAAGCTCCATTAACAACCTGGCTGCTTGCATTTTGAACCAGTTGCAGCCTTCAAAGTTGAGTCAAGGGCAGCCATATGTAGAGGGCATTACAGTAGTCTATTCTTGAGGTGACCGTCGCATGGATCACTGTTGCAAAATCGTTGCGTTCCAGGTACAGACCCAACTGCCTTATCCAACTAAGATGGTAAAATGCGGATTTGGCAGTGGCTGCTACCTGGGCCTCCATTATCAGCAAAGGCTCCAGGAGCACCCGCAAGCTCTTGACCCTCAACACTGGTGCTAATACCGCCCCATCAAAGGCCGGCAAGGGGATTTTCCTACCCAGGCTGCTGTGACTCAGGCACAGGACCTCTGTCTTCACTGGATTCAATTTCAATTGACTGACTGAGCCATTTCACTATGGCTTGCAATGTCAGGTCCAGATCTTCCCGGGCGCAGCTGGACCGGCTTCCCAGCAATAGATAGAGCTGGGTGCCATCTGCATAATGGTGGAAACCCATCCCGTATCTTCAGACAATCTGGGAAAGGGGGCACATGTAGATGTTAAACATCAGGGAGAGGACTGCCCCCTGAGGGACCCCACATACAAAAGGATGCCTCTGGGACAACTGCTTCCCCATAGCCACCCTTTGTCCCCGACCTTGGAGAAAAGAGGTAAGCCACTGAAGGGCAGAACCCTGAATCCCCATGTCGATGAGTTGGTGGGACAGAAGCCTCACAGCCAATTTCCAATTCCTTATCATTTGGTCTGCTCTGTGGCAAGTTTATAAGCATCTAAATCATGCTAAATAATTGGGCCATGCGAGAATTCGCAAATGCAATCTGATTTGCAAAGCAGGCCTTCTTTGCAGCCTTAACTGCCATCTCATAGGACATTTATGAACAGCCTATAAGATGTTCTTGATTCTTCATTGCGGGCACACCACCATTGCCTCTAGCCATCTTAGTTGCTGTTTCAACAGCCATAATTCCAGGGTATACCATGATGCAAGCCGTGAAGGCAGCAAAGAGGGCACCGGGCAGTGATCTCGTCAATGGCTGCAGAAAGTTGCTGATGTCACATCTCCGCTAGTTCATCCAGTGAGTCACCAGGGGGCCAAGGATTCCACAGAGCCATTTGAAGTCGCATAGGGACAATCTGGCTTTGCAGGCAAGCCAAAATATGCTCACCTACTAAACAGGGTTGTGGCAGCAAAACCATATGGTACTTCAGGGCATAGTGGTCCAACCATGGCACTGCCTCGGCAGTAATCCGGTCCACCGTAACTCCCGCCACAAAGATCAAATTCAGCATGTGCCCAACCTGACAGGTGGTAGCTGTTACATATTGGGAGACTCACAGTGTGGCCATGGATGAGTGGATGACACCAGGTCCATTGCCTGTAAGGAGTTCATGTCATCGGCATGAACACTGAAGTCACCCAGGAAAAAAAGCTGTGGGTACTCCAATACCCAGCCTGCTACGGCCTCCATCAGGGACGGTAAGGCACTGGACAGTGCAGTAGGCAGACGGTACACTAGCCAGATAGCCAACCTCTCCCCCACATCTCGTAACAGGCATGCACACTCTATGCCAATAATCATTGGGGATGGGAGTGCCCGGAAGGAGTAAGCCTCCTGTATAAGTAGTGCCACCCCTCCCCCCTGCTTGCTAGTCCATGACTGGTAAAGGACTGAGTACCCAGGTGGAGCCATTTGAGAGAGAGCTAGTCTCTCCATCTCGCACTCAGGTCTCGGTCACGCAGGCCAAGTCCATTGCCTGCTCCTGCGGGAAGTCTCTTATTATTAATGGACATGGCATTGCAAAACACCAGGGACGGAGGTGGATAATTTCTCTTCGCCCCACTACCTGCTTCCGTCAAGATGGGACATAGGCTGGAAGGAGAGCATTTCCATATCTCAGTCTCCTTTAGGGGTGTACATTCAGTTCGACCGAACCAAATAGACCGCCGAATACCCCCTGATTTAGAAGTATACAGCATTGTATACTTCCGAATCAAATTGGAAGGCATTATGCGGGAGCTGTATACGGCTCCCCGTATACTTCCAAATCAATATTTGGAAGTATACGGAACTCAATGTAAAAGGCGGGAAAGGGAGAGGAGCCCCACCAGCCAATCCAAAGCAAGCATTTGCAAAATGCATTGCAAATGCATGCTTTGCAGGGCTGCTGTGTAGCTGATGGCTGGGCTAATCCTCCAGCCATCAGCAACATTCTTGTTCTTTTGTTTACTTGGGCATCCAAGTAGACATTGTTCTCTGACCAATCACAGAGCAGTGGTATTTTTTGAAACTGCTCTGTGTAGGGCCAGAGAACCTTTTTAAGGAGTCTGCCTGGCTGGTCTCCATTCCATTGCTGCTGTGTTGGTGTGTGAGAGAGATTGTTCTGCGCTGGCCCTTCGCCTCAGCTGTTGCTGCTCTCTCTCAGCCTTGCCTGATCTGCCTGGAGAAGACATCTATGGTAAGACAGTCTTGGGATTCTTGCTTTTATTTTAGTTAGGATAAAAGTAAAAGGACTTTTTAAGATTCAGAGTCCCTTTACTTATCCAGATTTGGGTGGGTGGGTAGCTTATTTGGGATTAGGGTTAGTGGGTTCTGCTGGGGGTGGGGGCTTGGGGTGGGCTGCCAATTTGCCTATTTCTTACTTTAGTAAGAGGACTTTTAAAAGTGCAGTGTCCTTTTACTTTTCCTGATTTGGTGGCTTGGATTTCTTGGGGTTTGGGTGAAGGTTTTTTGGGGGGGAGGGGTTGGTTAAGTGCCTGAATTGTTAAAAGTCAAGTTTTTTACTGTTTTAAAAGGATTCTGTGTTTGATTTGTTGCTGCTGTGTTGTGCTGCTGTTATTCCTTTTTTCTTGTGGGGGGCTGTTTGGCAGAAAGAAAGAAAGAAAGAAAGAAAGAAAGAAAGAAAGAAAGAAAGAAAGAAAGAAAGAAAGAAAGAAAGAAAGAAAGAAAGAAAGAAAGAAAGAAAGAAAGAAAGAAAGAAAGAAAGAAAGAAAGAAAGAAAGAAAGAGAATCCCATACTCTCATCTTTTAGGTCAAGATACATCATAAGATGACTTAAGAAAAACAAAGCAAGAACTGAAATCTTAACATTACCTCTCCCCATTTAAAAGCTCTTAGTTAAAGCCTATGTGAAAATGAATTTTTTTAGCTTGATTTGTAAAACATTTGAGGATAGGCCTGAAAAACCAAAACCCTACTTTTTTAACGTTTAAACAGAAGTCAAGGGGCACCTGTTCAACTGTGCTGGATCAGATTAGCACACCTCCTGCTCTGTTGCAGAAAAGTCCTTAAATGGGCTACCACCTTCAACACACATAGAAACACGTGAAGTTGCCCTATGAGAGCAAGCAAGGCCAGTGTTGTCTACTCACACTGTCAGCAGCCCTCCAGGAGATCTTTCCTATCACCTATTACCCAGTCTTTTGAACTGAAGATTTCATGGAATGAATCTATGTTTCCCAAATTACCTATATTTGTGTGACCCTCAATATATCCCCGGTGGAAGCTGGGTTTTCAGATACCCGGCTCGAGGTTGATTCAGCCTTCCATCCTTCCGAGGTCAGTAAAATGAGAACCCAGCTTGCTGGGGGGGAAAGTGTAGATGACTGAGGAAGGCAATGGCAAACTACCCCATAAAAAGTCTGCCGTGAAAACGTTGTGAAAGCAACGTCACCCCCGTGTCAGAAACGACTGGTGTTTGCACAGGGGACCTTTCCTTTCCCAATATATGGAGTGTCCCTCTTGTGTTGTTGTAAACTGTATATTAATAGGAAAGAAGAAGAAGTAGTTTTATACCCAGCTGTCCACTATCCAAAAGAGTCTTGGAGCAGCTTGCAATCATCTCCTCCTCCTCTCCCCACAAAAGAAACCCTGTGATGTAGGTGAGGCTAAGAGAGCTCTGAGTGCTGTGACTGACCAAAGGTCAGCCTGCTGTCTTCATGTGCAGGAGTGGGAATCAAACCAGGTTTTTCAGATTAGAGTCTGCCACATTTAACCACTGCACTGGATTGTCTACTGCCTAGTCTTTTTTAATTGGAATTCCTGGGGATTGAACCTGAGAATTTGCAAACACCTGAGAACTGCACTTTTCCACTGAGACATAGCCACTCCTCATGGGCAAGGCTTTCTTTCTTATGGCTTAATGACATATTTGTTGGGTGGTCTTAGCCATTGAGCAAAAGGGACAGCTGAATTCCATGTTTAGAGGGCAACCACCCATTTAAGGGATGAGAGGAAGAAGAAGAGTGGGATTCTGGCACCACTTGCAACTGTCCTACATGACTCTATCTTTTGATGGCACCACTGGCTTCCAACCAGCTTGCATGCAGTGAGGATTATATTCGCTTGGCCTTGATGGAGAGGTGGTGGTGGCAGTGATTCCGGGTCCCCATCCTGAACTTCTGGCCAGGGCCCCAGAATCTCTGGGTGTGCCAAACCCCAGATCTCTTGATATGTGGCACAAGAAAATTAGAACAAGGAAGAGGAGGGAGATTTCCTTAGTAGTCAGCTGAGGATGAAGTATGTACCGTACTTTTTAGACTAAAGTTGGCACTGAACTTAAAGATTTTTCCCCTATGAAATTGTTTTTCTGAGACATTAACCTTTCTGTGTTGTTAGAGTGGTCTGTCTTCTCGACAATAAAAGTATTACATGTGGGCCAACTCATGGGCAGACTCATGGTATAAGAACAGCAGCTGAGGGACCCCAGTTTTCACATCAGAGACTTCACACTTGAAAGGCATTAAAGAGAAACCAAGATGAAACTTCACATTCTTGCTGCAATTCTAGTCTTTCTTCTTTGCCCAAATGTCAAGGGGCAACAGTTACGGCTACCTTTTTCTCTATTAAAAGTGCCATCTTTCATAAACATTTTCTAAAATCTTTTAAGGAAGGAATGCATGTTTTTTAGGAATCTCATATTCTTTTTCTGAGGCAGGTATATCTCATTCCAGACGTCGAGGTTAATTCTATTAGACCATTCTTTGCTCAGTGTGTAAAACAAGTTTTTTTCATGAAATATCCAACAATATGAAAGATTAACTTTGTTTTTTACTGTTTTATATAGACTGTGAGTCAAGTGTGAGTATTTCAACTCTGTTGATTGATGTGTGTCATCTTTCTCATCAGATTTTGTCTGTTGGAAGGTTGTGGGGAAATAATGCTCCTTGTGGATTTCTTCCATAGTAGAGAATTATCACCTTTCATATCTGTGCAGGGAGGAATGGCCCTGTACTTTTTGCTCCAGATCTCATACACATGACAGTTTCACCAACTGTACATTGTCATTGCAATATCATTGAATAATTAGATTTGATTCCAACAGCATTATAGAAAACAACTTGATTTGGAGGGTATAAGCTTTAGAGAATCTGGGTTCCCTTCAGCTATAAATCAGCGTGTAGATCCCTTGAATTCTTCCAACCCAGCCAGAAAATGGGAGGGGTGTTGCAAAGAAGGAACTCAAGGTGCAAAGTCATCCTGAGTCACCTCTTTGAAATGACACTCCCACCTTCAGATGGGAATATAAGACCTCATGCTGACTTATATGTGATGAATGGAAATCTGATTCTTGAAAACTTGTACCCTGAACATCTTGTTGCTCTCTAAGGTACTAGTGGACTTGAATCAGGGCTACCAAGCTCCCAATGCGGGCAGAGGACCCCCAGTTTGGGGCTCCCAACATGCCTGCATGGAGTAGACTGCCAGAGGGATTCCTACCCCCAAGGATCCTCGTTGTTGTGCAATGTTCCTTGCACGATGACGTGACCATAGTACCATAGATTTTTTTTCATGAATCCTTGAGCATTTCCAGTGCGATGTGCCTAGCATGATGATGTCACTTCCGGGTGATGTCATCATGCAGGGGACACCACTCGACAATGAGGCTCTTTGGGGGTGTGGATCCCCACAGCAGCCTGCTCCATGCCAGTGGAGGGACCTGGTAACCCTAACTTAAATATTACTATTCTACCACAGACCCAGTGCAATCATGCAATGGGCGCACACTGTAGTAATGATTAGTTCAATATTTTGATACCCAAATCCCATTTACCTCCATTTTTCATCCGTTATATCAGGATTATTTACATCAGGTACCATTTAGTAATTTACTACTTGAGGTCACATTATTTTGACAAAGGAGAAAAGTAGCAAAGGAGGTTTCACACGCTCACACGCACACACACACACAAACCTGAGAATAGGCAGAGTGTGTTACACTAAGAAGACTGCAGATTTATACCCCACCCTTCTCTCTGAATCAGAGATCGGAGCTGCTTACAATCTCCTATATCTTCTCCTCCCCACAACATACACCCTGTGAGGTAGGTGGGGCTGAGAGGGCTCTCACAGTAGCTGACCTTTCAAGGACAACTCCTGTGAGAGCTATGGCTAACCCAAGCAACTGTAAGTGGAGGGGTGGGGAATCAAACCCAGTTCTCCCAGATAAGAATCCGCACACTTAACCACTACACAAAACTGGCTCTCAAACAAAGCTGAAATGAAAGGAGATTTTAAGAAATGTGCTTCTTTCTTGAAGCTAGCAGCACAGGATGGCCTCAAGTTCTACTG
The DNA here is from genome assembly GCF_032191835.1 of Heteronotia binoei. Lineage (NCBI taxonomy): Eukaryota > Metazoa > Chordata > Lepidosauria > Squamata > Gekkonidae > Heteronotia > Heteronotia binoei. The sequence continues at coordinate 37,436,411 of NC_083239.1, forward strand.
TAATGTATGTGGACTCAAGTGAAAACTGAGTTTGGGGACTTGGGAACAATGGGCAGCAGGATCCTAAACTCTGCTGCCCTGCTCCAATCATGGACCCCCTACTGGTTTGAATGGACCAATCAAATGCTTGTGCGGGAACACAGGTGTGTATATAGTAGGCCCCGTTGGCCCAGTTCAGCAGTCTCATGCTTAGGGTTGATTATGCTGAAATCAGTACAGAGCTGATGTTGCACTACCACCACGCCTCATCATTGCCTAGAACCCACTATATGGGTGGCGATGAAAGTGTGATCCTGGTGAGCGGTCCAACTGGTATCACATCGCACATTGCTGCTCCAATCCAGCTGCTCAAGCTCCAGGGATGGGTACAAATGAAGGTGTTGGAGCCTGCTGTTTATTGTTATCTCTCTCAATCAGAAGATCGGGCCATGGGAAGTCTCTCCTACAACATGGGGCACAGAGCAGCTGTCATCTTGCCCACTGGCTAGAAAAAGAATACTCATGAACAACCAGGCTAAAGTACAATTGGAAAAGTGTGTGTGTGTGTGTGTGTGTATATATATATATATATATATATATATATATATATATATATATATATATATATATATATATATATATATATATGAGGAGCAATTCATATACGTAAAGCACATGCAAGACACAAAGATTATCTAAGAGGAAAAGAAAAAGGAGAAGTGGGTATACATTTTTAGGGAAGAGTGATATCTACCAAATCTTGTAGAGATCCAGCAAGCAGCAGCAAAATGGACTGTATTTCAGGAAGAAAAGAGGAGGATTTTATCTCCTGCATAATCATCCAACACGGGGAAGAGGAGCTCAGCATCAATGACTGGCTGACCCTCTCCCAAATGATGCATGTCCTCAAGTCCTTCCAGGACACCTCTGAGGTGCTGTGTGCCCATTCAGCAAGCCTGGTGCAAGTCATTCCCATGATTTGAGAGCTGGAACAGGCACTGGCCTCCGTCTGGAGCCGGCTATTCTCACAGGGGTCAAGGGGTCTTGTCAGAGAGGTTGCAGGTGGGCATCATCACCTGCATCCTCTCTGCAATGGGGCGGGGGTGTGTGTGTGTAAAAGCTGGCCTGTATAGACTGTGACACCCATATAAAAGCAGTATTATTGTCCTGAATGCAGAGCTCTGCAAAGACTGTAGGGGTTACAAGCCAAAAAATATGACCAAAAGGAACAGTGGGTAGAAAAGGCAGGGGAGGAGGAGCTGCAGCCCAGCACCTCTGCTGCAAAGAGCCCAAACAGGTTTTGAATCCCTAGAATATCAATTCATCATCTCATATGAATTTGTTCCAAAATTCATGTGATGATGAGGCCTGATTCTTAGAAGCTCTGATTCAACATTTTGAAAGGCTGGCAGGCCCACTACCATTCTTGTTCACTAGACAGGGTGGCCATATTTGAGACTTTCAAAGAAAGGAGGAGCATTGTCTTCATACCTTATTCAGGGGATCCCAGTTAGGGTCAGAGCCAGAGTGACCCAGACAGCAAGGTGTGACCCAGAGTCACTACCTAGAGCGCCATCTGTCAGCAGGGGTGGCTCTTGCAGCCTACCATGCCCAGCCTACCTACCTCCAGTAGCCACCCCTCCTGAAACAGGTCCAGCCCAGATTAGCCCAGCAGGCAGGGCACACATCCCTCCCTGGTGTCCTTTGCTCATCCCAGATGACTGGCTAAGGCAAGAGGGGGCCATCCACTTGGCTTTCCCTGCCAGCATCACATGTCATGCCCCCCAGTCCCATGCCTGAGCCTGGCATGGGAGTCCCTTGGCAGTGGCAAGGCTGGGAAGAGGCAGAGAGGCCGGGGGAGGAAGGCAGCCCCCTGGTGGGCTGGTGTCTACTTGACTGGAGCCACCCCATCACTGAGAGTGGTCCAATCATTTTGCATGCTGGCTGTGCAGAGTGCTGTTGGGTGCTGGGTAGACAAGCGGGCAGTCAGCACTCCCTCCTTCCTCCCCCCGGGGCTTACATTGGTCTTCCCAGGTGCATGCAGGAGTGCCCTCCGCTCAGGCCTGCCACCATCATGCTCACCCTCACCACCTCCAGGTGGGGGGCTCACTTAAGGCAGTGAAAACCCTGGTGCTGGCACTGATCCTAGTGTCTGGGAATTGTTAGTGCTGCACATATAGAAAGCTGAATTTAAAAAATCCCCAAAACCCTAAAAGTTTTACCTACTTACAGTGATCATCCTTCTTACCCATAGAGGAGCTGTGAGTAGCATGTTCAGAAGGAAAGAGAGTGACACAGACCAAATATAAAGGTTGAAAAGAAAATACAGATTAAAAAAAAAAAGCTCTGAAACCCCCCAAAATGTTGTACTAAGTAATGGAACACATTGAAGGATTTGGATACTTTTCAGGCTACAAAACCAAATGAAAGAAGACAAAAATGATAAATTTTTTAAGGCAAGAAGAAGATATTATGAAGAGCACAGACTGTACAGTAACTACTGATACAATTAAATATTTGGGAATAAATGTCACTGGTCAAAATGTAATCTTTTAAAAAAATTAACAGAAGACTCAGAAATGGATACAAGCACATCTATCAAGATGGGAAAAAAAACAAAAGTACTATATGGAGAAACAATCTGGGTACACAGGCTAAATGAGATGATAGATTGGCTGCTAATACAATTCTTGCATCAAATCGGAGGGATCTCAACATACGTGTTTGGTGCTGCTCTTAGCCTGGAACTTGTCCAGCATTCCACTAGGATACTGTCATCAAATCTGAAACTTAAAAAAATTTACTCTGAGGATAGCTTATTATACTATATGAAACAAGTTAATTTCTCCTGTTCATTGAATCAGGCCATAATAGAAAAACTGAGTGTCATATCATACAATGCTCAGAGAAAGTGGTTTCTTTGTCAGGGTTAGGGATGGACAAAATCAGAATCACTAAATAAAGTTCATCATGAATTTTGGCTGGTTCATGGTTCATGAAGTGATGTTCTTGTAAAGATGCCCAGCAAAAACATTCCACAAACTATTTATAGCTGTAACCAATAAAACATTGATTCCAAATGTTATTTGTCTTTGTTTTATTGGGACAAAGTCAGGTGGATGTGGTCCCTAAACTCGCTATACCTGCCATCTCCAGATAAGTGCTAGGTTTGCAAGTTCCCACCCACAATAATATCCTGCCAGTTGCCAGCCATGGGATAATACCGCCATAAGTGAAAAGAATGTATTTTCTTAGCAGCTGAAACAAGAGTTTCCCAAAGATTTATTAAATATAGAAATCCTTCCTTTTCTTAAAGGACTAAGGTCCTCACTATATTGGCATTTTGAAAGGATTTTTAGAAAAGTGCAGATTAACTAAAGAGGTATATATGAAAATAAATTACACCACTATTTTGACATGATGAGTAGCATGGGATAATCCTTCTATAGACTATGTTGAAGTATTATACAGAAGTTTAACCAAATAGTGACAGGGCAGCAAAGTCCATTCTGTAGCATACATAGCGTAGTTGATCTTAACTTAACTATCAACTTAAAGCTATCAGCTATTATTTTGGAATACCCAGCTCTTTAAGATCATGGGGGGGCTGCTGCTAAACAGGTGGAGCACTTTATTCAGTTTAGACAGGATCCTGATTCCTTGCACTTTTGTGCACTTAGTAAGTTTCCAACATGGCTGCCTGGGAAGATCGACAGCAGCAGATGGCTACATCAACAGGAAACGCGAATGATTTTCAAATTGAAGACTTTAACTCCCCATGGACTAAACAATGACTGGGACCTAACATGTTTTTTTGTAATCACAGTCAGATGTGTATAGGTTTTGTTTTTTCTGTTCTGTAAGTTCTGTTTAGGACGTTTCCGTAGCTGGTCATACTGTATCTTTAAGGAACACTTTAAACTTCTTACACCTGGAGAAACGTCTTGTTACACCTGTTGCATATAAGCCATCAGTGCTGTTTCACTTTAGCACTTTTGGAGTGCCTTTTGACAAAAATGACTTGGCGTTTTTTGGCCCAGGGTATGAAGAAATTACTAAAAGGTTTGTTTTATGAATCAGTTTTTGCAATAAGTATACATGTTGGCTTATGTGTATATAGTTGAAATTTTATGATCTTATTATGTATTTAGGATTGTTTGCAGCTTGAAGAAGCTCAAGCGAAACAAGGGTTCCACTACGACCTTGTCTGCTCAAATTTGGATTATTGGCTGAATCCATCAATAGACATTGATTATTTTCATTATTGCACCAAGATTTCAAGGAATGAACTGAGCAACTTGCCACAGAAAAAGAGTGAACTCGTGGTGTATATGTTTCCTTTTTGTATCAATGACTAATTGTATGGCTGTTTATGAAGTTAATACATGTTATTGTTTTTCAAGGTTGTTGTATTGGTTTATTTTGAAACGGAAGCTGCTGTCGAGGTAAGCTGTGTCCTTTGTACTGTTTAGCTAAACAGGAACAAGCAGACTGGCTAGTTAAGTCATGCCAGTCTGGTGGCCTAAGATCACCGAGAAGGTGCTGCCAGGCTTAGGGTAGGAAACCTCCAGGTAGGAAACCTCCAGATAGAGGCTCCTCTTCTCACAACTGAACCCAGACAACAGATCTCTTTCTCCCTGGAGAGCATTACATTCAGCAGGGGGCACTCCCCTCCCCAAAGTCTGGCTTCCATAGACTCCACCACAAAGTCTTCAAGAATTTCCCAACCTGGAGCTGCTAACTTAAGTCACGACTGGCCCCAATGAGTTCTCCCTCACAGGCCAATATAGGCCTGGAAAGAGCCTCCCCCCCCGCCCGCCTTTTACTGACAGGAAAAAAAGCTTGGTTGTGGGGTTGCTAGGTCCAACTCAGAAATAAACACAGTTTGCAATTGCACAATTTTGTGATCTCACTGGGGCAATGTACTCACTGGAGTTGATGAATGCAGCCATCTGCTGTATTTCAACCGACTTCTTCAGATTAACAGGAAAACAAAAACATAGAGTTTTCCTCCAAACAAACAGAAGGACTGTGCTCACTACTTTTCATTTTACATACTCAGCGGAAAGACCCAGGTGGCTCTGCCTACTCACTACACACATTCAGCTTTCCTCTTGGTCACCCATCCATGTATCATTCCCACCTGCCCTGCTTTGTCACACTAAATATCTCTAGCAACAGGCACCAAGAGGAAAGCAAAGGCAGCTTCTCCAGTGGCCCAATCTTAAAGACAGGACTCCATGTTCTCTCTCCATCCCCACCATACCTAGATTAAAATGTCATTGTTCTGCTTCCAAGAAATGGAATTTTGTGACTATGTCACTCTAGCTGTTTTATTCCTCAGAGGAGGCGGGGAGGAGCTCTCAGCCAATTGAGGGAAGGCTTTCTGTGGCTGCTTCCCTCCTCCTTCTCCTGCCCTCAGCAGGGATATGGATGATTGGAGGCTCGAGGTCGGCAGAGCAATAAGTCTCGCCATCGTACAACAAGGCAGTATGCTAATTCGACAGTTTTAGGAGCAAAGTTGGTTACCAAAGGAGATGGCCCCTTCCGGTGGAGCAATTACTCCACTGTAGTGTATCTTTAAGGCGCAGGGGATTAGCAGTCTGATCTATTCGGGGCCAGCTGTCTGAGTTGGCCTTCGCCAGTAAGGCTTTCGGTTTCCAGGCGAATAACTGTGACTTCCGCATTAAGAAAATGTTGGAAGGTTGGTCTAGAGAAGTTGGGCCAAGAAGGGATCTTCTGACACTAAAATGTTCAGGGTGGTGAGAACCAGAAAGGATTGTGAGGAACTCCAAAGGGATCTGTTGGGGATGGGTGAGTGGGCGTCAGCGTGGCAGATGACGTTCTATGTGGCCAAGTGTAAAGTAATGCACATTGGGGCCAAGAATCCTAGCTACAAATACAAGTTGATGGGGTGTGAACTGGCAGAGACTGACCAAGAGAGAGATCTTGGGGTCGTGGTAGATAACTCACTGAAAATGTCAAGACAGTGTGCAATTGCAATAAAAAAGGCCAATGCCATGCTGGGAATTATTAGGAAGGGAATTGACAACAAATCAGCCAGTATCATAATGCCCCTGTATAAATCGATGGTGCGGTCTCATTTGGAATACTGTGTGCAGCTCTGGTCACCGCACCTCAAAAAGGAAATTATAGCATTGGAAAAAGTCCAGAAAAGGGCAACTAGAATGATTAAAGGGTTGGAACACTTTCCCTATGAAGAAAGGTTAAAACGCTTGGGGCTCTTTAGCTTGGAGAAACGTCGACTGCGGGGTGACATGATAGAGGTTTACAAGATAATGCATGGGATGGAGAAAGCAGAGAAAGAAGTATTTTTCTCCCTTTCTCACAATACAAGAACCCGTGGGCATTTGATGAAATTGCTGAGCAGTCAGGTTAAAACAGATAAAAGGAAGTACCGTACTTCTTCACCCAAAGGGTGATTCACATGTGGAATTCACTGCCACAGGAGGTGGTGGCAGCTACAAGCATAGCCAGCTTCAAGAGGGGGTTAGATAAAAATATGGAGCAGAGGTCCTTCAGTGGCTATTAGCCACAGTGTGTATATATATATGTGTGTGTATATATATATAATTTTTTGGGCCACTGTGTGACACAGAGTGTTGGACTGGATGGGCCATTGGCCTGATCTAGCATGGCTTCTCTTATGTTCTTTATAAGGCAACCGATTTCCCCTGCAGTTCTTAGGGGTTTACGATCGGTCTGGGGTCAGGTGTGCGTGTCAGAGTATGAAGCGCTGCTCTTTCATGCCGCCTCTCTCATGGCATTCTTTGGGGCTCTTCCGGTGAGTGAGCTGGTGGCTCAGTCCAAAAGGGACGTTTCAGGGAGGGCCTTGATGGCCCAGGACATTCATCTGGCTGGTGGATCTGTATATGTTACAATTCATTGGTCCAAGACCGATCAACTGCAACAGGGGGATACTATTAGTTTGGGTTCTTATTCTGATGTCAAGATCTGTCCTGTAGCGGCTTTAACGCGCTACATGGTTGCTCGTGGTTTTGGTGCTGGCCTGTTGTTCCATCACTGATGAAGCATCAGTTTTGGACAGTGACGTGCAAGGCCCTTGCTATGCTGGGCCTGTCGGGAGTTAAGTTTGGCACCCATTCCTTCCGTATAGGAGCAGCATCTACTGCTGCTGCACTGGGGTACTCCCCGCCTTCCATTCAGAAGCTTGGTAGGTGATGTTCCTCAGCCTATAAGGGCTATGTTCACCCTCTTGCACTGCAGTAACTGGCATCATGTTATTAAGGGGCCATATTATTCGTTGTTTCTTCTTTTTTCAGGTGCTGTGGTCCATGGAGAGAGATGACGCATCCTCATATGCGGGCACAGCTTGGGTTTGCATGGATTGATTCACCCGTTAGCCATGTGGCTGGGAGTTGGAACTCTAGGGCATAACCTTTGCTAGGCCAGAAGAATACAAACCATGTATTTTGGCTATACCTAGGGGCAGGATGGCTCGCCCATTATGCGGCAGGGGAGGGGTATTTCATCCCCTGGCATTGCCGTGCTGCCTGTTATGTTTATAGCCCTTGTGTTAATGTAATAAGGAAAGAAAGTGGCCCTTTCGTTACCAAAACCCTTGTGTCCGTCTCTTCCTTCCGTCTGGGGGGGGGCAAATGGGCATGTAAGAAAAGATAGGCAGAATGCTGTTATCAGGTATCTATGCCTACTTATGTTTTGTTCCCTTCTTTCTCTGTAAAAAGTTTTTCTTACTGCTGTTTAGAAGGTTATTATGTTGTCTGTTGACGTATTTCCATCCTTAGGTTATTTGATCGGCTTATGAAAAAGCCGGAAACAGTGAAACGTGATAAAAAACTGGCGATCACGTGGGGATGAATTTTGCCTTCACAGCCGATATCTGAGGTTTGACTCTGGATGACAGGAGAAATTGGGAGTGATACCCATTGAAGATTGAAACAAGTTTTGTCAGAGTCACTCGGTGGAATAGACATTTTGTTTGTGCGACTTTTTAACCTTTTTTGATACTATGTATAAATTTGTATGAATTTATGGATGCTTGTGCACTTATAGAATGAAATATTTTTCTTATTCTTTATTAAGCGTTTGATTTTTGGACACAGTAGTTTTTTGGCTGCTTGTTCAAAATAGTTTCCCAGGCTTGTCTCTGATCAGCATCCCTTTTGTTTCTATCAGCTCCATCTTAGTCTCATTTCTAGGCCAGGCTGCACAGAGAACACATGATGACAAATAAATGTTTTGAGTGCAGTTGAAGTTTTCTTTATTTTTCACAAAGCTTTGTGCATCCTATAGGGCAGAGACAGGAATGTCATCATCAGGCAGGCCTTTATTGGCTTGTATAGACATATACAATAGAAGGTCAGCTAAATTACAGATTAGGAGAGTAGAGACTCCATACAAAGTAAGATTAAAAGTGCAAGATAAAAACAGAAATAACAGCATAATAGAGCCTAATATTACTTATCAGGGCGTGTAACCATAACACTATGAAAAAACTTTGCTGTTATTTCCGTTATTCCAATATCTGGGTTACCAAGCAAGAAAAGAATCTTAAAATCCAACAGAAATGTTCTTATTGTCGTCAGCTCTTCATTGCAAAATCAATAAACATCACTGGATTTTTCTAGATATTACTGTGATGATTTTCATTTCATTGGCTTGAGGTGGCAGTGCGGAAAGCATGTGAGGAGGAAGTCATCATAAACTGGATACTCTAGTTGAATCACTGTTGTTTCTAGGCAGTAAATGATATATATTAGCACAAACATCTGCAAAGAACTACAGCTGAAAATTAGGGATGTACGAGGGAAAAAAATAGTATATTTCCATTTTAGGTACATCAGACTTGAAAAATATTAGTTAATACCAAATTTTCTAAGTACCCATACTCTTTTAGTATTGAGTTTCAGAAAATATTTGATATTTCCAAATATATTTGGGTCTATATACTCAAGGGCAGAATGAGAAGGTATATTTAAATGTTTTCCCTTCCTCCTGCCTCTATTATTGGTCAGACTAGAGGAGAACCTATGTTGATAAACAATGAAATAATGTTACACAAGGGGAAAAAAGAAGATTGATACATGATGTGATTGCGGAATTAATCCCTGATGATTCCTTATTCGAACAGAATGTCAGGTGATACAGCTGTGCCTCAAATTATTGATAGCTGTGCCAAAATTTACTGATACTGAGTCCAGAGGATAGTTTGGTAGCAGTTCTTGGCACTCAAACATTCTTTATCTGAGCCATTCACTTCAGTCTACAAACAACTCTCCCTGTTCACAGTGTAGAATCTTTCTGACAATATAATAACATGAGAAATACTCATATCCACATCACTTGAGCCATTGGCACCTAAAACAGATTAGCAAGTGATCATTTCTTTGTACATTTTATATTTGCTGAACCTTTTTGCACTGCCATTTAGTGTACTCCAGTAGTGGATATGTAGAAATAGATGTTATAGACAATCCCGAAAGATTTCTTTTATCATTTAAATAATATATTTTTACTAAGAAGGTACCAACAAGCTTTTGCTGAAGTCACCCAGTGAAGATTTCATGCCTCCCAATAGTTCATATATGAGAAGGGCAGCCAGGTCCATAGCTAGAGTGGGGCCCCCAGGGTCCTGGCCCCACCATCTCAACACCAAGGCCTGTGTCCTGGCCCTACCACTTACCGTCCCTGACTACCAATTGCTTCCTGAACTTTCCACACTGTCTTTGGGGGATTGCTGGAGTCACCAGAGAAACCAATCCTGTGACATCAACCAAGGGGGGGAGGCTGTTTAGGGGGGATTACTGGCAGTGGGGGGGCATGGCAAAATCAGTGCCCGAGGGTGTGGGGAAGTGAGCCAAGGATGCGAGGAGGAGGAGGTGAAGGAACTCAATTTGAGGTTGCTAGACTTCGGCAGTGGAGCCTCCCTTCTGTGCTGCCTCTGTCAGCCAATATTTAGCAGCTCTTCCTAGCCAATCTGCCCCAGCATCTTCTGAGCCTTCCCACCAGGTAAGGTGAGGTTTCTCCAACCTCTCTCTACATCTCAAGAACTTTGTGTCAGATTCAGCTGAGAGCAGATGGCAAGGGGCCAAAAGGTGAGTACAGCACTGGGCTGGCTTGGGAGCTCCCAGGGGACTCAGCCACATGTAACACCACCCTGCCTTCCAATGAAGATCCTGCCTATGTGCACCACTAAATGAGAAATTCTAGCTGTGGCTCTGAGAGCAGCACACTTGAGTCCATGCTCATTCCAAAGTCAATTATACACTACTGATAGTTCTTATCAATATGCTATATAACTTTTCTGTTCCTTTAAACTTAAAATCTGCCTGAATTCTGCTAAAGCCATAAATGGTACTATCATCTTAAGGAGATGTTACATTACAAATTTGTCTGCCTGCTCCAAGTAAATCTAGTCCTTTACACAATAAGATAAAGAAGTGCCCTGTGATGTCTGTTCTCAGTCTCACCTCAGACATAAGATAGGAAGTTAAAAGATAAGGACATAAATCACAAACATTTGCCTACCATTGAATATCTGAGAGATATCCTGAACATTTTGCTGTCTAATGGTAAACTTGTACAAATAAGGAATCTAGAAGCCATAAGGCACAACCACATTCTTGCCATGGGCACATACCTCAGGGATGCCAGGTATGGCAGCTGTGGACACATGCAAAGGTTCTGCCAAGTTATTATCGATCCAGGGATACACTACCATCAAGTTGGGGAGGTTCATAATTTTAATTTCTTTTTCTCCGAGCTCGTTATAGGTGATGATCCGCATCTGTTCATAATTTAAGAGCTCGATGGTTGATTGCTTGTGATCAGGAGCTCTGCTTTTCTGTTTGGAGAAAGTTTTGAGCTCACAACAAGGAATCATGAAGACATAATGCCCAAGCCACCACCGCAGTTTAACTCACATTGAAGTACATAAAGTAATGAATCTGGTACCTTATATCCCATGTTTGACATTTGCAATTGAAACCTGAATATGTTCTACTTCTACTACACAATTTAAGTGCTTGGCGAACAGGTTGGCAAACACTGCTCTGCTGTATAAAAGACAACATATCACTGAAACAGGGCCGTCAGTTGGGAGTCTACTTCTGATCTCCTTCACTAGAGATATCACTGTGTCTTGGTCTTGCTGGAATGCAGTAATTGTTTTGCTTGGGGGAATCAGGAATTTTAATTTGTGAAGCATGGTAAAAACACAGTTTACCAGGGCTTTCTATGGCAGAAGAAACTACTGTTAAACTAGTATGACTTCATGATGCTGTTTAGCTCTAACCTCATCCATATATATATATATTTTTAGTTACTTCAAAGATTGATATGGTCCTTCATCTTAATTTCACAAATTCAAGAGAGTCAGTTTGGTGTAGTTAAATGTGTGGACTCTTATCTAGGAGAACTGGGTTTGATTCCTGACCGCTCCACTTGCATCTGCTGGAATGGCCTTGGGTCAGGCATAGCTCTGGCAGAGGCTGTCTTTGAAAGGGCAGCTGCTGTGAGAGCCTTCTCAGCCCCACCCACCTCACAGGGTGTCTGTTGTGGGGGAGGAAGATAAAGGAGATTGTGAGCCACTCTAAGACTCTGAGATTTGGAGTGGAGGGATATAAATCCAATAAATCCAATCAAAATCCAACAGGGTAAGGGTAATTTTTAATATGTTGTTAACATAGCAGGGATAGGAAACAATAATCTGTGATCAGTTGTGCAGCTGCTCCAATTTTGGGAGTAATGTTTGAACTCATGTATAAGATGTTTCTTAATATTAGGTAATTAGATTTCTCCATATACTGCTAGAAAATATGCATTACTTCTTCTAGCTATTTTACAATAGTAGCAGTAGTCTGTAAAAAGAAATTTCATTAGTGAAATTTTTCGGAAAGTGAAATAGAAAAAGATATAGGTGTGCTTAAAGCTATAAATATATTTATGATGTGATCCTAAACAGAGTCATACCCATCTAAATCCATTTGAGGATTCTTTTGGTATCCACTGCCCAGTACCTTAAGATACATATTAATCCAAAAGGACTTTAACGCAAGATCCTTTTCAACTGAGCTGGCTTCACAGGGTTGAGGGAAGCCTTGAAAATATGAGCCTTTCACCTGGCACCTTTTTGTAGGAGACAATGGATCAGGCCAAATTCACAATAAGGCAAAGAATTTGTGACATGGAATGGCAGCAAGACTTATTGAAGTCTCGTGCTATAGGGAGAAGATGGAAAACATCATGGCAATGGCACAATATCTTAAACCTTCAGATTTTCCCCATTACAGGAGGGCTTTTACATTGGCCAGATGTGATGCCATGCCATCCTTGATTTTGGAAGGGAAATATAAGAAAATAGCATGCTCTGAGAGGATTTGTCTCTTCCCTCTAATAGAGGTGGAAACAATGGGACACATCTTTTTATGCTTAGAAAAAAATTTAACTGAGGTAATCTCAGTTATTACCAAGCTAGCTCACAAGGTCTACTATATAGTTCTTGACTTTTAGATTCCAGGTTCAAATTTTAAATATAGTTATCTAAGATGTTATGGAAAAAAATTATATTTTTTATTCTCTTTCTACTATGTAATTTAATATAGATTGTTTTGCTAAATTTTCTGTTTTCATTTTAATTGGAGCTTAACTTGAATATCCGTAAATCTGATAATGTCTTTGTCAGTTGGATCTGGTCACATGAATCTAAAAAATGTGGTTCATTTCAATTCATGGATTATGACCAAACTATGAACCAAAGCTGCCTGGTCCCCACTGTTCAACTGTTTCAGGCTTTTTTGTGCAGTCTCTTTAAAGTTACTACATAAGAAAGCCAGAAACATTGAGTGACAAGGAGAAGAAAGAAGGGGTTTAAAGAGACTCAGAATCCCTTTGAATCGCTGCCATGACCTGCCACCAACTGCTTTGAAAGTTGATGGAAGTTGGTGACACTAGACTCATCACAAAATTCAGTTCACAAGCTGCAAACGGGCAAAATTCATGACTTTTTACTCTGCTTTGGCTTGTGCCATCCTTACTAATAGTCAACTAATGGTTGAGAAACCTGTGCAAAATAGTTTATTAAGAATTCTCCACGTGATGTAATTGGCAATGTAGGCTTTTCTTTGTTAGAACTTTTGCCATCTAAGAAAGTTTAGAAAATTATTTCTGCATTTTCAAAAACATCAACAGCAATTAACCCATACAAATGACATAGCTAATAACCAGCAAGAAGTAAAGCCACCCATTCACTTGCTGTTGATAAAAGCCTAAGATCCCATTTCAAGTACAACAAAGGCTAAAGATTTTTATGAAGTTTCACAAGGAAGGGATGATACCAGCTGGATATTAGGAAAAACTTCTTTACAGTAAGAGTTGTTCAACAGTGGAATCAGCTCCCTTGGAATGTACTGAGCATCCTCCCAATGGTTGTCTTTAAGCATCTGCTTGACAAACCCTTGTCAGGGATGCTCTAGGTTGATCCTGCATTGAGCAGGTAATTGGACTAGATAGCCTTTATTGCCCCATCCAACTTGGGGATTCATAACAGGCCTTTCTTAAAGTTGGTTGGATGACACTCAAAACTGGAATATTAGGATTCAGGGGGTACAACTTATTTAGAAGGGACAGGCAAATGAGAAATGGTGGAGGCATAGCAATATATGTGAAGGAGGTATATATACTTGTGAGGAAATATGTGAATCGGAGGAAGGCAGCTCAGTTGAGAGTCTCTGGGTAAAAATAAAAGGAGTAAGAAATAACAGTGATATTATTGTGGGGGTCTGCTATAGACCACCAAGTCAGAAAGAGGGCTTGGATGAGATACTTCTACAGCAGATTGCAAAGTTCTCCAAGAGAAGGGATACAATGATCATGGGAGATTTCAATTACCTGGGCATCTGTTGGAAGTCCAACTCTGCAAAAAATGAAAAGCCAAATAGATTCCTGACTTGTCTTGCTGACAACTTCCTTTTCCAGAAAGTGAAGAAGGAAACAAGGGGATCTGCTACCTTGGATTTGATTCTCACCAACAAGGAAGAATTGATTGAAGAAGTGGAAATAGTGGGCACCCTGGGCAGTAGTGACCATGTGATTTTAGAATTTACAGTCTTAGGGAAGGGAAAAGCTATATGTAGTCAGACTTATAGGTTGGACTTCAGAAAGGGGATGGCTTGTGGGGGAGCTTGTTGAGGGTTTGGGACAATTCTTTTTGAGCTGGTTTGATTTAGAACACCTCCCATCCACACCTAAATGCTAGTCTGTTACCACCCAGAGTTTCCAAGGGAAAGAAAACAATCAAAAACAATCTGAAATAGTGTTCTGGAATTTTCAAATGATCAAGTTTGATCTAGCCTGAAGAACTATTCTGGAACCCGAGAAATCAGGCAGCCCTTCCACCAGAGGTCACTGAAGTTTTTGCTGAATGTTAATAAAATGTTTCATATGGCACTTTTAAGAGACATAAAAGACAGTCTTACCATTTTCCCCTTGACATTTGGGAAAAGAAGAAAGACAAGAAGAACAGCAACAAGAGCCTGAAGTTTCACCATGGCTTCTCTTGGATGCTTCTCACGTGTGAAATCTCCAATGTGAATACTGGGAAGCTTTAGCTGCTCTATTTGTAGCACTTGTCTATCCATAAATTCCAAAAACATTTGGCCCATGCATAATACCTCCATTGTTAAGAAGACAATGTACTTTTGCCAACATGTAAAGGTTCGTTTCTCAAAACCACCATTATGCAGAAATAAATCTTAGTCTTGTGGTACTTTAGTTCAAAACATAAGATGCATTATCGTTCCTCAGTTGCTATTAAAGAACATCTTCCTCCTCCTCTTTGTTCTAATTTTCTTATGCCAAATATCAAGAGATCTTTGGCACACCCAGGACAGTTGTAGTGACTTTGGGGCCCTGGCCAAAAGTCCATAGTCATGAACCCTAGTGCCAACATGCTGGCAGCAGTGAAGTGTGTGCATCTCAAGGGCATCCTCTCCTTCAGCTGGTGGTGAAGGATGGTCTCGGGCTAGGGAGTACTGTCAAAGACATCTGAAATGCTGTCCTCTCAAGATGCAGTTCTTGCTCAATACTTCCTGTGCAGGGTGAAGTCCACCCTTCTGTCATACAAGAGACAGGGGGAGGGCAATGAGAATCTCCACCTATGGCATGCTTGCACATTTGGTGGGAAAGAAGAGCATTGTGCTGGATTTTATCATCTATCTATCTGATTTATATCCTGCCCTTCCCTGACAGGCTCAGGGAGGCTAACAACAGTTTAAAAACATTAACTATCAACTAACATATATTAAAAATAAAATATATAATAAAACATTTCCATACATATTAGAAGTCCAAGATGGCAAGTTTCTAATTTCCATAATATTAATTCAGTGAGATTGTCAGTGCTGTAAGTTAATAGCCACCTCCTCCTAACCATTGAAAGTGAGTTTGAATAATTTTATTTTACAGGCCCTGCGGAACTGATATTTTCAGGGAGGGCATTCCACAAAGCGGGGGCTATTACTAAGAATGCTCTGGCTCTAGTGCTGGACAATCGAGCTTTTTTCAGTCCAGGGTCCTTAAGGAGATTTTGTGACCCTGAATGTAGTGCTCTCTGGGGTACGTATGGGGAAAGGTGGTCTCAAAGGTAGACAGATCCCAGGCCATATAGGGCTTTAAAGGTTATAACCAGCACCTTGAAGCGAATCCGGAACACCACAGGCAACCAGTGTAACGCTTTCAGCACAGGCTGAATGTGCTCCAGTACAGGAAGCTCCATTAACAACCTGGCTGCTTGCGTTTTGCACCAGTTGCAGCCTTCAAAGTTGAGTCAAGGGCAGCCCTATGTAGAGGGCATTACAGTAGTCTATTCTTGAGGTGACCGTCGCATGGATCACTGTTGCAAAATCGTTGCGCTCCAGGTACAGTGCCAACTGCCTTATCCACCTAAGATGGTAAAATGTGGATTTGGCAGTGGCTGCTACCTGGGCCTCCATTATCAGCAAAGGCTCCAGGAGCACCCCCAAGCTCTTGACCCTCAATGCTGGTGCTAATAGTGTCCCATCAAAGGCCAGCAAGGGGATTTCCCTACCCAGGCTGCTGCGACTCAGGCACAGGACCTCTGTCTTCACTGGATTCAATTTCAATTGACCGCCTGAGCCATTTCACTAGGGCTTGCAATGAAAGGTCCAGATCTTCCTGGGTGCAGCTGGACCGGCCTCCCAACAATAGATAGAGCTGGGTGTCATCTGCATAATGATGGAAACCCAGCCCGTATCTTCAGACAATCTGGGCAAAGGGACACATGTAGATGTTAAACATCAGGGAGAGGACTGCCCCCTGAGGGACCCCACATACAATAGGATGCCTCTGGGACAACTGCTCCCCTATAGCCACCCTTTTTCACCGACCTTGGAGAAAAGAGGTAAGCCACTGAAGGGCAGACCCCTGAATCCCCATGTCGATGAGGTGGTGGGACAGAAGCTTCACAGCCAATTTCCAATTCCTTATCATTTGGTCTGCTTTGTGGCAAGTTTATAAGCATCTAAATCATGCTAAATAATTGGGCCATGCGAGAATTTGCAGACGCAATCTGGTTTCCAAAGTAGGCCTTCTTTGCAGCCTTAACTGCCATCTCATTGGACATTTATGAACAGCCTATAAGATGTTCTTGATGCTTCATTGTGGGCACACCGCCATTGCCTCTCTAGCCATCTTAGTTGCTGTTTCATCAGCCACAATTCCAGGGTATACCTTGATGCAAGCCGTGAATGCAGCAAAGAGGGCGCCGGGGAGCGATCTCGTCGATGGCTGCAGAACGTTGCTGATGTCAAATCTCTGCTAGTTCATCCAATGAGTCACCAGGGGGCCAAGGATTCCACAGAGCCATTTGAAGTCACATAGGGTTCATCTGGCTTCGCAGGCAAGCCAAAATATGCTCACCAACTAAACAGGGTTGTCGCAGCAAAACCATATGGTACTTCAGGGCGTAGTAGTCCAACCATGCACTGCCTTGGCAGTCATCCGGTCCACCGTAACTCCTGCCACAAAGATCAGATCCAGCATGTGCCCAACCTGATGGGTGGTAGCTGTTACATATTGGGAGAGTCCCAGTGTGCCCATGGATGACACCAGGTCCGTTGCCTCATCTCGTAACAGCCATGCAGACTTTATGCCAATAATCATTGGGGATGGGAGTGCCCGGAAGGAGTAAGCCTCCTGTATAAGTAGTGCCACCCCTCCCCCCTGCTTGCTATTCCATGACTGGTAAAGGACTGAGTACCCAGGTGGAGCCATTTGAGAGAGAGCTAGTCTCTCCATCTCGCATCCAGGTCTCGCTCATGCAGGCCAGGTCCATTGTCTGCTCCTGCGGGAAATCTCTTATTATTAATCGACGTGGCATTGCACAACACCAGGGACGGAGGTGGATAATTTCTCTTCGCCCCGCTACCATCAAGATGGGACATAGGCTGGAAGGAGAGCATTTCCATATCTCAGTCTCCTTTAGGGGTGTCTATTCAGTTCAACCGAACCGAATAGACCGCTGAATACCCCTGATTCGTAAGTATACGGCATCGTATACTTCCGAATCAAATTGGAAGGCATTATGCAGGATCTGTATACGGCTCCCCGTATACTTCCGAATCAATATTTGGAAGTATATGGAACTCAATGTAAAAGGCGGGAAAGGAGCTTCGGCAGTCTCAGGGAAGCTGCTTGCCTCCTTTCCAACCTTTGGAAGCCTTTTCCCACCTCTCCCATAGCCTCCCTGGAATCTGAGAGGGAGAGGGAGGGGGAGAGGAGCCCCAGCAGCCAATCCAAAGCAAGCATTTGCAAAATGCATTGCAAATGCATGCTTTGCAGGGCTGCTGTGTAGCTGATGGCTGGGCTAATCCCCCAGCCATCAGCAACATTGTTGTTCTTTTGTTTACTTGGGCATCCAAGTAGACATTGTTCTCTGGCCAATCACAGAGCAGTAGTATTTTTTTAAACTGCTCTGTGTAGTGCCAGAGAACCTTTTTAAGGAGTCTGCCTGGCTGGACTCCATTCCATTGCTGCTGTGTTGGTGTGAGAGAGAGATTGTGCTGCACTGGCCCTTGGCCTCAGCTGCTGCTGCTCTCTCTCAGCCTTGCCTGATCTGCCTGGAGAAGACATCTAAGGTAAGGCAGTCTTGGGATTCTTGCTTTTATTTTAGTTAGGATAAAAGTTAAAGGACTTTTTAAGACTCAGAGTCCCTTTACTTATCCAGATTTGGGTGGGTGGGTAGTTTATTTGGGATTAGGGTAAGGAGGTTCTGCTGGGGATGGGGGCCTGGGGTGGGGGGGTTGCCAATTTGTCTATATCTTACTTTAATGAGAGGACTTTTAAAAGCGCAGTGTCTTTTTACTTTTCCTGATTTGGGTGGCTTGGATATCTGGGGTTAGGGTGAAGGTTTTTTGGGGGGGAGGGGTTGGTTAAGTGCCTGTATTGTTAAAAGCCAAGTTTTTTACTGTTTTAAAAGCATTCTATGTTTGATTTGTTGCTGCTGTGTTGCGCTGCTGTTGTTCCTTTTCTCTTGGGGGGGGCTGTTTGGCCTAATTTTTATTGCTAAAAATTTCAGGTTTTTTAACAGTTGAGTTTGTTGGCCTTTCCTCAGTTGGATTTGTTTGGATCTGTTGTTTTTGGTTTTGCATCCTGCCCTGTTATCCCTTTTCCTGGTTCTGGTTTTGGGGAGGGGGGTGTTGACTGATTTGGCCTGAGGTTTTTTATTGTTAAAAAGTTCAGTTTTTTAGCAGTTGAGTTTGTTGGCCTTTTCTCAGTTAGATTTGTTTGGATCTGTTGCTGTTGGTTTTGCATCCTATCCTGTTGTCTCTTTTCCTGGTTCTGTTTTTTTTTTGGGGGGGGGGTTAAAAGTTAAGTTTCTTTCTGTCACGTTTTGGGTTTTTTTAATTACTTCTGGTTGGTGTGAGGGGGTTGGTGTGTGGGCTGTGTGGAGTGGGTCACTTTCATGTTTTTATAGAGCTATTTTTGGAGTCTGAGGGTGCTTTCGGTTTGGCTAGGGCCAGTAAATAGGTTGCCCCACTAATAAGGGTGCTTTTAGGGACTATGTTTTTTAAATTTAAAACAAAATTAATCCAGTTTAGGGCTTTACCTTCTTTCAAAATTCAAATAGGCCAGATAGGGGCAATTTAAAAAGATTTTAAGTTTCTCATAAAAAGCAGTGTGACTACTAGACCACATCAGGCTCCCTTTTAAAGAGACTAGGGTTGCAGTGCACGTTGCTTTCAGCCACTGGAAGCCGGTGCATCCTTAGATTTCCATAGGGTAAACCACAGCTTTTCTCTAGCTCTAGGGGGCACCTGATTTCTAGTTTGCAGGGAAATCCGGTTTGTCCCAGGATCTAGTTAGTTTAACTAGGAGGATATAACAAGGATAACCTTCATCTCAGGGTAGCCTTTTAAAAACTGTAGCCAGGTAGAGGCAGGATCACCTAGTCTCCTAAACTTTACCAGACTACTACTACCCCAACCAAAAAAACAAAGAAAAGTTTTGGTGAGAGGGTTTTTTAAAAGAGGTCGGGGCACCTTTTGGTTCAGGGTACAGTGTAGTGAGTTAGGTTTGTAAAAAACCTCACTCTCAGTTCAGGTTGTGTGAGACTGGCCAAGGGTGACATGAGTGACAGGCAGCAGAAGAGGGGCCATGGGGGCAAGGCGAAGGAGAAGACTAGAGGGGCAGAGGGGAGGGGAAGGACCCAGTTTCCCCCCCACCTGTGCGTAGGGCCACTCCACAGCCGCCTTCCAGCACTCCAACCTCTGGCCGGAGTGTTATGAAGAAGGCCCGCCTTGGGCCCTTCATTGAGGCTGCAGCTGGGGCACCCCAGCAGAGGTGCCATTAGGTGCTGCCACTGAACAGTGGTCTGCTGCTCTGGCAGTCTCTCCTCCAGCTGATGTTGCTTGGCCTCAGCAGCCAGAGGAGGGGCAGAAAGAGCAGCCCTCCTTGGAGATGAGCTTTGGGGACAGTTTTCTGTCCAAAACGATCACCCCAAGAGGGTGCAGAGTGTTGTGCAGGAGCTGGAGAAGAAGCTGGTTGAGGAGGACCAGCTTCCTACTTCGATTCCTTCGGGCACCAGCAGTCCTTCAGGGGATGGCCAGGAGGGGAGGCTGCATGGGGTGGAGGGGGAAGAGATGGAGACACACGAGGTTTGCTCAATTTGTTAATTTTGCTATTCTGTCATTGGATCTCATGACCTCATAGGTTTTCCAAGGCAATAGAAGAAAAGAAAAGAGGTAGTTTGCTATTGCTTGCATCTGTGTGTAGGAAAACTAGAGTTGCTCGGATGTTTTCCATCCAAGTACTAATCAGGGATGACCCTGATTAGATTTCCAGCTCTGATGAGACTGGGCCAGCCTGGTTAAGGTGACCCCTCTCCCAATTCAAAAGACATACACAAACATAAGGAAACATCAACCTGCTCATGCCAAGGGCTGCAGTCTGAGAGTTAATCTCATAGAACTTAGTCGACTTACTTCTGAGCAGGCATGGTAGACATACATAGTAAGAATACTAGTTTGTCCCCCTCTTTACCCTGAACCTCTGTGGTGGCCTATGGCCCTCTCTCTTAGCCCCCCACCCCCAATTCTGGAGCCCTCAATGATTACCTACGTTTTCCTAGAACATGAGCTAGCCCTGCATTAAAAATATTTAAATATTTATCGAGGGTTCAGTCCGTTCCTAATTTTTTCATTCCGAGTATCTCAGTGAATCAACTTCCCAAAAGTTGTCATTGAAGAAACCTTCTAATGCTTTGGTGAAATAAAAACTCTTTCCCCCGAGATTAGGCTGGTTTCTGATGGGACATTTTATTAACCAGGCTGTTTTTCATAACTTAAGCAGATACTTTGAATGAGGAAACCTATACCCTCAAGTAGAGGTTGAAGGAAGTTCAGGAACAGAAGAGAAAGACACACACACACAGAGAAAGAAAGAAAGAAAGAAAGAAAGAAAGAAAGAAAGAAAGAAAGAAAGAAAGAAAGAAAGAAAGAAAGAAAGAAAGAAAGAAAGAAAGAAAGAAAGAAAGAAAGAAAGAAAGAAAGAAAGAAAGAAAGAAAGAAAGAAAGTCTATACTCTCCATCTTCTGGTTTAATATGTATCTCATAGATATATCAAAAGAGATATACAATAAGATGACTTTTTAAAAAAAAGCAAAAAGAATAACAGAAACAGATGCCCTAACAGTAGCTCTCCCCACGAATGGGGCAAAATTCACAAATTGTACTTTGTGTTTTGGTTTCTGCCCATTTTTACTGTTAATGAACTAAGCTGAGATACAATGCATGGGGGTTCTTTCTGCACTGAGTGGCCTTTATTGTTTTAACAACACTCTTCAGCATAATTACAGAGTTAGAAGGCTGCAGAGAACAGAGCTGGAGTATAGGACAACATAACTAAACAGGAGAGGACCTATGGAGCTCAGCAGAGAATTGTTGGAATCAGGCAGTGAAGGGTGGATGAAGGGTCCTGAATAGTCAAAGTCTTTTCTATGCATGCACCAAGGATATGAATTCCTCAAAACTTATTTTGATATCTCCATCTCCAGCTTTCAAGAAATCATTGGTTTCTTTCTCAGTCAAATCCCGGCTTCCTGACTTAAAATTTTGCAAAACCCTCTTTAATTCATTTTTCCCAATATAGCCATTTTTATCAATGTCCAGAATGTTGAAAACTTTCCGCCATTTTCCCTTCATCCCTATCATTTCACTGATTGATAGCAGCTCCCATCTCTTTCCTCATATCATCCACACTGAGCAGATCAGTCATCGCCATCCTTGTAACTATCGAAAGTGCTCCAGGAATAGCTGCTAGATTTGAAAGGTGCTGTAAGAAAGGTCCAGATAGAATTGCATGGTTGAGATTACAAAATGGTTTTCCATGAATATTGGAGAAAAGGACATTCTTTCTCCACATGAGATAACTGGCAATGTAGACTTTTATTTGTACTGTTAGAATATCTGCCATGTAAGATAGTTTAGAAAACTATTTATGTAATTTCAAAAATACCCATAGTAATTAACTCCTACAAATGACATAGCTAATAACCAGGAAGAGGTAAAACTACACAATTACTTGTTTTCGATAAGATCCTAAGCTCACATTTCAAATGCCTTTGAACCAAAAGGGCTAAACATTTTTTGGAAGTTAACAAGGAAGAGAATGTTGACATCTGTATTTAAATCAGTTGACATCAGAAATTAATCCCTGTTAACATCACATCTTCATTTCATTTTACATACCCTGTGAATCTCAAGGAGGTTCAAGTAGAGAATTTAATGAGAACTCCAAGATGGTGAGAAAGTCATAGTCCTTTGATAAAAAAAATCTTTCATTTGTGAGAATTACTGGTAGATCAATGACAAAATCTATAGCCATGCCTTCCTCACAATGCAGTAATATTACCTTGGAGGCCTAAACTGGTGCTCCAGATTTTGTAAGCTATTATTGAGGGACTCTTTTAGAAACTTAGAAGCAAATGTGCCAAAGACCATATGCCAATGAAAAGGACATTGTTGATCATGTGCACAATGCACAGGAGATGTGCAATACTCACTAGTATTAAATTGAAAAAAATCCTAAATTAAAACAAAAAGCCCCAAGTAGTTATTATTGATCTTTATTGATACCTTCTGAAAAAATTACATATTGAATAATATATACCTCGTCTTCTATCTTGTTCCCTACCACAGTTCATACTCAGGTTTTCCAAATTTAACTTTTTTATTTATTTAAGACCATTGAACTCAATGACAATATAGCTTGCAACTTGGGTACACCTGTTGGTCATCCCAAACACCCAAAGTCTCCCATCAAAACTCATTTTCAAAGAAGGGATTCCCATGATGATCTCGTGAAGAAAGAGGACAGAAACATAGCCATCCGATGCTACAAGGAAGGAATCCTAAAGGCATATTATAGGAACTAACCACCCTCACATGAAGGCCTCAGTTCATTAAGAGATTCAACTTCCTTTCTGTTCCTCAGACACTCTGCCATGGCAGAGTGTGGCACCCATGAAAAGGAGGACTGGCTGGGTCTATGCTATGGTAGAGAGCATGGGGAAGCCAAAGGAAAGAAAGAGGACACCTTTAAATGCCCCCCTTAGCTTTCCCAGATGCCCTGCCACAGCAGGAATCCTGGGAAGCAAATGAGGGTGTGTAAAGACGCCTCCTGCAATGACTGGAAAGACATCCATTGGAGCGGTCCATAACCCGCTATTTGACTCGATGCCTTTCCAGCCATTGAAAAAGTCAACTTCAGTTGGAAGTGGAGGGGACTGAAACTCAGCATTTCCACAGCTGAAAAGGCATCCAGCCTAACAGCTGGGTGTGAGCCAGATCTCTTGTTAGGCAAGATGACTTTCCAAGCATCCCACCGTTTGGAAATGGAGGGGATTGAAATAGACTTTTTTGATGGCCAGAAAGGCATCCAGCATCCAGCGGGGAAAGGCATGCAGGCTAATGGCGGGGAACATTTTTTCAAGTCGAATCACAACAAAGAATCTGATTCGGCTTCTAGGGAGCCCAAATAATTCTGTATAGGCATAGAAGAGGGTTTTTTCTGTTGTTGCTCAGTTGAGCCAAATCCACATCCCTAAAGAAGAATAAAAAGTAGCCTTACCTCTTCCCCCTTGAGAGTTTGGGAAACGAGAAATAAAAGAAAAACAGCAGTGAGAGCCTGACGTTTCATCATAACTTCTCTTGGGTGCTTTCAAGTGTGCAATCACTGAAGAGAATACTGGGGACCTTTAGCATCTCTATTTATCCCACCAGTCTGTTCATAAATTCCAAGCACATTTGGCCCATGCGTAATACCCCCATTGTCAAGAAGACAACACGCTTTTGCCAACACAGAAAGGTTAGCTTCTCAAAACTACCATCATGCAGGCTTCCTGTTCCGGTGTCAGCACAGCAAGATCAAGGGGGAATCGCAGCTCTTGCGACCCCCCTCAAATAGCACGGATTGAGGGGGTCCAGATGCCCGGATAGTCAAAGGAACTACAGAAAAGGAGTCTGAGCATGGGGAGTGACAAAATCCAGAGTTTTCAGTGTTAGCTGAGCCCTGGGATTTTTTGTCCATCCTGAGGCCTCACCACTGCAGTCGCCATTTTGATTGGCACCAGCTGTAACTACCAGCAACAGAACCATCTGATGTTAAAGCTTTTTTCTACTACAATCAGCAAGTAAGTCCTTTTTGCAATATTACCCACCAGCTAAACTTTTACTATAATACCAGACTTGACTGTTCAGGAAGGAGACCTAAGATTCTGCCCCCCCCCCCCCGAAGATTGGCTTTCAAACGTAAAAGAACCCACTTGCAATAACTATTATTTTAAATAGAAGAAACTGCAATGAATATTTATATATGAATTGATCTGCTACAAAATTAAACAATGCAGTAATTGAACTTACAATACAACACAATACAATACGATGAAAGACTCAATGCAGCTTTCTGTGTGAGAAATTTATCTTGTGATTTGTCTGGACTGAAGTAATTTCAATTGGAATTCAGGAGAAGAAAAAAAATTAACAGAAATTTGGAAGGATTTGCTAATTGGGACTTTAGCTTAGAATTCTAGTCTTAATTGCTTTGCTATTGGAGTGATACATACTGAGGGAAGATGAAGTATCAAACTGAAGTGAATACTTCAGTTGGCCCCTTTCCTGGAACATGGCGACCTAGCAACAGTATCCATGCAACGGTCACCTCGAGGTTGGACTACTGTAATGTCCTCTACATGGGGCTGCCCCTGTACCGAACTCGGAAACTGCAGCTGGTGCAGAATGCAGTGGCCAGGCTGTTAGTGGGACTACCACGGTGGGAGCACATGCAGCCTAGGCTGCGGGAGCTGCACTGGCTGCCAATTGTGTTCCGAGTTCGTTACAAGGTGCTGGTTATTACCTTTAAAGCCCTATATGGCCGAGGACCTGCCTACCTTAGGGACCGCCTCTCTCCATATATTCCCCAGAGAGCACTGAGATCTAGCTCCCAAAATCTTTTAAAAATCCCTGGACCAAGAGAGGCCAAATTGAAAACAACGTGAGAGCAGGCCTTCTCAGTAACGGCTCCTCACTGGTGGAACCAATTACCAGCAGAGGTTCGAGCCCTGCGGGACTACAATCAGTTCCGCAGGGCCTGTAAAACCACCCTTTTTCAAATGGCCTTTCAAGACTGAATCTTGAAATGACATCCAGCCAGCTGACATACATCCGTTAGGTTTTGTACTATAGCACCTTAATTGTAAGTGTAATAGTTTTTATTTATTTATTTAATGGATTTTAATGTATTTTACTGTATAATGTATTTTAATCATGGTATTTTCCATGTCTGTGAGCTGCCCTGAGCCTGCTTCGGCGGGGAGGGAGGGATACAAATAAAATTATTATTATTATTATTATTATTATTATTATTATTATTATTATTATTATTATTATTATTATTATTATTATTATTATTACTCAAAAGAACTTTATGGCCACCGTCTTTCCTATTCAGCAGGGAATTGGCCTTTTAGCAGAGCTCATAACAGATCATGTACAAAGCTTCTTGACAAATGTGACAAAGCTGAAAATATACAGGTTTTGACATTCCAAGTAGCACAGAGCTGGAAGAGGTGCATATACAAGTGCTTGAGAATAGATTGTTTAAATGTGAAATGGAAGAGGAACATGTTCTTTTGTAGCAGAAAGAGAAAGTACAAACCATCGAGATAAAGAAAGGGGAGAGTGGCATTGACATGGCTTGCAAGCTTGTTGCAGAATCAGTGAGGACTAGAAGAGACAACTTTGCTGATTCAAGCAAAACCTGCAGGACTGTTGCAAGATTTCAGCCCCTTCCCAACCGGGCCACTAATAGTGGCTAAGGACGGGGGCCACTGCTGGAGAGCCAGTTTGGTGTAGTGGTTAAGTGTGAGGACTCTTATCTGGGAGAACCGGGTTTGATTCCCCACTCCTCCACTTTCACCTGCTAGCATGGCCTTGGGTCAGCCATAGCTCTGGCAGAGGTTGTCCTTGAAAGGGCAGCTGCTGTGAGAGCCCTCTCCAGCCCCACCCACCTCACAGGGTGTCTGTTGTGGGGGAGGAAGGTAAAGGAGATTGTGAGCCGCTCTGAGACTCTTCGGAGTGGAGGGCGGGATATAAATCCAATATCTTCTTCTTCTTCTTCTGCCCTGGAAGGAGGGGAGGCTAATGAGTCTTTCCGGGCATCTGGGGATCGGCTGAGGGTGGGTGGGGGGTGGAGCACTGAGGCTACATAGTTCTAGTCCCACCCCAAGCTACGTAGTTGCTTTTTGGCTCTCAGCCAGGACAGACACAGTTTTTGTGCTCTCCCTGTGGCTGAGAGCAACAGAGCTGGGCCAGTGAGTTTGCACAGCATGGGAGCGAGGTGTGCGGTGGTGGTAGGCACAGTATCGCATTGGTGCGGCAGTGACTGCCAGCATAAGGCATGGGACTCCAGGTGACTATGGACCAGGAGCAGTCCATCTCAAGGATCAGCTGTAGCGGTGCTGTGACACTGGGTGATAGTGAAGGTAAGTCTCCAATGCCACAGCAAGCACTGCCAAACATGGACATGGGGGCCATGGGGTCAGCCTCCAGTTTTGGGGTAAGCGGTCACGCCAGGTATGGCTGCACCCATTTATTGACACCCCCTACCCCATATGGGTCTGTCCCTTTTCAGTCCCTCCCTTTCGGGGACTTGGCCATGCCCTTGGGCCATCACCTTGCTGCTGCCACAGGGGAAATTTTTTT
The DNA here is from genome assembly GCF_032191835.1 of Heteronotia binoei. Classification (NCBI taxonomy): domain Eukaryota; kingdom Metazoa; phylum Chordata; class Lepidosauria; order Squamata; family Gekkonidae; genus Heteronotia; species Heteronotia binoei. The sequence continues at coordinate 37,463,167 of NC_083239.1, forward strand.
ATGGGCCAAGTATGTTGATGTCTTTAGCCTTCTCTACAGGGAGCTGGAGAAGAAGGAAAAAGAGGAGCTAGATGAAAAGGAGAAGTTAAAATGTAGGAAGATTGACGGGACATGGGCCAATTGACTGCCAGGCTTCCTGATCTATGTGAAGGTGAGAGTGTGTGCACAGCCTTTTTGGGCAGCATCGCTATTTCAATATTGTGACATTGTGTACCAGGCATATTCTGATTTTGTTAGGGCTGCCTGGTTACAATATGGTGAAGGCTTAAGCATGCGGGCTGCAATTAACTCCAGCCTCCCCTGGGACAAATAAACCAGCAGCTGTGGCTGCACTTGATGTCTCCAGCTAAACCTAATGCAGGGGACAGATCTGATAGTGGTCATCTAGTCCATAAACAGGTCAATGTGGTGGCAGCCCGTGCTCCAGCAGGCCAGTTGGTTCAACCCCAACTGTTGTGCTGGGAATATACATCCCAGGAAGGCTGCAAGTTCAAGCATGAATGCCCACTATGTGGAGGGTCACACACCTTCTCAGCTTGCAGCAAGGCTAGGCCAAAAGGGGGTACCAAGTGCCCAGGAATGCTTTCCAGACCTCTGGTAAAGGGACCCAGTCCCATACGACTGAGGGTACTTAGGCAGTTGCTGAGGGGTTACCCCATTCCTGGGGATAAGCTTTATCTGTTGGATGGTTTTACTTATGGTTCTCAGATTCCATTTCAGGGCCCTAGGGTCCCATTTATGGCTTCCAATTTGTGTTCAGTTCAGGGCATGGAGCACATAGTGCTGGTAAAGTTGGCAAAAGAGCGTGCAGAGGGCTGAGTTGTTTGCCCTTTTAATGCTCCCCCCAGTGCCTAGTCTTCACGCAGCTTCTCTTGTATTTCTTCCTGTCATTTATCACTTGTCTTGGCAGCTCTTTTATTATTTTGACTCTACTCCCTTCTACTGCCAAGACAAGTGATAAATGACAGGAAGAAATACAAGAGATTAACAGAGAAGCTGCGTGCAGAGGGTACGAGATACAGGTGGATACTACCCGAGGGTTTGGGCTTTGAACGACGTGGAAGAAGGGTTACAATAAGGAATGAGCAAGAGATGTACGGGTTTTTTTTGAAGAGAATAAAGATTCTGCATCATAATGGAGTACAAGTTATTATCCTGGAAATGGACTAAGTTCACCACAAAAACGAAAAGCAACATTTCATTGGATTAAAAAGCAAAAATGTAATATAATTTGTTTACAGGAAGTTCATATACAACAAAAGGATTATAAATTTTTGTGGAATAAACAGTTGGGATTAGAATTTTTCTCATTGGCAGATCAAAAGAAAAGGGGTGTGGTCTTTTACATCAAAGAACAATTAGAACCCAAATTGATATTTAAAGATAAAGATGGAAGATGTATAGCAGTGGAAGTGATGATGGATGCAAAGAAAACGTTGTTATTACGATTATATGCGACCCAATGGAGCAAAAGATACCTTTTTTAAAGACATTAATCGACAGTTGGATGAAATGTCATATGACCAGATCCTGATGATGGGTGATTTTAATGGAACAATACAAAATAATATAGATAGATCTGGCCAAAAGAGGAATGATAAAGAAGGAAGACTGCCAAAATCATTTTTTGAGTTGGTTAACCAAGAAAGCTTGGAAGATATTTGGAGAAAATTTAATCCTGAAGTAAGAGACTATACTTTCTTTTCAGCAAGACATTAACACTTTTTCCAGAATAGATATGTTATGGGGCTCTAAAAGCTTGGGCCTCATAACTAGAAAAGTGGAGATTCTACCAAAGGTTTGTGCAGATCATAACCCAATATGTTGGATTACAAAATTGCAAAAAAACCAAAAAGATGGAGAATAAATGAGGATTTGCTACAAAATAAAGATATTGTGACTTTTCTAGAAAAGGAAACTACAGCGTTCTTTCAAATAAATGACACTGATGATATAGAATTCCAGATGGTTTGGGATACTTATAAAGCAGTAATGAGAGGACTATTAATCACATTGAATAATAAAGATAAGGGGCCAAAGAAAAGCAGATGTTAGATATACAAAATGAAATAAAGAAAAAAGAAGGGGGACTAAGAAAAAGACCAGGGAAAAAGAAATTAATAAGGGAAATCACAATATTACAATCCCAAGTAAGACATTTGTTGAATAAAGAACTAGAATGGAACATAAAAAGTTTGCAACAGAAATCGTTTGACGGTGCGAACAAACCTGGGAAGTATTTAGCCTGGCAACTGAAGAAAAAGAAAGAAAAGAAAATCATCAACAAAATTGTGGCAAACGGAAAAGAGATAATGGATCAAGAAGGAATTAAAAGAGAATTTTAAAAATATTATGCAAATTTATTTAAAAGGGTGAAAATCAAAAAAGAAAAAATGGAAGAATATCTACGAAATATTAAAATAGCACCCCTGACTGAGTATATGAAAAAGATTTTGAATGACCCAATAGAAAAAATTGAAATTGAAGCAGCAATAAATGTAATGAAAGTAGGTAAGGCTCCCGGGTCGGATGGATATACAACTAAATTTTATAAAACTCTTAAAGATGAGATAGTACCAAAATTGCAAAAATTGTTGAATATGATAAGAATAAAAGGGGAAATTCCAAATACTTGGAAAGAAGCTGTAATTTCGTTGATTCCTAAGGAAGATAGAGATGTCACAAATGTAAAGAACTATAGACCAATTTCATTACTAAATAATGATTATAAGATTTACACAAGAATCTTGGCAGAACGACTTAAGCAATATTTGATTAACTTTATAAAGGAAGATCAAGTGGGATTCCTTCCTAAAAGGCAAATAAGAGACAATGTAAGAACTGTTGTAAATATTGTAGAATATTATGAGAAGCATCCAGAAAAAGAGGCGGCATTATTTTTTGTAGATGCAGAAAAAGCCTTTGACAAGACAAGGATGTCCGCTTTCACCATTGTTGTTTATAATGACTCTTGAAATTTTGTTAAGGCAAATACAAGAAGATAAAGAGATAGAAGGATTGAAAATTAGAGGATTTTCTTATAAATATAAAGCATTTGCAGATGATATTGTGTTCATAACTGAGAATCCGATTCAAGTGGTACCTTTGTTGATAGCTAAGATAAAAGAATACGGAGAAATGGCAGGACTATATATAAATAAAGAGAAGTCGAAATTTTTATGCAAAAATATGCAACCAAATAGACAGAAAGAATTGCAGACTTTGACGGGATGTGAAGTTACTTCTAAAGTTAAATATTTAGGTCTAGAAATAACTATGAAGAATATCGATTTGTATAAAAACAATTATGAAAAGTTATGGTGTAAGATGGACAAAGATATGATGAAATGGAATAGACTTAATTTGTCCTTGTTGAGTAGGATTGCTGCAATTAAGGTGAACATTTTGCCAAGAATAATGTATTTGTTCCAAACTATTCTGATTGTGAAAGATAGCAAACAATTTCACAAATGGCAAAGGAAGATTTCTGAATTTGTATGGGCTGGGAAGAAACCAAGGATTAAGATGAAAATTTTAACAGATGCTAAGGAGAGCGGAGGTTTTCAACTTCCAGATTTAAGACTGTATCATGATGCAGTTTGTTTGACATGGATAAAGGATTGGATGATGTTGTTAAATAAAAAACTTTTATTGTTAGAAGCTCATGGGAACAAATTCGGCTGGCATGCTTATATGTACTATGGGAAAAATAAGATGGACGGTCTTTTTTCTCACCATTATATTAGAAATAATCTACTAAATACATGGATAAAATATAAGAAATATGGTGATGAAAGAAAGTTGCTTTGGATAGTGCCAGCAGAAGTAATAAAAATAACAGCTGAATCTGATGAAGAGAGAGGGATGTCATATAACCAACTGCTAAAGATTCAAGGTGATAAGGTTGAATTAAAATCTGCAGAAGAGTTAAACAACAAGTATGACTGGTTTCAAATGCAACAAATAAAAAGCTTGATGGAAAATAATATTAAATCTGTTGGAATTAGACGTGAGCAAACGGAATTGGAAAAGGTTCTGCTTGGAGATAATGAAAAATTAATATCGAAAATATATAAACTATTGTTGAAATGGTCTACAGAAGAAGAAGTAGTAAAATCTCAAATGATTAAATGGGCAATTATTGTAAACAAGGAAATACAAATGGATACATGGGAATATCTTTGGAAGAACTCGATGAAAATATCAACATGTCAGAGTATCAAAGAGAACTGTTTCAAGATCAAATCAAAATCAATTCAAAAGAGAGAGGACGATTATAATATGATGGAAGGCTTAAAGATAGCAGCTAAACGTAAAAACTGTGTCGTAATAGGTGATTTTAACTACCCGCAGATTGATTGGGTCAATATGTGTTCTGGTCGAGAGAAAGAGATTGAGTTTCTTGATGCTCTCAATGACTGTGCTATGGAGCAGATGGTCTCAGAACCTACCAGGGGTGGGGCGATTCTGGATTTGGTCCTAAGTAATGCCCAAGACTTGGTGAGAGATGTAAAAGTGATTGCGCCACTTGGGAGCAGTGACCATAATGTTATTGATTCCACGGTTTGTATAAATAGGGAGTTGTCCAAAAAGACCGCCACAACCACGTTTAACTTTAAAAGGGGTAAATACACTGAGATGAGGAGGCATGTGAGGAGGAAACTGAAAGGAAAAGTAAATACGGTCAAAACCCTTGGGGAAGCTTAGATGCTATTTAAAACTATAATCCTAGAAGCTCAGATAAAATACATACCACAAGTTAGGAAAGGCACAAACAGGCATAAGAAAAGGCCTGCGTGGTTAACAAACAAAGTAATGGAAGCTGTAAAAGGTAAGAAGGACTCCTTTAAGCGGTGGAAAACCAGTCCAAGTGAGATTAGTAAAAGGGAACACAGGCTGCGGCAAATCAAATGCAAGACTGTGATCAGGCAGGCAAAAAGGGACTATGAGGAGCATATTGCAAAAAACATAAAGACCAACAATAAAACTTTCTTCAATATATTAGAAGTAGGAAACCAGCCAGGGAGGCAGTGGGGCCCTTGGATGACCATGGGGTAAAAGGATTACTGAAGGAGGATAGGGAAATGGCTGAGAAGGTAAATGAATTTTTTGCCTCCGTCTTCACTGTGGAAGATGAGAACTTTTTGCCCGCCCCAGAACCACTAATTTTGGAAGGGGTATTGAAAGACCTGAGTCAGATTGAGGTGACAAAAGAGGAGGTCCTACAACTGATAGACAAATTAAAAACTAATAAGTCACCGGGTCCGGATGGCATACATCCGAGAGTTCTGAAAGAACTCAAAGTTGAACTTGTGGATCTTCTAACAAAAATCTGTAATCTTTCATTGAAATCTGCCTCCGTTCCTGAGGACTGGAAGGTAGCAAATGTCACCCCCATCTTTAAAAAAGGTTCCAGAGGAGACCCGGGAAATTACAGGCCAGTCAGTCTGACTTCAATACCGGGAAAGTTGGCAGAAACCATTATCAAGGAAAGAATGAGTAGGCACATTGATGAACACGGGTTATTGAGGAAGACTCAGCATGGGTTCTGCAAGGGAAGATCTTGCCTCACTAACCTGTTACATTTCTTTGAGGGGGTGAACAAACATGTGGACAAAGGAGACCCAATAGATGTTGTTTACCTTGACTTCCAGAAAGCTTTTGATAAAGTTCCTCATCAAAAGCTCCTTAGAAAGCTTGAGAGTCATGGAGTAAAAGGATAGGTCCTCTTGTGGATCAAAAACTGGCTGAGTAATAGGAAGCAGAGAGTGAGTATAAATGGGCAGTCTTCGAAGTGGAGGACATTAAGCAGTGGGGTGCCGCAGGGCTCGGTACTGGGTCCCATGCTCTTTAACTTGTTCATAAATGATTTAGAGTTGGGAGTGAGCAGTGAAGTGGCCAAGTTTGCGGATGACACTAAATTGTTCAGGGTGGTGAGAACCAGAGAGGATTGTGAGGAACTCCAAAGGGATCTGTTGAGGCTGGGTGAGTGGGCGTCAACGTGGCAGATGCAGTTCAATGTGGCCAAGTGCAAAGTCATGCACATTGGGGCCAAGAATCCCAGCTACAAATACAAGTTGATGGGGTGTGAACTGGCAGAGACTGACCAAGAGAGAGATCTTGGGGTCGTGGTAGATAACTCACTGAAAATGTCAAGATAGTGTGCATTTGCAATAAAAAAGGCCAACACCATGCTGGGAATTATTAGGAAGGGAATTGAAAACAAATCAGCCAGTATCATAATGCCCCTGTATAAATCGATGCTGCGGTCTCATTTGGAGTACTGTGTGCAGTTCTGGTCGCCGCACCTCAAAAAGGATATTATAGCATTGGAGAAAGTCCAGAGAAGGGCAACTAGAATGATTAAAGGGCTGGAGCACTTTTCCTATTTATTTATTTATTTATTTATTTTTATTTATTTATTTGGTGACTTCTATCCCGCCCTTCCCACGAGTGGCTCAGGGCGGCTTACAACAGCAATAAAACAATAAAACAGTAAAATCAGAGCGAGTTATTACCTCTAAAATCAGACAATTAAAACCTAAAAAACCTTAAAATTAAACATTAAACTATACAGTATAAACACAAAAATCTGGTAGCTACATTATCTCATCAGGCATAGGCTAACCGGAAGAGGGCTGTCTTACAGGCCCTGCGGAACTGAGCAAGAAAGGTTGAAACGCTTGGGACTCTTTAGCTTGGAGAAACGTCGACTGCGGGGTGACATGATAGAGGTTTATAAGATAATGCATGGGATGGAGAAAGTAGAGAAAGAAGTACTTTTCTCCCTTTCTCACAATACAAGAATTCGTGGGCATTCGATGAAATTGCTGAGCAGACAGGTTAAAACGGATAAAAGGAAGTACTTCTTCACCCAAAGGGTGATTAACATGTGGAATTCACTGCCACAGGAGGTGGTGGCGGCCACAAGTATAGCCACCTTCAAGAAGGGTTTAGATAAAAATATGGAGCACAGGTCCATCAGTGGCTATTAGCCACAGTGTATGTGTGTATATAAAATTTTTTGCCACTGTGTGACACAGAGTGTTGGACTTGATGGGCCGTTGGCCTGATCCAACATGGCTTCTCTTATGTTCTTATGTTCTAAGATGATGTATAGGTGGTATATGACTAAAAAAATACTGGCAAAGATGAGTAAAAAGATATCGGATAGATGTTGGAAATGTAAGAAACATGAAGGTTCTTTTTACCATATGTGGTGGACTTGTGGAAAAGCGAAAAAGTTTTGGCAGATGATACAAGAAATATCTCAAATTTTGGGATATGATTTTAAGAAAGTAGCAGAGACTTTTTTATTGGGATTACAAATGGAAAAATTTCCAAAAGAAGATAGAACTTTAATTTGGTACTTGCTCTCAGCTGCTAGGACATTATATGCGCAGTTATGGAAACAAGAAAAAATACCAGAGAAATGGGACTGGATTGTGAAAGTTTTATCATGGAGTGAGATGGATAAACTAACAAGAATTTTAAGAGACTATTATTTGGAAGTGTTTAAGAGGGAATGGAAGAAATTTAGAGGATATATAGAAAAAGAGTTGAATTTGAAAGGATATTGGGCAATTTTTTAACAATGAATTTAAGAAAAAGGGAAAATTGAACTTTGATGGGTTAAGGGTACCTTTATAAGTGAATTATCTATATAACATCGGCGGAAGTCTAGTAAAGAAGGGAGGGGGATTAGAAAAATATCATATGGGTTAGGGATAGGAATGATATAATTTGAGATTGTTACCATATGTTATTAATAAATTAATATGGTAACAATCTCAAATTATATTATAATTATAATTTGAGATTGTTACCATATGTTATTAATAAATTATTAATAACATATGGTAACAATCTCAAATTATATCATTCCTATCCCTAACCCATATGATATTTTTCTAATCCCCCTCCCTCCTTTACTAGACTTCTGCCGATGTTATATACATAATTCACTTATAAAGGTACCCTTGCTTCTTAAACAAGCAAGAATGGAAATACGTCAACAGACAACATAATAACCTTCTAAATAGCAGTAAGAAAAACTTTTTACAGAAAAAGAAGGGAACAAAGCATAAGTAGGCATAGATACCTGATAACAGCATTCTGCCTATCTTTTCTTACATGTCCATTTTCCAAAGTCTTATTGGCGGCTTACTACAGATCCCCATTGCTGCCATTAAAATACAAACCTCAGCTGTCGCATATTAACAGGTTTAAAGGAGACTCACATACAAGCAGCAATCCATAACATTCTACAAAACCAGAACCAACATATTAAATAAAGCAAGAGAGATCATTACACTGCTTTAAACCAAAGGGTACAGTTGTATTAAGACAATGGATCCATCTAGCTTCACTTTGCAACAAGTTCTTATGTATATTTCCCCCTCTATTATTAGTGCCTTCAATTTTCTGGATCACAAAGAATCTCAGCATTTCCACATCATGGCCCGTTTCTGCATAATTTTGGACAAGAGGCACACCTGGGACCTGGTGCCAAACCCTAGAGATATGTTCAAGGATGCGCGTCTTGACCACTCTTCGAGATCAGCCAATGTACATTTTTTTGTACACTCTGCATATCAGAGCGTAAATGACACCCTTAGAGTCACAGTTAGTGCTCTTGCCAAGGTGTGCGTGTTAAACTGTAACCTTGACAATGTGCCTTTAATTGCAATTGCTTTGCCCTGTAGTAAACCCCGCTTTCTTTCAGCTTAGTTGCTATCTATCACATTCTTCTTTGGAACTATCATGTATCCACTATCGCCCTGTGCTCACACAACTCAAGGTCACAGTATCTGGTTCACAGCGAAATTCTTGCCCCTGCAATGAAGGAGGCAGGTTGGGAAAAGAATTCTGGAGGGAGGGAATGCTTTTGGTGCCTAATGCTTGCATGTGTAATGGTTTTTTGCAGGGTATATGTAGGGGCCAGGTGCCCACCAAAAATCAGTATCAGCAATACTCGTCTAGCCTGTCATGTCATTTTCTCAATAAATTGATCTCTTGTATCCACTTGAGTTGTTTAATGGGGAAGAACTTACAGGAGTCCAACAAATGTCATTAGCCCAACAAATGTCATTAAGCCATAACAGAAAAAAACCTTCCCCATGAAGAGTGGCTATGACTCAGTGGAAAAACCCTGTTTTGCATGCAGTTCTCAGGTTTGATCCCCAGGAATTCCAGTTAAAAAGGACTAGGCAGTAGACAGCTGGTCCCCCCCCCCCGTTTTTCACAGAGTTTGCTACGTCATGGTGCGACCGAATTGTCCGGCGGTATAACCGGATGGGCAGGCTGGGCCCACCAACCTCACCAGCCTAAGAGAAGGAAAACTCTAACATCAAACCCGGGCAGATAGAGCTCGTTAATGTAACACCTACCACCTGGAGGACTCGCTGCCGGCGTCCCGGCTTAGTGGGCCATGGCAGATGACCCCCAGGTGAAAGGGTGGAGCCAGTACCGCGCACACTGCACTTCACCTAAAAAATTCCTCTGCGCAGGCCTGAAGGGCATATCCACATACACAACCCACAACGCATCAAGTCCTGCAGCGATGGGCAAGGGGCGAAACAGCAGGTGGAAGGTGCCACTGGAAGCCGCAGTCCCGATCCTGCATGTAGGCGGTTCAGGGTATTGGTCGCCTGATGCTAACCCGGAGACAAAAGCATCTTTCGGCAGCACCCTGAACGACCAAGCACCAACACTGAAGTCCTCAAGCGGGCAGAGGTTACCAGTATCGAGGCACTGCTGTTGAAGACGCAGCTGCGCTGGGCAGGGCATATTTCTAGGATGGAAAACCACCACCTTCCCAAGATTGCCCTGTATGGCGAACTCTCCACCGGCCATCGAAATAGAGGGGCACCAAAGAAGAGGTACAAGGACTCCTTGAAGAAATTCCTTGGCACCTGTCGCATCAACCATCACCAGTGGTCTGACCTAGCCTCAGATCGCAAAGCATGGAGACACACCATCCTCCAGGCTGTCTCTTCCTTTGAGAACGCACGCATAGCTGGTCTTGAGGACAAAAGGAGACTGAGGAAGAATCGCACTGCTGCAGCACCAACCCTAAATCAGACTTTTCCCTGCAGCCACTGTGGCCGGATCTGCCTGTCCCGCATTGGTCTTGTCAGCCACCAGCGAGCCTGCAGCAGACGTGGACTATTGCACCCTTCTTAAATCTTCGTTCGCGAAGCCAAGCCGAGAGAGTTGGGGTTAAATGTGGTAGACTCTAATCTGGAAAACCTAATCTGATTCCCACTCCCGCACATGAAGCCAAACTCAAAAGAGGGGACTGTGTAAAGAAGTATCTGTCAAAACCTACTAGGGCACTCAGTCTAAAAAATACTGCAAATGCTTATTCAAGATACAATACCCAATTTATACATTTAATCACATACGCTGACTCACGCAGAAAAACAATCAACCTTTAAGCAATTTACATAGACTTTTATACACATTCCAATGGCTTCGTAGAGCTCCAATGGTAAAAAAAAAAGTCCAACAGTTCCCTTGAGATGGAACAACACACTGGTAAGTATCCTTTTCCCTATTTGCTTCCAGAGGCACATGTGTGCTGAAGGGACTGAAGCTTGATTCCAAAACTCTAGACGCCAAAGATGATGGAGCAGGAGAAAATTCTCAAAATGGACACCTTGACTTTGATCTGCTTAGGGACATTTTGGCTCTCCCTTAAAGAATGAACTACTCCTGAACTCTTTCAACCTCTCCTTGATGATTTAGGGTTTCTTCATTCAAGTTATCTCCTAATCAGTAAAATATAAAAAATATGGAAAACAGCCCAGTTAATAAATTTCCCATTAGACAGAAGCTAATCTAGAGGCAAGGCATTTTCATTTCACCATAGCATTAGAAGTGTGTCCCTTTAACAGCACATTTGGGAATCTGATTCACTGAGATGCTCAGAATGCAAAACTGAGGCAGGGATTGAACCCTCTATAAATATTGCAAAATTTTAATGCAGGGCCTGTTTATCTTCTAGGCAAACCTAGGTGATCATTGAGAACTCTGGGGGAGGGGGGGCAAAGAGGTCCAAAGGCCATCACGGAGGTTCAGGGTATAGAGCAGGGGTGTCAAACATGCTGCCCGTGGGGCAAACCGGCCCACCCAGGGCTTCAATCAGGCCCGCGGGGCTCTTTTCTCCCCCTCCCCCACTCCTGTCCTCACCCTGTGAAGCTCTGAAGGCTGCGAGGACGTTCCCAGCATCTTCTGCCTTCTCTGTGCAGAGTCTAAGCAAAGCTGCAAAGAAAATGTGGAATGGATTTTCCACTCTGGCTTCTGGGCAGAGCAGAGGTGAACAGCAAATCCACTCCACATTTCCCCTGCAACTTTGTCTATGTGTTTCAGTGGAGAGGAACTTCTCAGTGTTCCTATGGCTAGCTGAAGCTTCCTGGAGTTGTGTCGTTGCAAACCAAGTGTTTATGCCTTGAGCCAATTTTGCCTCTTCTCAGTGGAGTGAGAACTAGTGCCTAGTGAGTTCTCTAACTTGGGAACCCACAGCCAAAGGAGGATACACTGGAGAGTCATTGCTAACCTGAGTAGACCCAGGAGCGGGGGGAAGAAGTTTGCAATGCCTTGCCATTTCATGTTTTCCCAGGCTGAGGGCATATTATTTTTTGAAAATTCTGCTGTGATCTTTGTGCTTTTTTTGATGTTTTATTTTTAAAATTGCATTGCAAAATCCCACTATCTTCCCTTTTCATTTTAAACATAATATTGCAAGAGTTTTAAGCATATTTTAAGTTAAAACATTATATATTTAATTGTGTTGGCCTGTGTCCTCTGTACAGTGGTCCCCAACCTTTTTGGGACCAGTTTTGTGGAAGACAATTTTTCCATGGACTGAGGGGTGGTGGTTTCGGGATGATACAATTGTCCACTTTATTTCTATTAGTTTGGTGTGGTGGTTAAGTGTGTGGACTCTTATCTGGGAGAACCGGGTTTGATTTCCCACTCCTCCACTTGCAGCTGCTGGAATGGCCTTGGGTCAGCCATAGCTCTCGCAGAGTTGTCCTTGAAAGGGCAGCTTCTGGGGAGAGCTCTCTCAGCTCCACCCCCCTCACAGGGTGTCTGTTGTTTGTGTGGGGGAAGGTAAAGGAGATTGTGAGCCGCTCTGAGACTCTGACATTCGAAGTAGAGAGCAGGATATAAATCCAATGTCACCTTATTATTACTACTACTACTACTACATTGTAATATATTATGAAATAATTACACAACTCACGGCCCAAGTGCTAACAGGTCACAGACTGGGACCGGTCCACGGCCTGGGGGTTGGGGACCCTTGCTCTATAAAGTCTACATCTCTGCTATCTGGCATTACATTTTAGGACATGCATGGCTCGGCCCCACAAAGTCCCATTTATGTCAGATCCGGCCTTCCTAACAAATGGGTTTGACACCCCTGATATAGAGGGAGCCAAACCAGCATTCCTATTATGCATGTCTACCATGCCGGTTCAGAAGCAAGTCCTACTAACTTCAATTAGATTTACTCTCAGATTGCAGCCCTTGGCATGAGCTGGTTGAAATTTCATTATGTTTGTGTTTGTATGTTGAATTGAGGGAGGGGGCACCTTGACGGGATGGCCCAGACTGGCTAAGCAGAGTCATCCCTTATTAGTACTTGGAAGGGAAACCACCAAGGAAGTCTAGATTTCCTACACAGAGGCAAGCTTTAGCAAATTATTTCTGGACCCCTATTGCCTTGGAAAATCCAGGGAGTTGCCCTAAGTTGAAAGCAACTTGACAGGAGTTTCTCCCATCAAAGTAATGATTCATAAAGGCTCTTAAAGGGCTGGATGTTCCAAAATAAGAGGCATAGCTTTAAAATCAATCATGTCAAGTATGCTACAGAATGGAAAATGCCAATACCGTGGGACCTTAGTCCTATAAGAAAAGCAAGGAATATATATTTAAAATCCCTAGGAAACTTTTGTTTTTGCTGCCAAGAAAATACATTTTTGTCACTTATAGTGGTATCCTGTGGCTGGCAACTGGCAATAAACTGTTTTTGGTGGGGAACTTCTCTTTTCCATGTCACACCGAGGCCATGACATCACTTTGGCACAATCCAGAAATGATGTCAACAGACCAGGGTGAGGCCCTAGTGATATTTTGTGGCAAAAGCATTGTTAGACATTATGCTGCCATTTATGGATTGCATGGAAGGTGACATCATGGTTATGCATCAGTGTCCTGGCATTTTCCCCACCACCCAGTAAGAAGTCATAGGCAGAGGGCTAGGAGGGTGAGCACTTTTCTGCTAAACTCTACCTAATCCAAGAACACAAGGCTGCTCAGAAAAGATGATTAATGTAATAGTTTTTCATTTTAATATAGCATTCCTCTTGGTTCCAGCAGTGTCTCTCTTACAAAATATTATATATGTTCTCAACTGATATCAAGTATTTGATCTCAGCATAGTTACAACTGCCTGTTTAGTCTTTGCTAGGCATATGGAGTGATTGTGCCTAGATAGAAGCAAAGGCCATGAAAACTGGGTGTGTTACATCAACTGGTATTGTTTGCAGCTGTACAAAAGTCAAAAGATGTAAATCATTTGGATGTTTATTGAAATTTTGTGATTTTACTATAGAACAGGATATAAAGCAGTGGTAGGTAATATATGTGTGTATACAGCGATTATTATTTTCCTAACTGAAGAAAACAATTTAAAATATCTTTAGATCAGATCTATTAATAAATCAAAATATGCCCTAGGCAAGTCACATTAAGTAGTACAACTGAACCATAAAACAAGGGGTATATCTTTGCAGATTGTACTCATGTAGGAAATTATTACAACAAATTAACAATGTTCCTGGAACAGTTTGTTTTCTTATTTCTCCCCCTCCTCTGCTCTTCCCTTTGTTTGTTGACTTAATTGAAATACTTTTTCTACATGAAAGACATGGAAATCCCACCTACATTATATTTTTGTATTATTCTGGTTCAACTGTGGGTCTATAGTTATGAATCTCTAGAATCCATCATCTAGAATTATCATCTCTAGAATCCATCATTTCACATGAACTTCAGATTTGTCCAAAAATTCATGTGATGACGAGGCCTGATTCAACCTATCGAAAGGCTGGCAGGCCCACTACCATTCTTGTTCACTAGGCAGAGTGGCCATATTTGAGTGTTTCAAAGAAAGGAGGATTGTCTTCATAACTTATATCAGTTCAGGGCCTCATTGTATTCCAGTGTCTGGGAATTGTACTGCACAGATAGAAGGCTGAATGGAAAAGGAAAAAAGGAAAGATCCCCACTACTAAACATTTTGCCTCCTTACAATTATCATCTTTCTTAAATAATAACACATTTTGAAGATACCTATCACCAGCTTTAACTTCCCTGCTATAGTCAGAGGTATGCTAAGTAAGAGGAATCAATTTTTGCTCTTGAAAAAGCCAGCAGGAGATGTCATGTCTGGGCAGAACTGGACTGCTCAGATAAGATGGAAGTGGATTTCAGTCATTCTGAGGGATACCACTGAGATTTTTAACTAGAACAAGTTCTGTACTAAAAAGAAGCTCTCATTCTTTAAATGGAAATGTTAGAAAGAGAAATTCTCTCCTTCCTACCTAAACAGAACAATTATCAACAGGTATGTGTGATATCACTTCCTCCATTTCCCTCCTTTTCTTCACAGAAGGCAGCCATGAGGGAGCTGAAGTGACCTGGTGTTAAGGATGATGACAGAGAGGAAGACTTCATTGTCATCCACCACCACCACACAATGTGAGTTTTTGAGGCACTTCACATTGGCTCAATAAATAGTCTGTAATATTGTAGTCTCAATAACGCTCATTTGCATCATAATCTCCCACATCTATGTAGTGCTTCCTATGTAGAAAAGGCCACATGTCTAAAAAGGCTACACTTTATCTACAGGATTAAAGAGAACACATTGGCAGTAAGAATTTATAAAAAAAAAAAAACACTGAAAGGAACTCGTCTTTCCATTTGTGTTCTTTTCATCCTATCCATTTATGAGAAAACTTACCATATGGTCTCTGGCTCCGGAGAAACTTGACTGACAAGTTTCATTTTAGACAAGATAACAGAATATTGGCTAAGGAATTTACTGAGAGAGGCTACCCATTAAAGACTATAAACAGGGCATTGCATAAGGCAGATTCTGTTTGGCAGGAATATCTTTTCAAAGACCGGGAGAGGGAAATACAGAAAAGACTTACTTTGGGTCTTGACTATACCCTGCTTTCTAATCAGATCCGCCACATTATACACTGATATTGGCATATTATTAATGATATCCCAGAATGTGAACTGCTGCCCCATATAGGTTTTTGCAGAACCCAAAATATTAGGGATTTCATTGTACATTGTAAATTTGGGTGTGAGGATGATATAGAGCGGAAAAATCCTGGACATCATCCCTGCGGTCAGTATTTAGTGTGTTCCCAGTCTTATTTATCAAAATTCTTTCTCTGACCTGAAGGTAACATCCAAGAAGGTTCAGCATGGACATTGATTTTTATTCACATTATTAATTTTAAAGTATGCCTCTCTTTTACAGAAAACTTGTTGAAAATGATTAATACATGGCATTTATCATCATAATCAGACAAGCCTTTATTGGCATGTATAGACATAGACAATGGATGGATGAATTACCTCCCTGACATTCCCAGAGATCACCAATCACTTTACATATGATTACTGCTGCCAGACTGTTGGGGTTTTTTTGCCAGGTATTGGAAACAAAATAATGCACCTGAACTACAAGACTGGTTTCTGAAAGTAAAAGAAATTTATACTTTGGTGAGATTAACTGCCTGTCAGAGTAATAGAGATGTACATAGATTAGGTAATTTATCATCGATAGAAACAATGGAGCAGCAAATTGTATAATTTGATTCAATATTACATATTAACAATTGCTGGAATAGGATTCTCTATGTTTACAAGACAGGGTAGATGGCAACTTTGGGAATGTATTTTATGGGTATTTTTCTATAACCGTATTAACATTTTGGCAATGTAAAAAAATACAGATTATATTGCGGGATTTGGTACAATATTCGGGAGGGTAAATTCGCAAGACGAGTAACATGCAGAAGAATCCTGTGCTGCACTTTTCACGGATTACAGTTAAACACTGATGTCTGATGGCTCCACAGTTTTTATATGTTTTTAAATGGAATGAATTTCACTTGCCAAAACATGAGACCATAGAAAAGCCCATTTTATTATACACTGATGATTCAATGTTATCATGTTGTCTTACCAGACTACGAAGATTAATATGGTCCTTCACTAACTATTGTGAACAAGATCAGACAATTCTGTAAAGTCAAAAATATTGCTTTTTACAGAAGTAAGAAGAGATCGAAGACATACATGGATTGTAGTGGTTAATGAAGTATGGTGGGTTAGGTCTTTTAAATATCTTGATGTAAGCCGCAATGTACATTTAATTGGGAATCTTATGCTTGCAGCCTGCAGCGTAGCTGCTAGGCTGCATGAGCAGAGTTTGCTTCCCTGGATGGGAAGACTCAGGGGGTGCCCGTTTCGGCACGCAGAGAAAAAGGCGGGATCTGACAGTTAGACTGTCAGATCTGCGCTCCTCGTCGGCTCCTTCGTCTTGGCAGACGATTGGGCTGAGGCTTTTCTTTTGTTTTTGGTTGGACGTCAGGGTTTGTTGTGGCAGTCGACTGCGCAGCGGCGGGTGAAGCGTTGGCTGGAGCATCGGCGTCGGCTGGAGCATCGGCGTCGGCTGGAGCATCGGCTGCAGTGCTGCGGGCTGGTGGTGGCATTGGAGGCAGTGGAGGATGTGGCGTTGTCCTTCTTGTTGGCTGAGTCTGCCTAGGGTTTGGGGTCTGCTGGGGCAAGGTTTGTGGAGCCCAGGGGTTGGTCTTTCCCCTTTTAATTTTTGGGGGTGCGGGCCGGTGGGGCAACCTGGGTGTTTTCTTATTGCCCTTGAAGTTGGCAGGTGGCCATTTTGGAGAGCCTCTCCCTCCCCCCCTTTTTTTCCTCCTTCTGGGGACATTGGTGTGCAGCAGAGCCTTTTTGTGGCCATTTTGAGTTCCCTTTCTTGTTCCAGGGGGAAGCCATTTTAGAGTGGAGCTGCAGGAGGCCATTTTGTGGTCTTGTGCTTGCTATTTAGATGGCTGGTGGAAAAGGGTCGGGCAAGCCCAAAGGGAAAAAGCCAGCGCCTAAGGCGCCCAAGGCTCCTGCGAAAAGGCCATCACCGCCGTAATCCTCTTCTGATGAGGAGGGTGATATGGTGGTTGATTCCAATATTGCTTGTAGATTTAGAGCATTGGAACAGGCAGCGGGCATTCTTTCTCCAGGTGGGGAGGAAGGTGTGAGGCAATCTAAGAAGGGTAAGCAGGTGAGTATTCTCACCAGGCTGTCTATTCTTGAGGGCAGGTCTGGTGGAGTTGTGCCTGGCAGGGACGCTGGCCTTTGCGGTCCGGATGTGGGTTTGATGGCGGCAGCTGGAGCATCGGGGGTCGGTTTGCCATTGGTTCCTGCTGGATTCAGAGGTAGGTCGGGTGATAATTTACAGGTGGGGCCTGGGCAGGTTTGGCCATGGGGATCATGGAGGCCTGCTGTGGCGGCTGGGCAGGGCACTTCCATGTCAGGCACAGGGGCATCTGCCTCCTCTGCGTTGGATGCATTTCAGAATTGGGCTTGGCCATGTGGGCAAGGCATTCCTAGTGTTTACCTGGGTGCAGGGCATCCTGGCATGGCTGGTTCCTTTATGGGGGCACCCTCAACATATGGGATGGTGCCTTTTGCTGCTTTGCCATTTGGGGAGGTTGCCTTGCCGCTGGGGGACCACTTGCTTCTCACTACTAGGGAAAAATATTAAAAGGGGAGTACGTGGATATTTTTTCTCTTCTCTTTCGGGAGGTTGAGAAAAAAGACAAGGAAGAATTAGATGAGAAAGAGAAGGAAAAATTGAAAAAATGGAAAGTGGACAGGACCTGGGCTAATTGGCTTCCTGGGTTCTGTATTTATGCCGGGATGATTGCGAGGGCGCAGCCGTGGCGGGCAGCATCACTGTTCCAGTATTTGGACATAATTTATAAAGGCTATACGGCCTTTAGTGGACCAGCCTGGTTACAATATGACCAGGAATTTAGGATGAGGGCTGCCCTGTATCCGTCCTTTCAGTGGGATTGGATACATCAGCAGTTTTGGCTACAGGTTATGTCCCCAGCTAGGCCTAATCTGGGTGATCGCTCTGATAGTGGTCACTTGGTGAGTAGGTCATCCACATCTGCTGCTGGTTCATCAGGCTCTCCCCGCAGTGCAGCGGGTCAGGCGGTTCAACCCCACATGCTCTGCTGGGAATTTGGATCTCTTGGGGTATGTAATAGGAAGGCGTGCCAGTTCAAGGATGAGTGCCCCATTTTCCCACTCATTTGACAACTGCCCTAGAGCCCATGGGCGTAAAAATACGAAGAAGCCTGGTGGGAGCAGAGGAACCTTTCCAGCTAAGAAAGGGGCCCAGCCCAATAAGGGTGGGACCTCTTGAGCAGTGGCTGTCAAGATACCCTCGAAGGGTTGATAGTTTGTATTTGTTAGAAGGTTTTAAAGTTGGTTTTAGGATCCCTTCTCAGGGTTCTCGAGTTCCGTTTATGTCAGGAAACCTTAAGTCAGTTCAGGGCTTGGAGCAGGTCGTTAGGGACAAGATTGCAAAAGAGCTGGCTGAGGGAAGGATACTGGGTCCTTTTTCACATCTTCCAGTGAGTACTCTTAGAGTCTCACCTTTGGGTGTGGTGCCTAAAAAGGCGCCTGGTGAATTTCATTTGATTCACCATTTGTCTTTTCCTAAGGGGAAGTCCGCGAATGATGGGATCCTGGAGCACTTATGCTCTGATAGGTACACCAGGTTTGACCAGGCTATTGCCATGGTGAGGCGTTGCGGGGTGGGGGCAGAATTGGCGAAATGTGACATTAAGTCTGTGTTTCGCCTTTTACCTGTCCATCCCGATGATTTTGAGCTTTTAGGGTTTTCTTTTGAGGGTCAATTTTACATGGATAGAGCATTGCCAATGGGCTGCTCTGTGTCATGTTCTGCTTTCGAGCATTTCAGCACATTTTTAGAATGGGCTGTGCGGGAGAAAGTGGGTTTGCAGGATGTCGTTCATTATTTGGATTATGACCTTTTTGTGGGTCCTGAGGGGACTGGGTGTTGTGGGCAGTTGCTGTCTGGCTTTGTTGAGCTGGCAGTGGAGCTTGGGGTTCCTTTAGCGCCTGTGAAAACTGAAGGTCCGACCCAGAGGTAGACCTTTTGGGGGATTGAGATTGACACTATTGCACAGTTGTCTAGGGTGCCTCTTCAGAAAATAGTGAAGCTGAGGGCTAGGATTTATACCTTTCTTCTTAAAAGGAAGGTTATTTTGTTGGAGTTGCAGCAGCTAGTTGGGCACCTCAACTTTGCTTGCAAAGTGGTTGCTCCTGGGAGGACTTTTCTTAGAAGGCTGTGCGATGTATGGCAGGGTTACGCTTGCCTCAGCATAGAACTAGGGTCCCCTGCAGCATGAGGAATGATTTGAGGGTTTGGCAGGAATTTTTGGAGTCCTTTAATGGAGTCGCTTTTTGGAGGGACGACATGAGGCTCAAAGCTGAGCTCCAGGTCATGTCTGATGCTGCTGAAACTTTGGATTTTGGAGTTTATTTCTGGGGACATTGGTGCGCGGATGGGCATAGGTAGGAGTGAACCGAGATCTTACATTTTTCAAGTTCTTTCCCATTTTAGCCACGGTTTGGCTGTGGGGGAAGGATATGGCCAATCACACTGTTCATTTTTGGTGTGATAATATGGCGGTTGTTCATGTCATTAATTCCCTTTCATCCAAATCTGGCCGGGTTATGAGATTGGTGAGGGCCTTCACTCTGCGCTGTTTGCGGCTTAACATTTTGTTTTTAGCCAAGCATGTTCCTGGGATGAGTAACGGGGTGGCTGACGCTCTATCTCATAAACAGATGGAGAGGTTTTGTCAGCTGTCCCCAGATGCCGACAGAGAGCCAGTGCCAATGCCTCAGGAGCTATGGATGATTGGAGAGCCGAGGCCTGCAGAGTGATAGGTCTAGCCATTGCGCCCAGCACCAGGAAGTCTTATGAACGGGCTGTGTGGCAGTTTGAAGACTTTAGGGCTGAGGTAGAATATTGCAGGGTTTGGCCCCTTCCGGTGGAGCATTTGCTCCATTACTGTGTTTCACTGCGAGGTAAGGGGTTGGCTGTGAGATCTATTAGGGGGCGCCTGTCTGCATTGGCTTTTGTCAGTAAGGCGCTGGGTTATAGGGAAGAAACAGCTGACTTTCATATTTGAAAGATGCTGGAGGGGTGGGCCAGAGAGGCCGGTCCCAGGATTGATATGTGGAATCCTGTGTCTCCTTCAATTCTGCGGGGTTTGGGACGTGGTGTGTGCTTCGTCATTTGAAGCATGTTTGTTTCACACTGCATCTTTGTTAGCCTTTTGGGGGGGCTCTTAGAGTAAGTAAGCTGGTGGCACAGTCTAAAAACGATATTTCCAGTAAGGCTCTGTTGTTAAGGGATCTGCAGCTATTTGCGGGTAAGGCAGTCATCACTGTCCGTCGCTCTAAGATGGATCAGTTGCAGAAGGGTACGGTGTTCGAGTTGGATAGTTGTTCAGAGCTTGAGCTGTGTCCAGTTACTGAGTTGGCTGCTTATTTGGCAGTTAGGTGGCCCATGGAGGGTTTTTTGTTTATACATTTGAATGGTTGCCTGTTGACGAAGCATCAGTTTTGGGCAGTAACGTCACAGGCTTTGGGTGAGTTGGGGTTGTCTGGGGTGCGGTTTGGGACCCACTCCTTTAGAATTGGGGCAGCCTCAACAGCAGCTGCCATGTGGTATCCTTCCACCTCCAATCAGAGATTGGGCAGGTGGCATTCATCGGTCTATAAGGCCTACGTGCGATCTTTTATTAGGCCATGAGTGACTTGGTGGCTGTTTATTATTGGTTCTGTTCTTAACTGTTGTTTCTCTTTAGATGCTGCTGTTCCTGGCCAGAGGAGCTGAGTTCTCGTATGCGGCCATAGCCACATGTTTTGGGCCGCTCATCAGGCACGGAGAACTGCAGTTGGCTCTCAGCTGGGACTCAGCCAACATGTGTGTATCAAATGGCCGGGGCGCCGGGGCCTTCAGTGGCCGGGCCTGCTGCCTTTGTTGTTTAAAGATAGTGTGGGTCCTCCTCAGGTTTTAATTGTTCACCTGGGAGGTAACAATCTGGGACTCTTAAAGGGCAAGGCCTTAGTTTGGCAGGCCCGGGATGATTTCCAGCACATTCGGGAGCGATGGCCTGGGACCACCATAATTTGGTCAGCCATGCTGCCCCGCCTGGTGTGGCATTGTGCTTGGGACCCTGCAGCTATAGAAAAGGCCCGGTATAAGGCTAATAAGGAGATCAGGAAGGTGCTGGAAAAGGGGTTGGGCCACTATTTGCTCCATCCGGACATTTTGTTGAAATTTCTTGACCTCTACAGAGGAGATGGGGTCCATCTCTCGGAAATGGTAATATGCTTTTCCTGAGAGATTTGCGGCAAGGGTTGCTGGTGGCTTTGGGCCTCCCGGTGGGCGCTAAGCCCTAAGTAGAGACTTGGCCTTAGTAGTGGCAGGTTTTTGATGTTTAGGGCACTATGCGGCTAGGGGAGGACTGTGAAGCATCCCCCTTTTGGGGAATTTGGGGTCTGGCATGATTATCCTTGGGGTTTGAAGACCCGGGTTTGGAGAATGCAGACTGTCCAGGAGGCTCGGCTAGAGGGTGCCTTTCTGTCAAGACGTGCATCTGGGTTTGGGCCCTCTGGTGCGTGCCTCCCTGCTGGACCTGCCTGGAGGGAGCTGAGTAACACTCAGCTCCGACTGGGGGGCTGGGTCTCTCGCCTGTTATTTTAAACATTTATTTGATGTCATTCTATAGCTCACAGTATTAACTAGAACCTTGAGACTTAGAACAAGGGGTATATTCTTAATGATTGTACTCACATAGGAAATTACCACAACAAACGTCACCATTTCCAGAACATGGATTTGCTTTACAGTTTATTCTCCGATCTCTTTTTTTTCTTTCCCCTCTTTTTTCCCTTTGTCTGTTTACTTATTTGAAATACATTTCTCTACATACAAATTTAGGAAAGACTAAGATTTTCTTGACTAGGGTTTTCTCATCTTTTACAGAGAAAAAGTATTTCCATCCCATCTCTGTTCTATTTGTTGCAATCATGTGATGCAGCTCTTCACAGAGGATAATAGTTTATTATATTATATGAAACAGGGTAATTTTTCCACTTCACTGAGTAAGGCTATAATAGAAAAATGGAATATCATATGATGCCTAAAGAAAGTAATTTCTTCATCAGGTTTTGGGATGGGCATGAATTTTAGTTGGTATGTGATTCATGAGACAGTGTTTGGGGAAGGGCACCTGGCACGAACATTCCACTTTGTTGCTTTTTGTAGTGGTTCATTAATGGATACATTTCCAGAAAGATTGTCTCCACTCAAATTGTTTACTAAACTCAGAAGCAACAGGGGGGTGGAATTCTCCCTCCTTGGAAACACCAATAGGAGCTCTCCAAAGCTTAACAGGCCCTGATGGCTGCCAATAACAGAGTTCCCATTCTGCTCTCTGGGACCAGGTAGATATTCAGCTCAGCTCCACACCTTTTTGTCTGCCATCTCTTCTCATTGCAGTTACACCTAAAGGCTGGGAACTTGTTATAAACTGAGTACATTCATTTATTCTCTCCTTTTTGTGATCTCTTCTCCCCTGCAGGGGTTTGGATGTTAGGTGGACTCAGGGCTTTAAGCCACTCCATCTCTGTGGTCATGCTGAGCAGAGGGGTTTAGCTACTGGATATCTTGACTGAATGAGGACCCATGTTTTATACCCTCCTGATTGTGTGAACCGATTTCCCTGCTAGGATTTGGGTGAGAAGTGTACTCAGAGATTGTGGTCATGCAAGAGAGGTTGGGTCAGATGACATCTTATGTGATTAGTAAGCCAGGGAATCTGTATTGGCAGTCTTGAAAGGTCTTGGTGAGGTAGCCCCTCACTATCACTTCTTCCAAATCCTCTGTTCTTGCACACCCATCATCCCTGCCACTGCTGACTTCCTGGATCACTACTGACAACCAGCCATGGGGCTTCTTACTTGTTGGGCTCTATGAAGTAGAGGTGCTGGGATGGCACTCCTACTCCCCAGACCCTTCTACCCACTCTTCCCTTTGGCCACATTTTTTGGCCTATAGCCTCTGCAGTCTTTGCAAAGCTCATGGCTTCATTGCATGAGCTCTGCATTCAGGAGAGAAATGCTGCTTTGTGGGGAAGGGGCTGTCACAATCTACAAAGACCAGTTTGCATTGCCTTTTATTGCAGTGAGGATGCAATCTGGTGTTGATGCCCACCTGCCAACTCTTTGCCAAGTCCCTGACCTCTGGGAGGACAATCAGCTCCTGTGCAGATTCCAGTGCCCTATCCATCCCTCAAATCAGGGGGTTGACATGGACCAGGCTGGCTGTATGGGCACATAGCCAATCAGTGGTGTCCTGGAAGAGATTGAGGATATGCATGATTTGGAAGAGGGTCAGCCAGTCATTGATGCTGAGCTCCTCTTCCCCATGCAGAATGATCATGGAGGAGAGAAAATCATGCATGGTGCCTTTCTGCTTCACCAAACGTGCTATCATGGCATATGTGTTCCTCATCACCCTCCCCCTGTTTCTTGTACAACAGAAAGACAGATTTCATCTTGCATGAGAAGTCTCATGCAAGGAGTGAATCTCAATGGAGATAGCATCCCAGGTGGCCTTGACAGTCTCTCCAGCATCAGAACATTCTTCACTACCAGCTGAAACAGAAGATGCCCTTGAGATACACATGCTTCATTGTTTCCAGAATGCTGGCACCAGTGTCCATGACTATGGACTTTTGGCTGGGGCCCCAGAGTCACTAAGATTGTCCTGAATGTGCCAAAGGAAGCCCTCTAAATGGACTATACGAGGAAACTCCATTGAACAGGTACAGATATCTTGGTATATATTTCCACTATAATGTTAATTGGGCCACTTATATTAAGGAAGTTGTAAGAGCTATGAAAAGCAGTGAATCTGCAATCTCTTGCTTTTTCTATACTAAAGGAAATCAAGTTATATGTGCTGTTCTTAGTATTCGCCTTCCCAAGATTGCCCTGTATGGCGAACTCTCCACCGGCCATCGAAATAGAGGGGCACCAAAGAAGAGGTACAAGGACTCCCTGAAGAAATCCCTTAGCACCTGTCACATCAACCATCACCAGTGGTCTGACCTAGCCTCAGATCGCAAAGCATGGAGGCACACCATCCACCAGGCTGTCTCTTCCTTTGAGAACACACGCATAGCTGGTCTTGAGGACAAAAGGAGATTGAGGAAGAATCGCACTGCTACAGGACCAACGCTAAATCAGACTTTTCCCTGCAGCCGCTGTGGCCAGACCTGCCTGTCCCACATTGGTCTTGTCAGCCACCAGCGAGCCTGCAGCAAACGTGGACTATTGCACCCTTCTTAAATCTTCGTTCGCGAAGCCAAGCCGAGAGAGAGAGAGAGTGTTCAACTATAAATTATGTGCCAAACTATTATATAGTGCCCCAATTTGGATTTCTGCCCTTAACAAAATGGTCAAAAGAGTCCAATCTAAATTTCTTAGGAAAGTTTTAGGGCTTCCAGTTTGCATATCTTATGTGGCAATATGCCTTGAGACAAACCAGAGGCATTTAGCCACCAAGGCATATATCTCAACTTTCAAAAAATAAAATCTGTATAATGCCTATACAGCATTATTTGGGCTCCCCATATGTTCCCCACCCCTGCTTTAAACAATAAATGAAAAAGGCTATCTGAAACTGCAGCTTGCTCAGGACCAGGGGTCTCAACAGACACCTCCCCTGCCATTCAATGGATGAGCAACCCAGCCCTCAGCTGGAGATATACACCACAGCTCCAACCAGGCTGACTGAGCAAGGAGTAAAACCCAGAAGGTTCAACCACAAGTCATACAACTCAATAGAAAGAACTTCCAGGTAAGCCCCCAAAGGACAGTCTACATTCTCCCACCCCGGGTCATCCAACCCAAAGGTTGATCCTGCCAGACCCCTAACCCAACAAAAGCGATGCTTTTTGGTCCTCCCCTAGCTGCATAATATTATCAGCCAGAAAAAACCTGCCATAACTAAAGTGACCAACCTTTTTAACAGCACCTCCCTATAGCCATTTCCACAATCCATTGACATGCTATGCAGTGTAGGCGAAAAAACACCCCAGCAATTGAGTCAATAAGCTTGGGATGAAAAAATTCCTACCCAGTTTCTCAAACCATGAAGCGACCAGCAAATGCCTATATAACAGAGTGGGAGGGAGGGCAGATTGCAAGACAGAGACTGGCGTGGGCCAGGGAGTTGCTGCCGTTACTGCAGCAAATTCTGCCCGTGCCAACATGTTCCCAGAATTGCCAATCTGTCTTCCCCCTTCCTCTAGGGGAGCAAAGGAGCAAAGCCCTACAGTGAGGCTGCTGGTTTTTAGGGACAAATTCATTAACATTCAACAAGATCTTCAGTGAACTTTGAAGGAAGGACTTGCAAAATTTCTATGGATCGGGAATGTTTTTTCAAACTAGACCAAACTTGATCATTTGAGAATTCCATACTATTAATAGGATTAGCAGTGATTTTCTTTCCCTTGAAAACTCCGGGAAGCATAGTTCTGAGAAAAGAGGAAGGGTTTTTTTAGGAGAGAATTCTCAGCACCTGAACAAGAGTTTCCAGGATGCTTCATCAGAAGCCATGAGAAGCTTATCTCAAACCCAAAATTCTGAGTTATACAAAATCTTTTAGAATAAGATATTGGGGGGGGGGGGGGTGGCATGCTCAGCTGAGAGGAAGACGCGTTTTGTTTGAGCTCCCGGTAGAATGCTAAAGGGAATTAAGTATTCCTTCTTCTGGTGATAAAAATAATAAAGCTTTGAAGACATTAATATAAGCTGGTGATAGTTGTGAAGTGGGAGTAAAGCTGTCTGGAATTTGGCTAGAGGATAAGGTTAAAACTAATTGGTGTGCTGAGAGAAATGGCAATGGCGACTTCGGACTCAGAAGCAAAATGTGAAGATAAGGTAATAAAACCGAAAGACTTTCAATTAGAAGTAAAGAAAACAGTCGAAGGTGCCAAACATAGCATTATCAAAGCAGTAACAAAGATACTGGATGAAAAAATAACTAATTTAGCAGAGGCCGTTGAAGCCATGGCAGAGACTGTGAATAGTGCATGGGAAATGGCGCAGTTAAATGAGAAGAAAATTAACTTGTTGCAAAAACAGTCCAGACAGTTGAAAAAGCAAAATAAATACTTTAAAGATAAACTGATGGACTTGGAAAATCGGGCCAGAAGGTCAAATTTGCGGTTGAAAAATATTCCAGAAACGGAGGACATGGATAATGTGATTGAATGGATGGCTAAAATGCTCCCGGACTTAGGTATTTCAAGGGAAGTTTTGGATCGTATTCATCGAGTTGGGAAGCAGACAGCTGAGTGGAGGTGGCCGAGAGATGTGGTAATGTGCTTTGGAAAATATATATTAAAGGAGCAAGTGCTTAAAGGCATGACGGCCTTGGATAGGCACGATAAGTTACTGTATAATGATAAGAAAGTGTTGGTTTTTGAAGATTTATCACAGGAAACAATTAACAGGAAGAAAAAGTTAAGCGTGTTTACCAAGGTGCTGCAGGATAAAGGAATGAAATACAGCTGGAGAATGGCACCCTTTGCTCTGAAAATGGTGCACGAAGGAGTAGAGTTGTATGCAGAAGATCAGAAGCAGATGGAGGAGCTCTTTAAATGTGTGGGACTGCAGCTGCCTAAGGATTACAAGCAATTCCCTGACTGGGAGTCAGAAGGGAAAAATAGTTTGGAAGAGGAAATGGGGAACACTCAGAAACAGAAGAGGGGGAAAAAAGAAGGATGAAAAAAAGACTTGGGACTTCAGAGAAAGGACTAAGACTAAGAAATAATTAAGGAAAGATGGACTAAGGAAGAAGGAAAGAAGATAAAAGAACCGGAGTAGCTCAACATGAACAGTTTTTTGGGGGTTGTTTTTTGTTGTTGTTGTTGTTCTTTTTGAGTTTACAGGGTGGGAGAGATGTCTTTTTTCTCTCCCCCCCCCAATATGGATGTCAGTGGTAGCTGGATGTCTGATGTGTTTGGTGGTATGAATGGGAAGAAGAGGTGTAGATGGTGGCTGATTGGGATGATGTTGGTATGTTTGGATGGTGTGATTGGGGTATGGTTGGATGATTGGGATCTAAGGAGTGAATGGGTGGATTATGAATGGAGTAAGAAGGTGTGTGAATGCATATTGGGAAGAATTCTTTATACAAGAATTCTTGCCACGAGCATTGGCATATTGCATTTCTCTTGGATGGGTAGAATTGGTAATGGAGTGTAGGTGGCGGGTAGATAAGCAACATCAGGTGGGGTTGGTTAAGGGTTGTTGGGGTTTAGAATTCCAGGCTGATAGAGAACAGAAGAGATATGGGGAAGAGCTATGGTTAGGTATAATATGACAAAAAATGTTAATGCTATATGTACAACTCTTAATGTTAGAGGGCTAGGAAATCCAGTGAAACGGGCAAGAGTTGGGAGATATATTCAAGAATCAAAAGCAGATGTGGTGTTTTTGCAGGAGGTATATAATGGGGGGGAAAGAGAGATGAATTTTCCTGGATTTGGGAAAGGTAAGAAATTTATTGCTCCAGGCTCCTCAAAGGGCAGAGGTGTGGGAATAGTATTTAATTCTAAAATAGATTTTGTTGAAGATAAAGTAATGAGAGATAAGGATGGAAGGTTTATTTTTGTACAGGGTCATTTGGAGGGAGAGCCGGTGGCTTTAGCTTCTTTGTACCTCCCTAATGTGCATCAGTTGAATGTATTGTACAGATATTTGCAGAAGTTTGAAAAATTTTCGCCCTATACTAAAATAATAGGGGGGGGGGGGCGTTAATATTAACTTGCAAGGGAAAGGCAATGTTAAAAAAAGAAAGGCAGAGAAATTTAAAAGAGTGTGCGGGAAATTTGGTCTGCTAGAATTATGGATGGAAATGTTTCCTAATGATGATGTGTATTCTTTTTACTCTGCCGTTCATGGAACTTATTCAAGATTGGATGGAATCTAAGTCCCTCAAGAAATGAGGAATTGGGTAAAAGATATGGAGATTGGAATGATTAAGATTACTGATCATGCCCCTGTTTCAGCCTTTTTGCAAATAGGTAATTGTAATAGATCTTATAATTAGAAGTTTAATCCATGGTTAGTGGCCAATGAAGAAAGTAAGTGTAATATTAAAAATGCAATGGAAAGATATTTTGAGGAAAATAGGAAATCAGATACTTCATTAACAATAATATGGGAAGCAATGAAAGCCACTATTAGAGGTGTGTGTGTACAGAATTTGGTGAGACTGAAGAAAGGTAAAGATAGGAAGATTAAAGACGTAGAAGAAGTTAGAGTATTGGAGGAGAAATTTAGGAAATCTAAGAAGAAGGAGGATAAAGAACAAGTAGTTAGGAAAAGGAAAGAGTTGAATGTATTGGATGTTAATAGGACTACGTTAAAATTAACAGACAGAAGTACTATGAGTTCGAAGGGAAAGGAGGAAGAATTTTAGCAAATAAAATTAAGAATTCTCAGGTAAGGAAAAATATTAAGGCAATTAGGAATGATATAGGGTTTTGGGAAACTGAACCTAAAATGATACTGGATAATTTTATAGAATTTTATGATAAATTGTATGCAAATAAAGGGATTAAAAATGATGATATAGAAAAATTCTGTGAGGGGTTGGAATTTTTAGAATTAAGGGAAGATAGTAGGAAAGAATTAGATAAGGATATAACGGAAGAAGAAGTTAAGATGGCTATAGATTCTATGAATATGCAATCTGCACCTGGACTGGATGGTTTTAATGCGGTATTTTATAAGCATTTTAAGGATATATTGGTGCCTCATGTGACTAAATTGTTTCAAGGAATTTTGGATGGATCTCCTACACTGCCTACATGGTTGGAGTCGAGATTGGTGTTAATTCCGAAACCTGGGAAAGATCAGACTTTAAGGGATTTATATAGGCCAATTTCTATCACTAGTATGGATTATCGAATATTTGCAAAAGTTATGGCAATGAGATTTAAAAAATGTATAACACAATTGATAGGGAATGATCAATTCAGGTTTATGCCTCAAAAGAATTTAGTAGAGGCAGTTAGGAAGGTGATGGGTATGGTTTATTTAGCTAAAAATAAGGATTTGCCGCTTACGCTTTTGGCGTTGGATATTTATAAGGCCTTTGATTCTGTGGATTGGACGTACATGAAGATTATATTTCAAAAGTATAGGTTTGAGGAGAAATTTCAAAATATGATTGAGGCAATATATTCTAAATCCAAGGCGTTGATAGGAGTTGGTGGATCAGTAGAGGGATATGTTCAGGTAATGAGTGGTACGAAGCAGGGATGCCCTTTATCCCCTATGTTATTTATTTTAGCATTGAAACCGTTAGTGAATAAATTAAAAAAGTACAAAAGAATTATAGGCTTTGAAGTTCCAGGGAAAGGGAAAATAGATTGGAATCTCTTAACAATGTATGCAGATGACATGATGGTGACAATTAAGGATGTGGAGCCCGCAGTGGCACCTTTAAAAAAGATATTACAGGAATTTGAGGAAGTGTCAGGGTTAAAAGTGAATTTTTCAAAATCTTCGATGATGTGTGTTAATGTAAAACCAGGGTTACAATTAGCAGCTTCAAAAATTTTGGGTATTCCCATAGCAAATAAAATGGTGAAATATCTAGGGGTAAATATTCCTAGGAATATTAAAAAAATATTTGAGTATAATTATAAAAGAATCTGGAGTGGAATTCAAGTTAAAATGAGAGACTGGAGGAAGAGGAAAGAATCAATTAGTACAAGGAATGCTATGGTTAAAATGTTTCTAGTTCCTAGGTTGACTTATTTATTTTATGTATTGCCTTGGCATATACCAGAACACGTACTGAAGAGGTGGCAAGGAGATATAGATAGATTTGGTTTTGCATCAAAAAAACCCAAGGACAGCTAGTAGGTATAGATATTATGGTATTAAAGATGGGGGATGGGAGATTCCCAATATAATTTACTATTATGATGCATATCAATTAAGGCACTTAATGACTTGGTTGGAGGGAGAGCTAGGAGAAGAGCTGAACGGGATAGAAAAGGAAAATTTAGAGGTAGTAGGGAGGAAAGGAAAGTTTATTTGATAGAACGAAAAGGAGGAAGAAGATAGGTGATAAATTATCAACCTTTATGGGGCCCAGTAGGGTATGGGAGAAGTGGAAAAAAGAACTCGCTCCGGAGATATCATCTATTACTAAAATGTGGTATTATGATAAATTTGCTCCATTAAGGGGATCACTGTCAAAGGAAGTAGGAGATAAACTGAAGAGGATTACGATTCGAGAATTGAAAGAGGTTTGGGGTACTGATGGGGTAAAGAAAGAGGAGTATAATATTTTGAATAATATTAATTGGTTGTTAAAAAGTCAAATCTCCTCATTGTTGAAGGAGGAAGAACTTAAAAATATTGGTAAAAGAATTAATACTCCCTTTGAAAAATTGGTGAAAGAGTATGGAGAAGATAAGTCAAAAATAGTTTCAAAATTGTATAAGATTTTATTAGGTACAGGGAAATCCCCGAGAGAATTTTTGAAGGAATATTGGGAAACAGATATTGAAGATAAAATTTTAGATGAAGATTGGGAGAGGATTTTTAGATTACATCCCTTTGCTATAACATCTAGGTTAATGCAGGAGCAGGGATTGAAGATGATACAGAAATGGTATTATACACCCATTAAGATGTATTATATTTCTAAATCAGGGAGTAAAAATTGTTGGAGGAAATGTGGAGAAATTGGAACTTTCAGTCACATGTGGTGGGATTGTCCCTTAGTGAAAAAATTCTGGGTGCAGGTTGGCATAGAGATGACAAAGATTATGGGAAGAAAAATAAGTATATCTAAAGCAATGGCAATTATTAATTTGGATGGTGTGGGATTAAGATCAAAAGAGGATAGTAAATGGATTAATTTGATGTTAGTAGCAGCAAGACAAGTGATAGCAAGGAATTGGAAAGAAGCTGAGGAACTGACAATTAATCATTGGAGGGATAAAATGAATAATATAATAATACTGGAGTATTTAACGATGAAGATATGAAGAATGAACGGATTAAAGGTTAGGGAACAGGAGGAGGGCTGGTTTAGAAAGATGGTGAGGTATTTGGAAAAGTTTAAACAATTTAAGATGATTGGTTGGTTAATAAGAAAATGAATGGATAAGAAGTTTAAATAGAGTGATGGAGTTGTATTTGGATGAAATGTTAATAGTTATAAATATATGGAATATTATAATGTATTTATGGCCTGGGACTCTCACAGAGGTGGAGTGGTGTTGGAATATATAACAATAAAATTATTTTTAAAAAAAGAATAAGATATTTTGGCTCAGATAATAAATGAGATTTACAGAGGGGGGTTTTTGCGTAAATTTAGTGTAATTTGATGTCCTCAAATTGTATCTCTTTCTGAACTCCATGTGAGGGTGATTAGTTCCAATAATGTGCCTTTAAGATTCTTTGCTTGTGGCATCAGATGGCAATATAGCTGTCCTCTTTCTTCAGGAGATCATCACAGGAATCCGTTCTTTGAAAATCAGTTTGATGGGAGACTGTGTGTTTGGGATGACCAACAGGTGTACCTAAGTTGCAAGCCATATTGTCTTCTAACTCAGATTATGTCAAATATTGAGTTAAATCGTCTTAAATAAAAAAAAGTTTAATTTGGAAAACCTGAGGATGAACCATAGAAAGGAACAAGATAGAAGTTTAGGTGTATGTTATACAATATGCAGATTTTTCAGATGGTATCAATAAACATCAAGAAGAAGAAGATTTAATTTATATCCCGCCCTATACTCTGAAAATTCAGAGTCTCAGAGTGGTCACAATCGCCTTTACCTCCCCCCCCCCCAACAGACACCCTATGAGTTAGGTGGGACTGAGAGGGCTCTCACAGAAGCTGCCCTTTCAACGACAACTCTGAGATAGCTATGACTGACCCAAGGCCATTCCAGCAGGTGCAAGTGGAGGAGTGGGGAATCAAATCTGGTTCTCCCATATCAGAGCCAATGCACTTAACCACTACACCAAACTGGCTCTCTCAAAAATAACTACTTGGGGCTTTTTTGTTTTAATTTAATTTTTTTTTTCAATTTAATGTTGGTATTATTTATTTTATTTTTATTTATTTTATTCAATTTTTAGCTCGCCCTTCCCATAGGACAGGTTCAAGGTGGATCTCCTACACATCTATCTATTGTACACATGATCAGCACTGTTCTTTTCATTGGAATATGGTCTTTGGCGCATTTTGCTTCTCAGTTTCTAAAATAGTCCCTCAGTAATCACTTACAAAATCTCGTGCACCAGTTTAGGCCTCCAAGGTAATATTGCTGCACTGTGAGGAAGGCATGACTATAGATTTTATGTCATGGATCTACCAGTAATTCCCACAGATGAAAGATATTCTTTTCAAAAGAGCATGACTTTCTCATCACATTGGGGTACTCATTAAATGCTCTACTTGTTTCTTCGTCACAGGACATGTAAAATGAAATGAAGATGTGATGTTAACAGGATTAATTTTTGCTGACCTCATAATACAGATGTCAACAGATGTGAACTTCCAGAAAATGTTTAGCCCTTTTGGTCCAAAGGCACTTGAAATGTGAGCTTAGGCTCTTATCAACAAGTAAATGTGTAGTTTTACCTCTTCCCGGTAAAGGAATGTCATTTGTAGGGGTTAATTACTGTTGGTATTTTTTAAACTGCAGAAATAGTTTTCTAAACTTTCTTAGGTGGCAGATGTTCTAACAGAACAAATAAATGTCTACATTGCCAGTTATCTCATGGAAAACCATTTTGAAATCTCAAGTATGCATTCTATCTTGACCTTTCTTTTAGCACCTTTCAAATCCAACAGCTATTCCTGGAGCACTTTTGATAGTTGGAAGGATGGCGATTACTGATGGCCTCAGTGTGGATGATATGAATAAAGTGATGGGATCTGCTGTCAAGAAGACAGTAAAATGGTGGAGATGAAGATACAAGAACAATGGCAGAAAGTCTTCGACATTCTGGACATCGATAAAAATGGCTATATTGGGGAAAATGCATTAAAGGGTTTTTTGCAAAATTTTGAGTTAGAAAGCCGGGATTTGACTCTCTTGAAAGCTGGAGATGCAGATGGAGATGGCAAAGTAAGTTTTGAGGAATTAATATGCTTGATGAGCCAGTTTGGTGTAGTGGTTAAGTGTGCGGACTCTTATCTGGGAGAACCGGGTTTGATTCCCCACTCCTCCACTTGCACCTGCTGGAATGGCCTTGGGTCAGCCATAGCTCTGGCAGAGGTTGTCCTTGAAAGGGCAGCTGCTGTGAGAGCCCTCTCCAGCCCCACCCACCTCACAGGGTGTCTGTTGTGGGGGAGGAAGGTAAAGGAGATTGTGAGCCGCTCTGAGACTCTTCGGAGTGGAGGGCGGGATATAAATCCAATGTCTTCTTGGTGCATTCATAGAAAAAGGCTTTGACCAGTCAGGACCCTTCATCCACCATTCAGTACCTGATTCCACCAGTTCTCTGCTGAGCTCCATAGGTCCTCTCCTGTTTAGTTATGTTGCCTTATACTCCAACTCTGTTCTCTGCAGCCTTCTAACTCTGTAATTGTGCTGAAGGGAGCTGCTGAAGCAATAAAGGTCACATCAATGCAGAATAAAAATGTGTATTGTTCATTAACTGTAGCAATGGGCAGAAACCAAACAACAAAGTACAATTTGTGAATTTTGCCCCATTTGGTTTGTGAACAAAGGTTTTTTGATGAGTCTACCATGACAAATTTCCATAAAATTTTAAAGCAGTTTGTTGCAGTTTGTGGCAATTCATTGGTAGAGCAGAAAGCTTTCTTCTTTCTTTTCCTCACCAGAAGCACTTCTTCCTTCAGCAGTTTCTTTAAAATTTAAAGGGACTACACGGGAAAGCCCAAAGCAGACAAGCAACAGGGTTCCCTTTGTGGAGAAAGGCAGAATATACATGGAGAAAATATGTGACAT
Source organism: Heteronotia binoei (assembly GCF_032191835.1). Lineage (NCBI taxonomy): Eukaryota > Metazoa > Chordata > Lepidosauria > Squamata > Gekkonidae > Heteronotia > Heteronotia binoei. Next base: position 37,497,423 of record NC_083239.1, read on the forward strand.
GAAGGGCATATAAAAGGTAGATTGGTGGGTGGATGTGAAGAAGGGAAGGAAATGGGTAAAGTTGAGGACATGAAAGTTGAGGATATGGAAATAGTTTGAGGAGTGGATGGAGGACAAAGTGAGGTGCTCCCTGCAAGTCTTTGCAGGTTACTTCCAGTGAAAATGGGCCCAGCTACAATTTTTCTTGTAAGAGGCTGCCAAGGAGAGGAAGGAAGGAAGGAAGGAAGGAAGGAAGGAAGGAAGGAAGGAAGGAAGGAAGGAAGGAAGGAAGGAAGGAAGGAAGGAAGGAAGGAAGGAAGGAAGGAAGGAAGGAAGGAAGGAAGGAAGGAAGGAGGCACATAATCTGTTTAACTGTTGGGTAGAAAGTAGAGAAGGAAACAGGAAAAGGGGAAAGGCTAGGATGATGTCAGGGGAGAGAAAGAGGAAAGGACAATAAGATCCCCACTCATACCCTTGCGAGGATCCACTTTTTCATTGATCTGTCTGCACAGTGGATTTGTACTAAACTGACATTAAGTGTTGTGGCAATTATTTGAGTAGTGAAAACACACATACACACAAACAGGGAAAATGGGACTATTTTAGTATGCCTCTCACTGGAATGAAGTGAGGAATATAACACCTAGCCTCATCCAAACAAAATGCCCAAGAAGAGAAAATAATAATATTGGGAAACTCCTGTCCATAAGTCCTGTTAAGGCATTTTCCAAGCTCCTCATTTGAATCCAATGACTTTGGGCAACTTCATTGTGAACAGGATGATTTTGTAATTTTTTATCTTTAGTTCCTTCTTTTCAACACCCCTCCCACCTTCTGGTTGAGTTGGAAGAACTCAGGGATCTCCATTTTGATTTATAACTGAAAGGAGACTAGACTCTCAAAAGCTTATACTCTCCAAATCAAGTTGTTCTCTAAAATGCTATTGGACTTGAATCAAGTATCTACAATGTAAAACTGGCAAAATGAGACCTGGAGCACAAAGTACAGGACCACACTTCCCTACATAGACATGAAAGGTGATAATTCTCTACTATGGGAGAAATGTGCCTGATTCCACAAGGAGCATTGACTTATTTCCTCACAGCCTTCCAACAGGCAAAATCTGATGAGAAAGATGATATACATCTATCAGCAGAGTTGAAATACTCATAGTTGATGGGTTTGCTATAGTCTATATAAAATAATAATAAGCCTGCTTCAGCGGGGACGGCAGGGTATAAATAAAAAATTATTATTATTATAAACAAAGTTAATATTTCATAATTCTGGATATTTCTTGAAAAAGCTTGTTTTACACACTGTGGAAAGAGTGGTCTAATAGGATAATCCTCAGTATCTTATATATATGCCTCAGAAGAAGAATTTGGGATTCTTAGAAAACTTGTATTCCTTCCTTTAAAGCTCACTGAAAATTTTAGAAAATGTTTATGAAACATGGCACTTCCAAAAGAGAAAAAGGTAGCCTTAACTGTTGCCCCTTGACATTTGGGCAAAGAAGAAAGGCAAAAAGAATGGCAGAAAGAACCTGAAGTTTCATCTTGGCTTCTCTTGAGGTCTCTGTGAGGTCTCTGATGTGAAGACTGGGGTCCTTCATAAGAACATAAGAGAAGCCATGTTAGATCAGGCCAATGGCCCATCCAGTCCAACCCTCTGAGTCACACAGTGGCCAAAAAAAAATTATATATATACATACATATACATACACACACACACACACACACACACACATATATATATATACACACTGTGGCTAATAGCCACTGATGGACCTCTGCTCCATATTTTTATCTAACTCCCTCTTGAAGGTGGCTATACTTGTGGCCACCACCACCTCCTGTGGCAGTGAATTCCACATGTTAATCACCCTTTGGGTGAAGAAGTACTTCCTTTTATCCGTTTTAACCTGTCTGCTCAGCAATTTCATCGAATGCCCACGAGTTCTTGTATTGTGAGAAAGGGAGAAAAGTACTTCTTTCTCTACTTTCTCCATCCCATGCATTATCTTGTAAACCTCTATCATGTCACCCCCGCAGTCGACGTTTCTCCAAGCTAAAGAGCCCAAAGCGTTTCAACCTTTCTTCATAGGGAAAGTGTTCCAACCCTTTAATCATTCTAGTTGCCCTTTTCTGGACTTTCCTTTTTGAGGTGCGGCGACCAGAACTGCACACAGTACTCCAAATGAGACCGCACCATCGATTTATACAGGGGCATTATGATACTGGCTGATTTGTTTTCAATTCCCTTCCTAATAATTCCCAGCATGGCGTTGGTCTTTTTTATTGCAAATGCACACTGTCTTGACATTTTCAGTGAGTTATCTACCACGACCCCAAGATCTCTCTCTTGGTCAGTCTCTGCCAGTTCACACCCCATCAACTTGTATTTGTAGCTGGGATTCTTGGCCCCAATGTGCATTACTTTGCACTTGGCCAAATTGAACCACATCTGCCACATTGACGCCCACTCACCCAGCCTCAACAGATCCCTTTGGAGTTCCTCACAATCCTCTCTGGTTCTCACCACCCTGAACAATTTAGTGTCATCCGCAAATTTGGCCACTTCACTGCTCACTCCCAACTCTAAATCATTTATGAACAAGTTAAAGAGCATGGGACCCAGTACCGAGCCCTGCTGCACCCCACTGCTTACCGTCCTCCACTGCGAAGACTGCCCATTTATACTCATTCTCTGCTTTTTATTACTCAGCCAGTTTTTGATCCACAAGAGGACCTGTCCTTTTACTCCATGACTCTCAAGCTTTCTAAGGAGCCTTTGATGAGGAACTTTATCAAAAGCTTTCTGGAAGTCAAGGTAAACAACATCTATCAGGTCTCCTTTGTCCATATGTTTGTTCACCCCCTCAAAGAAATGTAACAGGTCAGCTGCTGTTTTTATACCATGAGTCTGCCCATAAATTTAAGTGTTCAGTTGGCCCACATGTAATACTTTTATTGTCAAGAAGACAGACCACTCTAACAACACGAAAAGGTTAACTTCTAAAAAAAAAGTTAATCACACGCAGTTCTGGCATTAGGGGTTCTGGCACCCCAAGCTGAACACTGTGGCTGCGCCTCCTCCTAGGATTCAATTCGTGCATGCATTGCGCACTTGGCCCAATGATGTCACCAGAAATGAAGTCATCAGGCCGCACATGCTTTGTGTGAAAGCTCAGCCTGCCTCTCTCACACTTCAGAGGGTGCCAGAAAAAGGCAACCTCTTTGTTTCTTTCTTGTCTTCCACCCCCCTCCCTCCACTCCTTTCAGCCTTTGAAAGAGACAGGCAGGAAACACCCACGCTGCCACTGTCGTTGGAAGCTGTGGGGGGAAAGCGCATCTGAAGTGCTGTGGAGAGGAGGGGAGGGAAAGATTCCCGTGGGGCCCCCTCTGAAGTGGGAGAGGGCCAGGCAAGGGGTGGGCTGAGCTGCACATTGAGAAAGAATGCATGGCTTCACCTGCCCCTTGCCCAGAAAAGAATGGAAAGGGTAGGTATGAGTGGGGATGGGAAGGGGCTGCCCCCAGCCCTCCCTGCCCCTGTGGTGAGGTGGCACCCCAGGCGGGGCGGCCACCTACTTCACTGACTCCCACGTGCTGGCCCTGATCACATGAGGAAAAATGTTTGAGTTCAGTGCCAACCTTAGTGTAAAAAGTACAATGCATTATTCATCCTCAGCTGGCTTCTATGGAAATCTCCCTCCCGATCCTTGTTCTAATTTTCTTGTGCCAAAGATCAAGAGATCTGAGGTTTGGCACATCCAGAGATTCTGGGGCCCTGGCCAGAAGTTCAGGATGGGGCCCTGGAATCACTGCCGCCACCACCACATCAGGGCCATGTGAGTATAATCCTCACTCTATGCAAGTTGGTTGGAAGCCAGTGGTGCCATCAGAAGACAGCTGTCAGAGTTATGTGAGACAGGGGCAAATGGTTCCAGAATCCCACTCTTCTTCTTCCTCTCATCCCTTATATGGGTGGTTGCCCCCTAAACATGGAATTCAGCTGTGCCTCTTGCTCAATTGCTAAGACTACCCTTAGCCCAACAAAGATGTCATTAAGCCATAAGAAGGAAAGCCTTTCCCATGAGGAGTGGCTATGGTTCAGTGGAAAAGACTTTGTTTTGCACGCAGTTCACAGGTTTTTGCAAATTCTCAGGTTCAATCCCCAGGAGTTCTAGTTTAAAAAGTACCAGGCAGTAGACAATGTGGTGCAGTGGTTAAATGTGGCAGACTCTAATCTGGAAGCCTGGTTTGATTTCCACTCCTGCACATGAAGTCAGTAGGGTGAACTTTGGTCAGTCATTGCTCTCAGAGCTCTCTCAGCCTCACCTACTTAACTGGGTATCTATTGTGAGGAGAGGAGGAGAAGGTGATTGCAAGCTGCTCCAAGATTCAGTGAACAGCGGGTAAAAAACAACTTCTTCTTTCCCATTAATACACACCTTACAACAACACAAGAGATTCACTCCAAATATTGAGGGTCACACAGATTTAGGTAATTTGGGGAACATAGGTTCAGTCCTTGAACTCTTCAGTTCAAAAGACTAGGCAATAGGTAATAGGAAAGATCTCCTGGAGAGCTGCTGACAGTGTGAGTAGACAACATTGACCTTATTGGCCAATGCTCTGAGAGGGCACCTTCATGTGTTTCCATGTGTGTTAATGGTCCACGTAAGGACTTTTCTGCAACAGAGCAAGAGGTATGCTAATCTGTTCCAGCAAGCTTGAACAATACCACGGGACTTCTGTTTAAACTTTTTAAAGGAAAATAGGGTGTTTTTTTTCAGACCTGAATGTTTTAGGAATAGAGCTAAAAAATCCATTTTCACATAGGTTTTAAGAGCTTTTAATTGGGGAGAGGTACTGTTAAAACGTCAGTTTTTGTTGTAGCTTTTGCTTTGTTTTTCTGAAGTCATCCTATGTTGTGTCTGTTGATTTACTCTCAGATGGCATGAGCTGGTGGATGTTTCATTGGGCGTTTTCGCACTGACCTTAATCGGCAGCGACGTCCCTCTTTACCGCGCAGGATCTGTGCGGATTTCGCACCAATTGCTGCGGAGCACCCGGAAGAGCCGCAAAGTCCCGCGGCTTTTGCGGCGCAAATGTAAACTGGTTTTTGGCGGTTTACATTTGCGCCACAAAAGCCGCGGGACTTTGCGGCTCTTCCGGGTGCTCCGCAGCAATTGGTGCGAAATCCGCGCAGATCCTGCGCGGTGAAGAGGGACGTCGCTGCCAATTAAGGTCAGTGCGAAAACGCCCATTATGTTTGCTTATGTCTGTTGAAATGGGGGAGGGGGCACCTGAACTGGATGACCCAATCTGGTCCAGTTTCATTGGAGTTTGAAAACTAAACAGGGTCATCCCTTATTAGTATATGGAAGGGAAACCACCAAGGAAGTCTAGATTAACTACACAGATCCAAGCTATAGCAAACTAATTCTGTACGTCTATTGCCTTAGAAAACCAATGGAGTCACCATAAGTCAAAAGGAACTTGACAGGAGTTTCTCCCATCAAAATCATGGTTCATAAAGCATCTTGAAGGATTCGATGATCCAAAATAAGAGGCACAGCTTTAAAATCAATTATGCCAAGTATGCTACAGAGTGGAAACTGCTGCCCCTTCACTATTTGATCAAACTTCTATATAACAGAGGCCTCTTATAATTCAATACATTTAACAGGATGATTATCCCATGCTATTAATCATGCAAAAATGTTGATGTAGTTTATTTTCATCTATACCTACTTACAAAAGGGTCCATCTTTTTTTCTTCATCTGCATTTGTGAAAATCTTATCAAAATGCCAATACAGTGAGACCTTAGTCCTATAAGAAAAGCAAGGATTTATATATTTAAAATCCCTGGGAAACTCTTATTTCTTCTGCCAAGAAAATACATTTTTTCACTTATAGTGGTATCCCACGGCTGGCATCTGTCAATAAACTGTTGTTGGTGGGGAACTTATATTTTCCATGTCACATCGAGGCCATGACATCACTTTGGCACAACCCAGAAATGATGTCACCAGATCAAGGTGAGGCCCTAGTGACATAGTTTGTAGCAAATGCTAAAATACTGCTTGACATGATGCTGTCATTTGTGGGTTGCATGGAAAGTGACATCATGATTATGCATCAGTGTCCCCCCTTTTCCCTGGCATTTTTCCCACCACCCAGTAAGAGGTCATGGGCAGAGGAGGGTGACAGCTTTTCCTAGGCTCCTAGGAAATGATGATTAATGTGATAGCCTTTCATTTTAATATTGCATTCCTCTTGGTCCCAGAAGAATGTCTCTTACACAGTGTGATATATTTGATTTCAACTTAAATACAACCATCTGTTTAGTCTTTGCTAGGCATATGGAGTCGATTGTGCCTAGATAGAAGGAAAGGTCATGAAAACTGGGTGCGTTACAGAAACTAGTATTGTTTTCAGTTGTACAAAAGTCAAAAGATGTAAATCATTTGGATGTTTATTGAAATTTTGTGATTTACTGTGACGCAGGATGTAAAGTAGTGGTAGGTGATATATGTTTGTATACATAATTATTTTCCTAATTAAAGAAAACAGAAGGAAATATCTTCAGTTCAGTTGTATTAATAAATCTAAAATATGTCCTAGGTAAGACACATTAATCAGAATAATTAAACCTTAGAACAAGGGGTATATTCTTGCAGATTGTATTTATGTAGGAAATTATTACAACATATGAACAGTATTCCGGGAACTTGGATTCATTTTACAGTTTGTTCTTGTTATGTCCTGCATTCTAATCTCTATGTACAGCACAGCACACACTACAGAGGCGACCAGTGGAATCCCACTGGTCCCCAGATGCAGCTTGCTCATACGCACCGCCAATCAAGATCTGTGGCGGGAAGTTTAACTGACCAGGATTGGACCTGGCCTCACGGAGGGTTGTTCCGGGGCATGTATATAATCGGGACCTGGCCCGCCATTCTCCCTCTTGTGATTTACCAGCTAAGAAAGTATGTTGCCTTCAACACGTCTCGTCATCGAGTACATTACAGTTCTCCTCTCGTTATTTTCCTTCCCAACTTTGTCCTTTTATTTATTTTTATTTATTTATTTATTTGGGATTTATATCCCGCCCTTCCCACGAATGGCTCGTTTGTTGGCTTATTTAAAATACTTTTTCTACATGAAAGACATGGAAATCCCACCTACATTCTATTTCTGTTTTATTCTGGTTCAAGAGTGGGCCTATAGTTTTGAATCCCTAGAATCTATCATCTAGAATTGATCATCATCTCTAGAATTCATTATCTCACATGAACCTCAGATTTGTCAAAAATTCATGTGAGGATGAGGACTGATTCTTAAAACCTCTAACCTATAGAAAGGCTGGCAGGTCCATTTCCATTCTTGTTCACTAGGCAGAGTGGCCATACCTGAGGGTTTCAAAGAAAGAGCATTGTCTTCATAAGCCACTCCATCTCTATGATCATGCTGAGCACAGGAGCTTAGCTACTGGATGCCTTTACTGAATGAGGACCCACGTTTGATACCCTCCTGATTGTGAACTGAGTGATTTTCCTGCTAGAGTTTGGGGAAGAAGTGCACTCAGGGATCATGGTCATGCATGAGAGGTCGGGCCAGATGATGCCTTATGTGGCCAGTAATCCAGGTGATTTGCATTGGCAGTCTTGAAGGGTCTTGGTGAGGTAGCCCCTCACCATCACTTCTGCCAAATCCTGTTCTTGCACACCCATCATCCCTGCCACTGCTGACTTCCTGGTTCACTACTGATAACAAGGCATGGGGCTTCTCACTTGTTGAGTTCTTTGAAGCAAAGGTGCTGGGCTGAGGCTCCCCCTCCCCAGCCTCTTCTACCCACTCTTTCCTCTGGCCTCATTTTTTGACCTATAGCCTCTGCAGTCTCTGCAAAGCTCATGGTTTCATTGCATGAGCTCTGCATTCAGGAAATAAATGTTGCTTTTTGAAGAGGGGGGCGGGCTGCACAATCTATACACACCAGTTTGTATTGCCTTTTATTGCAGAGAGGATGCAATCTGGTGTTTCTTTTAAACAATTTTATTAATAGCATATGGTAACAATATCCATTTATATCATCTCTATTCCTAACCCATATGATATTTTCTAGTCCCCCCTCCCCCATTTCTAGACTCCCGCCAAAGTTATATACAAGTTCAGTTATAAAGGTACCTTTAACTGTAACAATCTAAATTCATATTCTACTTTTTTTAATACTCATTATTAAAAAATTGTCCAATGTCTTTTTACGTTCCATTCTTTCTCTACATAACCTCTAAATTTCTTTCAATCCCTTTTAAACACTTCTAAATCATAGTCTCTTAGAATTCTTGTTAGTTTATCCATCTCATTCTACGATAAAACTTTCACAATCCAATCCCATTTCTCTGGTATTTTTTCTTGCTTCCACAACTGCGCATACATTGTCCTAGCAGCTGAGAGCAAGTACCAAATTAAAGTTCTATCTTCTTTTGGAAATTTTTCCATTTGTAATCCCAACAGAAAAGTCTCTCCTACTTTCTTAAAGACATAACCCAGAATCTTAGATATTTCTTGTTGTATCATCTGCCAGAACTTTTTCGTTCTTTCACATGTCCACCACATATGATAAAAAGAACCTTCATGTTTCTTACATTTCCAATATCTATCCGACATATGTTTACTCATCTTTGCCAGTTTTTTAGGAGTCATATACCACCTATACATCATCTTAAAATAATTCTCTTTAATACTCTGACATGTTGATATTCTCATAGAGTTCTTCCAAAGATACTCCCATGTCTCCATTTGTATTTCCTTGTTTGCATTGATTGCCCATTTAATCATTTGAGATTTTACTACTTCTTCTTCTGTAGACCATTTCAGCAATAACTTATATATTTTCGATATTAATTTTTCATTATCTCCAAGCAGAACTTTTTCCATTTCTGTTTGTTCGCATCTAATTCCTTCAGATTTAATATCATTTTCCATCAAACTTTTTATTTGTTGCATTTGAAACCAGTCATATTTATTGTTCAGCTCTTCAGCAGATTTTAATTCATCACCTTGGATCTTTAGTAATTGATTATATGACAACCCTCTCTCTTCATCAGATTCAACCGTTATTTTTATTACTTCTGCTGGAACTATCCATAATGGCTTTCTTTCATCACCATATTTCTTGTATTTCCATGTATTTAACAAATTATTTCTAATATAATGGTGAGGGGGAAAAAATCCATCTTTTTTTCCCATAGTACATATAAGCATGCCAGCCGAATTTGTTTCCATGAGCTTCTAGCAATAAAAGTTTTTTTATTTAACAACATCATCCAATCCTTTATCCATGCCAAACAAACTGCATCATGATATAATCTTAGATCTGGAAGCTGAAATCCTCCCCTCTCTTTAGCATCTGTAAAAATTTTCATCTTGATCCTTGGTTTTTTCCCAGCCCATACAAATTCTGAAATCTTCCTTTGCTTCCTTACAAAACAACCCCTGGGCAGAATGATCTGTAATGTCTTTACGATAAACATATGTTTTAATGTCATATTGTCATCTGATTTCCAAGAGAGTTCACAGAGAATTTAGGAAATTATTTGAAGAAGAGGAATACTAGCTGGGCTCCCTTCTCATTCAAATCTTAGCAGTGCCCTCCTTGAGATTCATTGCTACTTAAAATGAAAGAACAACATGATGTTACAGACTTTTTGGTGCTGATGGCTGTGGCCTTCCATGGTAATCTTTCTTAATATTTGTACAGCCAATTAATTTTTTTTATATAGCTAAACTAGGGAGCTGCAGCAAACTGCTCATCTGAACAACTCTAGAAGTGGCATGAATTTTGCATACAAGTTTCCATTTTCTTGATTGTCAAGTTTGTTGCCAAATTTCAATGTGGTAGACCACTTATAACAACCATGGAAGTTGCTCATTCAGTTCAAGTGACCATCTAATTTTCCTTTAAGGATGTATATTTTCTCCAACCAAACCCAGGTAATGAATATAATCATGGAGATCATGGCAAGTGCTGGCCATTGATACGCTGAGGACCTTAGGCATGTTTCTGACCCTGGCATGCAACAGGCTCATCTCCAAAAGAGCCACCCAACAAGCAGCAACAGCTCCTGAAGTCGATGGATGACCTCCTCACATACCTTCTGGCTGAAACCAGATGGTCGGTTTGGGGCGGCTTGCTGCCACCCCAAAGAAAGCCAGCTGGAAGGAGAGCGTCCCGGAGCGTCCAGATGGCACTGGAAGAAGGGGCGGGCCTCGGGTGGCCAGGGGGCATCTGGGACACTCTCACATTCCGCTCACGGCTTCCCGGGTGCTCATAAGGCATCCTCCGGCCTTCCAGACGGCCAGGTGCTGCCTCAGAGCCACCTCAGTGAAAAGGGACCACTTTCCAAGTGGTGCCTTTTTGAGGAGGTTGGAGCGTCCTCGAGGATGGGGTAAGTGCAGGACAGGGGCGGGTGGCAGATGTTGCCATCTGGACAAGTTTTGTGGGTCAACTTCAGAGGCATCTCTGAGTCAACCCAAAGTGCCGGTCTGTAATGAGCCTCTGTTTCCCTTTTCCCAACTCCTCAATGAACTTGAAGTCATCGGGGGGGGGGGGGGGAAATGAATATTTCAATTAGTCCAGTGTGTTGTAGTTAATTAACAGCACACTTATACAACTAATCAATATAGTAGTTTCTTGAAACGTTATTTCCTGTTGTCTCTCAGTTCTGTGGTTGTCCTTCTTCCTAATCACATAACTTTGACAACCCACACTAAGGTGATCTCTCTTTGGCATTATGTGTTCCATTTCAGTGAATGAATTAAGGATGTATCATTCTCACAGAATTAATATCTGGCCATTCTCTATTCCTATAGAACATCTGGAGGGGCAGTTGTGTAAAAAGACCTCAGGATCTCTAGTAGGAAACTCTCAGCACCCCAGTTCTTTAAAGCAAAAGTTTTGAGGATTAGGTTTCAATCCCTGTTCATCACAGAACAGAAAGGAAAGTTTACAAGCAGTATCAAGAAGCAAGAAAGAAAAACTTTTCTTAAATCTGTTTTTGAATTGTTATGTCCTGCATTCAAATCTCTATGTACAGCACAGCACATGCTACAGAGGTGACCAGAGGAACCCCACTGGTCCCCAGATGTAGCTCGCTAATACGCACCGCCAATCAAGATCTATGGCAGGAAGTTTAACTAACCAGGATTGGACCTGGCCTGACGGAGGGTTGTTCCGGGGCATGTATATAATTGGGACCGGCCCGCCATTCTCTCTCTTGTGATGTACTTACTAATAAAGTATGTTGCCTTCAACACGTCTCGTCACTCAGTACATTACAGTGGCGACGAAGGTTTTTGGGAAGCAGGACTTGGCTCAGGCATACCAGCAACTTCCAGTAGACAACAAGACGGCAGAAGCCCAAACCATTCTGACTCACAGGGGAGCTTTTCGGGTGCTGCGGTTACAATTCGGAGTAAGCGTGGCTCCGGGGATTTTTCAGAGCATAATGGATTTTCTCCTTAAAGGGATCCCTGGAGTGCAACCGTTTTTTGATGATGTTCTGATCACCACCCCCAGATGCTGAGGAGTTCAGCAGCCGTCTGCGTGAGGTATCCACCGTTTCCAGGCAGCAGGACTCAAAGTCAAGCGGGAAAAGTGTTCCCTCGGGGTGTCGAGTGTTGAGTTCTTGGGGTTTGCTGTAGACGCCGTGGGGATCCACCCGACAGCCGACAAGACTAAGGCAATTGTCCACGCTCCGGCCCCCATGTGCAAGGCGGAGCTACAAAGTTTATTGGGGTAATTGAATCTTTATCATTCATTTTTGCCACACCAAGTAGCCATTGCGGAACCCCTTCATAGGCTCCTGGATAAAAATGCCCCGTGGATCTGGGGAAAGCAGCAGGCCGCCACTTTTCAGGCAGTCAAGGGCCTCCTAGTTTCTAACGACGTGCTCCACCACCTTGACGAATCCCTCCTAATGATTCTGGCGCGCGATGCCTCCCCCTACGGGGTGGGCGCCATCCTGGGGCACCAACTCCTGGACGGGAGGGAGGTTCCAGTGGCCTATTATTTAAGGACCCTGACCCTCGCTGAGCGCAACTACGCCCAGATTGACAAAGAGGCTTTAGCAATTGTGGTGGGGCTGCATAAATTTAACGACTACCTGTATGGTAGGAGTTTCACAATCGCCACAGACCATAAGCCGCTCCTGGGCCTCCTCGCCCCAGACCGCCAGATGCCGCAAATTCTGTCACAGCGCATCCTGCGGTGGAATCAGTTCCTCAATTCATACACATATGCCCTGGTCCTCCACCCAGGCAAAGCTATGGGACATGCGGATGTCCTCAGCCACCTGCCACTGCCCTCGATGGACCCGGACCCACCATGTCATGCTTATTGAGATGCTACCGGAGAGGCCCCTCCATGCCGCCGAGGTGGCTAAAGCCACAGGTCGAGACCGCATCCTTGCCCATGTTTTAGACTGGGTGGGGAGGGGATGGCCTGAGGGGAAATAGGCCGCAGAATTCAGGGCCTTCACAGCGCGCAGGGAAGAACTGTCCACACACAAGGGATGCCTTCTCTGGGGAAGCAGGGTGGTGGTTCCGCGCCCCCCCCCCCATTGCGGAAACAAGTGCTGGAAGCCCTACACAAAACACATCCAGGAATAGTGCGGATGAAGGCCCTAGCACGCAACTATGTGTGGTGGCTGGGAATGGATGAAGAGATTGAGGGGTGGGTTCGAAGGTGTCCACCTTGCCAAGAGCCCTGGTCTGATCTGCCTAGTGCCCCTGTCCACCGCTGGGAGTCCAATAGGAGGCCATGGTCCCGGTTACACCTTGACTTTGCAGGGCCATACCAGGGCCAAATATTCTTTATTCTGGTGGACTCATACACCAAGTGGTTGGAAGTTATTCCAGTAGCTTCCACCTCCACGGCGGCGGCGGTCAGAGCCCTGCGTAGGGTCCGTTGCACGCATGGTATTCCCAATAGCCTAGTCACAGACAATGGGACCGCCTTCACCTCCCGGGAATTCCGGGAGTTCGTAAACAGATACCTAATACACCACATCCAGTCCGCCCCCTTCCATCCGGCCACCAATGGCCAAGCAGAGCACATGGTGCGCACCACGAAAGAGGCTCTGGGGCGCATTATACAGGGGGATTGGGACCACCGCCTAGCAGCCTTCCTATTTGATAATGTGGGCATTGCATATCTTCAGTGCTTTGGCTGATCAGTTGGCAATATCCTCCGCAGTGGGGTTTTAGCCTTTTATTTCTGAGATTTTAGATCACTTTCAAAAGTAGGGCAACCTCTCCCCCCTATAATTAATGAAAGCTTGCCAACTGAAATGTACAGTTTCTATATAGTAAATTTTATCCTGCTCCAAATGCTTCTTCTAGAGCAGGTCTAATTTTTTTTTTTTAATTATGACAGCTGAGAAATTATCAAAAACATTTCAGAATTTCTATTGAGCTGAATAGGCCAATTAAACAATTGGATTCAAGAATATTGTAAAACCTTTGAAAAATTGTTCTAGATTTCCAGTTTAGATAGATGACGGAAGCAGTCAAGTGTTCCTACTAACATTGTTATGCCAGAAGTGTTAGTTCACTGGTATTTGAACTGCAAAACAACTGGCCATGTTATATATTAAACAAAGGAGGGAAGGCATTTAAAAGATGTGCAGTCCCTTTAAATGTGATGGCCAGAACTTCCTTTGGAGTTCAATTATGCTTATCACAACTTAGCTTCTGGCTCCACCCCCAAAGCCACCAGATATTTCTTGAATTGGACTTGGCAACCCTACCAAGAATTCTCTTTCAGTCTAACTTACCTTATGTAGCTGTCGTAACAAGGATGAGTAAAACACATGCACTGCACTGGGGGCTTTGGGAAACAGACAAGATAAAAAGTAGATGAATAGGCATTTTTTTTCTGTCCGGAACTCTAGGGTGATCTAGAAACCAGGTAGTTGTGGGTGGCAGTAGTTCTATGAGTTTCTGCCTTTTAAAACATATGAACACATTCCAGAAATAAATAATCAGTTCTATTTAAAAAAAAAATTGCCACCTTTAAAGTTGTAGGTGACATAACAGGTCTGCTCAGGGAAGACTCTGCAGTCACTTGCTACAACTTTCCCCCCTAGGGATGCAGTTAGGATGTATGCCAGAATGACCAGTTTGAGGCTGGTGATGACAGGAAGCACTTTAAAGATTACAATCCAGTCAGATATGGTATATAGATTCCTTATTTAACACTGGTTGCTAATAGATTCTGCATTATGAAGTGTATTGTTAAATGTCTGTATGTCTCCTTCTAAGTCTGTAGGAGCTAGAAAACATCTAACTGTAACTGCTCTAAGTTATTTTATGTTTCCAGCAACTTTAACTATGCCAGTTTCCCAAGCTATAGTTTAAGATAGAGAATGCTTACACGAATGTGTATGGGAAGTCTGTGTGTAGTATAAATATCATATAGGTGATATTCCACCCCTCCCCAGCCCATGGGCCCAAAGCTCTGCTGTAGGGTCTTATTTGCCTTCGAGTATAAGGACTAGTATCTATAAAATATCCTATTGCCTCAAGGCACATACAAACTGATCAGAGACAGACACTTCACTGAACGAAGACCTCTTTTGGATCTGGAGCAAGGGTGGCCAAACTTGCTAAACGTAACAGCCACATAGAATAAGTGTCCAATGTTTGAGAGCTGCAAGACATGAACATCACATGTTGGGAGAGAGGGATATTGGGAGTAAGGAAGGAAGGAAAGTTAAGAAAGTTTTTTTTTTTTCATGAAAGACAGAATTTGAGTTGTTCCCACCTATGCACTATACTTTTGTAGCACTGAAGATGCTCCTATGCTCCTATGAAAAAGCTGATGAAAACTTGTTTGCAGCCAGTTTGGCATATAGCCAATGTTATGCGGGTCAGCACAGCATTGCTTCATGCTTTATGTTTGTGAAAGATGGTATTCTCTTGTCTGTCTCAGAATTCCCCTGTAGGTCTAGGATCAAAAAAGAAAACCACCTATGATGATGTTATATTATTCTCAGTTTAAAAAATAAATAAATTTTAAAATGTTTAAAAATGTACAGAGTTTCAAGTTCAGTGTCCGTTTTTCCTGGGTTTTAAAACTGGTGTGTGTGGGGGGGCACTAATATGTGGTCTCACCTAGGACACCAAAAACGTTACCACCAGCCCTGTGCCTCCCAATAGTTCACAGATGAGAAGAGCAGCACAGGTGAGCCTTAGCTATTCTCATTCCAAAATACACATTCCAAAATATCCCTGTGCTGTAAAACTTTGTTTCTGCTTTGACCAGTATGCACTGTGTTAAGAGCCAAGAGGGTTGTACTACTTGGACTAAACTTGGAAAACATCATTGTGAAATGACAACATATGCACTGCATGGTGCCCTATTGATCTGGCTTATCAAACAAAGGTCAATTTGATCCATAACAGAGAAATTAACTTAAAACTTAAAACCTTTGTATGTCCTAAATTCTTGAATTCTGTCTGACTTCTGCTGATATCATAAATGCTACTAGCCTCATAAGGAGTAGTTACATTAAGAATGTCTCTGTCTGCTTCAATTGGATCTAGCGGTGTATTCAATAAGATAAAGTGCCTGGTGATGTATGTTCTAAACCTAATCTCAGAGATAAAATAGGAAGATAAAAGATGAAGGAATAAACCACAAACAGTTGCCTACCATCAAGGCTTTTTTTCCTGGTAAAATAGATGTTGGAACTCTCAAGACAGAAATGAATGAGAAACACATGGATGCACTTAATGAACTTTTAAATATTTTCTAAGAACTTTGTTTCTACAAAGAAGTTTCAGCACTCTACCATGTCCTCCAGGGGAGAAAAAAAAAGGCCTGCCTACCATTGAGAAATGCCTGCTATCTTTATGGTCATTATTTAATCTTTACGATTATCTTTGTAATCACGTTTTGAAAAGCACTTTGAAGAAAAGTAATCAGTAAATGTAGTAAGAAGAGCCCCGTGGCACAGTGGTAAAGCTGCAGTACTGCAGTCCTAAGCTCTGATCAATACCTGAGTTCGACCCCAGGGGAAGCTGGATTCAGGTAGCCAGCTCAAGGTTGACTCAGCCTTCCATCCTTCCAAGGTTAGCAAAATGAGTACCCAGCTTGCTGGGGGGAAAGTGTAGATGACTGGGCAAGGCAATGGCAAACCACCCCGTAAAACGCCTGCCATGAAAAAGTTGTGAGAGCAACGTCACCCCAGAGTCAGAAACAACTGGTGCTTGCACAGGGGACTACCTTTACCTTTTAAGCTGCAGTACTTCAGTCCAAACTCTCTGCTCATGACCTGAGTTCAGTCTCGGCGGAAGCTGGGTTTTCAAATAGCTCGAGGTTGACTCAGCCTTCCATCCTTCCGGCTTGAGGTTGACTCAGCCTTCCATCCTTCTGAGGTCAGCAAAATGAGTACCCAGCTTGCTGGGGGGGGATGTGTAGATGACTGGGCAAGGCAATGCAAACCACCCCATAAAAAGTCTGCCATGAAAAAGTTGTGGGAGCAACGTCACCACAGAGTCGGAAACAACTGCTGCTTGCACAGGGGACTACCTTTACCTTTAAATGTAGTAAATTATAATGAAAACATAGTGAATGTGTAATGTACTGGAAACCGAGACGGTTTGAAGGCAACATTCTTTATTGCGAGCACATTACAAAAAAGTGAGTACACGCGGCTGGGGTCCCGCATATATACATTTCCCCGGATGGCCCCCCTGGTCCGACCAGGCCAATCCTGGTTGGTTAAACTTCCCGCCACAGATGCTGAGGGGCGGGGCCACTGGCGAGCCACATCCGGGAACCCGAGGGTCTCCCTTAGATGACCATTGCCATGCGGCCTGGCCACTTATGAACAATACATAACACTCCTCCCCCCTTAGTTCAGGACACATAATCCCTTAAGTATGCGGGGTCCGTGCGCTCCCGGTTGGACCTCCGTAGGCTGTCCGGCGGAGTGGGAGTGGTAGCCGCCGCCGTCGGGATTGTTGCTGCCGAGCCGGGTGGAGCGGCGGTCTCTCCACTGGGAGGAGCCACTGTCCTGCAGGTGTCTCTGACTGGCTGTTCCGCCGGTGCTCCAGCCGCTGCGCTGCTCTCGCCCTGGGTTGGCCCCACTCTCGGCTTGGCCAGAGCGGACGGAGGATCGGGGCTGACTTGTGGCGGACCCGCGGCAGCGGGCGCCTCTGTGCTCTGCCCTTCTGTTGGCTCTTCTTGTATGGTGCGGCACCGTATCTGGTCGATATGCCTCCGCAAGAGGAGGCCACCCTCCGTGGACACATCGTAGTGACGGGACCCGGTTACTTGGAGTACCCGTCCCGCCACCCACTCGGGGCCGCTCGCGTAGTTCCTAGCATACACAAGGTTTCCCGGGAAAAACCCCCTAGCCGCCTCTCTGCACTCAGGGGAGTTTTGGATGTCGGTGGCCCGGTCGGGGTGCAACCTATCTAGCCTCGTTATGAGTTTCCGTCCCATTAGCAGCTCGGCAGGGCTGACCCCTGTGATGGGGTTGGGAGTTATCCTATTGTCAAAAAGGAATGCGGCTAGGCGGTGATCCCAGTCCCCCTGTACTATGTGGCCCAGGGCCTCTTTGGTGGTGCGGACCATCCGTTCTGCCTGGCCATTGGTAGCTGGATAGAATGGGGCTGACCGTATGTGATGGATCAGGTACCAGGACCAGCTTGTGGAAGATGGGATAGGTAGCAGGGGTGAAATCCTTGCTGAAGTGGGAGACCAGGACAATAAGGGCATCACCCAAAAGCTTGAAGTAATCGGGATCCACATGCAGTTTGACACAGTGCAACTCATTCAGGATGGCGCTGCAACTGGGGGTACACCACCAGAAAGTGGGACAAAATTTCCTTTTCCAAAGATGACAGCTGCAACTCAGGAACTTTGCTTTGCTGTTTTAAGAAAATATTTAGGTCAAAAACAAGGCATGTTGAAGCCATAAAGCACAAACCCACCCCCACTGTTTCACTCACAAAAAAGTCTGCAATTAATCAAGAAATATATTTGGTAGCCTATATACCAGGGGTAGCCAAACTGAGAGCTGCATAGAATAAATGTCAGATGTTGGAGAGACACAAGGCATGAACATCAGATGTTTGAAAGAAGGGAGGGAGGGAGGGAAACAGATGGGGAGAGATAAGTGGAAATAAAGCATATTTAACTTTAAATGCATTTTCCAAACTTCTGGTTGGCTTGGCTTGGAGAAGTTATTTAAAGAGACAAATACCTTCTCTAAGCCAGCCAACAGGGCAGTGGGGGCTTCAAGAACCACACAATATATCTGAAAGCACCACATGTGGCTTGGCCAGCCCTGCTATATGCCATGTTTGAAACATGCAACTGAAATATAATACAAACAGGAATAGGTTCTACTTCCAACAAACAACTCAAGCACTTCGCAAACAGATTGGCAAACACCGCTCTGTGGATTAAAAGAAAACTATCAGTGGACGGGGTCATCAGCTGGGAGTCTGCTTCTGATCTCTTGCCCTAAAAATGCTACTGTGTCCTAGCCTTGCTGGGATTCAGCAATTCTTTTGCTTTGGGGAATCCGAAGTTGAATCTGGATGATCTGTAAATAATAGTCTACTATTTTCTATCCTTTCTAGAATGCAGCAAGCTTCCAGTTTTTCCAGGGGGCAAATAAAAGTACATATTCACTGATGCCCTGATCAGCTGGGAGTCAGCTTCTGTTTTCACCCCCTCCAGAATATATTGCAACATTCCAGGTAGACTGGGGTACAGCGATGTAAATCTGAAGTCCTTGGCTGCTGATTGCCAGGGCTTACTGGAAATAAATGCCTTTTAATGTCACTTCTTCATTTCCTGTGAATCTTAAGAAGATTCAGGCAGAGAATGTAATGAGTATTACAATGAGGTGAGAAAGTCATGCTACACTGATTAAAAATACCTTCCATCTGTAGAAATTACTGGTTGATCCAAGACATAGAGCAGGGGTGTCAAACATGCGGCTCAGGGGCCGAATCAGATCCCTGGAGGGCTCCTATCAGGCTCTGAGCAACTGGCTGTCATCTGCTTCCTTCTCCCTCTTTCTTGCTTTTTTCTGCTTAACAGTCTCTATTTTCTCCATTGGCTGAGGTTTCTCCCTTGGAAAGGAGGAGGAAGGCAGAATTTGCTTTGCCAGGCTCTCTCAATCACACAGCAGTTATTGAGCCAAGCCTCTCTTCCTTCTATTGGTTGAGGCTCCTCCCCCTTTTGGCCCCTGGGAAAGGAAGGAAAGAGTCAGAGTTCCTTGGATCCCATGGGAGAGATAAAAAGAAATCATTTTTAAGCCTAATGAGTGCTGATGTCTCAAGCATGTTTGAAGTTTTAAAAAAATATAATTCTGTTTGTCTGTGTCCTTTATAAAGTTTATATCCTTTGCTACCTAATCTTAAATAGGCACACACACGGCCTGACTCGATATGCCCCGGCCCAACAAGGTCTCATTTATGTCAGATCTGGCCCTCATAATAAATCAGTTTGACACCCCTGATCTGGAGTCATCTCCTTCCTCACATATTCACCATTATTAAACTGAGAAAACCCTATTTTTTTTTTTTTTAAAAAAGTAATTTTCCTCCATGTTTATTGATCTCTCCTGAACATTTTGCTTATTGTACAATATATAACTAGACTTCTACTCTGTTCCCTAAGACATTTCAGTTACAGGTTTGCCAAATTAAACTTTTTAAGGCCATTTAATTCAATATTAAAAATTATCTGTTAGAAGGCATTGTAACTTGCACCTTGGATATACCTATTGGTGATTCCAAAATCTCCCATCAAACTCATTCTCTAACAAGGGACTCCCATGAAGATCTCTTGGTGGAAGAGGACAGATAACAGGGGTGGAATTCTAGCAGGAGCTCCTTTGCATATTAGGCCACACACCCCTGATGTAGCCAATTCTCCAAGAGCTTAAAGGGCTCTTTTTTGTAATTTCTTGAAGGATTGACTACATCAGGGGTATGTGGCCTCATGGAGCTCCCGCTAGAATTCCATCACTAGATATATAGCTGTCTGTTGCCACAAGCAAAGGATCTTAAAGGAACATTATATAAACTCATCAATATGTTCTACAGAGGTCCGCAATCATAAAGAGATACTAACTTGAGACCATCCAATGATTCTAATTTCAAGCAAGAAAAAACAGCTCTGTAAATCTCTTCTATTACCTGAGCCAAAAGATCTTATTCTAAAAGACTTTGTACAAATCAGACTTTTGGGTGTGAGCGCGGCTTACTTTTCATAGCTTCTGATGAAGCATTCTGGGAACTGTTGTTCAGGTGCTGACAATTATGTCTTAAAGAATTTCACTTTTTATAGAATTATGCTTCCTGAGTTTTTGAGTTAAACAAAATCACTGCTAATCCAATTTAGTGGTCTGGAATTCTCAACAAATCAAGTTCGGTCCAGCTTGAAGAAGTATTCTGGAAGCATTCTGGATCCCTGCCATCATTCCTTCTACGTTTGCTAAAGACTTTGCTGAATGTTAATGAAATGTGTCTATCACAGCGCGCCTCGCAGTCTCACTGGATCGCTTCTATATGTGGCTTATGGCTACCCCAGTCCCTCTTCAGCCTCAGTTCCTCCTCTTTAATTTTACCTCACGATTAGAGAACTCAAGGGGTGGGTGTAATATGGATTTCTCACTACTAGGGCGTTTTCGCACTGACCTTAATCAGCAGTGACGCCCCTCTTAACCGTGCAGGATCGGCGCAGATTTCGCACTAATTGCCACGGAGCACCGGGAAGAGCCGGAAAGTCCCGCGGCTTTTGCGGCGCAAACGGAAACAGCCAAAAACCAGTTTCCATTTGCGGCGCAAAAGCCGCAGGACTTTCCGGCTCTTCCGGGTGCTCCGCGGCAATTAGTGCAAAATCCGCGCCGATCCTGCGCGGTTAAGAGGGGCGTCGCTGCTGATTAAGGTCAGTGCGAAAACGCCCCTAGTCTCATCGGGGTTTTTGTTTTGCTTTCAGATGGATATAAACTCAGTTTGTAGGGGACCACAGCAGCTTTGATAGTTTTCCCAATATACTGGCACCTGAGATCTTTAAAGTAAACCACAGAAATTTATTAACATACACACACCGTCTTCAACTGGGGAATGGGAAATATATACATGGGCTATATTGTATCTCAAGCAGTTAACAGTTTCTTCGTAGTTCGGGCTTTATAATATCAAGTTCACTTAGGTCTCTCAGGTTTCACAGATCATACAGCTTTCACTCTCTTACACTATTCTGGGTTGGCCTCTTGGGTATAATGTGCCAAGTCCTTTACGTCGACTGGTGTCTCTTCTCCCAGCCCTTCAGACTTCTAGACCCACATCTTTCCCTCAACCACCTCTTTAGCTCTTAAGAGAAGTGTCTCTGTGTCTGTGACCTCTCAGGTCTTTTACTGTGACTCTTCTCTAGTCACACACAGCCTCGTGGCTGTCTAAATAGAGTGAACTGGGAGCTTTGCTTCTCTCGAAGACTCTCCTCAACTCCTGTCTCAGCTCCTTCTCAGACCAACTGCTCTCTTCAGCAGTCTCCCTCAGACTCCATCTGTCACACACTGCCCTCAGCCGCTAGCTGTCAATCACCTCTGAGAGTTCCAAGCCCCCACCCTCAGGTCACCTGACACAGGCTCTATGCGTCAGTTTTCTTGTTAACCCATTCATTACCGTCACAGTGTCATACAGCACTTTTAGGAGAAATAAAAAGCAGCCTTACCCCCTTGCCCCTTGACATTTGAGCAGAGGAGAAAGACAAGGGAAAAAAGCAGCAAGAGCCTGAAACTTCCTCATGGCTTCTCTCCGGTGCCTTTCAACTGTGAAATGACCTATGTGACTATTGGGAACTTTTAGCTGCTCTGTTTATAGCACACGTGTCTCCATAAATTTAAAGCATATATGTCCCATGCATAATACCTTTATTGAGCACTTTTGCCAACATGGAAAGGTTAGTTAGAAAGGTTTCAAAACCACCATCATGCAGAAATAAATCCTTGAGTCCAAAAAGTATTTTTCTTCAGTTGCTATTGAAGGATATCTCCCTCCTCCTCCTTGTTCTAATTTCCTTATGCCAGATATCAAGAGATCTGTGGTTTGGCTCACCCAGGGCAGACGTAGTGACTTTGGAGCCCTGGCCAAAAGTTTAAGATGGGAGCCCAAAACCAGTGCCTGCATCACCCACCACCACCTTGACATGGCCAAGCAAAGGGTGTGGGAAATCTGTGTGTAGTATAAATATCATATTGGTGATATTTCCACCGCTCCCCAGCCCAAAATATTTCCATCCCTCACCCAAAAACATTAGGGAAAGGTACTTGGAATGAAAGAAAATAAAAGATGCATTCTAGCGGACTAACTACATTGCCTCAGCCAATGCAATATGGATTGGAGTCACTGCTGCCCCTGGAATCTAGCTGCACAAGACATAGGCAGGGGCCAGGTGCAAATGGATTCAGGAGCCTCTTCTTTTTCTTCTCCTCTCTCCCTTAGGGAGTGGGGCTCTGGGTGGTTGCCCCCCAAGAGTAGGGCTCAGTCAGCTGTCCCTGTTGACCTTTGGCTCTGACCATCCCCAGGCACACCGGTATATCTCTAAGATACATAAACACAATGGAGAAGGCTTTTTTCCCTATGGTGACAGCCCACTTAAGAAATTTTCTTCCAATAGAGCCAGGGGTGTGTTAAATCAGTGTCAGCAAGATATCCTCCCTCTAAGCTGTGGAGTCTTGTGAGCAAAAATTCTACTTTGTGAGCTACTGGCATTAAAGTTGCAAGCTACTGTATAAATTAGTTTGCTCTGTAGCTATTTTTCCTGCACTGATACAAAAATATGTGAGCTGGAGGCTAAAAATCTTTGAACTAGGTCACACTAACTCAGCTTACAGAGAACAGGACTTCTATTTTCTTCCCCAATACAAGTTTGCCTGAGGCCTAGCCCTGGTATTTTAATGTATCAAGCTAAAATTTTCCTTTTTCAGGTGGCTTTTAACCAATAATTTTTAACTGAGGAGAGATTTACTTGAAGATTTTTTTTTTCTTTTTAAAGTCTTTAGCTTTTCATTTTTTTCATTCTTTTTTCTTTTTTGCAGTAGTTTTTAATAACACCTCAACACAACACAACAATGAGAGAGTTAATATTATTACAGAATTAAAATTACCATTGTTATACAGAACTTAATTATTACAATAGCTAAATAAATTGAAAAGAATATGGCAAACTCCAGTTCCAATACCCTTTAATGATATAACAAGAATCTACATTATTTTAAAGGTATTTTTAAAGGTATCACTTAGTCAGAAAGTTTGACTCAGATAAAGTATATTCATTTAACCTCTTAACATCCGTTGTTTTGTCAAAAATTATATAATCCCAAACACATATACCACTCCTTTACTTTAGGCAGCTGGAAAGCCTTCTAAAGGGAGGCAATTACTTTCTTTGTTACCAGTAATCATGTTTCAATTAATTTATTTTTGTATGTCAGCCTTTTGCTTTTTTAATTATTCACCTTTTTGTTTTTTTAAGTCTTCTTGGTGTATTTCTCTTTCCATACAAGTGTGACATGTGTCAGGAACCATAAAATGGTGAGCATGGGATTTTATTTTTAATTTAATGAGTGAAATGTTCCTGAATTTCCTTCAACCTGTCTTTGATGGTTAAGGGTTTCCTGATTCAAGGTATCTGCCCCACAGAGAAGCTTGCTGACCAAATTCTGAAATTTGGAATTCCAAGGGGATATCTGAACATTGAGATTACTCACATCAGCACGTTGGGTTGAGCTGGGAGCTGCTCCGTTGTTCCTGGTAGTGCCTGAAGTCGATGCTTCAGTGGTAGTGCCTGAAGTCGATGTTTCAGTGGTAGTGACTGAAGTCGATGCTTCATCAGTGTCAGACATGCTGTCAATTGGAGGATTTTACAGGCAGGAAAAAAGCAGTCTCTCTCTCTCTGTGTCTCTCTCCTTGCAGTATCTCAGGTGATTGCTATGGAGAACTCTTGCACCGTCTTCAGAGATGCAGATTTAGAGACTGCAACATGAAACAAGAGTGAAGACTAGCCTCTGGGCGTTCCTCTTTCTCCTATAAGGTTTCATAGTATGAAATAGAGAAGAGAGGATTTGTACCCCACCCTTCACTACCCAAAAGAGTCTCAGAGCAGCTTACAATCTCCTTTCCCTTCTCTCCCCACAACAGACACCCTCTGAGCAGTGTTCCCTCTAAACTGCGTTAGTCATATATCTTCAGATGTATTAAATTGAGACTGGGAGTTGGAGGAAACGAAACTACGGCCAACAGAACCTTATATTTGCTCCCCAGCTTCCTTAGGTCTTTATGCTTTTTGCGGCAAAATGCCCCATTATCAGACTTAACCATTCCAAGTCACCACGGGGCATTTATGCTCACTAGACTAAATGTGTTTCCCTCCAAAGTTTTACAAGGGAGATATCATCAAGTCCCTTTAGGCAACAGACTCTGTTCCTGTGGAGCAAATATTCCCGACTCAATTCAGCATATATTGCTTGATTGTTCCTTTTATCATAATCTCTGTAAAGATTTATTTTGCAAGCTTTCTTTCTCCCCAGATTTGTCTATTCTGCCACCCTGTTATTATTTATTGAACGATACTGAGGGGGAGGTTAGCGAGGCTGTTGCAAAATTTTTGGCTGACATCCTTAAATTTAAATCTGACCATGCATCTGTAAACTTGGTTTCATTTTGATTTTATCTCCTATGTTTAAATTTTTATATTCTGTGTATTTTTATTTGCAACTGTTATGCCATTAAAGGTTTGGTATGGTATGGAGAGCTAGCTCACAGATTTTTAGCCTTCAGCTCACACATTTTTAGCCTTCAGCTCACACATAGCTCAGAAAGGATGACCCCAGAACACAATAATTCATGCAGTAGCTCACAACTTTAAAGCCAGTAGCTCACAAAGTAGAGTTTTTGCTAATGAGACATTGCCTCTGAGGTAGGTGGGGCTGAGAGAGCTCACCCATAACTGCTCATGAGCAGAACAGCTCTGAGAGAACTTGTGGCTGACCCAAGGTCACATCAGCAGGAGAATGTGGAGGAGCAGGGAATCAAACCTGGTTCTCCTAGATAAGTCTGTGCACTTAACCACTACACCATACTGCAGTCAAAAGGTTTCTGGCTTTAAAAGAAACGTCTCATCTCACTGTCTTTCTAACTCATAGCATTGTCTCTCCTTTGTCTCGTAAAGATTCAACTGCCACTCTGCTACCAATGTTGGGATATTTGTTTAAAAAGTCAGATCTGATGTTCAGAGACAGAAGCAGGCAAGACACTTGTTTGTAAAAGAAATATAAAGGTAAAGGTAAAAGTAGTCCCCTGTGCAAGCACTGGGTTGTTACTGACCCATGAGGTGCTGTCACATCACAATGTTTTTTTGGCAGAGTTTTTACTGCTTGGATTGCCATTGCCTTCCCCAGTCATTTACACTTTACCCCTGGCAAGCTGGGTACTCATTTTACCGACATTGGAAGGATGGAAGGCTGAGTCAACCTTGAGCTAGCTACCTGAATCCAGCTTAGCCAGGAACGAACTCAGGTCAGGAGCAGAGCTTGGCCTGCAGTACTGCAGTTTACTACCCTGTGCTATGGGACTAAAAAAAAAAAAAGTTTACTGAAAAAACGTTAGGGAAAGGTACTTGGAATGAAAGAAAATAAAAGATGCATTCTAGCTTGCTAACTGCATGCTAACAGTCACATGGCTGTATTCATAATGGTGGTCCTTGTTGTTTCTCCTTTAACCTTGCATGGGCGATCAAAGCATTCTTACAAACAAGATGTTAACTGACCAGTATAGGTATCTGCTAATCAAGAATATATAGAATTTATGAAGGTCAGCCTAGTTTGTAAATTTCCAATCAGAGAGCAGCTAATCCTGAAGGAAAGAGTTTGTTTGTTTTACCATAGCATCAGAATAGAAGCCCCCTCAAAAATGTATTTGGGGGAGTGATCATTGAGATATTCAGACTGAGAAACTGAGGCAGGGACTGAAGCCTCTTTCACTACTTCATTATTTTAATGCAAGGTCTGTCTGTCACTAGGAGAACCTAGGCAAAACTCAGGGCAATGGATCACCCAGAGATATTGGCTCTTCATCTCACTGCAGAAGCTAAGCCACACAGTTCTTGCTTATACACAGAATTTTAACTTTGTTGGTCTTAAAGAGGTCACTGGACTCAAACTTGGTTCTCACTCATGTTTTTAACTCCATCATTATCTGAATGCCAATTTGCTGTGCATTATATGTCCTAGCAAATGTGTTGTTCCAGTCTTGACTGTGTTTATTGTTCTGTTACTGATGCATCTTTTCTTTCTGGCTAATCACCCACCCCTACCTCCATGTATATTTGAGGAAATCTGATTTACTGTGTGAACTTGGGCACATGCATTTCTATTACAATGTATCTGTGGAAGAGTGTTTGCACAGAAAAGCTTACACTTTAGCTAAAAAGTTGTTTGTCCTTGAAAGCCATGGGACACGATGGAAAGAATGGGGAAAACCTCTTTGGGTGTCTGAGTGTTCCATTGTCCTGAGTTCTGTAATGAATGTAATGATTGTAACTCAGCGATCTCCTGTTCCAGTCTGTTTCTGAAATGATATTGCAGTAGAACACATTGCTCAGTCTTGTGAATCTTGATTTCAGATTTGTGTCCATTCATCTTTTGGTATACCCAGGGCACAAGGGCACTGGGTTCAGCTGCTGAGCAGTAGTTGGTAGGGTTGTGCCACCAGGCTGGCCATTATAAGGTTGGCACAGGGCTCTGCTGCTCAGCACCCATTCATTCAACGCACTGTTTCTCTGCTGCAGTCCTTGCAGAAAACAGTACCCTAGGTTTGTATTTCAGAGAGATTGACAGATTTGAACTAAGGTCCTATGTGTGGCACTAGCATTGCCACAGTGGCATTTGTTTTGCTGGGCACATAGCACTGTTATGTTCCTTGCAAACAAGCATCTTCACCACAGTTGACTTTCCACCGCAGAGATTCTCTAGGAGCTGCTTTTGTTTGCAAGTTTTTCCCATCATAGGAGATAGTAAGAAGGGGGCAACCACTTTGGGATCCCATAGAATGGGAACCTCTGGTCCAATCATTTTGGAACTTGGGGTTCCTTGGGGAAGAAGATCCTGCAGCTACACTGCAAATTTGGTGCCTCCCATAAAATCCCCTCCTCCCCAGTGTCAATTTTCCCACCATGGGGAAATTGACACCTTTTCCCCCTGCCATAGCAAAGCATGGGGAATGGGGCACCCACTTTGGGTGCCCTAGTATTGGACCCCCTTGTTCAATCTTTTTGGAACTTGGAGGTTCTGTGAGGGAGAGGCTGCTACAGCTGCCCTGCAAATTTGAAGCCTCTCTCTCAAACCCTGACCTCATCAGTGCCCATACATTACCCTATGTTTTGCCATTGACTTCAATGGCCCATAAGGAACAATGGTGGTCCAATCTTTTGGAGACTTTGGAGGTCTGTGGGGGAGAGGCTTCTGCAGCTGTCCTGCAAATGTGATACCTCTACCTCAAACACTCTGTCCCCAAGTCACCATTCATTATACCCTATTTTGTCTTTGATTTCAAAGGCCCATAGGGTATAATATATTCTGAAACAGCCGAATATCTCCCGAATCAGATTCTGCTACCAAATCTGATATTTGGGGATATTCGTCTCCTGAATTTTTTGCCCCTGAATAACCTTAATTTTGAGTTTTACTGGATTTTTTTTTTTTTTTTTTTTTTTGCACATTGCTATGGGCAAAAGATGAGATGGCTGGACAGAGTTATTGATGTAACAAACACGAATTTGAGCAAACTTCAGAGGATGGTGGAAGACTGGAGATCCTGGCGTGACTTTGTCCATGGGGTCACAAAGAGTTGGACTCGAATGTGCGACTGAACAACAACAACAGTGGGCATCACCACCAGAATGCATCCTCACACTTGGCTCAATTATTAGATTTATTTAGAACCTTACCAGTCTGCCTGAAGACAGACAAAACAGTAGTTATTGGCTATAAGCTATGAGGCATTTGCAAATTATTTTGCAGAAAAAATCATGTTACTCCACCAGGACCTCCCATTCACAGTTGAAACAATAAGGAAACTTGAAGCCCATTGTCTGTCTTCAAGTCCACCCATGTCATCATGCTGGCAATGTCATGCACCAGCTGCTCTAGGCATTCTGGGAAACTCTATTGTTTTCCTGGACACTTTAGCATTTTGGGAGGGAAACTCTATGGTACAATAGGTATCATAGAGTTTTTACCTCACAAAATGCTAAGAGTGTCCAGGAAAACCATATAGTTTCCCCAAAAATACCTAGTGTGATGATGTCATCCCGGGTGATGTCATTGCACTGTGCACACAAATTGCATGAGAAAACAGTCCCCTGCCAGAGGCCACAGGGGACTTGGCAACCCTAGGCCTCATCGTCATGGGAATTTTTGAACAAATTCTAAGGTTCATGTGAGACAATGTATTGATTTTCTAGGGATTCACAACCATAAGCTCACTTTGGAACCAAAATAATACAACAAATAGAACAGAGGTGGGATTTCCTAGTCTTTTATGTGGAAAACGTATCTCGATTTTTTTTTAAAGGGGGGGGAGGAAAAAAGAGGTATGAGAACAAACTGTAAAATGAATCCAGGTTCTGGAAATGCTATTCGTTTGTTGTAATGATTTCCAAAGTGAGTACAATTGGTAAGAATATACCCTTTGTACTAAGAGTCAATGTTAGAATTAATACTGTGAGATGCCTAAAACATATTTCTTACAGAGACATCAAATAAATGTTTAATATAAATAAATCATGAAACTGATCTGACCTGAAGATATTATCTGTTTTCTTTAATTAGGAAGATAATAATCTAAGCATAAACACATCTATTACCTAACACTAGTTTATATCATGTTCTGTGATAAATGAAAAAAATTCAATAAATTCCTAGTGATTTACATCTTTTGACTTCTGTGCAACTGTAAACATTTATTTATTTAATTCCATTTATATCCCGCCCTCCCCGCCAAGGCGGGCTCAGGGCAGGATATACTCATATGCATGAGTATAAAACATATAAAAACATAATTACAAGATTATGTAATGCACCCAGTTTTTATCATCTTTCCTTCTATCCAGGCAGTTCTAAATATGTCAAGATCAAATATTTGATATCAATTGAGAACACATATCACATTGCGTAAAAGAAATACTTCTGGAACAAAGGGGCATGCTATATTAAAATGAAAAGTCATCACATTATTCCTCTTTATCCAGCAGTCTTGTGCTCTTGGATTAGATACAATTCAGTAGAAAAATCTCACCCACCCATTACCTCTTACAGCGTCGTGGTGAAAATGCCAGGGAAAGGGGATCACCAATGCATAAGCATGAAGTCACTTTCCACACAACCCAAAAGCAAAGACATCATTGCTTGTGATACTTTAGCATTTGCACAATCTCTATCACTAGAGCCTCACCCTGGTGTTGTGATATCATTTCTGGTTTGTGCCAAAAGAGATAACATGGGTTTGATGTGACGTAGAAAAGATAAGTTCCCCACCCACAACAATCTCCTGCCAGTTTCCAGCCATGGGATAAGTGATTAAAAATGTATTTTCTTGGCAGTATTTTCCCCCAGAGTGGAAGTAGATGGAGTTGTCAACCCTTCCCATGGATTCCAGTGCAATAAAGTCTATGTTGTGCCTCAAATATGTCTCTGCTGCTCAGTTTCTGCTACATGGCAGGAGCTCCACGCTGCCCCACTCCCTCCCCTCTTCATCCACCACTCCTTCTATGGGCTTACTGAAGGAATGTCAAAGAGGAAGGATTTGCTCACTTCACAGGGTTTTTTTATGAAAAGGGAAGGACCAGAGGGTAGTCTGGGTAAATAAGATGGTCTATCACGCTGTTTAGAGTCTAAGGCTTGACCAGGGAGTCCCAGAGTCTGTTCCCCACTGTAACATGGAAGCTAGGTGGGTTGCCTTGACCTAGATGCACACCCTCAGGCTGACCAACCTCATGGGATTGTTGTGAGCATGGAATGTAGAAGAGGGGGATGATGCAGCCTACGAGGGGGGTGGAGGTTGTTGATTAAATGAGTGCATGGATGAGGCTCCTACCTGTGCGACTGCTCCAAAAATACTTCCTCTGCCATGCAGGGTGGTGGAAGGAGGAATCTGTGGTGGAGGCTTCCCTGCGTCAATGGTAGGGGAAGCCACCGCAGCAGACAGACTCATAGTATTCAGGGGGGCTTGCCCATGGAACATGCTGACATGTAGGGAAAACAAATGATGGCGACCACGTGTGTATCATCAGTGGGGGTCTCTGTCAGGGGGCAGGGTGGAAGAGGAGAATGGGACTCTACCCAGCTACCTCCCCTCTCCCCCCACCAATCATCATGTGCAATAATATCTGCCCCGGGATTGGCCAATCCTATCAACAAAAGGTGCCCCTCCCTTCGTGTCACATCTGCCTTGACAGTAAGCTATGAAGCTATGCTGCAACGAAATTGCTATGGACACGGCCTCACAAGCAGCCAGCTACTCTTCCATCCTATCTGGTGCAACATATCTTAGCCCTTAGGAAGCCGAGTTTTCTTTAATTAGGAAGATAATAATCTAAGCATACTCACATCTATCACCTAACACTAGTTTATATCATGTTCTGTGGTAAACAAAAAAAAATTCAATAAATATCCTAGTGATTTACATCTTTTGACTTCTGTGCAGCTGTAAAAAATTATTTATTTTTTTATTTAATACCATATATATCCCACCTTCCCCAACGAGGCGGGTTCAGGGATGCTTACATGTTCATCCATATGCATGAGTATAAAACTTATAAAAATATAATTACAAAATTATGTAATGCACCTAATTTATATTATCTTTCCTTCTATCTGTTGATTTCATATGCCTAGCAAAGACTAAACAGGCAGTTCTAAATATGTCAAGATCAAGTACTTGATATCAATTGAGAACACATATATCACATTGCGTAAAAGAAATACTTCTGTAACAAAGGGGCATGCTATATTAAAATGAAAAGTCATCACATTATTCCTCATTACCCAGCAGTCTTGTGCTCTTGGATTAGGTAGAGTTCAGTAGAAAAATCTCACCCACCCATTAATTCTTACTGCGTGGTGGAGAAGATGTCAGGGAAAGGGAGGGTCACCAATGCATAACCATGAAGTCACTTTCCACACAACCCAAAAGCAAAGACATCATTGCTTGTGATACTTTAGCATTTGTACAAACTCTATCACTAGAGCCTCACCCTGGTGTTGTGATATCATTTCTGGTTTGTGCCAAAAGAGATAACATGGGTTTGATGCGACATGGAAAAGATAAGTTCCCCACCCACAACAATCTCCTGCCAGTTGCCAGCCACAGGATAAGTGATTAAAAATGTATTTTGTATTTTGTTTTTCTTTTTTAACCTTTAATGGCATAATAGAATCAGATAAAAATACACAGAATATAAAAATTTAAACATTGGAGATAAAATCAAAATAAAACCGAGCTTGCAGATGCATTCAAACATGGTCAGAATTAAATTTAAGGATGTCAGCCAGAAATTTTGCCACAGCCTCACTAACCACCCCCTCAGTATCACTCAATAAATAATAACAGGGTGGCAGAATAGACAAATCTGGAGAAAAAGAAAGCTTGCCAAATAAATCTTTACGGAGGTTATGGTATAAAGAACAATCAAGCAATATATGCTGGATTGAGTCAGGGGTATTTGCTCCACAGGATATCTCCCTTGTAAAACTTTGGAGGGAAACGTGTTTAGTCTAGCCAACATAAATGCCCTGCGATGACTTGGAGTGGTTAGGTCTGATAGATAATTGGGCATTTTGCCACAAAAAGCATAAAGAACTAAGGAAGCTGGAGATCAAATATAAGGGTCAGATGGCCGTAATTTCGTTTCCTCCGATTCCCATAGTCTCAGTTTAATACATCTGAAGATATATGACTCATCAGCGGTAGAAAAATCATCTACCTCTAACCCCAATTGATTGAGTTTAGACAGAAGCACTGCTGTCCAGGATGAAATATATGGGTCTCTTTTCATACAATCAAGAAGGCTGTTGGGATCTGTTCTAAAATGAATTTTGAGCCAGAATTTAAACACTGCAATCCAGGCTTTTGTCTCCACCAAAGACTGACCCACATCAGAGCAGCGAGCAAAGTAGGACACACATTTTGGCAAACCGAGAATTTGTCTAAAGAATGAGGCTTGAATGCCCTCCACTTTCCTGGTAAAAGCTGAGATCCAAATAGGGATACCATAGAGGATTTGGGCAAGCGTTTTGGCTTTGAACACTTTAATAGCTGCTGGAACTAATTGGTTGCCCCTTGCAAAGAAAAACTGTTTAATTTGAGCAGCTGAACATTTAGCCAAGTTGACGGTTTTGTTACGATGTGAAACCCAGCTTAACTTGTGGTTAAAAGTGATCCCCAAGTATTTAAATTTTTTTGTTTGCTCGATTGTTGAATTGCCAATAAACCATCTCTGTGGGCGCCAGCAGTTTGAAAAGACAACTATTTTAGATTTGGTGTAATTGATAGTAAGTGAATTACAATTACAGTACTCATAAAAGGCATTCAAATACCTTTGCAGGCCCACTCTTGTACAAGAGAGGATGGTAGTGTCATCGGCATAAAGTAATAAGTGGACCGCTCGGCCTGCAAGTTTAGGCGGATGACCGTTGACAGCAAAAAACAAGAGTTTCCCAGAGATTTTTTTTTATTCTATAAATCCTTGTTTTTCTTACAGGACTAAGACCCCAGTGTATTGGCATTTTGAGAGGATGTTCACAAAACTGCAGATGAACTAAAAATGATGAACCCTTCATAAAGAGGCATATATGAAAATAGACTACATCAGCATTTTGACTGAATGACTAGCATGGGATAGTCGTCAAATTAACTGTGTGAAATATAACAGACCAGGTGTATTGGCTGAAGAAGAGCAGCTTAAATTACAACCAAATAGTGAAAGGGTAGCAGTGTCCATTCTGTGGCATACTTGGAATAATTGATTTTAAAGCTGTGCTGATTATTTTGGAACATCCAATGGTTTAATATCCTTTATGAACCATGATTTTTCTGTCAAGTTAATTTCAACCTCTGGAGAACCCAAACATTTTCCAAGGCTATGGAAGTACAGAGGAAGTTTCCTATTGCTTACCGCTATGTAGGAAATTTAGACTTTGGTAGTTTCCCTTCCAAGTATTTAATCAGGGATGACCCTGCTTAGATTTCAAGCTCTCATGTGACTGGACCAGCCTGAGTTCCAAGTTCCTCTTTCTCTCCAGTGGGGAACTTTGGGGGTTGTTCCTGGAGGAGGTGTGGATAGCCCCAAAGTGATGATATCACATAGAAGTGACATCATAATGTTAGGGACAGGAAGAAAGAAAACCCATATTCTCTGTCTTTTAGTTCATGATGCATCTCATATTCATATCAATAGAGATATATAGTAAGATAATTTAAGAAAAACAAAGCAAAAACAACAAATACTAAAGCCCTAACAGTACTCCCCCCTCCCGGTTAAAAACTCTTAGTTAAAAGCCTTGGTGAATATGGATTTTTTCCCCCTTTATTACTAAAATAGTCAAGGCTAGGCCTAAAATATTTCTTTTCTTTTTTTTTAGAAAAAAAGTTTAAGCAGAAGTCCAGTGGCATCTGTTCAATAGCGCTGGAACCGATTAACACACATGGAAACACATGAAGCTGCCTTTTACTGAATCTGGCCACTGGTCAACAAGGTCAGTGTTGTCTACTCAGACTGTCAGCAACTCCACAGGATTTTAGGAGATCTTTCCTATCACCTAATGCCCTTTCTTTTGAACTGGAGATTTCAAGAAGTGAACATGTGTTCCCCACATCACCTACATGTGTGTGACCCCCAATATTTGGAGTATTCATCTTGTGTCATTGTGAGGTGTGTATTAACTGGAAATATCTTAAAGACTTTTTAAAATCTTTTGATAGCAGTTAAAGTTGAAAACACTTCCAATATGTAAAGAACTACAGACAAATGCAAAATGAAGGCCAAACACATCTGAAACTGCCTTATATTGAATTAGACCATGGTCCATTGAGGTCAGTATTGTCTACTTAAACTAGAAGTGCATCTCCAAGGCCTCAGGAAAAATTCTTTCAGAAAAAAAAATACAGAAGAAGAAGAAGTTGTTTTGTATCCCACTGTTCACTACCCAAAGGAATCTTGGAGCATCTTACAATCATCTTTTCTTCCTCTCTCATCAACAGATACCCTGTGAGGTGAGGGAGATTTAGAGAGCTCTGAGAGGTGAGATAGAACAAAGGTCAGCCCGCTGGCTTCATGTGCAGGAATGTGGAATCAAACCTGGTTTTCTAGATTAGAATCCATTAGGTTTGCCAATCTCCAGGTCCCAGTGGGGGTTCTTCTGCTTTTCCAGGCTCCTTCCAGCCCCCAGTCAGCTGGCCAGCGGGGGGAAGCCCCGCCCTCAGAGGACCATGTCTCTTTCCACCTCCAGAGGCTTCAGTCTCTGATTGAAAGGCTTCCTCTTGGATGGGGTGTCTGTGTTTGAAGAAGTTGGCAGCAACTCGTGAGCAGAGATGCCAATCCCTCACTTCAGAGTTGCCAGAAACGGGGTGGGAGGGAAACGTCTGCTGAGTACTTCATTATTCCTTATGTGGAGATCGATTCTCATAGGGTATAATGGGGAATTGATCTGGAGGTTTCGGGGGAGCTGTTTTTTGAGGTAGAGGCACCAAATTTTCAGTGCAGTGTCTAGTGCCTCTCCCCAAAGTACCCCCCAAGTTTCAAAACGATTGGACCAGGGGCTCCAATTCTATGAGCCCCAAATAAGGTGCCTCTATCCTTCATTATTTCCTAGGGGAGGAAGACATTTAAAAAGGTGTGCTGTCCCTTTAAATGTGATGGCCAGAACTCCCTAGGAGTTCAATTATGCTTGTCACACCCTTGTTCCTGGCTCCACCCCCCAATGTCTCCTGGCTCCACCCCCAAAGTCTTCTGGCTCTACCCCCAAAGTCCCCAGGTATTTCTTGAATTGGACTTGGCAACCCTAGACTCCATCACTTTTAACCCCTACATTACATTGTCTACTGCCTGGTCCTTTTTAACTAGAATTCCTGGGGATCAAACTTGAGAGCCGTTGCATGCAAAACAGAGGCTCTTCCACTGAGCCATAGGTGCGCCTCATGGGAAAGACCTTCTTTCTTATGGCTTAATGACATATTTGTTGGGCTAAGGGTGAACAGCTGAATTCCATGCTTAGAGGGCAACCACCCACACTTTATTCCCCTAAGGGATGACTAGAAGAAGAAGTGTGGGATTCTGGCATCACTTGCACCTCTCCCAGGACTCTGACAGCTGCCTTCTGATGGCACCATTGGTGACGAACCAACTTCCATAGAGTGAGGATTACACTCACTTAACCCTGATGGAGAGGTGGTGGTGGTGATGGCAGTGATTCTGAGGCCCCATCCTGAACTTCTGACCAGATGCCTAGAATCTCTGGGTGTGCCAACCCCCAGATCTCTTGATATTTGGCACAAGAAAATTAGAACTAGGATGGGGAGGGAGATTTTCTTAGTAGCCAGCTGAGGATGAATAATATACCATACCTTTTTGGCTAAAGTTGGCACTGAACTCAAAGTCCCCCCCCCCTTCATGTGATTGTTTTTCTGAGAAGTTAACCTTTCTATGTTGTTAAAGGTATTACATGTGGGCCAACTGAACTCTGAATTTATGGGCAGACTCATGGTATAAAAACAGCAGCTGATGGACCCCATTCTTCACATCAGAGACCTCACACTTGAAAGGCACTCAAGAGAAGCCAAGATGAAACTTCAGGTTCTTGCTACCATTCTTCTTGTCTTTCTCCTTTGCCCAAATGTCAAGGGGCAACAGGTAAGGCCACCTTTTTTTCCCAAAGTGCCATGTTTCATAAATATTTCTGAAATCTTTAGTGAGCTTTAAAGGAAGGAATGCAAGTTTTCTAGGAATCTCAAATTCTGAGGACATATATAATCTTTAGAATAAGATGTTGAGGTTTATCCTATTATATCATTCATTCCACAGTATGTAAAACAATTTTTCCCAAGAAGAATCCAAAATTATGAAGAATTAACTTTGTTCATATTTTATTTAGACTACTGCAAACCCATCAACTGTCAGTATTTTAACTCTGCTGATCGTTGTGTATCATCTTTCTCATCAGATTTTGCTTGTTGGAAAGCTGTGGGGAAATAACTCAATGCCCCTTATGGAATCAGGCATATTTCTCCCATAATAGAGAATCATCACATTTCATGTCTATGTAGGGAAGTATGACTCTCTCCAGGTCTCATACACATGACAATTTCAGCAGTTTTACACTTCCACTATCTTTTTTGACTGTAACAACCAGATATCCCATTTAGTTCATTCTGGATACCAGAGAGTATCAGTGTAATCATAAAAACTCCTGGGATTAAACCCTTCTGACTAAACCTGAATTAAATTCTGTCTAGATCTGCTTTTAATTTCTCTCTTATGGTGCAAGCCCAAGAACATTAATAATCAGTAGGATGCTGAGTAGACCTACTTTGGGTAGCATTATTACAGACCTTGATGTTTGCATGATAGGGTGAGAAACATATTCCTGCTGCAAAGGGGTTCCTGTTTAAAGATGGACACAAACCACAGTTTTGCAGTTTGGTTTGTGGCTGACCCATGAATTGATACACTGAATTGTGAATTGAACTGGTTCAAATTGGTTTGCAATCCCTGCTTTCCGCTCCCCAGTGCTATTAGTGGGGGAAAGAAAGTAGGGCTTGGAATGGCTCTGAACCATTTCAATGCCTGCTTTCTGGTCCCTTCCCCTGAGCAGTTTTTCATTAAGAAAAGAAAGCTGGATTTTCTATGGCTCAGAGCCATTACAGGCCCTACTTTCTGCTCTTCATGAACTTGCACAAAGCACCACAAAATTACTTAAAATTCATGGATGTTTGTGATGGCTCTTCAGTTCACAAGTATCACTTCACACTCCACAAACTGGCCAAAATTTGTGATGAACCTTTCTTTGTGAGTAAACTCACATCCATCCCTGATTTCCATCCATTTACCTGGTACGATTAGTGAAAGGAATGACAAAATGGATCAAAGCTGGGAGTATGAATTCAGGGTGGTGGGCCTTTGTTTCTGTAATCTTTACCCCTGCCTTGCCAGTTTTCTTATGTACCCAGGTGATTCTTGATTTCTCATAGGTCAGGCAGCTGGTTCTCCCACCCATTCCTGGGCTATGGCTGGCCATACACTTTCCCCCCCTTTCACATTGAGGCATTCAATGAATGATGTCTTAAAGTGAACAAAGAGTGCAACCCTTCATATGTCTACACAGAAACAAGTCCTACAATATGAAATGTGGCTTCAGATAGTCCGTTTTAACACTTCAGGGAACTGACAAGGTTTTTTGCGTTATTCTATAAAGGAGAAAAATATGGAGTGTAGAAACTATACAGAGATCTTCTCCATCTCCCATAATACCAAAACTTGATGGCACCCATTGAATTATTTTGGAAATAAATTAGGACAGGCAAAAGGAAATATTTTTTAGTTCAATGACTAGTTAAACTGTGGAATTAGCCACCTGCTCAGTAATGCGGTTTCAATCCACTCTGAATGCACTTTCCAACTGGATTTTACTGTGTGAACTGGCAAAATCTAGTTGGAAAGTGCATTGAAAGTGGATTGAAACTGCACTATTGAGCACGGGTGATTGCAAGATGTACTGACAGCTGTAAGCACAGATGTCTTTAACATGGGGTTAGAAAGATTGATGGAGGAGAGGTTAAACAATGCCTACTAGCCATAGTAACAAAAGGGAATATTTGTATATAGAGACAGCACTGAATGGGTGAGATCACACAGCAAATTTGATCTGCCATAGCCACCCCCACCGCACATCTGCCCCCCACCAGCCCTCCCATCCTTACCTCATAGAAGGATGGGCTGCCACCAGAAAATTATGCTATTAAATATTTTATTATTTTATTAAAATATTTTATTAAAAAGCTGATGCAGTATAGTAAATACAAAGTCTGAAACTGCATCATAAAAAAACAGAATTTTCCCTTAGATTGCCAGCTCACATTCCCAATTAGGAGATATGATTTTGGAGGGTCAATTAAGTAACATAGCAGCAGAACCCAGATATTTTCATACTCTTGAGAAGATAAATTTAATTCATTCTTTAAAAAAGAATTATTTGTAATTCTGCCCATAATATAGTAATGCTAACGTTTCTCTTGCCATAAAAAATAGAGGGGGGAAGTGATGATTTCCACCTAGTGGTAACAGTTAGTCTAACTGTAGCTACTAATAAGGAAATAATTTTTTTAGCAACAGCAGAAGAGGGCCAGAAGCCCAATAATAAGAATTCTGTGGTACGCATTACCACAAAATTCAATACCCTTTCAACTTGCTTCATAACTTCCTTCCAAAATGCTTGAATTATGGGGCAAGACCACCAGGTATGTACGTAAGAACCTGTTTGGTTGCAATTTTTCCAACAGAGAGAGTTATAGAGTCCACTATAGAGTCCACTCTTCAAAGCAGCCATTTTCTCCAGGACAGCTGATCTCTGCCAGCTGGAGATCAGTTGTAAAAGTGGAAGATCTCCAGCCCCCACCTCCCTCCCTGGAGGCTGATCCACACTAAACAAGAAACCACGATGTATAGGTTGAGCAAACACTTTGAACAAAAACAAACAAAAAATGGCATCACTTCTTGGACTCTTGAGAAATAATTTTTGAGCATTGGTTCCAATTCTAATCGGATGACTAGAAGAAGGGAGGTCCTCTTGAAACATGCCAATTATGTAACCTGGGAGAGATGTCTCACACCTATACACAAGCTCATGAAGATATGCAGAGCTGAAAATTGACTATTCATCTCTCCTGAATCTAGGGATTCTGATGTGTTTAGGAAGAAACTGAGAAATTGTATTGTGGCTCAGTGACTGTAATAGTGTATGTGATTGAAGATTAAGTGTGTATCGGTATATATGTACTGACAATAACATACAAGTATCAAACAATGGCACAGTGTTTTCTGTTCTAAGTGTTTGCCCTACCTGGAGACTGGCAACTCTAAGTCCCAAACCCAGTACTACGAAGCGAGTGAAAATCTGATGGAATCTACCCCCTCCACTTCCTGCATGACTCCTGAAGGTGACCGACTTACCTATTACTGTGAGAATCTAGGGCAGAAGGGAGCAGGCAAAATCGTGGCCATGAGAAGTGGAACTCCTTTAACAACTGCGTGGGTTGCCTGTTCCCATTAGCAACAGCATCACAAACACTAGTGGCCCAATCTACATGACCCATCCTTCCTCCCTCATCACCCCCATCTCCCATCTATGGGAGGGAGTGCAATTCTGTCAGTCAGAATTGTCATAAATCCCCAACCCAGACTGGGCTAGGGGCCCTTGGAACCTTTGTGATAATTTTGTGATTTACTGAAATTTACACTGTACCTTGACAAGAGTGGACTGAACTGAACTCTTGTAATTTCTGTTCATTCTCTATGTTTATGGATAAAAAAGAGTACAACCAAACAGAAAGCGGCCAGTGTCCAGTTAAGTCTGGGCAATGATGACAATGCTGAACTGAATGCCATTTTGAATTACAATTGTAGCAGTTTCGAGACCTTCCGTGACCAGATCATCTGCCTATTGTTAAGGTCATACCCCAGGGCCGATATCTACTTGGTCTTCTCAGATGTGGGCACAGACTCAAAATAAATCCAGACACATGGCAAATGAATGGTGAACATGTTCTCAGATAGCATGGCTCACCCGGACAACATGGGCACCACCCTCCCCAAGCTCAGTGACCTGCACACAAATAACCTTATTCTAGAAATTGCATTAAATAAATTATGAAACTATTCCAAATAATCTTAAAGTGATCTCTTTTTTCTCCCCTGAATCAACAAAATCTTGTTAGCTAAATTTTCCATATGCTGCTATATTTCTCAATTTAGCATGCCACCTATCCATGGAAATCTCTTTAGCATTCTTCCAGCACTGGGCAATAAACATCCAAGCAGTAACTAAAAGAAAATCAATTCTGCCCCCCCCCCCCCCTTTACATTGAGAATTTTCATTGGCAAGTAAATTGAGTGAGGCTAATGCAACCATAGCTTTTATTTGTTCCTGGGTTATTTTACCAATCTCTGTCAATAACCTTGATTTCTCTACAGGGGATCCTGATCTTGTATATGTTTCTCTTAATCCACTAATTTCAACTTCTGTGTGGTTAATTTGTTTCTTTTTAAAAAAAATCAATAAATTCTGCATACATGATCCCCTTGCCAAAGCTTTTATTGATTCCCAATGAATAGTATGTGAGATATAGACGTTACATCCTCTTGAAAATATCTTTCTATTGTTCTTTTAAGATTCTGATTGCTATTATCCTCTGTCAATAAAAATGGATTAAAACACTGCATATACATTGTACTAGTCTGTTTCACACCAATAATTGCTGTGTCAGGGGCATGATATGTTATTTTTATCACTGCAACTGACATTCTATTAATCCAATGTAAGTCCTCCATAGATACAAGAATCCCATCCAATCCTGAGAAAGTACCATATGCTGAGGAATTTAAAAAATTAGAATTGTCCCCTTCTTCAGCACCAAACGTGGCCTCCCCATCCAACAAAAACAACTGCCAGGACATTGTACAACTCAGTAGGAAGGGTGCACGGCACAGGACTCTTTTTCAGAGCTCCCTGTTGTGTGGCCTTAGAGTGAGGGGTGTGGCATTTTGGTGGTGGAAGATGCACAGAGATGGCACTTAGTACTACAGGGCAAGTCCTTTGCATGGACACCCAAGGAGGAGAGCAAAGTCTACCCTCTGTGGCTGACCTTTCCCATTTCAAAACCCTAACAGGTACTTGACTTTTGGGGCTCAACCCACAGGGACACCCATGCACTGACCACTAAGCATGGGCAAGCATCCCAAACCTGCTCTTGCTCTCCCCTCACTTGTGGCTGGGTGTCATGACAGCATCTCCTGCACTGCCTTGCATGTGGAGACTCAACAGAGAAGCAAGTCCTGCCCCTCCCTTCCACTCTACTCAGTGAGCTGTTCCAGCCCTCCTCTTGAAGTGGAGTTTCACGCAGCAAGCCTTTCCAGATTCCACCTGTGATGCTATCCCAATTGGGATCATGCCATGCCAGGGATTCTCCACCCCCAGAGTGGAAGTAGATGGAGTTGTCAACCCTTCCCATGGATTCCAGTGCAATAAAGTCTATGTTGTGCCTCAAATATGTCTCTTCTGCTCAGTTTCTGCTACATGGCAGGAGCTCCACGCTGCCCCACTCCCTCTCCTCTTCATCCACCACTCCTTCTATGGCCTTACTGAAGGAATTTCAAAGAGGGAGGATTTGCTCACTTCACAGGTTTTTTTATGAAAAGGGAAGGACCAGAGGGTAGTCTGGGTAAATAAGATGGTCTATCACGCTGTTTAGAGTCTAAGGCTTGACCAGAGAGTCCCAGAGTCTGTTCCCCACTGTAACAATGAAGCTAGTTGGGTGGCTTTGAGTTAGATGCACACCCTCAGCCTGACCAACCTCATGGGATTGTTGTGAGCATGGAATGTAGAAGAGGGGGATGATGCAACCTACGAGGGGGGTGGAGGTTGTTGATTAAATGAGTGCATGGATGAGGCTCCTACCTGTGCGACTGCTCCAAAAAAAAGTTCCTCTGCCATGCAGGGTGGTGGGAGGAGGAATCTGGTGGAGGCTTCCCTGAGTCAATGGTAGGGGAAGCCACCGCAGCAGACAGACTCATAGTATTCAGGGGGGCTTGCCCATGGAACATGCTGGCATGTAGGGAAAACAAATTATGGCGACTACGTGTGTATGATCAGTGGGGGTCTCTGTCAGGGGGCAGGGTGGAAGAGGAGAATGGGACTCTACCCAGCTACCTTCCCCCCCCCAATCATCATGTGCAATTACATCTGCCCCGGGATTGGCCAATCCTATCAACACAAGGTGCCCCTCCCTTTGTGTCACATCTGCCTTGACAGTAAGCCATACAGCTATGCTGCAACGGAATTGCCATGGACATGGCCTCACAAGCAGCCAGCCACTCTTCCATCCTATCTGGTGCAACATACCTTAGCCCTTAGGAAGCCGAGTTTTCTTTAATTAGGAAGATAATAATCTAAGCATAGTCACATCTATCACCTAACACTAGTTTATATCATGTTCTGTGGTAAACAAAAAAAATCAATAAATATCCTAGTGATTTACATCTTTTGATTTCTGTGCAGCTGTAAACATTTTTTTTTTAATTTAATACCATATATATCCCACCTTCCCCACTGAGGCGGGTTCAGGGAGGCTTACATGTTCATCCATATGCATGAGTATAAAACTTATAAAAATATAATTACAAAATTATGTAATGCACCTAATTTATATTATCTTTCCTTCTATCTGTTGATTTCATATGCCTCGCAAAGACTAAACAGGCAGTTGTAATTATGTCAAGAT
The DNA here is from genome assembly GCF_032191835.1 of Heteronotia binoei. Classification (NCBI taxonomy): domain Eukaryota; kingdom Metazoa; phylum Chordata; class Lepidosauria; order Squamata; family Gekkonidae; genus Heteronotia; species Heteronotia binoei. Next base: position 37,540,057 of record NC_083239.1, read on the forward strand.
CAAGTAGTTGATATCAGTTTTGAACACATATCACATTGCGTAAAAGAAATACTTCTGGAACAAAGGGGCATGCTATATTAAAATGAAAAGTCATCACATTATTCCTCATTACCCAGCAGTCTTGTGATCTTGGATTAGGTAGAGTTCAGTAGAAAAATCTCACCCACCCATTAACTCTTACTGCGTGGTGAAGAAAATGCCAGGGAAAGGGAGGGTCACCAATGCATAACCATGAAGTCACTTTCCAGACAACCCAAAAGCAATGACATCATTAGGGTTTGTAGAATCTTTCGGGATCAAATGCCGTGTTCTACTGGAGAAAGTTTTCCTTCCAGACGTTTCCTTCTCAGCTGCGGAGAACATCCTCAGTGGCGTTGCAGCCGGAGCAGGCGCTCAGACCTTCTTGGCTGCGGTGCATTGAGTGGGGCCAGGGCTGCTGGAGAGCTGCTATTTCTAGGCTGGAGGGGGTGTGATGAAAGGGCAATTGGTTTGTGGATGTGCCCATTGTTTGGTGGGGCTTCCTTGAAGGGTAGTGATAAGGAAACTGGCTGTTGAATGTGACCATTGTTCTGTGTTAATTGCTGGGAAGGTTGGAAGGGGTTTGAAGATAAGGAAGATGGTTGTTGACTGTACTGATTGTTCTGTGGAATTTGCTGGTTGTTCTGAGACTTTCTGCAATTTATAGTCTGTAGGATGTTTTGCAGAGCTGGGTACCAAGATTGGTGGATTGAAATACTTTTTCTACATAAAAACTAGGAAACCCTAGTCAAGGAAATCCTAGTCATTCCTAGTCTTTTATGTAGAAAAAAGTATTTCAAATAAATAAACAAAGGGGGGAAGAGGCGGGGGGCGGGGAAGAGATAAATAGGAGAATAAAGTATATAAAAAAAAAATCCAGGGTTCTGAAAATGCTAAATGTTTGGTGTGATAATTTCCTATGTGCAGTGCTGTTTTTGTAGGAAAAATTATAGCAGGAACTCATTTGCATGATGGGCCACACCCCCTGCCATCACCATTGTTTCACACAGGGCTTTTTGTAGGAAAAGCCCAGTAGGAACTCATTTGAATATTAGGCCACACTTAAAACATATAAACATTTAAAAACATAAAAACTGTGGAGCCATCAGACACCAATGCTTAACTGCGATCCATGAAGAGTGCAGCACAGAATTTTTCTGCATGTTACTCTTCTTGTGAATTTGATTAGCTTTTGTATATTTCTGGTTGTTATGCTATTCTGTTGGGATAGGAATGAGTTTTTGAGTCAGTATTTAAATATGATAAGTTTCCCCCTCCCTAATGTTGTACCAAATCCCCCAATATAATCTGTATTTCCTCTTTTTACATTGCCAAAATTTTAAAACAGGTATTGAAAAATACCCATAAAATACATCCCCAAGCAAAGTTGCCATCCCCCCTGTCTTGAAGACATAGAGGATCCTATTCTGGCAATTGTTAATACCTAATATTGAATCTAATTATACAATCTGCTGCTCCATTTTTTCTACCACTCTTGACAATAAACTACCGAATCTCTGTATATCTCTATTACTCTGATAGGCGGTTTCTATCACCCAAGTATAAATTTATTTTATTTTCAGCAACCAGTCCTGTAGGTCAGGTGCGTTATTTTATTTCCAATACCTAGCAAAAACCAGTCTGGCAGCAGTAATCATATGTAAAGTGACTGCTGATCTCTAGGAATGTCAGGGAGGTAATTCATCAATAATGCCTCTGGCTTATTAGGAATTGGTTTTCCCAACTCAATTGATAATATTTTTGCCACTTCTTTTTAGAAGTTAGAGGCACCACATTTGAAAAAAAACCACCACGTGAAAAAAATGGCATTGTCTTCTTTACAAAACCAACATCTGCTGGTATCAGACTTAGAAACCTTTGCAAGCCATATAGGACACCAATGCCATCTATTGTATATGTTTATACATGCCAATAAAGTCTTGTCTGATGATGATGATAAATGCCATCTATTAATCATTTTCAACAAGTTTTCTGTAAAAGAGAGGCATACTTTAAAATTGATGCCATGAGTAAAAATAAATTTCCATAATGAATCTTCTAGAACTTTACCTTCAGATTTGAGAAAGAATTTTGATAAAAAAGAATAAGACTGGAACACACCAGGCACTGACTGCAGGGGTGGTGTCCAGGATTTTTCATTTACAATGAACAATGAGATCCATAATATTTTGGGTTCTATGAAAACCTATGCAGCGTGTCAGTTTACATCCTGGGATGTCATTAATAATTTGCCAATGTCAGAGTAGAATGTGGTGGATCTGATCAGTAAGCAGGGTATAGTCAAGACCCCAAGTAAGCCTTTTCTGTATTTCTCGTTAGCAGATTGGATGGAAAGAAGAGTTCCTATCAGTTGTCTTTTTTACAAGTTCTTACTGCCAATGTGTTCTATTTAGTCCTGTAGACCAATGTGTAGCCTTCTTAGACATGTGGGCTCTTCTACATAGGCAGCACTATGTAGATGTGGGAGAAGGTTATGCAAATGAGCCTTATTGAGATTACAGACTAGTTACTGAGACAATATGAAGTGCCTCAAGAACTCACATCATGGTGGAAGTGGTGGATGACGATGATGTCTTCCTCTTTGTCATCATCCTCGACAACACCAGGTCACTTCAGCTCCCACATGGCTGCCTTCTGTGGAGAAACGGAGGGCAATGGAGGAAGTGACATCACACATACCTGTTGATAATTGTTATGTTTAGGTAGAAAGGAGAGATCTGCTCTTTCTAACATTTCTATTTAAAGAACAAGAGCTTCTTTTTAGTACAGAATTTGTTTTAGTTAAAAATCTCAGTGGTGACTGAGATCCACTTCTGTTTATCCTGAGAGTGACTGAGATCCACTTCTGTTTATCTAAGCAGTCCAGCTCTGCCCAGACATGACATCTCCTGCTGGCTTTTTCAAGAGAGCTAAAATTCAATGATTCCTCTTTACTTAACATACCTGTGACTATAGAAGGGAAGTTAAAGCTGGTGACAGGTAACTTCGAAATATGTTATTAAAGAAAGATGATTATTATAAGGAGGGAAAATTTTTAGTAGTTTCTATTCAGCCTTCTATCTGAGCAGCACTAACAATTCCCAGACACTGGGATACAATGAGACCCTGAATTGATATAAGTTATGAAGACTTTTGATGTAAGTTATGAGGACAATGCTCCTTTCTTTGAATCCCTCAAATATGGCCACTCTGCCTAGTGAACAAGAATGGTAGCAGACCTATCAACCTTTCAATAGGTTGAATCAGACTCAGAGCTTCTAGGAATCAGGCCTCATCATCACATGAATTTTTGAAGAAATCTGAGGTTCAGGTGAGATGATGGATTCTAGAGATGATGATCAATTCTATATGATGGATTCTAGGGATTCATAACTATAGGTCCACTCTTGAACCAGAATAATACAAAAATAGAATGTAGGTGGGATACCCATGTCTTTCATGTAGAAAAACAAGTCAACAAACAAAGGGCAAAGGTTGGAAGGAAAATAAAGACAGGAGAACAAACCGTAAAATGAATCCAAGTTCCAGGAACACTGTTGTAATGATTTCCTACATGAGTACAATCTGCAAGAATATACCCCTTGTTCTAAAGAGCCAGTTTGGTGTAGTGGTTAAGTGTGTGGACTCTTATCTGGGAGAACCGGGTTTGATTCCCCACTCCTCCACTTGCACCTGCTGGAATGGCCTTGGGTCAGCCATAGCTCTGGCAGAAGTTGTCCTTGAAAGGGCAGCTGCTGTGAGAGCCCTCTCCAGCCCCACCCACCTCACAGGGTGTTTGTTGTGGGGGAGGAAGGTAAAGGAGATTGTGAGCCGCTCTGAGACTCTTCGGAGTGGAGGGCGGGATATAAATCCAATATCTTCTTCTTCTTCTAAAGTTCAGATATTCTAATTAATGTGAATTGCCTAGGGCATATTTTAGATTTATTAATATATCTGAACTGAAGATATTTCCTTTTGTTTTCTTTAAATAGGGAAATAATAATCTAAGCATACACACATATATCACCTACCATTACTTTAAATCCTGTTCTATAGTAAATCACAAAATTTCAATAAATATCCAAATGATTTGCATCTTTTGACTTTTATGCAGCTGAAAACAATACCAGTTTATGTAATGCACCCAGTTTTCATGACCTTTCCTTCTATCTGGGCACAATCTATTGACTCCATATGCCTAGCAAAGACTAAACAGGCTGTTATAATTAAGTTGAAATCAAATACTTGATATCAATTGAGAACATACATCACATTGTGTAAGAGACTTACTTCTGGAACCAAGGGGGATGCTAAATTAAAATGAAAGGCTATCACATTAATCATCATTTCCTAGGACCCTTGTGTTCTTGGATTAGGTAGACATCAGCAGAAAAGTCCTAGTCCTCTGCCCATGACCTCTTACTGGGTGGTGGGGGAAATGCTAGGGAAAGGGGGGACACTGATGCATAACCATGATCTCAGTTTCCATGCAACCCACAAATGACAGCATCATGTCAAGCAGTATGTAGTGTTTGCCACAAACTCTATCACTAGTGCCTCACCCTGATCTGGTGACGTCATTTTTGGGTTGTGCCAAAGTGATGTCATGGCCTCGGTGTGACATGGAAAAGATAAGTTTCCCACTGACAACAGTTTATCGCAGTTGCCAGTCATGGGGTACCATTTTAAGTGACAAAAATGTATTTTCTTGGCAGCAAAAACAAGAGTTTCCCAGGGATTTTAAATATATAAATCCTTGCTTTTCTTATAGGACTAAGGTCCCACTGTTTTGGCATTTTGATGGGATTTTTCACAAAACTGCAGGTTAAGAAAAAAAGGATGGACTCTTTGTAAAGTGGTATAGATGAAAATAAACTACATCAACATTCTGGCACGATGAGTAGCATGGGATAATCTTCCTATTAAATGTGTTGAATTATAGCAGGGGTGGCCAATGGTAACTCTCCAGATGTTTTTTGCCTACAACTCCCATCAGCCCCAGCCAGCATGGCCAATGGCTGGGGCTAATGGGAGTTGTAGGCAAAACACATCTGGAGAGCTACCATTGGCTACCCCTGAATTATAGAGAAAGGAAGGAAAGGTCCCCTATGCAAGCACCAGTCGTTTCGGACTCTAGGGTGACGGTGCTTTCACAATGCTTTCACGGCAGACTTGTTACGGGGTGGTTTGCCATTGCCTTCCCCAGTCTTTTACACTTTCCCCCCAGCAAGCTGGGTACTCATTTTACCGACCTCGGAAGGATGGAAGACTGAGTCAACCTTGGGCCGGCTGCCTGAATCCAGCTTCCGTCGGAATCGAACTCAGGTTGTGAGCAGAGTTCAAACCACAAGACTGCAGTACTGCTGCTTTACCACTCTGTGGCACGAGGCCGCTGTTGAATTATAACAGGTCTGTATTACACAGTAGTTCAATCAAATAGTGAAGGGGCAGCAGTTTCCATTCTGTAGCATACTTGGCATAATTGATTTTAAAGCTGTGCCTCTTATTTTGGAACATCCAACCCTTTAAGATCCTATATGAACAATGACTTTGATGGGAGCAACTCCTGTCAAGCTGCTTTCGACTAATGGCGACTACATGGATTTTCCAAGAAATAGTTTGCTATAGCTTGGATCTGTGTAGGAAATCTACACTTCCTTGGTGGTTTCCCTTCCAGTTCTAATAAGAGATGACCCTGCTTACTTTCCAAGCTCCAATGAGACTAGGCCAGCCTGGTGGCCCCTCTCCCAATTCAGCATGCATACACAAACCTAATGAAACATCAACCAGCTCACGCCAAGGGTTGCAATCTGTCAGTAAAACTAATTGAAGTTAGTAGAACTAGCTTCTGAACAGGCATGGTAGACATGCATAATAAGAATGCTGATTTGGCTTCTTCTATACCCTGAACCTTTGTGGTGCCCCCCTCCCCTCACTCTGGAGATCTCAATGATCACCTAGGTTTGCCTAGAAGATAAGCTGGCCCTGCATTAAAACACTGAAATATTTATAGAGTTTCAATCCATGCCTCAGTTTTGCATCTCAGTTAATCAAATTCCCAAATGTGTTATTGCAGGGGCATACTAAGAAAGAAAGAAAGAAAGAAAGAAAGAAAGAAAGAAAGAAAGAAAGAAAGAAAGAAAGAAAGAAAGAAAGAAAGAAAGAAAGAAAGAAAGAAAGAAAGAAAGAAAGAAAGAAAGAAAGAAAGATTCCCATACTCTCATCTTTTAGGTCAAGATACGTCATAAGATGACTTAAGAAATACAAAGCAAGAACTGAAATCTTAACATTACCTCTCCCCAGTTAAAAGCTCTTAGTTAAAGCCTATGTGAAAATGGATTTTGTTTAGCTTGATTCGTAAAACATTTGAGGATAGGCCTGAAAAACCAAAACCCTATTTTTTTTAAAGTTTAAACAGAAGTCAAGGGGCACCTGTTCAACTGTGGTGGATCAGATTAACACACCTCTTGCTCTGTTGCAGAAAAGTCCTTAAATGGGCTACCACCTTCAACAAACATGGAAACACATGAAGTTGCCCTATGAGAGCAAGCAAGGCCAGTGTTGTCTACTCACACTGTCAGCAGCCCTCCAGGAGATCTTTCCTATCACCTATTGCCCAGTCTTTTGAACTGAAGATTTGATGGAATGAACCTATGTTCCCCAAATTACCTATATTTGTATGACCCTCAATATATCCCCTGTGGAAGCTGGGTTTTCAGGTAGCCGACTCGAGGTTGACTCAGCCTTCCATCCTTCCGAGGTCAGTAAAATGAGTACCCAGCTTGCTGGGGGGAAAGTGTAGATGACTGGGGAAGGCAATGGCAAACTACCCCATAAAAAGTCTGCCGTGAAAACGTTGTGAAAGCAACGTCACCCCAGTGTCAGAAACGACTGGTGCTTGCACAGGGGACCTTTCCTTTCCCAATATATGGAGTGTCTCTCTTGGGTTGTTGTAAACTGTGTATTAACAAGAAAGAAGAAGTAATTTTATACCCAGCTGTCCACTACCCAAAAGAGTCTTGGAGCAGCTTGCAATCATCTCTCCCCACAATAGAAACCCTGTGAGGTAGGTGAGGCTAAGAGAGCTCTGAGAGCTGTGACTGACCAAAGGTCAACCTGCTGTCTTCATGTGCAGGAGTAGGAATCAAACCAGGTTTTTCAGATTAGAGTCTGCCACATTTAACCACTGCACCGCATTGTCTACTGCCTGGTCCTTTTTAATTGGAATTCCTCAGGATTGAACATGAGAATTTGCAAAAACCTGAGAACTGCACTTTTCCACTGAGACATAGCCACTCCTCATGGGAAAGGCTTTCTTTCTTATGGCTTAATGACATATTTGTTGGGTGGTCTTAGCCAAAACCCTATTTTTTTAAAGTTTAAACAGAAGTCAAGGGGCACCTGTTCAACTGTGGTGGATCAGATTAACACACCTCTTGCTCTGTTGCAGAAAAGATTAACACACCTCTTGTTCTTGCAAAAGGGACAGCGGAATTCCATGTTTAGGGGGGAAACAACCATTTAAGGGATGAGAGGAAGAAGAAGAGCGGGATTCTGGCACCACTTGCAACTGTCCTACATGACTCTGACAGCTATCTTTTGATGGCACCACTTGCTTCCAACCAGCTTGCATGCAGTGAGGATTATATTCGCTTGGCCTTGATGGAGAGGTGGTGGTGGCAGTGATTCTGGGTCCCCATCCTGAACTTCTGGCCAGGGCCCCAGAATCTCTGGGTGTGCCAAACCCCAGATATCTTGATATGTGGCACAAGAAAATTAGAACAAGGAAGGGGAGGGAGATTTCCTTAGTAGCCAGCTGAGGATGAAGTATGTACCGTACTTTTTAGAATCGCACTGCTACAGCACCAACCCTAAATCAGACTTTTCCCTGCAGCCGCTGTGGCCGGACCTGCCTGTCCCATATTGGTCTTGTCAGCCACCAGCGAGCCTGCAGCAAACGTGGACTATTGCACCCTTCTTAAATCTTCGTTCGCGAAGCCAAGCCGAGAGAGAGAGAGAGAGAGAGAGAGAGAGTGGCACTGAACTCAAAGGTTTTTTCCCCTATGAAATTGTTTTTCTGAGAAGTTAACCTTTCTGTGTTGTTAGAGTGGTCTGTCTTCTTGACAATAAAAATATTACATGTGGGCCAACTGAATTTATGGGCAGACTCATGGTATAAGAACAGCAGCTGAGGGACCCCAGTTTTCACATCAGAGACTTCACACTTGAAAGGCATTAAAGAGAAACCAAGATAAAACTTCACGTTCTTGCTGCCATTCTAGTCTTTCTTCTTTGCCCAAATGTCAAGGGGCAACAGTTACGGCTACCTTTTTCTCTATTAAAAGTGCCATCTTTCATAAACATTTTCTAAAATCTTTTAAGGAAGGAATGCATGTTTTTTAGGAATCCCATATTCTTCTTCTGAGGCATGTATATCTCATTCTAGACGTCGAGGTTAATTCTATTAGACCATTCTTTGCTCAGTGTGTAAAACAAGTTTTTTTTCAAGAAATATCCAACAATATGAAAGATTAACTTTGTTTTTTACTGTTTTATATAGACTGTGAGTCAACTGTGAGTATTTCAGCTCTGTTGATTGATGTGTGTCATCTTTCTCATCAGATTTTGTCTGTTGGAAGGTTGTGGGGAAATAAGTCAATGTTCCTTGTAGAATCAGGCAGATTTCTTCCATAGTAGAGAATTATCACCTTTCATATCTGCGCAGGGAAGAATGGCCCTGTACTTTTTGCTCCAGATCTCATACACATGACAGTTTCACCAACTGTACATTGTCGTTGCAATTTCATTGAATAATTAGATTTGATTCCAACAGCATTATAGAAAACAACTTGATTTGGAGGGTATAAGCTTTAGAGAGTCTGGGTTCCCTTCAGCTATAAATTAGCGTGTAGATCCCTGAGTTCTTCCAACCCAGTCAGAAAGTGGGAGGGGTGTTGCAAAGAAGGAACTCAAGATGCAAAGGTGCAAAGTCATCCTGAGTCGCCTCTTTGAAATGACACTCCCAACTTCAGATGGGAATATAAGACCTTAGGCATCTCCATGCTGACTTATATGTGATGAATGGAAATCTGATTCTTGAAAACTTGTACCCTGAACATCTTGTTGCTCTCTAAGGTACTAGTGGACTTGAATCAGGGCTACCAAGCTCCCAATGGGGGCAGCGGACCCCCAGTTTGGGGCTCCCAACATGCCTGCATGGAGTAGACTGCCAGAGGGATTCCTACCCCCAAGGAGCTCTGCTGTTATGCAATGTGCCCTGCACGATGATGTGACCATAGTACAATAGATTTTTTTCATGAATACTAGAGCATTTCCAGTGCAATGTGCCTAGCATGATGATGTCACTTCCAGGTGATGTCATCATGCAGGGGACACCACTCAACAATGAGGCTCTTTGGGGGTGTGGATCCCCCCAGTAGCCTGCGCCATGCCGGTGGAGGGACCTGGCAACCCTAACTTAAATATTACTATTCTACCACAGACGCAGTGCAATCATGCAATCGGCACACACTGTAGTAATGATTAGTTCAATATTTTGATACCCAAAACCCATTTACCTCCATTTTTCATCCGTTATATCAGGATTATTTACATCAGGTACCATTTAGTAATTTACTACTTGAGGTCATATTATTTTGACAAAGGAGAAAAGTAGCAAAGGAGGTTTCACATGCTCACACGCACACGCACACACACACACACACAAACCTGAGAATAGGCAGAGTGTGTTACACTAAGAAGACTGCAAAAGAAGACTGCAGATTTATACCCAACCCTTCTCTCTGAATCAGAGATCGGAGCTGCTTACAATCTCCTATATCTCCTCCTCCCCACAACATACACCCTGTGAGGTAGGTGGGGCTGAGAGGGCTCTCACAGTAGCTGACCTTTCAAGGACAACTCCTGTGAGAGCTATGGCTAACCCAAGTCCATTCCAGCAACTGTAAGTGGAGGGGTGGGGTATCAAACCCAGTTCTCCCAGATAAGAATCCGCACACTTAACCACTACACAAAACTGGCTCTCAAACAAAGCTGAAATGAAAGGAGATTTTAAGAAATGTGCTTCTTTCTTGAAGCTAGCAGCACAGGATGGCCTCAAGTTCTACTGTAATGTATGTGGACTCAAGTGAAAACTGAGTTTGGGGACTTGGGAACAATGGGCAGCAGGATCCTAAACTCTGCTGCCCTGCTCCAATCATGGACCCCCTACTGGTTTGAATGGACCAATCAAATGCTTGTGCGGGAACACAGGTGTGTATATAGTTGGCCCCGTTGGCCCAGTTCAGCAGACTCATGCTTAGCGTTGATTATGCTGAAATCAGTACAGAGCTGATGTTGCACGACCACCTCGCCTCATCATTGCCTAGAACCCACTATATGGGTGGCGATGAAAGTGGGATCCTGGTGAGCGGTCCAACTGGTATCACATCGCACATTGCTGCTCCAATCCAGCTGCTCAAGCCCTAGGGATGGGTACAAATGAAGGTGTTGGAGCCTGCTGTTTATTCTTATCTCTCTCAATCAGAAGATCGGGCCATGGGAAGTCTCTCCTACAACATGGGACACAGAGACTGCTGAACTGGGCCAACGGGGCCAACTATATACACACCTGTGTTCCCGCACAAGCATTTGATTGGTCCATTCAAACCAGTAGGGGGTCCATGATTGGAGCAGGGCAGCAGAGTTTAGGATCCTGCTGCCCATTGTTTATATATATAAAAGAGGAGCAATTCATATACGTAAAGCACATGCGGGACACACAGGAAAAGAAAAAGGAGAAGTGGGGATACATTTTTAGGGAGAGTAATATTTACCAAATCTTGTAGAGATCCAGGAAACAGCAGCAAAATGGACTGTATTTCAGGAAGAAAAGAGAATGGAACCCATGGAGAGGGGTGTGAACACAGAGAGAGAGAGAGCTGCATGCTCTTTGCCCCCACAGATGGAAGAAAGAGACAGACACGAGGGTTTGGGTAAACTAAGGGCCACTTTATTTATTAATATAACAACAAGGGCTATAAACATAATCAGCAGCATGGCAGGGCCAGGGGACCAAACACCCCTCCCCTGCTACATGACAGGCGAGCCACTTTGCCCCTAGGTGTAGCCAAATGAATGGCTCATACCCAGCCGGCATAGCAAGAGCTATGCCCTGGAGTTCCAACCCCAGCCGCATGGCTGAAGGGAGGCTCAATCCAGGCAAACCCAAGGCAGTCTGCTTCATCACTCAACCAGGCCACATGGCCCAGGAATGATTTAGCTAGACCCCATGCCCCAAAACTGGGGTGCTAATGGTGGTCACCGAGCTGCATAACGGAAGTTAGGCAAAAACCCCTGCCAACCTGTAAAGTGACCAACCTACTTAACCAGCCACACCCCATCCAATTCCACAATCCCTTTTGTAAGTAGTGTGAGGTAGGTGAAAAACACCTCTTCCAAAAGCCAAACAGGAAAAGGTGAAAAAATTCCTACCCGGCCCAGAAAAATAGGAGCAACCAGTTGTCACACACACTGCACCAAGGGCGGGAGGGTGGGCTGAGCATGAGACGAAGACTGGGGAGTGGGAGCAGAGCTGGCTGTTAAGGCTTGCTAGCTCCACCCTCACTTCCCATGATGCCCTGCCCGCTCTTCCTCCTTACCCATTGTTGAAGATTGTATTCTGGAGATGGGGGGCCCTGTCAAGGCCACCTGGGATGCTATCCCCTTCAAGATGCAATCTTCGTTTGAGACTTCTCATGCAAGATGAAGTCTGTCCTTCTGGCATACAAGAGGCAGGGAGAGGATAATGGGGAACTCCACCTATGCTATGATTGCTCATATGGTGGAGCAGAAGAGCACCATGGAGGATTATATCTCCTGTATGACCATCCAACATGGGGAACAGGAGCTCAGCATCAATGACTGGCTGACCGTCTCCCAAATGATGCATATCCTCAGGTCCTTCCAGGACACCTCTGAGGTGCTGTGTGCCCATTCAGCAAGCCTGGTGCAAGTCATTCCCATGATTTGAGGGCTGGAACAGGCACTGGCCTCTGTTCTGGAGCCGGCTATTCTCCCAGGGGTCAAGGTCTTGGCAGAGAGGTTGCAGGTGGGCATCATCACCTGCATCCTCTCTGCAATGGGGCGGGTGTGTGTGTGTGTAAAAGCTGGCCTGTATAGACTGTGACACCCATATAAAGGCAGTGTTGTTGTCCTGAATGCAGAGCTCTGCAAAGACTGTAGGGGTTACAAGCCAAAAAATATGACCAAAAGGAACAGTGGGTAGAAAAGGCAGGGGAGGAGGAGCTGCAGCCCAGCACCTCTGCCGCAAAGAGCCCAACCAGGTTTTGAATCCCTAGAATATCAATTCATCATCTCATATGAATTTGTTCCAAAATTCGTGTGATGATGAGGGCTGATTCTTAGAAGCTCTGATTCAACATTTTGAAAGGCTGGCAGGCCCACTACCATTCTAGTTCACTAGACAGGGTGGCCATATTTGAGGCTTTCAAAGAAAGGAGGAGCATTGTCTTCATACCTTATTCATGAGATCCCAGTTAGGGTCAGAGCCAGAGTGACCCAGACAGCAAGGTGTGACCCAGAGTGACTACCTAGAGCGCCATCTGGCAGCAGGGGTGGCTCTTGCAGCCTACCATGCCCAGCCTACCTACCTCCAGTAGCCACCCCTCCTGAAACAGGCCCAGCCCAGATTAGCCCAGCAGGCAGGGCACACATCCCTCCCTGGTGTCCTTTGCTCATCCCAGATGACTGGCTAAGGCAAGAGGGGGCCATCCACTGGGCTTTCCCTGCCAGCATCACATGTCATGCCCCCCAGTCCTCTGCCTGAGCCTGGCATGGGAGTCCCTTGACAGTGGCAAGGCTGGGAAGAGGCAGAGAGGCCGGGGGAGGAAGGCAGCCCCCTGGTGGGCTGGTGTCTACTTGGCTGGAGCCATCCCATCACTGAGAGTGGTCCAGTAATTTTGCATGGTGGCTGTGCAGAGTGCTGTTGGGTGCTGGGTGGACAAGCGGGCAGTCAGCACTCCCTCCTTCCCCCCTTCCCGGGGCTTACATTGGTCTTCCCAGGGGCATGCAGGGGTGCCCTCCGCTCAGGCCTGCCACCACCATGCTCACCGTCACCACCTCCAGGCTCACTTAGGGCAGTGAAAACCTGGTGCTGGCACTGATCCTAGTGTCTGGGAATTGTTAGTGCTGCACATATAGAAAGCTGAATTTAAAAAATCCCCCAAACCCTAAAAGTTTTACCTACTTACAGTGATCATCCTTCTTACCCATAGAGGAGCTGTGAGTAGCATGTTCAGAAGGAAAGAGAGTGACACAGACCAAACATAAAGGTTTAAAAGAAAATACAGATTAAAAAAAAAAAGGTCTGAAACCCCCCAAAATGTTGTACTAAGTAATGGAACACATTGAAGGATTTGGATTCTTTTCAGGCTACAAAACCAAATGAAAGAGGACAAAAATGATAAAAATTTTAAGGCAAGAAGAAGATATTATGAAGAGCACAGACTGTACAGTAACTACTGATACAATTAAATATTTGGGAATAAATGTCACTGGTCAAAAATGTAATCTATGCCCTGAAATTCAAAAGTATTGGGGTCGGTTGATAGCGAAAATATCTGAAATAGTTGGCTGTATGGTACCTTTAACACCAGAATCAGTACTTTTAAATCTCTGGCCAGATAGTTTTTCCACTCCTCAACGCAAAGAGCTTATTGCTTACTTGATACTGGCAGGTAAAATTTTAGTAGCTCAGAAGTGGAAAAAAACTAATCTTCCTACTATGGATGAATGGTTTGCGAAAGTCAGGGAGCTTATTGTGCAAGATAAATTGTCCACACAGCTTTTAATCATGGAAACACCGAACTATAAGAATAACTTTACTGAAAAATGGTTTCCATATCTTGAATATGTGAACTCAATTGCCTCTGTAGAAGAACTATTGCCTCCTGAATTGTTGAACTTTATTGTTCTGTAATTGATTGATCTATGCTTCTTTTTTGTAAAACCAAACTTTGATATAACTTTTGTATAAGCGTTATTTAAGTTCTTGTTTGTAACATTTTTTTTAACAATAAAATTGAAATTAAAAAAAATGTAATCTTTTTTTAAAAAATTAATAGAAGACTCAGAAATGGATACAAGCACATCTATCAAGATGGGGAAAAAAAATCAAAAGTACTATATGGAGAAACAATCTGGGTACACAGGCTAAATGAGATGATAGATTGGCTGCTAATACAATTCTTGCATCAAATCGGAGGGATCTCAACATCCGTGTTTGGTGCTGCTCTTAGCCTGGAACTTGTCCAGCATTCCACTAGTATACTGTCATCAAATCTGAAACTTAAAATAGTTGAGGATAGCTTATTATACTATATGAAACAAGTTAATTTCTCCTGTTCATTGAATCAGGCCATAATAGAAAAATTTAGTATCAAATCATACAATGCTCAGAGAAAGTGGTTTCTTTGTCAGGGTTAGGGATGGACAAAATCAGAATCACTAAATAAAGTTCATCATAAATTTTGGCTGGTTCATGGTTCATGAAGTGATGTTCTTGTAAAGATGCCCAGCAAAAACATTCCACAAACTATTTATAGCTGTAACCAGTAAAACATTGATTCCAAAAGTTATTTGTCTTTGTTTTATTGGGACAAAGTCAGGTGGATGTGGTCCCTAAACTCGCTATACCTCCCATCTCCAGATAAGTGCTGGGTCTGCAAGTTCCCACCCACAATAATCTCCTGCCAGTTGCCAGCCATGGGATAATACCGCCATAAGTGAAAAGAATGCATTTTTTTAGCAGCCGAAACAAGAGTTTCCCAAAGATTTATTAAATATAGAAATCCTTCCTTTTCTTAAAGGACTAAGGTCCTCACTATATTGGCATTTTGAAAGGATTTTTAGAAAAGTGCAGATTAACTAAAGAGGTATATATGAAAATAAATTACACCAATATTTTGACATGATGAGTAGCATGGGATAATCCTTCTATAGACTAGGTTGAAGTATTATACAGAAGTTTAACCAAATAGTGACAGGGCAGCAAAGTCCATTCTGTAGCATACATAGCGTAGTTGATCTTAACTATCAACTTAAAGCTATCAGCTATTATTTTGGAGCACCCAGCTCTTTAAGATCATAGGGGGGCTGCTGCTAAACAGGTGGAGCACTTTATTCAGTTTAGACATGATTCTGATTATTTGCGCTTTTGTGTACTTATTAAATTTCCAACACGGCTGCATGGGAAGATAGACAGCAGCAGATGGCTACATCAACAGGAAATATGGATGATTTTCAAATTGAGGACTTTAACTCCCCAAGGACTAAACAATGACTGGGACCTAACATGTTTTTTGTAATCATAGTCAGATGTGTATAGGTTTTGTTTTTTTCTGTTCTGTAAGTTCTGTTTTGGACGTTGCCATAGCTGGTCATACTGTATATTTAAGGAACACTTTAAACTTCTTACACCTGGAGAAACATCTTGTTACACCTGTTGCATATAAGCCACCAGTGCTGTTTCACTTTAGCACTTTTGGAGTGCCTTTTGACAAAAATGAATTGGCGTTTTTTGGCAGGGTATGAAGAAATTGCTAAAAGGTTTGTTTTATGAATCAGTTTTTGCAATAAGTATACATGTTGGCTTATGTGTATATGGTTGAAATTTTATGATCTTATCATGTATTTAGGATTGTTTGCAGCTTGAAGAAGCTGAGGCGAAACAAAGGTTCCGGTACAACCTTGTCTGCTCAAATTTGGATTATTGGCTGCATCCATCAGTAGACATTGATTATTTTCATTATTGCACCGATATTTCAAGGAATGAACTGAGCAACTTGCCACAGAAAAAGAGTGAACTCGTGGTGTATATGTTTCCTTTGTGTATCAAGGACTAATTGTATGGCTGTTTATGAAGTAAATACATGTTATTGTTTTTCAAGGTTGTTGTATTGGTTTATTTTGAAACGGAAGCTGGTGTCGCGGTAAGCTATGTGCTTTAAACTGCTTAGCTAAACAGGAGCAAGCAGACTGGCTAGTTAAGTCATGCCAGTCTGGTGGCCTAAGATCACCGAGAAGGTGCTCCAAGGCTTAGGGTAGGAAACCTCCAGGTAGGAAACCTCCAGATAGAGGCTCCTGTTCTCACAACTGTACTCCAGACAACAGATCTCTTTCTCCCTGGAGAGCATTACATTCAGCAGGGGGCACTCCCCTCCCCAAAGTCTGGCTTCCATAGACTCCACCACAAAGTCTTCAAGAATTTCCCAACCCGGAGCTGCTAACCTTCGTCACGACTGGCCCCAATGAGTTCTCCCTCAAAGGCCAATATAGGCCTGGAAAGAGCCTCCTCCCCCCCCCCCTGCCTTTTACTGACAGGAAAAAAAGCTTGGTTGTGGGGTTGCTAGGTCCAATTCAGAAATAAACACAGTTTGCAATTGCACACTTATGTGATCTCACTGGGGCAATGTACTCACTGGAGTTGATGAATGCAGCCATCTGCTGTATTTCAACCAACTTCTTCAGATTAACAGGAAAACAAAAACATAGAGTTTTCCTCCAAACAAACAGAAGGACTGTGCTCACTACTCTTCATTTTACATACTCAGCAGAAAGACCCAGGTGGCTCTGCCTATTCACTCTACACATTCAGCTTTCCTCTTGGTCTCCCATCCATGTATCATTCCCACCTGCCCTGCTGTGTCACACTAAATATCTCTAGCAACAGGCACCAAGAGGAAAGGAAAGGCAGCTTCCCCAGTGGCCCAATCTTAAAGTCTGGAGAAATGTCGACTGCAGGGTGACATGACAGGACTCCATATTCTCTCTCCACCCCCACCATACCTATATTAAAATGTCATTGTTCTGCTTCCAAGAAATGGAATTTTGTGGCTATGTCACTCTTGCTGTTTTATTCCTCAGAGGAAAGGGGAGGAGCTCTCAGCCAATTGAGGGAAGGCTTTCTGTGGCTGCTTCCCTCCTCCTTCTCCTGCCCTCAGCAGGGATATGGATGATTGGAGGCTCGAGGCTGGCAGAGCAATAAGTCTCACCATCGTACAGCAGGGCAGTATGCCAATTCGACTGTTTTAGGAGCAAAGTCGGTTACCAAAGGAGATGGCCCCTTCCAGTGGAGCTATTACTCCACTATAGTGTATCTTTAAGGCGCAGGGGATTAGCAGTCCGACCTATTCGGAGCCGGCTGTCTGAGTTGGCCTTCGCCAGTAAGGCTTTCGGTTTCCAGGCGAATAACTGTAACTTCCGCATTAAGAAAATGTTGGAAAGTTGGTCTAGAGAAGTTGGGCCCAGAAGGGATGTTCTGACACTAAATTGTTCAGGTGGTGAGAACCAGAGAGGATTGTGAGGAACTCCAAAGGGATCTGTTGAAGCTGAGTGAGCAGGCGTCAGCGTGGCAGATGACGTTCAATGTGGCCAAATGCAAAGTAATGCACATTGGGGCCAAGAATCCTAGCTACAAATACAAGTTGATGGGGTGTGAACTGGCAGAGACTGACCAATAGGGAGATCTTGGGGTCATGGTAGATAACTCACTGAAAATGTCAAGACAGTGTGTGATTGCAATAAAAAAGGCGATGCTGGGAATTATTAGGAAGGGAACAACAAATCAGCCAGTATCATAATGCCCCCGTATAAATCGATGGTGCGGTCTCATTTGGAATACTGTGTGCAGTTCTGGTCACCGCACCTCAAAAAGGATATTATAGCATTGGAAAAAGTCCAGAAAAGGGCAACTAGAATGATTAAAGGTTTGGAACACTTTCCCTATGAAGAAAGGTTAAAACACTTGGGGCTCTTTAGCTTCGAGAAACGTCGACTGCGGGGTGACATGATAGAGGTTTACAAGATAATGCATGGGATGGAGAAAGCAGAGAAAGAAGTATTTTTCTCCCTTTCTCACAATACAAGAACTCGTGGGCATTTGATGAAATTGCTGAGCAGTCAGGTTAAAACAGATAAAAGGAAGTACTTCTTCATCCAAAGGGTGATTCACATGTGGAATTCACTGCCACAGGAGGTGGTGGCAGCTACAAGCATAGCCAGCTTCAAGAGGGGGTTAGATAAAAATATGGAGCAGAGGTCCATCAGTGGCTATTAGCCATAGTGTCTATATATATGTGTGTGTGTATATATATTGGCCACTGTGTGACACAGAGTGTTGGATTGGATGGGCCATTGGCCTGATCCAACATGGCTTCTCTTATGTTCTTTATGATCCTAGACAACCGATTTCCCCTGCAGTTCTTACGATCGGTCTGGGGTCAGGTGTGCGTGTCAGAATATGAAGCGCTGCTGTTTCATGCTGCCTCTCTCACGGCATTCTTTGAGGCTCTTCGGGTGAGTGAGCTGGTGGCTCAGTCCAAAAGGGACGTTTCAGGGAGGGCCTTGATGGCCCAGGACATTCATCTGGCTGGTGGATCTGTATATGTTACAGTTCATCGTTCCAAGACTGATCAACTGTATCGGGGGGATACTATTAGTTTGGGTTCTTATTCTGATGTCAAGATCTGTCCTATAGCAGCTTTAACGCACTACATGGTTGCTCGTGGTTTTGGTGCAGGCCTGTTGTTCCATCACGGGACTGCAGTCCCCTGATGAAGCATCAGTTTTGGACAGTGACGTGCAAGGCCCTTGCTATGCTGGGCCTGTCGGGAGTTAAGTTTGGCACCCATTCCTTCCGTATAGGAGCAGCATCTACTGCTGCTGCACTGGGGTACTCCCTGCCTTCCATTCAGAAGCTTGGTAGGTGGCGTTCCTCAGCCTATAAGGGCTATGTTCACCCTCTTGCACTGCAGTAACTGGCATCATGTTATTAAGGGGCCATGTTATTCATTGTTTCTTCTTTTCTCAGGTGCTGTGGTCTATGGAGAGAGATGATGCGTCCTCATATGCGGGCACAGCTTTGTGTTCTGGGCTGCCCATAGGGCCAGGAGGACTTCGGCGGGGTCACAGCTGGGGCTCAGCAAGTTGGACACCATTGAATGACATGAACTCCATTGGTCAGGCCTGTTCCCCTATTGTTTGGAGATGTTCACATTTTACCGCCACATGTTGTGGTGATACTTCTCGGTGGTAATGATTTAGGCCTGCTCAAGGGAAAAGCCCTTGTGTTGCAGGCCAAAGATGACTTTAGAGTCATCAAGAGGCGTTAGCCGCAGGCTTTGATGATGTGGTCGTCCATGATCCTGCTCCGAGTATGGCGTTAGGCTTGGGACCCATGGGTGATCGAGAGAGATCGCTGAAAGCCAATTTAGAACTTAAAAGAGCCCTCAAGGGGGGTTTGGGCCACTTTCTTACTCACCCTGGGATCCAGGCTGATTGTGCGGATTTATACAGGAATGATGGCGTGCATCTTTCGGACAAGGGTAATGATGCCTTTTTAGAATACTTGAAACTTGGGCTTAAGGAAGTGTTTGGTGTTTAGTGGGTGCATCTGCCTAAGCAGAGGCTTGGCCTCACGGTGGCTGGGTTTTGGCCTAAACTTCATTATGCAGCTTGGTGAGCACCTGTAGCACCCCAGTTTTGGGGCATGGGGTCTTGCTAAATCATTCCTGGACCATGTGGGCCGGTTGAGTGATGAAGCAGACTGCCTTGGGTTTGCATGGATTGATTCACCTGTTAGCTCGCCCCTAGGTATACCTAGGAGCAGGGTAGCTCGCCCATTATGCAGCAGGGGAGGGGTATTTCGTCCCCTGTCACTGCCGTGCTGCCTGTTACGTTGATAGCCCTTGTGTTACCCAAACATTTGCCCCCCTCTTCCTTCTGTCTGGGGGGGCAAATGGGCATGTAAGAAAAGATAGGCAGAATGTTGTTATCAAGTATCTATGCCTACTTGCCTACATCTGAAAAAAGGCACAAAGATCAATGTTTATAAAGCGGTTGTGATGACAACCCTTATCTATGGCTCTGAATCGTGGGTTTTATACCATCATCACCTGTGACTCCTTGAGCGCTTTCATCAGCGCTGCCTTCGCACCATCCTCAACATCCACTGGAGTGACTTTGTGACCAACACTGAAGTCCTCAAGCGGGCGGAGGTTATAAGCATCGAGGCACTGCAGTTGAAGACGCAGCTGCGCTGGGCAGGGCATATTTTTAGGATGGAAAACCACCACCTTCCCAAGATTGCCCTGTATGGCGAACTTTCCACCAGCCATCAAAATAGAGGGGCACCAAAAAAGAGATACAAGGACTCCTTGAAGAAATACCTTGGTACCTGTAGCATCAACCATCACCAGTGGTCTGACCTAGCCTCAGATCACAAAGCATGGAGGCACACCATCCACCAGGCTGTCTCTTCCTTTGAGAACGCACGTATAGCTGGTCTTGAGGACAAAAGGAGATTGAGGAAGAATCGCACTGCTACAGCATCAACCCCAAATCAGACTTTTCCCTGCAGCCATTGTGGCCGGACCTGCCTGTCCCGCATTGGTCTTGTCAGCCACCAGTGAGCCTGCAGCAGATGTGTACTACTGCACCTTTCTTAAATCTTCGTTCACGAAGTCAATCCGAGAGAGAGATGCTTACATATGTTTTGTTCCCTTCTTTCTCTGTAAAAAGTTTTTCTTACTGCTATTTAGAAGGTTATTATGTTGTCTGTTGACGTATTTCCATCCTTAGGATATTTGATCGGCTTATGAAAAAGCCAGAAACAGTGAAACGTGATAAAAAACTGGCGATCACGTGGGGATGAATTTTGCCTTCACATCCGATATCTGAGGTTTGACTCTGGATGACAGGAGAAATTGAGAGTGATAGCCATTGAATATTGAAACAAGTTTTGTCAGAGTCACTCGGTGGAATGGACATTTTGTTTGTGCGACTTATTAACCTTTTTTGATACTATGTATAAATTGGTATGAATTTATGGATGCTTGTGCACTTATAGAATGAAATATTTTTCTTATTCTTTATTAAGTGTTTGATTTTTGGACATAGTAGTTTTTTGGCTGCTTGTTCAAAATAGTTTCCCAGGCTTGTCTCTGATCAGCATCCCTTTTGTTTCTATCAGCTCCATCTTAGTCTCATTTCTAGGTCAGGCTGCACAGTGAACACATGATGACAAATGAATGTTTTGAGTGCAGTTGAAGTTTTCTTTATTTTTCACAAAGCTTTGGGTATCCTCTAGGGCAGAGACAGAATGTCATCATCAGGCAGGCCTTTATTGGCTTGTATAGACATATACAATAGAAGGTAAGCCAAATTACAGATTAGGAGAGTAGAGACTCCATACAAAGTATGATTAAAAGTACAAGATAAAAACAGAAATAACAGCATAATAGAACCTAATATTACTTATCAGGGCGTGTAACCACAACACTATGAAAAAACTTTGCTGCTGTTTCCGTTATTCCAATATCTGGGTTACCAAGCAAGAAAAGAGTCTTATAATCAAACAGAAATGTTCTTATTGTCCTCAGCTCTTCATTGCAAAATCAATAAACATCACTGGATTTTTCTAGATATTACTGTAATGATTTTCATTTCATTGGCTTGAGGTGGCAGTGCGGAAAGCATGTGAGGAGGAAGTCTTCATAAACTGGATTCTCCAGTTGAATCACTGTTGTTTCTAGGCAGTAAATGATACATATTAGCACAAACATCTGCAAAGAACTACAGCTTAAAATCAGGGGTGTACGAGGGAAAAAATTAGTATATTTCCATTTTAGGTACATCAGACTTGAAAAGTATTAGTTAATACCAAATTTTCTAAGTACCCATACTCTTTTAGTATTGAGTTTCAGAAAATATTTGATATTTCCAGATATATTTGGGTCTATATACCCAAGGGCAGAGAATGAGAAGGGATATTTAAATGTTTTCCCTTCCTCCTGCCTCTATTATTGGTCAGACTAGAGGAGAACCTGTGTTGATACAACAATGAAATAATGTTACACAAGGGGAAAAAAGAAGATTGATACATGATGTGATTGCGGAATTTCAATACCTGATGATTCCTTATTCGAACAGAATGTCAGGTGACACAGCTGTGCCTCACATTATTGATAGCTGTGCCAAAATTTACTGATATTGAGTCCAGAGGATAGTTTGGTAGCAGTTCTTGGCACTCAAACATTCTTTATCTGAGCCATTCACTTCAGTCTACAAACAACTCTCCCTGTTCACAGTGTAGAATCATTCTGACAATATAATAACATGAGAAATACTCATTTCCAAATCACTTGAGCCATTGGCACCAAAAACAGATTAGCAAGTGATCATTTCTTTGTACATTTTATATTTGCTGAACCTTTTTGCACTGCCATTTAGTGTACGCCAATAGTGGATATGTAGAAATAGATGTTATAGGCAATCCTGAAAGATTTCTTTTATCATTTAAATATATATTTTACTAAGCAGGTATCAACAAGCTTTTGCTGAAATCACCCAGTGAAGATTTCATGCCTCCCAATAGTTCATAGAAGAGAAGAGCAGCCAGGTCCATAGCTAGAGTGGGGGCCCCAGGGTCCTGGCCCCACCATCTCAACACCAAGGCCTGTGTCCTGGCTCTACCACTTATCGCCCCTGACTTCCAATTGCTTCCTGAACTTTCCACACTTTCTTTGGGGGATTGCTGGAGTCACCAGAGAAACCAGTCCTGTGACATCAACCAAGAGGGGGGGAGGCTGTTTAGGGGGGATTACTGGCAGTGGGGGTCCATGGCAACATCAGTGCCCAAGGATGTGGGGAAGTGAGCCAAGGATGCGAGGAGGAGGAGCTGAAGGAGCTCAACTTCAGGTTGCTAGACTTCGGCAGTGGAGCCTCCCTTCCGTGCTGCTTCTGTCAGCCAATATTTAGCAGTCTTCCTAGCCAAGCTGCCCCAGCATCTTCTGCAGCCTTCCTACCAGGTAAGGTGAGGTTTCTCCAACCTCTCTCTACATCTCAAGAACTTTGGGTGGGCCTCAGCTGAGAGCAGATGGCAAGGGGCCAAAAGGTGAGTACAGCACTGGGCTGGCTTGGGAGCTCCCAGGGGACTCAGCCACATGTAACACCACCCTGCCTTCCAATGAAGATCCTGCCTATGTGCACCACTAAATGAGAAATTCTAGCTGTGGCTCTGAGAGCAGCACAGGTGAGTCCATGCTCATTCCAAAGTCAATTATACACTTCTGATGGTTCTTATCAATATGCTGTATAACTTTTCTGTTCCTTGGTCTGTATGCACTTTATTAAGAGCCAAGAGTGTTGTATTACTTGGGTAAGTGAGGAAAACATAATTGTTCCATGACATGTGTGAAATGATAACTTGTGTATGTATGGTGCCCTATTCATCTGGCTTGTCAGCATACATCAACTTGATTCATGACAGATAAATTAAAAGCATTTGTGTGCATTTAAACTTAAAATCTGCCTGAATTCTGCTAATGCCATAAATGGTACTATCATCTTAAGGTGATGATACATTACAAATTTGTCTGCCTGCTCCAAGTAAATCTATTCCTTTACACAATAAGATAAAGAAGTGCCCGGTGATGTCTGTTCTCAGTCTCACCTCAGACATAAAATAGGAAGTTAAAATATGAGGACATAAATCACAAACATTTCCCTACCATTGAATATCTGAGAGATATCCTGAACATTTTGCTTTCTAATGGTAAACCTGTACAAACAAGGAATCTAGAAGCCATAAGGCACAACCACATTCTTGCCATGGGCACATACCTCAGGGATGCCACGTATGGCAGCTGTGGACACATCCAAAGGTTCTGTGGACACATCCAAAGGTTATGAGTGACCCAGGGATACACTACCAGCAAGATGGGGAGGCTTATATTTATAATTTCTTCGAGTCCGAGCTCGTTGTTGGTGATGGTCTGCATCTGTTCATCAGTTGAGAGCACCATGGTTGATAGCTGGTGATCAGGAGCTCTGCTTTGCTGTTTGGAGAAAGTTTTGAGCTCACAACAAGGAATCTTGAAGACATAATGCCCAAGCCCACCACCACAGTTTAACTCACATTGAAGTACATAAAGTAATGTATCTGGTACCTTATATCCCATGTTTGACATTTGCAATTGAAACCTGAATATGTTCTACTTTTTCTACACAATTCAAGCGCTTGGTAAACAGGTTGGCAAACACGGCTCTGCTGTATAAAAGACAACATATCAGTGAAACAGGGCCGTCAGTTGGGAGTCTACTTCTGATCTCCTTCCCTAGAGAAATCACTGTGTCTCAGTCTTGCTGGAATGCGGTAATTGTTTTGTTTGGGGGAATCAGGAATTTTAATTTGCAGAGCATGGTAAAAACAAAGTTTACTATGGCTTTCTATGGCAGAAGAAACTACTGTTAAACTAGTATGACTTCATGATGCTCTTTAGCTCTAACCTCATCCATATATATGTTTTAGTTACTTCAAACATTGATATGGTCCTTCATCTTAATTTCACAAATGCAAGAGAGTCAGTTTGGTGTAGTTAAATGCATGGACTCTTATCTGGGAGAACCGGGTTTGATTCCCAACCCCGCCACTTGCATCTGCTGGAATGGCCTTGGGTCAGGCATAGCTCTGGCAGAGGCTGTCCTTGAAAGGGCTGCTGCTATGAGAGCCCTCTCAGCCCCACCCACCTCACAGGGTGTCTGTTGTGGGGGAGGAAGATAAAGGAGATTGTGAGCCACTCTAAGACTCTGAGATTTGGAGTGGAGGGAGGGATATAAATCCAATAAATCCAATCCAAATCCAACAGGGTAAGGGTAATTTTTAATATGTTGTTAACATAGCAGGGATAGGAAACAATAATCTGTGATCAGTTGTGCAGCTGCTCCAATTTTGGGAGTAATGCTTGAACTCATGCAAAAGATGTTTCTTAATATTAGGTAATTAGATTTCTCCATATACTGCTAGAAAATATGCATTACTTCTTCTAGCTATTTTACAATAGTAGCAGTAGTCTGTAAAAAGAAATTTCATTAGTGAAATTTTTCGGAAAGTGAAATAGAAAAAGATATAGGTGTGCTTAAAGCTATAAATATATTTATGATGTGATCCTAAACAGAGTCATACCCATCTAAATCCATTTGAAGATTCTTTTGGTATCCACTGCCAGTACCTTAAGATACATATTAATCCAAAAGGACTTTAACGCAAGATCCTTTCCAACTGAGCTGGCTTCACAGGGTTGAGGGAAGCCTTGAAAGTATGAGCGTTTCACCTGGCACCCTTTTGTAGGAGACAATGGATCAGGCCAAATTCACAATAAGGCAAAGAATTTGTGGCATGGAATGGCAGCAAGACTTATTGAAGTCTCGTGGCTATAGGGAGAAGATGGAAAACATCATGGCAATGGCACAATACCTTAAACCTTCAGATTTTCCCCATTTCTCTCGGCTTGGCTTCGCGAACGAAGATTTAAGAAGGGTGCAATAGTCCACGTCTGCTGCAGGCTCGCTGGTGGCTGACAAGACCAATGCGGGACAGGCAGGTCCGGCCACAGTGGCTGCAGGGAAAAGTCTGATTTAGGGTTGGTGCTGTAGCAGTGCGATTCTTCCTCAATCTCCTTTTGTCCTCAAGACCAGCTGTGCGTGCGTTCTCAAAAGAAGAAACAGCCTGGTGGATGGTGTGCCTCCATGCTTTGCGATCTGAGGCTAGGTCAGACCACTGGTGATGGTTGATGCGACAGGTGCCAAGGGATTTCTTCAAGGAGTCCTTGTACCTCTTCTTAGGTGCCCCTCTATTTCGATGGCCGGTGGAGAGTTCGCCATACAGGGCAATCTTGGGAAGGCGGTGGTTTTCCATCCTAGAAATATGCCCTGCCCAGCGCAGCTGCGTCTTCAACAGCAGTGCTTCGATGCTTGTAACCTCCGCCCGCTTAAGGACTTCAGTGTTGGTCACAAAGTCACTCCAGTGGATGTTGAGAATGGTGCGAAGGCAGCGCTGATGAAAGCGCTCAAGGAGTCGCAGGTGATGACGGTATAAAACCCACGATTCGGAGCCGTAGATGAGGGTTGTCATCATAACCGCTTTGTAAACATTGATCTTTGTGCCTTTTTTCAGATGCTTGTTGCTCCACACTCTTTTACGCAGTCGGCCAAAGGCACGGTTTGCCTTTGCCAGCCTGTTGTCAATCTCCTTGTCGATCTTAGCATCTGAGGAGATGATGCACCCCAGGTAGCTGAACTGCTGGACTGTCTTCAGAACTGATTCACCCACAGTGATGCAGGGAGGGTGATAATCTTCCTGGGGTGCAGGCTGGTGGAGAACTTCTGTCTTCTTCAGACTAACTTCTAGGCCGAATAGCTTGGCAGCCTCTGCAAAGCAGGACGTCATATGCTGCAGAGCTGATACCAAGTGGGAGACGAGTGCAGCATCATCAGCAAACAGTAGCTCTCGGATGAGTTTTTCCATTGTCTTGGAGTGGGCCTTTAGTCGCCTCAGGTTGAACAGGCTGCCATCGGTGCGATAGCGGATGTAGACACCATCGTTATCATCTAGATCTACTGCGGCTCTTTGAAGCATCATGCTAAAGAAGATCGTAAAGAGAGTTGGCGCGAGAACGCAGCCTTGCTTTACACCTGTGCCTATTGGGAAGGTCTCCGAGAGGTCGTTGCAGTGTCTGACTTGGCCTCGCTGGTCTTCGTGTAGCTGGATGATCATGCTGAGGAACCTTGGGGGACATCCTAAACGTTCCAAGATTTGCCACAGGCCTTTCCTGCTAACGGTATCGAAAGCTTTGGTAAGGTCGACAAAAGTCACATACAGAGCCTTGTTCTGTTCCCTGCATTTCTCTTGGAGCTGCCTGAGAACAAATACCATGTCGGTGGTGCTCCTGTTAGCTCTGAAGCCGCACTGGCTCTCTGGGAGGAGTTCTTCTGCAATGGCGGGCACCAGTCTGTTCAGGAGTATTCTGGCAAGGATTTTGCCTGCGATGGAGAGCAGGGTTATCCCCCGGTAGTTGGAGCAGTCTGACTTTTCCCCTTTGTTCTTGTATAGGGTGATGATGATTGCATCGCGAAAGTCCTGTGGTAATTTGCCTTGTTCCCAGCAGGTGACAAGTACTTTGTGAAGTGAGCTATGTAGTACTGTGCCCCCATGCTTCCAGATCTCTGGTGGAATTCCATCAACTCCTGCTGCCTTGCCACTTTTCAGTTGCTTGATGGCTTTAACAGTCTCTTCTAGAGTGGGGATCTCATCCAACTCTGTTTTCACTGGTTGAAGTGGGGTGAGGTGAATTGCTGAATCTTGAACTACGCGGTTGGCACTGAAGAGAACCTGAAAATACTCCGACCACCGGTTCAATATGGATGCCTTGTCTGTGAGGAGCACTTGGCCGTCTGCACTACGCAAGGGACTCTGAGTCTGATATGATGGACCATATACTGCCTTCAGGGCTTCGTAGAACCCTCTTAAATCACCAGTGTCTGCACACAGCTGGGTTCTCTCAGCAAGCTTGGTCCACTACTCGTTCTGAATGTCTCGAAGCTTGCGCTGGAGGTTGCTACATACAGTGCGAAAGGTTGCTTTTTTCCCAGGACAGGAGGGCTGAGCAAGATGTGCTTGGTAGGCAGATCTCTTTTTCGCCAGTAAATCTTGGATCTCTTGATTGTTCTCATCAAACCAGTCCTTGTTCTTCCTTGTGGAGAACCCGAGGACTTCTTCAGAGATTTGAAGGACAGTAGTTTTTAGGTGTTCCCAGAGTGCTTCTGGAGAAGGGTCTGTGGGGCAACTGGGGTCCTCAATTCTTGACTGGAGTTTTGCCTGGAAGGCAGCTTTAACTTCGGCTGACTGGAGACTGCCAACCTGAAACTTCCTCCGAGGGATACCTCCTCTCCTGGGTGTGGGTTTAAAGTGAAGACGGAGATTGCAGCGTACAAGACGATGATCTGTATGACATTCTGCACTGGGCATTACTCGGGTGTGTAAGACAACTTGAAGGTCTCTCTGGCGCACCAGAATGTAGTCGATAAGGTGCCAGTGCTTGGACCATGGGTGCATCCAGGTTGTCTTCAGACTGTTCTTCTGCTGGAAGATAGTGTTGGTGATGGTGAGCTGGTGCTCCATGCATTACAGGAGGGCTTTTACATTGGCCAGATGTGATGCCATGCCATCCATGATTTTGGAAGGGAGATATAAGAAAATAGTATGCTCTGAGAGGATTTGTCGCTTCCCTCTAATGGAGGTGGAAACAATGGGACACATCTTTTTATGCTTAGAAAAATTTTTAACTGAGGTAATATCAGTTATTACCAAGCTAACTGCTAGATTCTGTGCATAGACAATCAAAGAGTGCAATAAATTTCAGTCCTGCCCCTTTGAGTCTTGACTTAGATTTCATCACAAGGCCTACTATATAGTTCTTGATTTTTAGATTCCAGGTTCAAATTTTAAATATAGTTATCTAAGATGTTATGAATTTTTTTTATATATATTTTATTCTCTTTCTACTATGTAATTTAATATAGATTGTTTTGCTAAATTTTCTATTTTCATTTTTAATTGGAGCTTAACTTGAATATCCGTAAATCTGATAATGTCTTTGTCAGTTGGATCTGGTCACATGAATCTAAAAAATGTGGTTCATTTCAATTCATGGATTATGACCAAACTATGAACCAAAGCTGCCTGGTCCTCACTGTTCAGCTGCTTCAGGCTTTTTTGTGCAGTCTCTTTAAAGTTACTCCATAAGAAAGCCAGAAACATTGAGTGACAAGGAGCAGAAAGAAGGGGTTTAAAGAGACTCAGGAACCCTTTGAATCCCTGCCATGACCTGCCACAAACTGCTTTGAAAGTTGATGGAAGTTGGTGACACTAGACTCATCACAAAATTCAGTTCACAAGCTGCAAACAGGCAAAATTCATGACTTTTTACTTAGCTTTGGCTTGTGCCATCCTTACTAATAGTCAACTAATGGTTGAGAAACGTGTCTATGGTTTATTAAGAATTCTCCACGTGATGTAATTGGCAATGTAGACTTTTCTTTGTTGTTAGAACTTCTGCCATCTAAGAAAGTTTAGAAAATTATTTCTGCATTTTCAAAAACATCAACAGCAATTAACCCCTGCAAATGACATAGCTAATAACCAGCAAGAAGTAAAGCCACCCATTCACTTGCTGTTGATAAAAGCCTAAGCTCCCATTTCAAGCACAACAAAGGCTAAAGATTTTTATAAAGTTTCACAAGGAAGGGATGATACCAGCTGGATATTAGGAAAAACTTCTTTACAGTAAGAGTTGTTCAACAGTGGAATCAGCTCCCTAGGAAGGTACTAGCTACATGGAATAGTCTCTGATGGTGCTACTCATGGAGATAATAATATCCATTCAGCTGACTAGTAATCGATGCAAAGGTTCTGGTTTCAGAATCTTGATCCACAGCTGAGCTTCTCTCACAGAGCACTTAATGCATCATTGAAAACAAAGAGAAGAAAAAATTCTCAAAGAATGGAGTGTCCAGGCCTCAAGTTATTTTTAAATGAGAATGCCATTCCTGCTGAGAAAGACAGGATGGTCATTTTGGAGAACGTCCATCATTTTCTGTATCCAAGTTTTTGAAACCAGTCAATGGTTATCCATTTGCAAGTTAAGGAAAGGTTAATTAGCAGGACAAGTAAAAAGGCACAAGTAGTGGGGGAAAGCTCTAGCTTTTGTAAATCACAAGGCATGGACAGACTGATGGCGAGGAAAGACTTTTTTTGAGCTGGAATGCATAGGAACACAGTTCCAACTGGCTTGGCATCAGGGGGTGTGACCTAATATGCAAATAAGTTCCTAATATGCAAATGAGTCCCTTCTGATGCAAAGTAAATGAAAACTTAAAGAATGACCTCTGTTCATTTGGAAATAGCCTCTGTTCATTTGGGATTTGTCCTTCTTTGCATCCCGTGAATTATTTCTTAGCATACGTAGGAAATATAGTAGTAATTTTACCATATGTAGTAAATTTAGTGAATTTGATATGTCAGTTTTGTCTGTGTTCTATTAGAAGTGTCATTGTTGTTGTTTTTTACTTTCCAATTTGTTGAAGCAGAGGAATTTAGAATGGAATTCATAAGAGAAACATCTGATTTCAAGTTACAGCACAATCCTGAGCTGTGCCTTCATTGCAGTGGCCAGCCATCATGCAATCTTGGAGCTATTAATCAGCTTCCTAAGCGCTAAGGTATGTTGCACCAGATAGGATGGAAGAGTAGCTGGCTGATTGTGAGGCCGTGTCCATAGCAATTCTGTTACAGCATAGCTGCATGGCTTACTGTCAAGGCAGAGGTGACATGAAGGGAGGGGTACCTTGTGTTGATAGGATGGACCAGTTGATAGGATTGGCCAGCAGATTTCATTGCACATGATGATTGGGGGGGGGGGGAAGGTAGCTGGGTAGATTCCTAGAAAACTTGCATTCCTTCCTTTAAAGCTCACTGAAGATTTTCCATGCTCACAACAATCCTATGAGGTTGGTCAGGCTGAGGGTGTGCATCTAGCTCAAGGCCACCCACCTAGCTTCCATGTTACAGTGGGGAACAGACTCTGAGACTCCCTGGTCAAGCCTTAAACTCTAAACAGCATGATAGACCATCTTATTTACCCAGACTACCCTCTGGTCCGTCCCTTTTCATAAAGAAAACCGTGAAGTGAGTAAATCCTCCCTCTTTGACATTCCTTCAGTAAGCCCATAGAAGGAGTGGTGGATGAAGAGGGGAGGGAGTGGGGCAGCGTGGAGCTCCTGCCATGTAGCAGAAACTGAGCAGCAGAGACATATTTGAGGCACAACATAGACTTTATTGCACTGGAATCCATGGAAGGGTTGACAACTCCATCTACTTCCACTCTGGGGGGTGGAGAGTCCCTGGCATGGCATGATCCCAATTGGGATAGCATCACAGGTGGAATCTGGAAAGGCTTGCTGCGTGAAACTCCACTTCAAGAGGAGGGCTGGAACAGCTCACTGAGTAGAGTGGAAGGGAGGGGCAGGACTTGCTTCTCTGTTGAGTCTCCACATGCAAGGCAGTCATGACACCCTGATGCTGTCATGACACCCAGCCTCAAGTGAGTGCAGAGCAAGAGCAGGTTTGGGATGCTTGCCCATGCTTAGTGGTCAGTGCGTGGGTGCCCCTGTGGGTTGAGCCCCAAAAGTCAAGTACCTGTTAGGGTTTTGAAATGGGAAAGGTCAGCCACAGAGGGTAGACTTTGCTCTCCTCCTTTGGTGTCCATGCAAAGGACTTACCCTGTAGTACTAAGTGCCATCTCTGTGCATCTTCCACCACCAAAGTGCCACACCCCTCACTCTAAGGCCACACAACAAGGGAGCTCTGAAAAAGAGTCCTGTGCCTTGCACCCTTCCTACTGAGTTGTACAATGTCCTGGCAGTTGTTTTTGTTGGATGGGGAGGCCACGTTTGGTGCTGAAGAGGGGGACAATTCTAATTTTTTTAATTCCTCAGTATATGGTACTTTCTCAGGATTGGATGGGATTCTTGTATCTATGGACAACTTACATTGGATTAATAGAATGTCAATTGCAGTGATAAAAATAACATATCATGTCCTTGACACAGCAATTATTGATGTGAAACAGACTAGTACAAAGTATATGCAGTGTTTTAATCCATTTTTATTGACAGAGGATAATAGCAATCAGAATCTTAAAAGAACAATAGAAAGATATTTTCAAGAGAATGTAACGCCTATATCTCACATACTATTCATTGGGAATCAATAAAAGCTTTGGCAAGGGGATCGTATATGCAGAATTTATTGATTTTTTTAAAAAGAAACAAATTAACCACACAGAAGTTGAAATTAGTAGATTAAGAGAAACATATACAAGATCAGGATCCCCTGTAGAGAAATCAAGGTTATTGACAGAGATTGGTAAAATAACCCGGGAACAAATAAAACCTATGGTTGCATTAGCCTCACTCAATTTACTTGCCAATGAAAATTCTCAATGTAAGGGGGAGGGGGTTGATTTTCTTTTAGTTACTGCTTGGATGTTTATTGCCCAGTGCTGGAAGAATGCTAAAGAGATTTCCTTGGATAGGTGGCATGCTAAATTGAGAAATATAGCAGCACATGAAAATTTAGCTAACAAGATTTTGTTGATTCAGGGGAGAAAAAAGAGATCACTTTAAGATTATTTGGAATAGTTTCATAATTTATTTAACGCAATTTCTAGAATATGGTTATTTGTGTGCAGGTCACTGAGCTTGGGGAGGGTGGTGCCCATGTTGTCCGGGTGAGCCACGCTATCTGAGAACATGTTCACCATTCATTTGCCATGTGTCTGGATTTATTTTGAGTCTGTGCCCACATCTGAGAGGACCAAGTAGATATTGGCCCTGGGGTATGACCTTAACAATAGGCAGATGATCTGGTCATGGAAGGTCTCGAGGCTGCTACAGTTGTAATTCAAAATGGCATTCAGTTCATCATTGTCATCATTGCCCAGACTTAACTGGACACTGGCTGCTTTCTTGTTGGTTGTACCCTTTTTTACCCATAAACATAGGTCGTTTTCGCACTAGCGTTTACTCCGGGGTGGCATCCCATTTACCTCCGGATCTTTTCCTGGATTTCGCACATGTTGCTCCGCGGCTGCGGTTTGTTCCGGGGCTTCAGGGGTTTCACCCCGGAGTATCTTGATCCACATGCTTCCGGAGTTTCCAAAAACCTGCGGATCCACACCGGATCCACTCCGCGGAGTTTGCTGTGGGAAATCCATCCACCCCGCATCGACTGCTTTGTGGGCGGCACCCTCTGCCTTTCTGCCCTCCCACTCCATCCACCCCCTTGGCCAATCATCAGCCGTTTGCGGTGCTTCCCAAAAGTGCCTGCACGGCCATTTTTTTAAAAAACTTCATATTTCTTGCGTAATAGCGATATTTCGAAATAAACAAATAATAAAAAAAAACCTGGAATAGCCTCAATTGCCACTTCACTGTTCCTGTAGTTTTATGCTGTTCCTGTAGTTTTACAGGGTCGCGCAGCTCGAGGCGGACCCTGGCCCCCTGCTCACTCGCCTGGGCTCCACTGCCGCTCCTGCTGCACAGCTCCTAATCGCTAATCGCTGGCTCACAGCACACACTTCCTCTCTCTACTCCTCTGCCTTGAAATTTTATACCTCCCTCCCATGACGACTCTGAGATCGGGACGGGGAAAGGGGGAGCCAAAGAGGGTTCTCCAAGCCCAACCTTCGCATGTGTTCAACAGGCGCGTCTTGTGGAAAGGCCGGGAGGGAGCGAGGCTGGGAAGGGAAGAAGCTGCCACACACACACACACACAAACACCCTCTCTCTCTCTCTCTCGATTACCCCTCGATTTCTCTCTCTCTCTTCAGGCTGTCAGTGTTATTGCGATATTTCGCAACTTCAGAATTTGGTCATACGGAACTACGGAATCAGGGTCGATCCCTGTGGACATAAGTGTTGGGGGGGGGGAAATCTAGTGCTGGGAGGCTTCTCATGGAAGTGAGACTCCTTGCATATGCATTAATCAGTTGGCGTCCGACGTACAGACACAAAAGCAAAACCTCCACTCTCGAATAAAGACATGCCATAGTCTCGTTATCCAGATTCTCCACTGTGAATGCTTCTGTCAATACATAAAGGGCTATGGAGGATGCTACAGCTGCAGCCAATCCATAAGCAGAAGCAGCACACGTGATGTGGTTTGCCCACGAAACGAAGGGGAAGGAACAGCTGTGACCGCTCATTGTTACGTTGTTACGTCGTTACGTAGTAACGCAACCAGACTTGCGCTTAAAAAAAAATGATTGACAGGGCATCGAACTCAAGTCGATGCTAGTGCGAAAACGATTTGAGCCGGGGCTTCATGGAAAGCGACTGCGCAAAAGAGGCAATGTGCGAAAACGAGGAAAATGATCTGGACATATTTCCTCCGCGGAATACCGGTAGCAAACGCTAAGTGCGAAAACGCCCATAGAGAATGAACAGAAATAACAAGAGTTCAGTTCAGTCCACTCTTGTCAAGGTACAGTGTAAACTTCAGTAAATCACAAAATTATCACAAAGGTTCCAAGGGCCCCTAGCCCAGACTGGGTTGGGGATTTATGACAATTCTGACTGACAGAATTGTACTTCCTCCCATAGATGGGAGATGGGGGTGATGAGGGAGGAAGGATCGGTCATGTAGATTGGGCCACTAGTGTTTGTGATGCTGTTGCTAATGGGAACAGGCAACCCACGCAGTTGTTAAAGGAGTTCCACTTCTCATGGCCAGGATTTTGCCTGCTCCCTTCTGCCCCAGATTCTCACAGTAATAGGTAAGTCGGTCACCTTCAGGAGTCATGCAGGAAGTGGAGGGGGTAGATTCCATCAGATTAATCTAAATGCAGCCCTTTTCACTCGTTTCATAGTACTGGGTTTGGGACTTAGAGTTTCCAGTTTCCAGGTGGGGCAAACACTTAGAACAGAAAACAGTGTGCCATTGCTTGATACCTGTATGTTATTGTCAGTGCATATATATCGATCTACACTTAATCTTCAATCACATACACTATTACAGTCACTTAGCCACAATACAATTTCTCAGTTTCTTCCTAAACACATCAGAATCCCTTGTTTCAGGAGAGATGAATAGTCAATTTTCAGCTCTGCATATCTTCATGAGCTTGTGTATAGGTGGTGAGACATGTCTCCCAGATTACATAATTGGCATGTTTCAAGAGGACCTCCCTTCTTGTCATCCAATTAGAATTGGAACCAGTGCTCAAAAATTATTTCTAATGAAACCAAGAAGTGATGCGATTTTTTGTTTGTTTTAGTTCAAAGTGTTTGCTCAACCTATACATCGTGGTTTCTTGTTTAGTGTGGATCAGCCTCCGGGGAGGGAGGTGGGGGCTGGAGATCCTCCACTTTTAAAACTGATCTCCATCTGGCAGAGATCAGCTGTCCTGGAGAAAATGGCTGCTTTGAAGAGTGGACTCTACAGTGGACTCTATAACCCTCTCTGTTGAAAAAATTACAACCAAACAGGTGCTTACGTACTTACCTGGTGGTCTTGCCCTATAATTCAAGCATTTTGGAAGGAAGTTATGAAGCAAGTTGAAAGGGTATTGAATTTTGTGGTAATGCGTACCACAGAATTCTTATTATTGGGCTTCTGGCCCTCTTCTGCTGTTGCTAAAAGAATTATTTCCTTATTAGTAGCTACAGTTAGACTAACCGTTACGGCTAGGTGGAAGTCATCACTTCTCCCCTCTATTTTTTATGGCAAGAGAAACGTTAGCATTATTATATTATGGGCAGAATTACAAATAATTCTTTTTTAAAGAATGAATTAAATTTATCTTCTCAAGAGTATGAAAATATCTGGTTTCTGCTTCTATGTTATTTAATTGACCCTCCAAAATCATATCTACTAATTGGGAATGTGAGCTGACAATCTAAGGGAAAAATCTCTTTTTTTATGATGCAGTTTCAGACTTTGTATTTACTATACTGCATCAGCTTTCTAATAAAATATTTTAATAAAATAATAAAATATTTAATAGCATAATTTTCTGGTGTCAGCCCATCCTACTATGAGGTAAGGATGGGAAGGCTGGTGGGAGGCAGATGTGCATGTGTGAATGCACACTTTGGATCTAGGGGTGGGGGTGCCTATGGCAGATCAAATCTGCTGTGTGATCTCACCCATTCAGTGCTGCCTCTATATACAAATATTCCCTTTTGTTACTATGGCTAGTAGGCATTGTTTAACCTCTCCTCCATCAATTTTTCTAACCCCATGTTAAAGACATCTGTGCTTACAGCTGTCAGTACATCTTGCAATCACCCGTGCTCAATAGTGCAGTTTCAATCCACTTTCAATGCACTTTCCAACTAGATTTTGCCAGTTCACACAGTAAAATCCAGTTGGAAAGTGCATTCAGAGTGGATTGAAACCGCATTACTGAGCAGGTGGCTAATTCGACAGTTTAACTAGTCATTGAACTAAAAAATATTTCCTTTTGCCTGTCCTAATTTATTTCCAAAATAAGCAATGATGTCTTTGCTTTTGGGTTGTGTGCAAAGTGACTTCATGGTTATGCATTGGTGATCCCCCTTTCCCTGGCATTTTCACCACCACGCAGTAAGAGGTAATGAGAGGGTGAGATTTTTCTACTGAATTGTATCTAATCCAAGAGCAAAAGACTGCTGGGTAATGAGGAATAATGTGATGACTTTTCATTTTAATATAGCATGCCCCTTTGTTCCAGAAGTATTTCTTTTACGCAATGTGATATGTGTTCTCAATTGATATCAAGTTCTTGATCTTGACATATTTAGAACTGCCTGTTTAGTCTTTGCTAGGCATATGAAATCAACAGGTTGTGCCTGGATAGAAGGAAAGATAATAAAAACTGGGTGCATTACATAATCTTGTAATTATGTTTTTATATGTTTTTATATTCATGCATTAAATAAATAAATAAATGTTATAGCTACACAGAAGTTAAAAGATGTAAATCACCAGGATATTTATTGAATTTTTTTTCATTTATCACAGAACGTGATATAAACTAGTGTTAGGTAATAGATGTGTTTATGCTAAGATTATTATCTTCCTAATTAAAGAAAACAGATAATATCTTCAGGTCAGATCAGTTTCATGATTTATTTATATTAAACATTTATTTGATGTCTCTGTATGAAATATGTTTTAGGCATCTCACAGTATTAATTCTAACATTGAATCTTAGTACAAAGGGTATATTCTTACCAAATATACTCAATTGGGAAATCATTACAACAAACGAATAGCATTTCCAGAACCTGGATTCATTTTACAGTTTGTTCTCATACCTCTTTTTTCCTCCCTCCCCCCCTTTTTCTTAAAAAAAAAAATCGAGATACTTTTTCCACATAAAAGACTAGGAAATCACACCTCTGTTCTATTTGTTGTATTATTTTGGTTCCAAAGTGAGCCTATGGTTGTGAATCCCTAGAAAATCAATACATTGTCTCACATGAACCTTAGAATTTGTTCAAAAATTCCCATGATGATGAGGCCTAGGGTTGCCAAGTCCCCTGTGGCCTCTGGCAGGGGACTGTTTTCGCATGCACTTTTGCACCATAGAGTTTCCCTCCCAAAATGCTAAAGTGTCCAGGAAAACAATAGAGTTTTCCCAGAAACACCAAGAGCAGCTGGTGCATGACATTACCAGCATGATGACAACATCATGGGTGACATCATCACGCTGTTGACATCGGGGGAGCTTCCCTCTACTGGCCCAATATGGACCGGCAGGTTGGGAACCTCGCAGGTGGGAGAACCCTTGCCCGGCCCGGGGGCTTGGCAGCCCTAATGAGGCCTGATTCACAGAAGCTCTGCCCACTAGGCAGAGTGGCCATATTTGAGGGTTTCAAAGAAAGCAGGAGCATTGTATCCATACCTCATACCAATTTGGGGTCTCAGTGTATCCCATTGTCTGGGAATTGTTAGTGCTGCATATATATAAAGCTGAATATGAATAACTAATGGTTTTACCTATTTGCAATGATCATCTTTCTTAGATAACACACTTTTTGGAGTCACCTATCACCAGCTTTATCATGCTGCCATGGTCACATGTATACTAAGTAAAGAGGAATCACTTAATTTTAGCTCCCTTCAGAAAAGCCATCGAGAAACATTAGGTCCAGGCAGAGCTTGGCTGGTCAGATAAGCAGATCTGAATCACTTTGAGGGATACCAGCTGCCACTGAGCTTTTTAACTAGGAGTTTGAAGCATATCATTTACTAAAAAGAAGCTCTTATTCTTTAAATTGAAATATCAGAAAGGTTGGTTCTCTCCCTGAGAACAGGAACCATTTTTTCATCCTGCCCCTGTTTTGAAAGGAGGGCAGTAGACAACTTCGCAAACTGAACAGCTGTCTTGCCCAGCCAACAACTGGGCTCCTTCAGAGGGTCATTTAAAGTCCACATGTCTCTTTGCAGCAAAAGCTATTACATATATGCATGTGAATTATCTTGTGTGTTTGCACTGGGAGTGGGGAACAGCAAACTTTTGCCCATAGAGAACGCTGTGAGCGGCATTTTCAGAAGGAAAATAATGACAAAGAGCAAATGTAAAGGTTCAAAAGAAAATACAGATTATTTATTTATTTATTTTTATATCCCACCCTTCTTGTGAATGGGCTGAAGGTGGGTTACATCAATATGTCGGAACAGTAAAAAAAATCAAGTAATAAAGCAGTTAAAGCAATTTAATTTAACAATATTCCAATCATGGGTTGGCATTGTCCTGGTTGTAATATTAATGCCTGATATGGGAACGGTTGGACCATAAGAGAGCAATGCAATCTTTGATGGTCTCCCAGCATCTGAGACTGCAACAGGGAGGCCAATTGGTAGATGCCCACTGCCTCAAACATAGGCTCAATGGAATGGCTCTATTTTATAGGCCCTGCAGAACTGATGTCATCCAGGAGGATGATCCATCAGGCCGGGGCCAGGGCAGAGAAAGCCGTGGCCCTGGTTGAGGCTAAGCAAATGTCTTTTGGGCCAGGGACAATCAGCAGGTTATGGTTCTCAGAACACAAGGCTCTCTGGGACACATAAAGGTAGAGGCGGTTCCTCAGATATGATCAGTCCCAGTGTAACTGGCGGAACTCCAACTGGATGCACCCACATGGGCATCACAATCAGCAGGAAAGCCGCCACATAGTGCACACAATCAGCAGGTAAGCCGCCACATAGTGCACCAGCTGGAATCTCCAAATCAGCCTCAAGGGGAAGCCTGCAAAGAGCAAGTTGCAGTAATCCAGTCTGGAAGTGACCATTGCATGGGTCACTGTAGGGAACCAGTAGTTTGATCTGCCAAAGATAATAAAAAAGCAGACCTGGTGACTATAGTGACTTGGGCATCCATATAGAGTGAGGCATCTAGCATCACTTCCAGGCTCCTCACCTTCTGGGCTGACACTAATGGCACCCTGTCTAGGGTAGAAAACCTGATCCCTGAATCAAAACCCACAGCTTACATAAAGGATCTTCAACTTAGAGCAATTTAGCTTCAACTGTCTTTGCTGTAATCACCCAGCCACAGTCTCCAAAGCCCTGTTCAGGGGTGGAGTCAAGGCACCCATCTATCAGCAGATAGAACTGGGTGTCATCAGCATCACCAAATGAGTGAGGGGGTGTATATAGATGTTAAACAGCATTGGCGAGTGGATCATCCCTTGCGGCATCCCACTTTCTAGTGGGTATCGCAGGGAGACCCGTCACCAAGCACCGCCCTCTGTCCCTGAACATGGACAAAAGAAGAAAACCATTGTAGGGCAGTCTTCCAAACTCCTACATCAGCAAGGTGGTGGGTCATAAGGTTCTAGTTGACTATATCTAACAATAACAGCAGTGCTGACCCGCCACAGCCTCAGTGACTAACACCATCTCCCTCCCATAGACAGGGTGGAAATGGGATTGGAATGGATCAAGGATAGAAGCATCATCAAAGAAAACCAGGGGCTGCTCAGCTGCCACCCTCTCAACTACTTTCCCCAGGAACAGTAAATTCAAAACTGGGTGGTAGTTGGATAAGACCACTGGGTCTAACAATGTTTTTTAAAAGTGTAGAAAAACCACTGCCTCCTTCAATCCTACTGTGAATGTCCCTGAAGAAAG
This sequence comes from Heteronotia binoei, assembly GCF_032191835.1. Taxonomy (NCBI): domain Eukaryota; kingdom Metazoa; phylum Chordata; class Lepidosauria; order Squamata; family Gekkonidae; genus Heteronotia; species Heteronotia binoei. Next base: position 37,579,670 of record NC_083239.1, read on the forward strand.
AGACAAGTTGATAATTTCTCCAAGACGGATCCAAATGTCATCCTCACAGGTTTTCACCAGCCAGGATTTGCGTGGGTCAAGGATACAAATGGTAGGCCTCACCATTTGCCTCCTCGACCCATGCAAAAGTGAATTGAAGTGGTCCAGCATTGGACTTGTAGACAGACAATGTGTCACGACTCGAGCCTCGGGGGGGAAACGGCTGCTGGCGTCCCGGCAGTCAGCCAGAACTCTTGCAGCCGGCTGAGGTTTTCAGGGAGCAGCATAGGCATTATCTTAAACAGTCCAATTAGTCAAAACCATAAATCAGTCCAAGCCAAGGGATGAGACAGAGAGCGTAAACACAGGAAGGCCGAGGGTCGGGTAACCAGAGAGAGCAAAGCCGAATGAAGTCAAATTACCAAAGCAGAGTCACAGTCCAGAGTTCCGAGGTCCAAGCCGGGTCAGAAATATGCGGGTTCTCACAGGAGTCAAGAGGGTGCAGAGCGTGGTCACGTCCCAGGAGGATCGTTCGTTGCCAGCACAGTTTGCCAAAGGGCCAGGATTGCAGATATACTGTGCTGGCTTGTTAACCCATTAGTATGCCGGGCTTAGATCTCTTCTCCCCCGCATGCGTGCTTCACTCCTTCTGTTTCTAATCTCCTGCCGTCTCCTTTCACGGAGCCGGCTAACAGGTGGTGGAGATTCAGGAGGGGATGAGCTGGGGCCCGGCGTGGCCTGATCAGTTCCAGGTGGCTCCTGCTGCCGGCTTGCCTCCTCAGGACTTACATCCAGGGCTGTTAAAGGTGCCTGCTCTGAGCTAGCAGGCGCTGGGTCAGGGGCAGGCATGACACTATCCCCCCCCCTCAGGCCCCCCCTCATCCAAACCGCCTGGCTTATCAGGGTAGGCCTCATGGAATTGCCGGAGCAGGTCAGGGGCATGCAGGTGGGTAGCCGGTTTCCAGGAACGATCTTCGGGGGGGTAGCCCTCCCAGTCCACTAGATACTGGAGCTGCCCTCGGTGCAGCCAGGAGTCCAGGATCTGATAGACCTCGTATTCCTCCGCATCGTCCACCAAAACCGGTGGTGGAGGTGGTGGTGGAACATCTCGGTTAGGGTCCGGCGCAGCTGCTGGTTGGAGGAGGGAGCGGTGAAAAACCGGGTGTACCCGGAGGTGGACTGGAAGGCGTAGGCGGAACGCCACAGGGTTGATTTGTGCCTCGATCAGGAACGGGCCGATGAAGCGCGCAGTTAACTTGGAGGACCAGCCAGGGGTCCGGAGATACCGGGTAGAGAGCCAGACTGAGTCCCCGACCTTGAGGGATGGTCCTTCCTGGTGATGCCGATCTGCGGCCAGTTTATACGCGTCTTTGGCGTGCTGAAGCTGGGCGCGCAGGAGGTCATGGAGCGCATGAAGTTCCTCTATCCGGTTGTCTGCTGCGGGGACATCGGCGGAGGGGCCGAGCGGAGGGAAAAATCGGGGGTGCTGTCCGTAGTTGGCCACAAATGGTGTGGTCTGTGTGGAGCTATGTACGGCATTGTTGTAGGTGAACTCTGCCAGTGGTAGCAGGGAGGCCGAGTTATCTTGTTGGTAACTGGTGTAACAGCGTAGGTACTGTTCCAGGGTTGCGTTGGTGCGTTCAGTCTGGCCATCGGTCTGGGGATGGTATGCGGAAGATAAATGGAGCTCCGTCCCCAGACCTTGCTGGAAAGCTTGCCAAAAGCGGGAGGTAAATTGCGGGCCCCGATCCGAAACAATCTGCTTGGGTAACCCGTGCAGGCGAAAAACATGGGCCAGATATAGCTGGACGGTTTCTGGTCCCGACGGTACTTTGGCACAGGGGACAAAATGGGCCACCTTGGTGAATAGATCCACCACGACGAAGATGCACGTGTGTCACTGGGATCGGGGCAGATCCACGATGAAGTCCATGGACACAACGTCCCAGGGACCGGAGGGAGTAGGAAGGGGCTGCAGGAGACCAGAGGGCTTGGCAGGTATGTTTTTAGCTCGGCGGTAGACCTCACATGAAGCCACGTACCGACTGATGTCCGCTCGGACACGTGGCCACCAAAAGTCTCTGGTCAGCAGATGGGCTGTTTTGTGTTGCCCGAAGTGGCCGGCCGGGGTTGCATCGTGGGTGAGGCGGAGGATGCGGGATCGGAGAGGCCCAGGAGGGATGTATAACTGCTCCCGATGGTAGAGCAGCCCATCCCGGGTGGTCAATTCTCCTTCAGCATCTTGCTGTGGTTCCTGCAGGTGCTTTTGGGCCCAGGGGTCTGTAGCCTGACTGGGCTGTATCTCGGCCACTAAGGCTGGTACAGTCAGGGTGGCGGCAAAGACCGTAGGTGGCAGGATGCTAGCCTTGGGGGCTTCTGTAGCGCTTGGGGTGCCATAATCTGGTCGGCGGGACAGAGCGTCGGCTTTCTGGTTTTGGGTGTGCGGGATGTATGAGATGGTGAAGTTGAACCGGGAGAAGAACAGGGACCACTGAATTTGTCGTTGGTTCAGCCGGCGGGTGGTCTGCAGGTGTTCTAAGTTTCGGTGGTCCGTGAATACTTGGACCGGGTGTCTTGCCCCTTCAAGGTGGTGACGCCAAAACTCGAAAGCCACCTTGATGGCCAAGAGTTCTCTTTCCCATATCGTATAGTTGCGTTCGGCGGTGGAGAGCTGCCGGGAGTAGTAAGCGCAGGGCTGCCATGGCTGACTGGGGTCGTCCCACTGGGAGAGCACGGCCCCGATGGCCACACTGGAGGCGTCTGCTTCCACCATGAAGGGTAGGCGGGGATCAGGGTATCTCAGGAGGGGACTGGAGGAGAAACGGCGCTTGAGGTTGTAGAAAGCCTGGTCAGCTTCCAGGGTCCATTGGAAAGGTTCCTTGGGACGGAGGAGCCGAGTCAAGGGCTTGGTTAGGTTGGCGTATCCAGCGATGAACTGCCGGTAGTAGTTGGCGAAGCCCAGGAGGCGCTGGACGTCCTTCCGATTCTGGGGGGCTTGCCACTGAAGGATGGCGTCAACCTTCTTTGGATCCATCTGAGTCCCTTGGGGAGAGATGATGTGACCCAAGAACTCGACCGACGGGAGATGGAAGGCTTACGTCCAGGGCTGTTAAAGGCGCCTGCTCTGAGCTAGCAGGCGCTGGGTCAAGGGCAGGCATGACACAATGGGCTTCAAGTTCCCTTATTGTTTCAACTGTGAATGGGAGGTCCTGGTGGAGTAACATGATTTTTTCTGCAAAATAATTTGCAAATGCCTCACAGCTTATAGCCAATAACCACTGTTTTGTCTGTCTTCAGGCAGACTGGTTAGGTTCTAAATAAATCTAATAATTGAGCAAAGTGTTAGGATGCATTCTGGTGGTGATGCCCACTGTTGTTGTTGTTCAGTCGCACATTCGAGGCCAACTGTTTGCGACCCCATGGACAAAGTCACGACAGGGTCTCTTGTCTTCCACCATCCTCTGAAGTTTGCTCAAATTCATGTTTGTTACATCAATAAATGTCCAGCCATCTCATCTTTTGCCCATAGCAATGTGCAAAAAAAAAAAAATCCAGTAAAACTCAAAATTAAGGTTATTCAGGGGCAAAAAATTTAAGAAATGAATATCCCCAAATATCAGATTCGGTAGCAGAATCTGATTCGGGAGATATTCGGCTGTTTCAGAATATATTATACCCTATGGGCCTTTGAAATCAAAGACAAAATAGAGTATAATGAATGGTGACTTGGGGACAGTGTTTGAGGTAGAGGCATCACATTTGCAGAACAGCTGCAGAAGCCTCTCCCCCACAAACCTCCAAAGTCTCCAAAAGATTGGACCACCATTGTTCCTTATGGGCCATTGAAGTCAATGGCAAAACATAGGGTAATGTATGGGCACTGATGAGAACAGGGTTTGAGAGAGGGGCTTAAAATTTGCAGGGCAGCTGTAGGAGCCACTCCCTCACAGAACCTCCAAGTTCCAAAAAGACTGAACAAGGGGGTCCAATACTAGGGCACCCAAAGTGGGTGCCCCATTCCCCATGCTTTGCTATGGCAGGGGGGAAAGGTGTCAATTTCCACATGGTGGGAAAATTGACACTGGGGAGGAGGGGATTTTATGGGAGGCACCAAATTTGCAGTGTAGCTGCAGGATCTTCTTCCCCAAGGAACCCCAAGTTCCAAAATGATTGGACCAGAGGTTCCCATTCTATGGGATCCCAAAGTGGTTGCCCCCTTCTTACTATCTCCTATGATGGGAAAAACTTGCAAACACAAGCAGCTCCTAGAGAATCTCTGTGGTGGAAAGTCAACTGTGGTGAAGATGCTTGTTTGCAAGGAACATAACAGTGCTATGTGCCCAGCAAAACAAATGCCACTGTGGCAATGCCAGTGCCACACATAGGACCTTAGTTCAAATGTGACAATCTCTCTGAAATACAAACCTAGGGTACTGCTTTCTGCAAGGACTGCAGCAGAGAAACAGTGCATTGAATGAATGGGTGCTGAGCAGCTGAGCCCTGTGCCAACCTTATAGTGGCCAGCCTGGTGGCACAACCCTACCAACTACTGCTCAGCAGCTGAACCCAGTGCCCTTGTGATACCAAAAGATGAATGGACACAAATCTGAAATCAAGATTCACAAGACTGAGCAATGTGTTCTACTGCAATATGATTTCAGAAACAGACTACAACAGGAGATCGCTGAGTTACTATCATTACACTCATTACAAAACTCAGGACAATGGAACACTCAGACACCCAAAGAGGTTTTCCCCATTCTTTCCATTGTGTCCTATGGCTTTCTAAGACAAACAACTTTTTAGCTAAAGTGTAAGCTTCTCTGTGCAAACACTCTTCCTCAGATACATTGCAATAGAAATGCATGTGCCCAAGTTCACACAGTAAATCAGATTTCCTCAAATATACATGGAGGTAGGGGTGGGTGATTAGCCAGAAGGAAAGATTAGACTCAAGATGCATCAGTAAACACAGTCAAGACTGGAACAACACATTTGCTAGGACATATAATACACATCAAATTGGCATTCAGATAATGATGGAGTTAAAAACATGTGTGAGAACCAAGTTTGAGTCCAGTGGCCTCTTTAAGACCAACAAAGTTAAAATTCTGTGTATAAGCAAGAATTGTCTGGCTTAGCTTCTGCAGTGAGATGAAGAGCCAATATCTCTGGGTGATCCATTGCCCTGAGTTTTACCTAGGTTGTCCTAGTGACAGACAGACCTTGCATTAAAATAATGAAGAAGTGAAAGAGGCTTCAGTCCCTGCCTCAGTTTTTCAGTCTGAATATCTCAATGATCAGTCCCCCAAATACATTTTTGAGGGGGCTTCTATTCTGATGTTATTGTAAAGCAAACTCTTTCCTTCAGGATTAGCTGCTCTCTGACTGGAAATTTACAAACTAGGCTGACCTTCATAAATTCTATATATTCTTGATTAGCAGATACCTATACTGGTCAGTTAACACCTTGTTTGTAAGAATGCTTTGATCTCCCATGCAAGGTTAAAGGAGAAACAACAAGGACCACCATTATGAATACAGCCATGTGACTGTTAGCATGTAGTTAGCAAGCTAGAATGTATATTTTATTTTCTTTCATTCCAAGTACCTTTCCCTAACGTTTTTTCAGTAAACTTTTTTTTTTTTTTTAGTCCCATAGCACAGGGTAGTAAACTGCAGTACTGCAGGCCAAGCTCTGCTCCTGACCTGAGTTTGTTCCTGGCTGAAGCTGGATTCAGGTAGCTAGCTCAAGGTTGACTCAGCCTTCCATCCTTCCAATGTCGGTAAAATGAGTCTCCAGCTTGCATGGGTAAAGTGTAAATGACTGGGGAAGGCAATGGCAATCCATGCAGTAAAAACTCTGCCAAGAAAACGTTGTGATGTGACAGCACCTCATGGGTCAGTAACAACCCATTGTTTGCACAGGGGACTACTTTTACCTTTACCTTTATATTTCTTTTACAAACAAGTGTCTTGCGTCCTTTTGTCTCTGAACATCAGATCTGAATTTTTAAACAAATATCCCAACATTGGTAGCAGAGTGGCAGTTGAATCTTTACGAGACAAAGGAGAGACAATGCTATGAGTTAGAAAGACAGTGAGATGAGACTGTTCTTTTAAAACCAGAAACCTTTTGACTGCAGTATGGTGCAGTGGTTAAGTGCACAGACTTATCTAGGAGAACCAGGTTTGATTCCCTGCTCCTCCACATTCTCCTGCTGATGTGACCTTGGGTCAGCCACAAGTTCTCTCAGAGCTGTTCTGCTCATGAGCAGTTATGGGTGAGCTCTCTCAGCCCCACCGACCTCAGAGGCAATGTCTCATTAGCAAAAACTCTACTTTGTGAGCTACTGGCATTAACGTTGTGAGCTACTGCATGAATTATTGTGTTCTGGGGTCATCCTTCCTGAGCTATGTGTGAGCTGAAGGCTAAAAATCTGTGAGCTAGCTCTTCATACCATACCAAACCTTTAATGGCATAACAGTTGCAAATAAAAATACACAGAATATAAAAATTTAAACATAGGAGATAAAATCAAAATGAAACCAAGCTTACAGATGCATTCATACATGGTCAGATTTAAATTTAAGGATGTCAGCCAAAAAATTTGCAACAGCCTCGCTCACCTCCCCCTCAGTATTGTTCAATAAATAATAACAGGGTGGCAGAATAGACAAATCTGGGGAGAAAGAAAGCTTGCAAAATAAATCTATATGGAGATTATGATAAAAGGAACAATCAACCAATATGTGCTGAATTGAGTCGGGAATATTCGCTCCACAGGAACAGAGTCTGTCGCCTAAAGGGACTTGATGATGTCTCCCTTGTAAAACTTTTGGAGGGAAACTCATTTAGTCTAGCGAACATAAATGCCCTGCGATGACTTGGAATATCCAAGTGGCACCTTTAACTGTGTATATGAAAAAGACTTTAAATGACCCAATAGAGAAAATTGAAATAGAGGCAGCAATAAAAGCAATGAAAGAAGGCAAAGCCCCAGGGCCAGATGGATTTACATCAAAATTTTACAAAACTCTTAAAGATGAGTAACACCCAAACTGATGAAATTGTTAAATACGATAAGAGAAGAAGGGAAAATTCCAAATACTTGGAGGGAAGCTGTAATTTCTTTGATTCCTAAAGAAGACAAAGATATCACAAATGTAAAGAATTATAGACCAATTTCATTGTTGAATAATGACTATAAGATTTATTCAAGAATTTTAGCAGAACGATTGAAGCAATATTTGATCAACTTTATAAACAAAGACCAAGCCGGATTTCTTCGTAAAAGACAAATAAGAGACAATGTAAGAGCTGTTATTAATGTTGTGGAATACTATGAGAAGCATCCAGAAAAGGAAGCGGCCTTATTTTTTGTGGATGCAGAAAAAGCCTTTGATAATTTGAACTGGGACTTTATGTTTGCGGTAATGGAAAAAATAAACTTAGGAGAACAATTTATAAAAATGACAAGAGCAATATATATGGACCAACAAGCAAAATTGTGCATAAATGCAGATCTTACCAAAGAATTGAAAGTAAGTAAAGGAGCAAGGCAAGGATGTCCGTTATCAGCATTGTTGTTTATAATGACCCTTGAAATTTTGTTACAACAAATACAAAAGGATAAAGAAATAAAAGGACTAAAAATTAGAAGATTCTCTTATAAATATAAAGCTTTTGCAGATGATGTAGTGTTCATATTAGAGAATCCGATTCAAGTGTCACCATTGTTGTTAGCCAAGATAAAAGAGTATGGAGAGTTAGCAGGACAAAGAGAAATCGAAATTCTTATGCAAAAACATGCAACCAAATAAAATAAAAGAATTGCAAAAGGTGACGGGTTGTGAGGTCACTACTAAAGTCAAATATCTTGGAATAGAGATAACAATGAAGAATATTGATCTATTCAAAAATAATTATGAAAAACTGTGGTGTAAGATGGACAAGGATTTGATGAAATGGAATAGGCTTAACTTGTCCTTACTGGGCAGGATAGCTGCAATTAAGATGAATATTTTGCCAAGAATAATGTATTTGTTTCAAACTATCCCGATTGTAAAAGATGCCAAACAATTTAACAAATGGCAAAGGAAGATTTCTGACTTTATATGGGCCGGAAAGAAACCAAGGATTAAGATGAAGATTTTAACTGATTCTAAAGAGAGAGGTGGTTTTCAACTCCCGGATTTAAGATTGTATCATGATGCGGTTTGTTTGACATGAATCAAAGATTGGATAATGCTGTTAGATAAAAAACCTTTATGGTTAGAGGTCCATGGGAATAAATTCAGCTGGCATGCGTACATGTGTTATGGGAAGAATAAAATGGACGTTTTTTTCTCACACCATTATATCAGAAATAGTTTACTAAATACTTGGATAAAATATAAGAAATATGGGGATGAGAGAAAACTGCTGTGGATAGTGCCTGCAGAAGTAATAAAAATAACAGCTGAATCCGATGAAGAAAGAGAGATGTCATATAATCAACTGCTCAAGATCCAAGGAGACAAAATTGAATTAAAATCCTCAGAAGAGCTAAAAAATAAGTACGATTGGTTTCAAATGCAACAAATCAAAAGCTTGATAGAAAATGATATTAAATTGGTGGGAATCAGACAAGAACAAATGAAACTGGAAAGGGTCCTGCTTGGAGATAATGAAAAATTGATATCAAAAGTATACAAATTATTATTGAAATGGTCTACAGAAGAAGAAGTAGTAAAGTCTCAAATGGTCAAATGGGCAATCAATGTGAATAGAGAAATACAAATGGATACGTGGGAGCACCGTTGGAAGAACTCAATGAAGATCTCAACTTGTCAGAGTATCAAAGAGAACTGTTTTAAGGTGATGTATAGGTGGTATATGACTCCGAAAAAGCTGGCTAAGATGAGAAAAAAGATGTCGGATAGATGCTGGAAATGTAAAAAACATGAAGGTTCTTTCTTTCATATGTGGTGGACTAGTGAAAAAGCGAAAGAGTACTGAAAGATGATACAACAAGAAATCTCCAAAATTTTGGGTTATGACTTTAAGAAAACTGCAGAGACATTCTTGTTTGGATTACAATTAGAAAAATTTCCAAAGGAAGACAGAACTTTAATTTGGTACTTGTTATCAGCTGCTAGGACATTGTATGCGCAGCTATGGAAACAAGAAAAAATACCAGAGAAATGGGACTGGACTATGAAAGTTTTATCGTGGAGTGAGATGGATGAACTAACTAGAACGCTAAGAGAGTATGATTTAGATATATTCAAAAAGGAGTGGAAGAAATTTAAAGGATATATGGAGAAAGAGTAGAATGTAAAAAGAGATTGGACAATTTTTTAGCATTAATGAGAAAAAAATATATATTGAACTTTTATCAGTTAGTAGTACCTTTAGTATTGAACTTAAATCTATAACTTCGGGGAAGTCAACATTCGAGGGAGGGGGAATTGAAATACCATGTGGGTTAGTACTGAAAATTTATAATTAAAATTTGTAACCATATGTTATCAATAAATTGTTAAAACACGGAATAGTTACACAGTCTGATAATGGGGCATTTTGCCACAAAAAGCATAAAGACCTAAGGATAGGCTTCCCAACCCCCCCCCCCCCGCCCTGGCGGGGAATCCCCGAATTTGCAGCCTCCTCCCCCGCTCTCCAAAAATACGGAAGCGGGGGGGGGAGAGAACATGCATGTTGGCATCATGTCGTTGTAGAACTCCTGCAGGTTTAGAAACCTGCAAACAGTTTTTAAAATGTGTGCCCCTTTAAGGCTGCACAGGAAACAGGAAGGGCTTCATGGGAAAGGGTCAGTAACAGTTTCCATGGAGAATGGCCCCTCCCTTTCTTTTGCTTTCATTTTCACAGCAAGCAAGGTTCTGCTGGAAGAAGACCAAGTAAGTATTTGTGTGTGTGAGAGAGGGAGGGGTTTTTTGAGGTAGAGGCACCAAATGCTTAGTATAGCATCTAGTGCCTCTCCCCAAAATACCCCCCAAGTTTCAAAATGATTGGACCAGAGGGTCCAATTCTATGAGCCCCAAAAGATGGTGCCCCTATCCTTCATTATTTCCTATGGAAGAAAGGCATTTAAAAAGGTGTGCTGTCCCTTTAAATGTGATGGCCAGAACTCCCTTGGAGTTCAATTATGCTTGTCACACCCTTGTTCCTGGCTCCACCCCCGATGTCTCCTGGCTCCACCCCCAAAGTCTCCTGGCTCCGCCCCCAAAGTCCCCAGATTTTTCTTTAATTGGACTTGGCAACCCTAACTCAGGAAGCTGGGGAGCAAATATAAGGGTCTGTTGGCCGTAGTTTTATTTCCTCCAACCCCCACAGTCTCAATTTAATACATCTGAAGATATATGACTAACGCAGTTTAGAGGGAACACTGCTCAGAGGGTGTCTGTTGTGGGGAGGGAAGGGAAAGGAGATTGTAAGCTGCTCTGAGATTCTTTTGGGTAGTGAAGGGTGGGGCACAAATCCTCTCTTCTCTATTTCATACTATGAAACCTTATAGGAGAAAGAGGAACACCCAGAGGCTAGTCTTCACTCTTGTTTCATGCTGCAATCTCTAAATCTGCATCTCTGAAGACGGTGCAAGAGTTCTCCATAGCAATCACCTGAGATACTACAAGGAGAGAGACACAGGGAGAGAGACTGCTTTTTCCTGCCTGTAAAATCCTCCAATTGACAGCATGTCTGACACTGACAAAGCATCGACTTCAGGCACTACCACTGAAGCATCGACTTCAGGCACTACCAGGAACAACGGAACAGCTCCCAGCTCAACCCAACACGCTGATGTGAGTAATCTCAATGTTCAGATATCCCCTTCGAATTCCAAATTTCAGAATTTGGTCAGCAAGCTTCTGTGTGGGGCAGATACCTTGAATGAGGAAACCCTTAACCATCAAAGACAGGCTGAAGGAAATTCAGGAACATTAATTTAATTCACTCATTAAATTAAAAATAAAATCCCATGCTCACCATTTTATGGTTCCTGACACATGTCACACTTGTATGGAAAGAGAAATACACCAAGAAGACTTAAAAAAACAAAAAGGTGAATAATTAAAAAAGCAAAAGGCTGACATACAAAAATAAATTAATTGAAACATGATTACTGGTAACAAAGAAAGTAATTGCATCACTTTAGAAGGCTTTCCAGCTGCCTAAAGTAAAGGAGTGGTGTATGTGTTTGGAATTATATAATTTTTGACAAAACAATGGATGTTAAGAGGTTAAATGAATATACTTTATCTGAGTCAAACTTTCTGACTAAGTGATACCTTTTTAAAAAAACCCCTTTAAAATAATGTAGATTCTTGTTATATCATTAAAGGGTATTGGAATTGGAGTTCGCCATATTCTTTTCAATTTATTTAGCTATTGTAATAATTAAGTTCTGTATAACAATGGCAAATTTAATTCTGTAATAATATTAACTCTCTCATTGTTGTGTTGTGTTGATGTGTTATTAAAAACTACTGCAAAAAGAAAAATGAAAAAATGAAAAGCTAAAGACTTTTTAAAAAGAAAAAAAATCTTCAAGTAAATCTCTCCTCAATTAAAAATTATTGGTTAAAAGCCACCTGAAAAAGGAAAATTTTAGCTTGATACATTAAAATACCAGGGCTAGGCCTGAGGCAAACTTGTATTGGGGAAGAAAATAGAAGTCCTGTTCACTGTTCTCTCTAAGCTGAGTTAGTGTGACCTAGTTCAAAGATTTTTAGCCTCCAGCTCACATGTTTTTGTATCAATGCAGGAAAAATAGCTGCAGAGCAAACTAATTTATGCAGTAGCTTGCAACTTTAATGCCAGTAGAATATTTGCTCACAAGACTCCACAGCTTAGAGGGAGTATATCTTGCTGATATTGATTTAATACACCCCTGGCTCTATTGGAAGAAAATTTCTTAAGTGGGCTGCCACCATAGGGAAAAAAACCCTTCTCCATTGTGTTTATGTACCTTAGAGATATAATGGTGTGCCCAGGGATGGTCAGAGCCAAAGGACAACAGGGACAGCTGACTGAGTCCTACTCTTGGGGGGCAACCACCCAGAGCCCCACTCCCCAAAGGAGAGAGGAGAAGAAAAAGAAGAGGCTCCTGAATCCATTTGCGGGGGAGGGGACCAATATAATCAATTTGTATATGCGCCCAGGGCCCTTCTATTCTTTGGTGCTGGATAGGAGCTTTAGGACCGGAGGAGTCGGCATTTACCATGGTGCACGCTAGGTAATTGTTTACCCATTGTGCGACCTCTTGGTGCATGCCTGGCCACTGGCCCATCTCTCTCACCCGCTCCAAAGTTAGATCTCTCCCTCTGTGCCCTTGCTCGTGCACAAATTTGATTAGATCTCCCCTAACCTGCATGGGTACCATCGAGTGTTGTTCTCCCTTTCTATCCATTGTCCAATAAATCCCATCTTGCTGTTTGATGGTATATTTGCCTGTCTCATCCTTTTGGGTTTGAGCTAGCTTTAGTATCTCCGGGTCGTTCTTTTGCAACTCTGCTAGATCCATTAGGATCTCTCCGAGTGGTAACCGGATGTAGGGGAAAGGTTGGGGGTGAATGGAAAGGCTTGGTGTCCGCGAAAGTGGCTTCCTTTGCAATTGCGTCCACTCTATTATTCCACATGCTTACTTCTGTACAAGTCCTTTGGAGTCCTTTTACATGTGTTATATAGGTGGACTCGGTTCTAGCTTCTACTCTTTCTGCTATCTGCAGCCATTTCTGAGAATGTGCAACAGGCTTTCCTTCACTATTCTGCCACCCGTGTTTACTCCAGATGGTTACTGCTTGCACTGTCCAGTGCGAGTCAGTGAAGATTGCTAGTGGCACGTCCAAGGGCTAAAAGTGGAGGATGGCTAGTACAGCCTCCACTTCAGCGGCTTGGCTAGAGTGAGAGCGAACTGTTCCTTTAAGAACACAGGAGTCTTGTACTCGAATGGCCCCATAGCCGGTTCAAGCCGAGTCGTCCACATGGAAGAAGGACCCGTCACAGAACCAGCAAACAAATCCTTGTTGCTGGGCTTCTGCCAGTGTGATCCCTCCAGTGGCCGTCCAGGGTGCATGTTGCACAGTGGGCAACAGACACTCGTGCTCTTCCCCTGTTACAATAAGACCATAAGGTGAAGGTGGTCCCTTTTGTTCCTTCTGGAAGTCTACCCCCTATTAGTCAATGCCAGTGTCCACTGAGCAATTCGTTGGTTGGAAACCTGTCCATCTTTCACTTTTCCAGATAGGATATATTTGAGAGGGGAATGAGTGGTCTGTACCACCACTCTCACTCCCCCTATAATAAATTCCCAATGAGTGAGGCTCCAAACGAGCGCCAGGCAGAGCTTCTCGTATGGAGAGAACTTTTCCTCCACAGTTGAAAGATTTCTGGAGGCATAAGCTACTATCCACTGGGACCCTGCCTGTCGCTGGATTAGAGTCGCTCCTAGGCTGTGTTCTGAGATAGCCAACTGAATAAAGAACGGCTGGGTGACATCAGGGTGCCTGAGAGCAGGGGCCCTTGCCAGATCTCTTTTGAGCTCTGCAAATACCCGCTGCTGTTCAGGCCCCCAGTGTCTTTCTTCAGGAGCCCGTTAAGAGGGCGAGCTTTCTCAGAAAACATCTCTATGAAGTCTCTGGAAAAGTTGAAAGTGCCCAGAAGGGCTCTCAAAGAATGTGTGTCTGTGGGCACAGGGAGTTTGGAAATAACTTCCACTCTCTGTGAATCTGGTGTTCTCCCTTCTGCCCCTATAGTGATTCCTAGGTACTTCACCTCAGTTTTTACCAACTGTGCTTTTTCTCTACTGGCCTTAAATCCAGTCTCTTGTATAAGGCTAAGTACTTCTTCATTGATCTCACGGACCTTCTCCTCTGTCTCTGCGTGTATAAGCACGTCATCAACGTAGCTTAACACGTGGTCCCTTGACCCAGGTTGTAAGCGTTCCCACATCTGCACTACGTGCGCGTAACAGATGCTGGGACCTGAGTGGAAGCCCTGAGGCGTCCACTTGAATACGTACTGCTGGCCGCGAAAAGTGAACGCGAACTTGTACCAGCAGGACTCATGCAGGCGGATCAAGTGAAACACGTTGGCCAGGTCCAAAACGCTGTAGAATTTGGACCCTGCTGCAATAGCGGCCACAATTTCATTATACTTTGCAACCACTGGAGCCACCGGGGGAGTCACTGCATTCAGGGCTCTGAAATCAACTGTCATTCTCCAAGTTATTCCATCTGCCTTCAAAACTGGCCACAAGGGGGCATTGCAGATGGATTGCATTGGCAAAATGACATCCCATTTCATTAGTCCTTCTATGGTCTTTCCTATGCCTATTTCTGCTTCCACGGGGTATTTGTACTGACGTTGGGGAGGGGGATCTTGTCCCTCTATAAGGACACAAGCATTCTTTACAGTCCCACACTCCGCCTTGTTGGTAATCCATACCTCGGGGAATCTCTGAACCCATGTATCGCCATTAACAGGCGACAAGGGAAGGGGTGCCTTTAGCGCTGCACAGCGGTGTACCGCATTAATGAAGTCTGGCCCTTCTGAGATTTGCCACAGGAGGCAATTGGCCATGTCTATGGTTAGCTTGTTCCTAGTTAGGAATGGAGCCCCTATCATTCCGTCGTCTTCTCCCTGATTACTGCAGGATTTCATGACGGCTGTAAGTTTCCCTATGGTGACTGGGATCTTTTTCCAGATATGCGAGGCATGACTACCGCCTGCATTCCCGACCAGTTCCATGGTCCTTTCTGTTTGGGTTCCTTGTGTCACTAACCTAGGATGGAGCACGTTTATGGAGGCTCCTGTGTCTACTAATAAGTTGGCAGTTTTGACTTTCCTTGGAGCCCCAATGCCTGCCTGTACCATTGGTCTCCCCCATGTGTCTGGCTTAAGCTTTGCCACAACTCCGCTGGGGAGATCAGTGGGCTCCGGGCAGCCCTAGCATAAATCTGGGCCTTCATAGAAGGGGTTGTTATTTACTTCCTGTTGTGTTACCATAGCTACAGGTTGTGGAGGAGCTTGGGCTGGAGGGAATGGAGCTTGGGCTGGAAGGAATGGAGCTTGGGCTGGAGGGAGCGGAGGCACTGTAGGCCATACTCCCCCTCTCTCTTGCATTATCTGTTGCTGTCTCCATACGAGCACTGACGTGGGGGCGCTGTGATTGTCGGTGTGGGTGTGTGCAGAGTGAGCGGTGTGATATATACAATAGTGAGCCCCAGTAAAGAAGTGAGCAAGACACCTGCAGCTAGTGCTAAAACAGTGTATTTACAGATTATATACAACGTGTCCACTAGTGCAGTAATATACATCAACCTTAGGATCAAAGTGCTCCGCCAGCATGTGACTCCATGAAGAAAGACCTGTGCACTGGTAGTGCAGTCCATATATAGTTCCATCAGCCAATCCTGGCAGTCCATGGTCATGCTGACTCAGCAGGTACTTTCCACCTGTCCATTACCGGCCAGAACCGGCTTGCTGATAAGGTCACTGTGACCTAGCCTGCCAGCTAGATCACTTGCTGTCATGTTGTAGCTGTCAAACTGTGTAAAGGCAGACTTAATACTAACACACCTCCTAGTCTAACGTACACAGTTTACATAGACACTTGGCAACTTCACACCATACACAATGTTATGCAATGTTCACTCACATGCCTGTACATTGTTATCTGGACAGCAGTATCACAGCATCATACATTTGCACTTTGTTATTTACAGTTTACAATTTCCAATCCAGGCACTCATCATCACTGTCCTGGTCAGCCATTTCCCTCTGGCGTTTGGCCTCAGCCTCCTTGTTACGTGCCTCACACTCTGCAACCCAGACCTTCCATGCTTCAGCTTTTTTCTTTTTATATGACTTGGGTTCAGGGGTGCTGACCAGATTTACATTTGGGAACCCGTATCTGGCAGGAGGGACACCCTTTGTTGCCCTGGCAGATACCCGTGGCCCAGCACTCGCATTGGGCTCGACTTCTCCAGGCTGACTGCCTGCCACCTCCTGGGCTGGAGATCTGAGCCTCGTTCCAGTACTGTTATCAGTACTTGGCAGCAAAACGATTTCCCCCTCAGCACCATGAAGGATTGGGTGGCATTTAGGCCAGCTGGTATGCTCATTAAAACTCGCTGACCGACTGAAAGTCAGCTTGGCTTTCTTATCGCAAAAGCGATAAGACTTAGTTTCTGGCTGGTAGCCCAGAAAAGTTAGGCGTACTGCCCGATCACCTCCCTTCCTTCTATTTTTCAAGGGAATATTAACCCATGCCTGCGTCCCGAAGACTTTTAAAAATCTTAACTCAGGCACTCTACCATATAACCTTCTGTAAGGTATATCATTCACAGCTTTACTCCAAATTCTGTTATACAGGTACACCACAGAGCCAATGGCCTCAGCCCAATATGCAATTGGTAAATTGGCATGCTCTAACATAGAATACATCAAATTCTGTAGGATTGATCCATGCCGTTCTGCTAGCCCATTTTCTTGGGGCGTGGCTGGGTTTGCTAACCTGTGAGCAATGCCTTTGCTCTCCAGCCAACGTTTAAACTCATTAGAAGTAAATTCCCCTCCACGGTCGCTCTGGATTGACTTGATATGCAAGTCCAACTCCCTTTCAACCGCTTTTGCCCATTTGGTAAACAATTTGTACACCTTGGACTTGTGCTCCATGGCAAACACCCAGGAATACCTTGTATAGTCGTTGGTAGCCACTAGGCAGTACCGCCTCCCCGACAGACTTTTGTGAAATGGGCCAATTACATCGAGATGTATTAGCTCTAAAGCACATTTGCTCTCCCTGGTGCTTTTTCTAGCCACAGCACAAGCCCTGCTCTTGGTCTTTTTACAGACCTGGCAGTCTAGGTAACACTTT
This sequence comes from Heteronotia binoei, assembly GCF_032191835.1. Lineage (NCBI taxonomy): Eukaryota > Metazoa > Chordata > Lepidosauria > Squamata > Gekkonidae > Heteronotia > Heteronotia binoei. The sequence goes on from NC_083239.1 coordinate 37,596,532, forward strand.
CAGGGTGTAGTGGTTAAGTGTGTCGGTGCGGGTGTGTGCAGAGTGCAGTCCATATATAGTTCCATCAGCCAATCCTGGCAGTCCATGGTCATGCTGACTCAGCAGGTACTTTCCACCTGTCCATTACTGGCCAGAACCGGCTTGCTGATAAGGTCACTGTGACCTAGCCTGCCAGCTAGATCACTTGCTGTCATGTTGTAGCTGTCATACTGTGTAAAGGCAGACTTAATACTAACAGTGATATGGTCTCATGTTTTCTCCAGCGTTTGCTAGGAATCCCCATGCTGCATTCCTGGCTACCTTTTCCTCAGGGGTTAGTGGTTGCCGAGGCTCCCTCCAATCAGGGTACGGTTGTTGTGGTTGCGCATACTGTTGCCCCTGCTCTTTGGGTGCCTGGGGGATTCCTTGATTGAAGCCTTGCTGCACACCTTGAAGCTCAGCTTGTGACGGAGCTTGTGGTACAGCGTTGTAATGCACGAAGGGATTGTTACATTGTACTGAGGCTGGCGGCCTCCGCCTCCCTTGCCTCTCATTTGTCCTAGTCTGGTTTCTTCCGTTTTGACCCTGCGGGAGCTCTGCAAGATTTGTTTGGGGATTCTGAGGATTGGCATTCCTGTTCTGGTATTGGGAATAGGGACCATTATTGGCGTAAGTCACAGCACTGACTGCTTCCTGTCCTTTTTCCTTTTTTGTGGGCTTCATGGTCCTTTTTAGTTTGCTCATAAATCTACTTATATGGGCTATGCTAGCTTCCAGTTCTTCCCATCAAGGATTCATAACTTTCTCCAGCTATAGCAACTGCTGGGTGGCGGGATTAAGTCCCCTAACAACGTCTCGGACAAAAGCCTCGTTGTCGTATTCAGGTTGTGCGTCACTGTCTGGAAAGTCTATGTCCGCAGCCACGGCCAAAAATTGTTTCTTAATTAGATAATCCATAGGGTTTTCATCAGTACCTTGTAAGGTCTGATGGTAGAAATATTGCACATCGTCCCCATCCCAGGTGGCGGCTATAATTTCAGCCATCCACTCTAGGGTGGTGAGGGCAGCATTGGTTCTCCGATCTATTACCTAGAGAATCTTTTGCTCGTCCGGGCCAGTGGCGGCCACCTTTAGGACCCGATTTAATTCACCTATGGATATCCCTGGGTATTCCCTCTGGGTTCTAGCCATCCACTTAATGGAGGTTTCCCAGGTGTATGGCCCCAGAAACTGGTGGGCCATTTTAACATCCTCCAATTTCCACTCCTTGGTTTCCTTGACTATAGTTACTGTTTATGACCCGTCTTGCCTTCTGGTTGTGGTCTTTCTGGTCCTTACAGGGTAGTCTGATCGGCTGGCACGGCCGGAGCAGTAGGAATGGCTGGGGCAGCCGGAATGGCCGGAGTGGCCTGAATGGTCTGCTCTGGCTCGTTACACTCTTTCGGCTCCTCTCGCTCTCTTCGTCCGAGGAGAAGTCATAGAGCGCAGGGGCCGAAACAATGGCTATTAGTGTCCTTTTAAGCTCTAATTTCTTTTTTAAAGCTGCTATTTCTTTTTTACACACATCATGATTAGCTGCCTCTCGTACTTTCTGATTTTTTTCGGACAAGTAATAGATAGCATACTGTAACTTGCTATTTTGTGTCTTAATTTTTTCTGATCCCGTCTCCAATGTGGCTACCTGCATTTGAGCCTTTTTTAGGGCAGGTAGCATATCTTGCTGTGCCAATGTTAAAGCACGTTTCTCCAATTCAAGTTCCTCTATAGTTTTATTTGCCTCTTGCCATTCCAAATCCAGGCTATTATTCTCATCCATAAGTTCTTTTACATAAATTTAATGTCCTGTGCTCAATCAACTTTTTTCCTCCTCATATGTTTTACTCATTTGCTCTAATTGTTGCTCTTGCTGTTTAACTTGTTCCCTAGGCTTCTTGTTCATAGTTGAGCTCTCCTGCAAGGCTAGGAACAGCCCCCATGTTGCAAAAAGATCTCTTTTTCCTGAGCTAATCTTTTTATTAGCACAGTGGTCCTCGAACGTGTCCCTAAAGAATTGTAGGGGGTCAGGTTCTTTAAAAGCGCCCAATTTCCAAGGGTTGTTTCCCTTCCTCACAAGCCACTTCTCTAGCTTGGGGAGGTCTTTTTCGTCCTTGGCCCTAAGATCCATGGAGACACTCAGTTGCTAACTTTACTTATGTTGCGTTCTAGCCTAGAGGACTGCTACTCCCAGCGGTTCCTTCTGGGACGGTGGCCCAAACTAAAGGCCGCAGCGATGGTTAGTCGCTGGCCCCGGGACTTTGGTTTCTAGCCCAGAGGACTGCTACTCCCAGCAGTTCCTTCCGGGACGGTGGCCCAAACTAAAAGCCGCAGCGATGGTTAGTCGCTGGCTCCGGGACTTTGGTTTCTAGCCCAGAGGACTGCTACTCCCAGCAGTTCCTTCCAGGATGGTGGCCCGAACTAAAGGTCGCAGCGATGGTTAGTCGCTGGCCCTGGGACTTTGGTTTCTAGCCCAGAGGACTGCTACTCCCAGCAGTTCCTTCCAGGACAGCGGCCCAAACTAAAGGTCGCAGCGATGGTTAGTCGCTGTCTCCGGGACTTTGGTTTCTAGCCCAGAGGACTGCTACTCCCAGCAGTTCCTTCCAGGACGGTGGCCCGAACTAAAGGTCGCAGCGGTGGCTAGTCGCTGGCCCTGGGACTTTGGTTGGTACCTTAGACTAGCCTTATCCTAGACTGTGTAAGGACCTGAGGTGTGTATGAGTGTATGGGTGCGTGTACAGTGTGTGTGCGTGTGTGCACTGGGCTCCAGGAAAAGAGGAAAGGGGGAAGGGTTCTCTATCCGATCTTAAACTGTCCTGACCTATCCTGACGTTCCCTCCCCAAACAGACGTGTTTAGAAAGGCCTTGGGATGACAGCCGGTCTTCACGAGACTCTCCCCTTGCATTCTATCCAGCTCAGTCCTTTTGCAAGGTTTCTGGCCTTCTAGGTGCGGCTGGAGAGTCTGCGCTGAATGATAAAGCGGGAGCAGCCCAACCCACAAGATAGAAATGCTCACTAGAGCCGTTCACACAGATCTCAATCACTCATTCACTCATACAATAGCCTAACTCGCAAGACTTTCTGGATGGTGAAATCTCACGTCTGGCTATGTGAAGACACACGTGTCGACTTGCATGTGTTCACACAGTCAGGGTTTGCCCAATGCTTTCTCCACCAATATCTGTAAGCCAAAATGCCCTCAAAAAGAGGTTGGGGAATTAGTTAGGTGGGCACCTTCTACCTTGATAAAATATTACAGGCCTTCCTATGTGGCGGACTGGAAGGTGATTGAAAATTCTTATCTTAAGACCTCTTCTTTTCAGGAGGAGCTCTGGGGTGTCTCTAGACGAGTTAAATCTTCTCTTTCCTCGAATCCCTTTCTAGCTTCTCTCCTACAAGTTTGGCGCAAACACTGCAATCTGCTAGCCCCTCCAACTTCCCCCCTAGCCACATTTGTCGACCAATCCTGCTTTACTCCAGGTTTGTATAAAAACTCTTTTTCAAAATGGAGACAATTGCGGCTGACTCGCTTTGTTGATGTCCTCTCCAAGGGGATACTGAAAGATAAAGTGACCTTAGAGGCAAACTCTGAAATTCGACTTCCTTGGTTTGAATACCTGCAACTCAGACATTTATTAGATACTCATCTCTTTCGCCTTCCCTTGTGGATTCATCTTGGTGATTTTGAAAAAAATTTGTTTAATGACTCAGCCCTTATTAAAGGTTTGATATCGAAAATACAAACTGCTACTTCACTCCATTGACACAAAACCACACTCCTATCAAGGGGCCTGGCACCGAGATCTGGGTACCGAGCTAACCAAAGAGCAGTGGCAGGCTATTTGGAGTTCTTCCATATATAAAACGAAGGCAATGAACGTGCAACTTCAAGCCATTAAAGTTCTCACGCGCTGGTATAAGACCCCGGTGCAATTATCACACTCCTTCTCTACTTCGCCCCTTTGTTTTAAGAACTGCGGCCAGAGAGGCACATTCTTTCACTCCTGGTGGCTCTGCCCCGTTATACAAAGCTTTTGGAGGGTAGTTTACCAAGAAGTACATGCCCTCACCTCATACTCCCCACCTTTCACGCCGGAGTACGCTCTCCTGAACCTTGTAGGCACCTCACGCATTCCTGAGCACGCGGAGGAACTAATTTCACATATGTTCGTGGCAGCTAAATTTGCAATTGCCCTGGTTTGGAAGCAACAAACTCCTCCCTCGAGACAGGCATGGTGGCTGAAACTATGGGATTATTTTGTCTTAGATAAGCTCACCTATGACTTAGATCCTCGTTGCTCCTCCCAGACTGCTTCCTCGGACTTTGTGTGTAAATGGCGTCCCTTTATTGATAAAGTCTCAAAAGACAGCAGAAACCCTAATGACTCACACCATGCTATATTAATGTCATGCCAACTTCTGTTGTAATTAGTTTTTTAATGGTTAACATTGTATGTATCCACTTCCTCACTATATATTGGTATATACTATGCATCTGCTGATGTACTACCACCTTTGTACCTTGAACTTTATACCAATAAAGCTTTTCTGTGTCAAAAAAAAAAAAAAGGTGGGCACCTGGCTCACTCAGGATCTTTTCACCTATGTCTACAAGATTAACCAGCCAGAGAGTGATGCTTAAATAATGGGGACTCTAATTTAGTAAAACCAATTATAATTTATTGAGAAAAATATAGTCTTCCATACAAGATAAAAATACACATACAATCACACATACAGTCCTAGGAAAAATAGATAGATGGATAGGGGAACATAAAGGGTAGACACACAGGGTAATATTTACCTTTCGTAGTCTTTGAGGAAGGCTCCAATGGGCAACAAGCGAGGAAGTGGGTAAGGGACCTGAAACTGATCTATGCAGCGGAAAGTGGGATACTGATAGAAGCACACCTGTGGGTAGCTAGTCCACAGGTTATAAGAACTCTCTTGAGCCCTCAGGGGATGGGAGGTATGAGGGAGGAGAAAGGGGAGGCTCTGCAATGACCAGGAGGGCTGGACTATTGCAGAGCCAATAGAAAGTTCCTTGGTGACACCTAATTGGGTACCTGCCTTGACCAATGAACTTGCCAGAATCCTATATATCTGATAGAACTTTCAGATTGAAACAGGCCTGGGGTGGCTCCAAATTGACAGTTGAGAGAAGAATAGAGATGACTACTGGGTGGGGGACATTTAAGATTAGATGGGCTTATCTGAAGAGGTAACAATAGAGAATCAAATACTGGCCTAGGTATCACCCAGATTAGACAAAAGACTTGGCTCTGGCAGGAGATGGTCTTCCTCTTTTTCTATCTTCTTCTGGGTATGAGTCTTTGTCCAGGGTTCCGTTGGACAAAGGAAATGACAGTTGAGTTAATGGTCCATTCATTGGGCAGATGGGTTGCTTGCAGGCCAAAGGTGACATCTGGTGTGTACGTGAGCCTTCCATTGCGATGAAATGAAGTCATGCCTAGCGGGAAGATGGCTACGTGTGGTGTTAGCTTTACATGGTGGATTCCATGTTCAGCGCTTCATAACCGATCGCCTGGATAGCTCCTTGGCGGCGCAGTCTCTTCCGCTCCATGGCTGGCATACGCGACGACGGGAAGACGTCCGTTGGGCTAGCAGGCACTCTGTACCAGTTTGGAGTGTCTGTATAGCTTCTGGCTGCTTGTACACATAAGTCCCTTATGTCTCTGAATAGGTTTGCCCACACTCTCCGGCCAGACGTGTGTGAGCTTACTTCTCCAGGCGCCCTGGCAACCATACTGGTGACTACGATGTTCGGAAAGAGGGCTTTTCCTCACACAGGTTCTGTCTCCAGTTAAAATAATAAGGTAGAAGGTGATGTGAAGAAACCCTGGAGCACCACTGATGTCTGAGTAGACAATCCTGACCTTGATCAACCAATAACCTGAGGCAGCATAAGCACCTACAGGTATTTTCACATGACTGGACATATATTTAGTTTGATACACCCTCAGAGTAATCATTAAAAAAAAAACCTGAGATTAAAGTCCACTTATTAGACATGAATTACATTTTGAATAGATCTGCTTTTAATTTATCTCTTATGGTGCAAGTCCAAGAATATTAATAATCAGTAGGCTGCTCAGTAGAACTTCTGAGGGTAGCTTTATTACAGACATTGATGTTTGCAAGATGGGATGAGAAACATATTCCTGCTGCAAAGGGGTTCCTGTTTAAGGATGGACACAAACCACATATTTGCAGTTTGGTTTGTGGTTCACGACTAAACCATGAACGGATAAAGCAAACCGGTCGGGAGCAGTTTGTGACTCCCCAACAGTTTTAATGGGAAGAAGAAAATAGGGGTTTTAATGGCTCTGAGTCACTTGAATCCCTGCTTTCTGCTCCCCATTGCCCTGCAGTTTTTAAAAAGAGCTTATAGGAGAGGCTTAAACAGCTTGGAACCATTTAAACTCCAGCATTTTGTTCTCATGAACTGCCACAAACCAACACAAAATACTTTAAATTCATGGAAGTCTGTGGTGGCTCTTCAGTTTGCAAACATTTCTTTTGTGAACCACAACCAGCCAAAATTTGTAATGAACTTTTCTTTGTGAGCTGGGAAAGTTGGAACATTTGCTGTATTCTATTGGAAGACAGTGGACTTTCCTAGAGATCAGCTGAAGTCAGATTCTGAATCCCCTCACCCACACAATTGCTGCATCCCAGCAAAATTGGGGCACCATGTGCTTTCCGGGACCAGAGAACAGAAGCACCTGATGGCCCTGTTCCACCGGCAGTTGTCTTCTAAACAACAGAGGAGTGTTAAATCTGTTTAACAACTGCTTGAGTAACTTGGTGCAAGCAGAATATATTCAGGTGTTAATCACAGATTGACAGCAGGTGCAAATATGGTATCTTGGCTACAAAGAGGACTCTTTATGAACGGCAGCCTTCTGTATGAGTGAAATAGTGGTAGGGGACTTGTGCAGTACATGAAGAATAACTACTTGTCTTGACCTTTCTTTAAGCGCCTCCCAAATCCAGAACCAGCTTTCCCCATAGCACTTTCGACTGCTCCAAGATTGATGACGATGCCAACTGACGGCTTCAACACAGATGGTATCGAGAAGGTGGGGATGAAGACGATGGCTCAAGAAGCAGCGATGGAAATTTTCAACAGGCTGGATACAGATCAAAATGGCTTCCTTCATAGTAATGAACTGAAGTTTATATTCAGGTTCCTTTCGCCTGAATGCGGGCTGTTAACTGATACTGATGTCAAGATACTCTTGTATAGTGGAGATAGAGATGGAGATGGCAGACTCAATTTTGCTGAATTCAAAGCCTTGTTTTATTAAATGCTTTGAGCAATCAGGACCCTTGGTCCACACTTCACTGTCTGGTTCCAACAGCTTTCCTCTTCTGTTTCTATCGCTTTGTACTCCAACTCTCTTCTCTGCAGCTCTGTAACTCTGTAATTGTGCTGAAAGGCGGGACTTTTGTTGAGCAGAAATGCACAGGAACTCAGCTATGACTGGCATGGCATCAGAGGGTGTGGCCTAATATGCAGATGAATTCCTGCTGGGGTTTTTCTACAAAAAAGCCCTGCTGAAAAGCTGCTATTAAAACAATAAAGCTCACATTAATCTAAGCTTCAAAAAAAAAAACACCTAATTGTGTTTCATTTTGATATCGTATGTTTTTTTAAAAAGCAATGGTTATTATTTAGAACCCTCTGTGCACTGTATGAATAATCAATAATGTCCTTCATTGTAACACATGGTTTCCATGGCTAATATTGCTGCTTGGTTTCTCAAAGAGTCCTCAGCAGATGCATATTGATACAAAAGCAGAATTTGGCAAAGTCAACAGTAAATTTGGACATTGGTTTTAAAGAGTTCAGCTGTCTATAAGTACTAGAGTGGATTGTTTGCCCTTCCCTTTGGACAATCTCTGACAAAATAACCATAAGAAAGGCATTAGATTCTATTGCCCTTTTTGAATGTACCATCTGATTCAAATTCCATTTGATTCAAATGGTATGCCAAGAAATCTGGTAGCACTTTTTAAAGAGATGAAGGGAGATCCTCAGGGAATTCAGTAGTTCTAAATTTTTCATTTGATTTCTAAATAACTACAACTCTCCTACATTGTTGTGTGGAACAGTGAAGTCATTAGGAGGAAATAATTGATATTCTAGTCTCCTCTCCTTAATGAAACAGTAGCGAGCAAAGGACTTATTATTTCTAAACAAGATTAGTGAAATATAGAAAGTATTAGTTCTAAGCAGATTCTCTCTCTCTCGGCTTGACTTCGCGAACGAAGATTTAAGAGAGGTGCAGTAGTCCACGTCTGCTGCAGGCTCGCTGGTGGCTGACAAGACCAATGCGGGAAAGGAAGGTCCGGCCACAGTGGCTGCAGGGAAAAGTCTGATTTGGGGTTGGTGCTGTAGCAGCAGGATTCTTCCTCGATCTCCTTTTGTCCTCAAGGCCAGCTATGCGTGCGTTCTCAAAGGAAGAAACAGCCTGGTGGATGGTGTGCCTCCATGCTTTGCGATCTGAGGCTAGGTCAGACCACTGGTGATGGTTAATGAAACAGGTACCAAGGGATTTCTTCAAGGAGTCCTTGAACCTCTTATTGGTGCCCCTCTATTTCGATGGCGGGTTGAAAGTTCGCCATACAGGGTAATCTTGGGAAGGCGGTGGTTTTCCATGCTGGAGATATACCCTGCCCAGCGCAGCTGCGTCTTCAACGGCAATGCCTCGATGCTTGTAACCGCCGCACGCTTGAGGACTTCAGTGTTGGTCACAAAGTCACTCCAGTGGATGTTGAGGATGGTGCGAAGGCAGCGCCTATGAAAGCGCTCAAGGAGTCGCAGATGTTGACGGTATAATACCCACAATTCGGAGCCATAGATGAGGGTTGTCATCACAACTGCTTTGTAAACATTGATCTTTGTGCCTTTTTTCAGATGCTTGTTGCTCCACACTCTTTTATGCAGTCGGCCAAGTGCACAGTTTGCCTTTGCCAGTCTATTATCAATCTCCTTGTCGATCTTGGCGTCTGAGGATATGATGCACCCCAGGTAGCTGAACTGCTGGACTGTCTTCAAAACTGATTCACCCACAGTGTGTTGGAGAAAGAATCTATCTTAACCCAGCTTTGACAGCTCTGTAATGACAGCTGGTGATCTAGCCGGCATGCTAGGTCACAGTGACCTTATCAGCAGGCTGGTTTGAGCCGGCTGAGGACAGGTGAAGGAACCTGCTGAGTCAGCATGACAATGCACTGCCAGGATTGGCTGACTGGACTATAAATGAACTGTGTCTGCAATGCACAGGTCTCTTTCTGAGAATTGAATTGCTGGCGGAGCGTTTTGTTCCTGTGATCAATATATTGGACTGCACTGGAGAGCACGTACTGTATATAATGTAAATACACTACTTTGGCACTAGTTGCAGGTGTCTGGCTGATTTCTTTCCTGGAGCTCAGTGTTGGGCTCATCACACCACTCACTCTGCTAGCGTCCGCACCGACATGGTTATGGGCCCAGAGCGGTTCCGCTGCGCGGAGGAGCACCGTGAGAGTTGAGCTGACCGAGAGTTCGGAAGGAGCCGGAGGCGAGGAACGCCGGTTGAAGAACAAAGAAGCACCAGCTATCTCATTTTGAGAGCCAGAGGGAGGACGGCAGCCAGCTGTGTGGAGGAGTCGGCATCATGGCTCAGCAGCAGCTTGCAGTGGCCGTCGAGAAGCTTAACTCAGCCAACTACGCGGTGTGGAGCCTGAGAATGGAACACTACCTTAAGCGTGAGGGGCAATGGCTGCTTGTAAGTAATCCCCCTGCCGTGTTATCTCCTGCCGAGACTGTGTTAGCCAATAAGGCGCTGGCAAACATCGTGCTAGCAGTAGGAGATGACCAACTAGTATATGTGCGTGGGAAGGACACTCCCAAGGCTGCCTGGGACGTGCTCAGTGGGGTTCATGTTAGTACCACTGCTGGCTCCCTTATGGCCTTGACCAGGAAGATGTTCCGCACTGTAATGCCAGCCGGAGGGTGTGTAAGGCAGCTCATCAAGAAGCTAACGGACTGCTTCGTTGAGCTTGAGGCCAGGGGCAAAACTGTAGCTCCTGACGACAGAGTTTATATTTTGCTGTCGTCGTTGCCGCCCGAGTTTACTCCCCTGATAACATCCCTGGAGACGGTTGATGTGGCGACTCTCACAATGGAGTACGTGTGTGCCCACCTGCTTGATTTCCAAGAGAGGATTGCAGCAGTGAGTTGTCCGGGGGTGTCGGCTGAGGAGCATGTGGCTATCGGCTCGTCCGGGAAGGCGTCCAAGAGCGAGCCGGCTTCTGCTGCTGGCAGGCAACCAAAAGCTGAAGAGGAGCCGACTGCACTGGCTGTCCGACGTTGCTATGGTTGTGGATCGTCCTTGCACCTGCTCCGAGTGTGCCCAGAGAAGGGGAAGCGGCGTGGACGGAGGCAGCGAGGGCAGAGGACCACCAGCCCATGTGAGGAAGAAGCCCGGCTGGTCACGTCTGCAGGAGAGAGCACAGGGTCTGCCTGGATTTTAGACTCTGGTGCAACGAGCCATCTCTGCTGCGACAGGGAGCTGTTGAGTAATGTTGACATTCCTGAGCACAGTCATGTCAGATTAGCTGACGGGACCTCCGCAGCTGTTATATGCTCAGGCAGTATTGAATTTCCTGTGTTAAATTGCACTTTGCAGCATGTTCTGTGTGTACCCTCATTAAGGTCGAACTTGCTAAGTGTGAGCATGTTAATTGACCAAGGTTATCAGGTGAAGTTTGAAAAAGCCTGTTGTAAAATCCTAGGAGGTGGGGGGAAGCTGCTTGCAACTGGAAAAAGAGAGGGAAATATATATGTGGTTCAGAGTCATTGTGCCCAGGTGGCACAGGTGTCAAATGTGCCAGTGCACAATCAGTGTATACATCTGCTCCACAGGAGACTCGGGCACTGTGGGTTTAGAGCGTTGAAAAAGACCCTGCAGTTGGTGCCAAGTCTAAAAGTAAAACCCTGCAAGTGTTACTTAGACTGCCAGGTCTGCAAAAAGACCAAGAGCAGGGCTTGTGCTGTTGCTAAGCAAAGCAAAAGAGAGAGCAAGCGTGCCCTAGAACTCATTCATTTAGATGTTATAGGCCCATTGCCAAAAAGTCTGTCGGGGAGGAGATACTGCTTAGTGGCCACCGACGACCACACAAGGTACTCTTGGGTGTTTACTATGGTGCATAAATCCGAGGTGTACAAGGCATTCACAAAATGGGTCAAAGCGGTGGAGAGGGAGTTGGATACGCGTGTCAAAGCTATTCAGACCCACCGCAGGGGGGATTCTTGTCTAATGAATTAAAACGTTGGCTGGCGAGCAAGGGCATTGCCCACCATTTAGTGAACCCAGCCACACCCCAAGAAAATGGGCATGGAGCTGTACTGCAAAATGTGATGTACTGTATGTTAGAAGATGCAAAGTTGCCAATTGCTTATTGGGCCGAGGCTATGCATTCAGCAGTTTTTGTGTATAATCGCATTTGGTCCAAAGCTGTGAATGACTTGCCTTACAGAAGGCTGTACAATAAGTGTCCAGACTTAAGGTATCTGAGAGTCTTTGGGACAAAAGCCTGGGTTGGCATCCCCTCCGAGAACAGGAGGGAGGGGGATGGCCGGGCAGAGAGCCTAACTTTTCTGGGCTACAAGCCAGAAGCCAGGTGTTATCGCTTTTGCGATAAGAGAGCGAAGATAACGCTCAGTAAGACTGCCCAGTTTAATGAAAGCGCCAGCTGGCCGCAGTTACACTCTACTGAGAAAGAACTTGTACTGCTGCAAAGCACTGATAACGGTGCTGGAGTCCTGCCAAGGGTAATTAAGCAGGAACAGCAATCTCCCGACCGGGAACTGGTAAGCAGACAAGCAGAGGAAGGTGAGCTCAAAGTTGGCACAGAGCCTCAGGTGCAGAGTCAGGAGGTGGAACTTGAAAGTCAGGAGGTGCAACCTCTGAGTCAACAGGAGGAACCAGGCCAGGAGGTGGCAACAGATCAGCTCGAATGAGACGAGCCCGGTCCGAGCACAGGGCCACGAGTATCTGCTACGGCCACAAAGGGTATCCCTCCTGCCAGGTACAAGGTGCCTTATGTTACACTGACAGTTAAACCAGACCCAACAGGGTTCCAGGAAACGTTCAGGAAAAAGGCTGAGGCGTGGAAGGTCTGGGTGGCAGAGTGCGAGGCACGGAACAGGGAGGCTGAAGTCAAACGCCAGAGGGAACTGGCTGACCAGGACAGTGACAATGAATTCCTGGATTGCGAATTGTAAATCTGTAAATAGGTAAAGTATGCAATGTTGCTGTCTGTGAACCAAAGGTGAAGGCATGTGTGTATAACAATGCAGAACATTGTGAGTGTTGTACAGTTACCAGGTATGAATGTAAACTGTATCCAATGTTAAAATTCACTGTGGTTGGGTGTTCTGTGTTCGATATTAGGAGGTGTGTTGGAGAAAGAATCTATCTTAACCCAGCTTTGACAGCTCTGTAATGACAGCTGGTGAGCTAGCCGGCATGCTAGGTCACAGTGACCTTATCAGCAGGCTGGTTTGAGCCGGCTGAGGACAGGTGAAGGAACTTGCTGAGTCAGCATGACAATGCACTGCCAGGATTGGCTGACTGGACTATAAATGAACTGTGTCTGCAATGCACAGGTCACTTTCTGAGAATTGAATTGCTGGCGGAGCGTTTTGTTCCTGTGATCAATATATTGGACTGCACTAGAGAGCACGTACTGTATATAATGTAAATACACTACTTTGGCACTAGTTGCAGGTGTCTGGCTGATTTCTTTCCTGGAGCTCAGTGTCGGGCTCATCACACCGCTCACTCTGCTAGCGTCCGCACCGACACAGTGATGCAAGGAGGGTGATAATCTTCCTGGGGTGCAGGCTGGTGGAGAACTTCTGTCTTCTTCAGACTAACTTCTAGGCCGAATAGCTTGGCAGCCTCTGCAAAGCAGGACGTCATATGCTGCAGAGCTGATACCGAGTGGGAGACAAGTGCAGCATCATCAGCAAACAGTAGCTCTCGGATAAGTTTTTCCATTGTCTTGGAGTGGGCCTTTAGTCGCCTCAGGTTGAACAGGCTGCCATCGGTGCGAAACCGGATGTAGACACCATCGTCATCATCTAAATCTACTGCGGCTCTTTGAAGCATCATGCTAAAGAAGATCGTAAAGAGAGTTGGCGTGAGAACACAGCCTTGCTTTACACCTGTGCCTATTGGGAAGGGCTCCGAGAGATGGTTGCAGTGTCTGACTTGGCCTCGCTGGTCTTCATGTAGCTGGATGACCATACTGAGGAACCTTGGGGGACATCCTAAACGTTCCAAGATTTGCCACAGGCCGTTCCTGCTAACGGTATCGAAAGCTTTGGTAAGGTCGACAAAAGTCACATATAAACCCTTGTTCTGTTCCCTGCATTTCTCTTGGAGCTGCCTGAGAACAAATACCATGTCGGTGGTGCTCCTGTTAGCTCTGAAGCCGCACTGGCTCTCTGGGAGGAGTTCTTCTGCAATGGTGGGCACCAGTCTGTTCAGGAGTATTCTAGCAAGGATTTTGCCTGCAATGGAGAGCAGGGTTATCCCCTGGTAGTTGGAGCAATATGACTTCTCCCCTTTGTTCTTATGTAGAGTAATGATGATTGCATCGCGAAAGTCCTGTGGTAGTTTGCCTTGTTCCCAGCAGGTGACAAGTACTTTGTGAAGTGTGCTATGTAGTACTGTGCCCCATGCTTCCAGATCTCTGGTGGGATTCCATCAACTCCCGCTGCCTTGCCACTTTTCAGTTGCTTGATGGCTTTAACAGTCTCTTCTAGGGTGGGGATCTCATCCAACTCTGTTTTCACCGGTTGAAGTGTGGTGAGGTGGATTGCTGAATCTTGAACTACGCGATTGGCACTGAAGAGAACCTGAAAATACTTCGACCACCAGTTCAGTATGGATGCCTTGTCTGTGAGGAGCACTTGGCCGTCTGCACTACGCAAGGGAATCTGAGCCTGATATGATGGACCATATACTGCCTTCAGGGCTTCGTAGAACCCTCTTAAATCACCAGTGTCTGCACACAGCTGGGTTCTCTCTGCAAGCTTGGTCCACCACTCGTTCTGAATGTCTCGAAGCTTGCGCTGGACGTTGCTACATACAGCGCGAAAGGTTGCTTTTTTCCCTGGACAGGAGGGCTTAGCAAGATGTGCTTGGTAGGCAGATCTCTTTTTCACCAGTAATTCTTGGATCTCTTGATTGTTCTCGTCAAACCAGTCCTTGTACTTCCTTGTGGAGAACCCAAGGACTTCTTCAGAGGTCAACAGGATGGTAGTTTTTAGATGTTCCCAGAGTGCTTCTGGAGAAGGATCTGTGAGGCAACTGGGGCCCTCAATTCTTTTCTGGAGTTTTGCCTGGAAGGCAGCTCTAACTTCGGCTGACTGAAGGCTGCCGACCTTAAACTTCCTCCGGGAGATACCGCCTCTCCTGGGTGTAGATTTAAAGTGAAGACGGAGATTGCAGCGTACAAGACGATGATCCGTATGGCATTCTGCACTGGGCATTACTCGTGTGTGTAAGACATCTCGAAGGTCTCTCTGGCGCACCAGAATGTAGTCAATAAGGTGCCAATGCTTGGACCATGGGTGCATCCAGGTTGTCTTCAGACTGTTCTTCTGCTGGAAGATAGTGTTGGTAATGGTGAGCTGATGCTCCGTGCAGAATTCTAGCAGGAGGCGCCCGTTATCATTGCAGTTGCCAATGCCGTGTTTGCCACGTACTCCTTTCCAGGCTTCCGAGTCTTTACCTACTCTGGCATTGAAGTCGCCAAGGATGATCACCTTGTCCTCCGTAGGGGTCTTCCATACAAGGTTGCGTAGATCAGCATAGAACTTGTTCTTTTCTGCAGAATCTGCTTGAAGGGTTGGGGCATACACACTGAAGAGTGTTGCATGCTGCTTGTTTTGAAGTGGGAGGCGCATAGACATGATGCGATCTGAGTGATCTGTTTGCAGGTTTTCGATTTTAGAGGCAATGGAATTCCTGACCATGAAGCCAATGCCAGAAAGGCGGCTCTCAGCCTTTGACTTACCCAACCAGTTGAGATTATAGCCAACCGTGTTCTTGAAGACTACCTTCCTCAGGGAAACGGACCTCACTGAGAGCTACTATGTCAATATTCAACATGAGAAGTTCGTGGGCAACTAGAGCAGAGCGTCGTTCAGGGTGACCACTGTCTACTGTGTCAAGCATGGTTCTGATGTTCCAACACGCAAGCTTTAGTCTTTGCACACTTTGTGAGGCAGGTGCATGCCTTTTCTTTGTTGTTATTTTTCGACCGCGAGTAAGGATGCCCGTTGACCACGGCTAGCCAAGTGGTGGTGGGGGAAACGAGCTTTGTTTAGGCCACCTTTTCTAGGCCCCTCTCCATACGGAGCAAGCAGTGCTGTCCCTAAATAAGGCTGCTTGGTCGTTCAGGGTGCTGCCAAAAAATGCTTTCGTCTCCGGGTCACCATCAGGCGACCAATACCCTGAACCGCCTACATGCAGGATCGGGACTGCAGCTTCCAGTGGCATCTTCCACCTGCCGTTTCGCCCCTTGCCCATCACTGCAGAACTTGGTATGTTGTGGGTTGTGGATATGGATACCTTTCAGGCCTGTGCAGACGAATTTTTAGGTGAAGCGCAGTGTGCACAGTACTGGCTCCACCCTTTCACCATGGGGTCATCTGCCATGGCCCAGTAAGCCGGGATGCCGGCAGCGAGTCCTCCAGGTGGTAGATGTTGCATTAATGAGCTCTGTCTGCCTGGGCTTGATGTTAGAGTTTTCCTTCTCTTGGCTGGCGAGGTTGGTGAGCCCAGCCTGCCCATCCGGTTATACCACCGGACATTCGGTCGCACCATGACATGGCAAACTCTGTGAAAACGGGGTGGACCAGCGAGAAGGTGTTGCCACGGATGCAGTAATGTAGGAGTGGCCATTGCAGTGACCATCTGCCAGGCATAGCCAGACAGTGACCACGCAGAGTTCACTACACCGGGAGAGGAGAGGTGATGTATTGCACATGCACTTTCCCTGGGGGGGGCAGGACACCCAGGAGGGAGCCCACCCCCCACCCCCCTAAGCAGATTACTAAGATATAGAAAAGCTGGACCCCCATTTGAACAGCTGCAAAAATCCATCACAGATGCATAACATTTCACAGCTAAAAGAGTGGTAGGTCAACTATTACCTTCTAATAAAAGATGTAATGTCTACACATGATCTATATTTTGGAGCAAAGGAAGAATTAAAAGATTTCTAGGCTTAAAAAAGCAATTACATTCAAAGATCATATGCTATAGGCTATCTGCACTACCTCTGTGACAATCACATGCTCCATCAGAGTATGGTATCTTAAGATACCTCCCTTGAAAAACTTTAGATGATAAGGGATTAAGATGTACAAACATAAATACACACCTATAGTGAGGAACAGTCAAATATGAGTAGTAATTCAGTCCATATCCTGCCGCGCCGCAACAATGGCCATAGGCGGGGGGGGGGGGGCACGGTTGCCTCCTTGAAGGAGGAGGAGACTGCATGGCTTTCCCGGGCATCTGGGACTCGGTAGTGGGCAGAGCACCGGAACTATAAGAGTCCCGGCCCCGCCCTCAGCCACGCAGTCATTTTCGTTGCTCTCGGCTCGGACGGGCTGAAGAGTTTGAGGCCGAGAGCCTCGGGTTGGTGTGGACGTTGGCTGCGGTACTTGTAGGAGCAGCGTGCAGCCGTGGGCCTCATCAGCGGCGCTCAGGGGAAGTGACCGAGCCCATCCGGAGCGCTTGGGCGACGGCAGCTGGCAGTGGCTGTTTGCGGAGCTGGTCTCAGTGGTTTGTGGGCCTTTCTGGGGGTCGAGGGAGTTATGAGGGTGGCTGTGAACATCTGGATGCTGGGATTAATTGCTGGGGACCTAGAAGGCTGCTTGCGTTTTAGTGAGGGGTTATCTCGCTCTCGCACACACACCCCTCCCCTTCCCACTGAGTTGGAGTTGGGTCAGGAAGTTAGAAGGAGGCCTCCGCTGGGTTGTTCCCTCCCACTGAGTTTTTGAGTAGTCAGTCAGGGAGAGAGAAGCCTCTTTATGTGTTTGTTCCCTCTCATATCCCCCCCTTTTTTTCACCCTCATTAGTATGGGGCCAAAGAAGAAACAGGGTAAATCAAAGGGGAAGCAGCCTGCCAAGGCACCGGGGAAGAGGGGGCAGAAAACCCCCACTGATGCCAGTGCTGAGGAGGCGAAGCGATTGCTAAGCTCGGGGCCTTGGAGCGGCAAAGGGGCACTACAGGGGAGCCTTCCAGATGGACTGGGAGGTCTAGGGTCACCGGACGGTCTGGGGCAACTACATTTGAGCGGGAGGTGCTTGCACGGCTGTCAGCTTTGCAGGACAGCGGAGGCGGTGGTAAGCAGTCTGGTGCGCAACCCCTGGAGTGGACCCTGATGTTGATGAGGAAGCGGAAGGTGGTCTGGAAGTGCCTGAACATTTGGTGGAGCACGAGCGGCCTACACAGCTGGCACCAGTAGCAGTGGTGGTGGTGCCACCCGGAAGTGAAGTTAAGTATTGGCAGCCACAGCAAGTGCAAACATGGCCCTGGGGTCCCCCTATGACACCTCAGGGTGTTGGCTTGGTGGGCGGGGTTTCCCCCTCGGTGGGGCAGGGAACGCAGTGGTCGCATCCTGCACAACCTGGCCCTTCTTGGGTGGTGCCCGAGCCGTCATACCAGAGCATGGGTCAAGGGGGTTTATCTGGGGGTCCCCTGCCACAGGGGGGAGTTATGACATCTGCAGTGTCACAGGTCGTGCCTGGACAGTCAGCTACTGGGATCCTGCCATGGGGGGGGGGGGCAGATGATGCCACATCAGTTAGAGGGATGGCCCAGTGGTCAGTGGACTACCTGGGGTTATTTGTCCAATCCTTACAGGTCTGTCTCGTTTCAGGCCATTCCCTTCGGTGATACTGCTATACCTTTAGGGGACCATTTGACCTCTGCTACTCGTGAAAAAATTTTACGTGGTGAATACGTGGATGTATTCAGTTTGTTATATAGGGAGCTGGAGAAAAAGGGAAAAGATGATCTTGATGAGATGGATAAAGAAAAATTGAAGCGCAGGAAGGTTGATAGGACCTGGGCCAACTGGTTGCCTGGTTTTCTGATTTATGCTGGGGTTATAGCATGGACGCAGCCGTTTAGGGTGGCACCCCTATTTCAGTACTGTGACATCATTTATCGGGCATACACTGACTTTGTGGGCACCACATGGCTGCAATAAAATGAAGCCTTTCATATGAGGTCGGCAATTAACCCAGCTCTTCCATGGAACCAGATAAACCAACAGCTTTGGCTTCAATTGATGCCCCCGGCAAAACCCAACGTGGGTGACTGGGCTGACAGTGGTCACATTGTACATAAATTGCTGAGCACACCTGGAGCCCGCGCTGTGGCGGGCCAGTCGGTTCAACCCCGACTGTTGTGTTGGGAGTTTACGTCCCAAGGAGTTTGTTCAAGGAAAGCGTGTAAGTTCAAGGACGAGTGCCCGTTGTGCGGGGGGCCGTACGCATTTTCATCTTGTACAAAAGCCAAAACCAGAAGTGGCGCGAAGCGAGTTGGGGGCGGGTGTAACCCTTCACAACCTGGCAAAGGGTCCCAGTCCCATTCAGGTGAAGATACTTAGGGAGTTATTAAAAGGGTATCCCTTAGTGGCAGACGGCACCTATTTACTGGAGGGTTTTATCCATGGGTTCCAGATTCCATTTCAGGGTACAGGGCACCTTTTGTGGCGTCCAATTTGAGTTCAGTTAAAGGAATGGAACAAGTTGTCCGGGAAAAAATTGCCAAGGAGTGCCATGAGGGGTGCGTGATTGGCCCCTTCGATGCACCCCTGGTGCCTAACTTGAAAGTGTCCCCCCTCAGGGTGGTGCCAAAAAAGTTACCCAGGGAGTTTTCCTTATTCACCACCTGTCATACCCTAAAGGGGGGTCGGTGAATGATGCCATCCCTGACCAACTTTGTTCAGTGCGATACACTTCCTTTGACCAGGCGGCCAAAGTGGTGCGGGGGTGCGATTGGGGTGCTGAAATGGCAAAGTGCGACTTCACGTCCGCATTTCGCCTACTACCGGTTCACCCCATGGATTTTGAGTTGTTAGGGTTTATGTTTGATGGAAAATATTTTATGGACCAGGCCATGCCGATGGGTTGTTCAATTTCTTGCGCTGCCTTTGAGCGCTTCAGTTCCTTTTTGGAATGGGCACTCCAGGTTAGGTCTGGTTTGTCTGAGACGGTGCATTACCTTGACGACTTCTTTTCATGGGCCCAGTGGGCTCTGGTCAATGCACCAGATTAATGGAGGCCTTCGTTAGGTTGACAGGGGAACTGGGGGTCCCGTTGGCCCACGAAAAGACTGAGGGCCCGTCCTTGGTTTTAACATTTTGGGGTATCGAATTGGACACCTGTAAGTAAGTGTCATGGCTTCCAGAAGATAAGGTCCTGAGCTTGAGAGCAAGAATTGCATCAGTTAAGGGTCAGAGGAAGGTGTTTTTGCTCGAACTACACCAGCTTGTTGGGCATTTGAATTTTGCATGTAGGGTTGTCGCCCCGGGGAGGGCATTCCTTAGGCGTCTATGCAATGCGATGGGCTCCCTCCACTTACCCCATCACAGAATGAGGATAACCGGGGGGGGGGGTATGCGCAGGGACCTTGAAGTCTGGGAACAGTTTTTGGAATTGTTCAACGGGATCTCCTTTTGGAGGGAGGACATGCATATTGAAGCTGACCTCCAGATAAATTCTGACGCAGCTGGCTCCATCGGATTCAGTGTTTTTGGTGCGCCGAAAGGTGGCCCAAGGAATGGTTGGCTAGTCGGCTCTGCGGAGATTTAACATTCTTAGAATTTTTTCTTGTTGTGGTAGCATTGTGGCTCTGGGGTGAGCAATTAGCCAACCATGTGGTGCATTTTTGGTGTGACAATTTGGCAGTAGTTCAGGTGATTAACTCATTGTCCTCCAGATCTGCCCCAGTAATGAACCTGGTTCGAGCCTTTACGCTGCGCTGCCTGTAATTGAACTTGCTGTTTATGGCCAGGCACATTCCTGTGGTTAGTAATGGTGTGGCAGACACTCTGTCTCACCAACAGATGGAGCGTTTTTGCCAGCTGGTGCCGGAAGCCAACCCATTGCTGGTCAGGATGCCTCAGGACCTGTGGCAGCTTGGAGGGTCAAAGCCAGTAGGGCAATCAGTCTAGCCTTGGTGCCAAGTACACGAAGGGCATATGAGCGAGCGGTGCGGCAATTCCAGGGGTTTAGAACTGAAGCCGGATTACAGGATAGTTGGCCGGTGTCTGTGCCCCATCTGATGCAGTTTTTGGTTTTTCAGAAAGAGAGGGGTTTGGCAGTTAAGTCTATAAGGGGGCAGTTGGTGGCAATTGCCTTTGTGAGTAAAGCCCACGGAATGGTGGAGAACACCGGTGACTTTAGGGTCAAGAAGATGTTAGAGGGTCTAAGGGGAAGAGGGTCTACCGCTGCAACACAATTTGGAATTCCACAGATGGAATATCTGTATTTAAGAAGAATTGAATCCAAGGACTTCCCTGTTTGCAAATCCAGATATTGGCCCCATGTAAACTTTGAGTGGCCACCTTGACATTAAACAGTTTGATGGTGGCTGGAATACACTGAACCTCAGATGAATAAAGGAAATGACAGAAAATATTTGATGCCTCTGTAGCCAATCTTATAATATGAGCAGTTTGCACTTACCAAGTTGATCTCTAGTCAGACCAATCCCCGAAGTATTTAAAATAGAGGTCTTCTTCAATATAATTACCATGACTTTTCCACTTGTGATGTACATGAGATTTCCCCCCAAAGAAACCATGATCTGGGATTTCTGATAGTTAATTATCAGGCATTCTTCCAGACAGTAAGAGACAAAAGCCTCTATCATTGAGGACAGTACTGATGTTACTCTTGATGGGAGAATGGCATCATCAACAATGGGTGGAAATGATAGTTCTGGGCAGAGACAGGAAAAATCATATTGTTGATAAATAAATGGGGGAAAAAAGGGTTCAGCACACATGCCAGACACACTGCATGCTGTAAAGAAATTGCGTTGGAAAGTCTAACCCATGGAGAACTTGTGCAGTGGGATTAGAAAACGGAATTTCAATCAAAGGTAACAGTCTCTTGTCAATAGATATTAATTTTACTTTGTGACACAATCGGGCACAGGGTATGGCATCAAAATCCACCTTCTAATCCATGAAGGCAGCAGTAAGACAGCAACTCTTGGCTGTATATCTATGGATTAAGAACTCTAATGTCAGAAGATGATCGTCTCTACCAGCCCTCTACCTAAAACCAGCCTGCTCCCTTCTCCTTTACATATTAGGCCACACACCCCTGTTGTACCCAATCACCCAGGAGCTTACAGGGTTCTTAATACAGGGCATGCTGTAAAGTCCAGGAGGACTGGCTACATCAGTGGCCTAATATGCAAAGGAGTTTCTGCTACAAAAAAACCCCTGCAGTTGCCAAGAGATCCTTCCACCATGAGATATTGGCTTTGAAGAGCTCTGGGGGAAATTAATCTGTACTGGGTGCTTTCCTAGTCTTCCTCTGAGAAATTAAAAACTAATTCAGCTGGTCAAACAGGGGGCTGCTCCCATAGTGCAGGTAGATGCCAGTACTGGCATTAAAATTACCTACAAAAATAAGAGATGCCCCCAAGATATCTGAAAGTCAAATAATGTATGTAGTTATAGTACGGATCCCCAAGGGGAACAGTTGACTTCTTCACTTGCAGTGGAAGCAAGTAAACATTTATTAAGACCAATGTTAAGGAGCCTATGTCCCCAAGGATTGCTAATGCCCATGGGAGAAATCAGAAAGTGAGAAACTTTTAAAGCCTTTAAAACATATTGACAGTGATATCAAACTGAGTAGACCTTCTGAGGATCTTCCCTTACCACCACATTGAATAGCATTAAGTGCATAAGCCTGAAACCCAGAGAAGATTTTGTCTAGGGCCAAGGTCTTCTTTTCTAATAGTTATTTAATTTCTGGGGAGGAACGTTTAAGGTTCTATCCAGCAATATTCCAGGAGAGCATTTTCCAGTAGTGGCCCTTTGGTGCATTTTTTTTTTTAATAAATATTTTTATGTTTTATTGACTTTAGTACAATTGGCCATTACAGCATATGGATGTTGAAATTACAAATAACCCTCCCCCCCCCCAACCCTCCCCGTCTTCTCTTAGTCTTTTCCCCTCAGCCAAGGGCACAGAGTCCTGATCTTCCACTGAATGTCCTTCCTTGTTTCTCCTGAGATCCACTCTAAATAAGGGTTCCATCTGGTCGCGATTTCCTTGGCTTTATCTTCCCACGTGGAATCCTTGTTTATTGTTGCCACGATGTCAGACTGTATGTAATCAAACAAATAGCTGTGCCAGATTTCTATTGACCATTTACTTTTATCTTTCCACCCCAAAGCGATGACCGCCTTCCCTGCTAATATCATTGCCTTGACAAGGTTTTGCATGGGTCTACTTAGTGCTGGACTTCCTATTGTACTTAACAACATCATATTAAAGCCAATGGTTAATGGTACATTGCAGACTTTCTTAATAAATTGAATAATTTCCCTCCAAAAGGGTTTAACCTCTTCACACTCCCACCACATATGTGCAAACCAACCCTTAAATTGTTTGCAATGCCAGCACTTGGAGCTCACTCCTGGAAATATATTGGCTATTTGTGCGGGAGTTTTGTACCATTTTGTGAAAAATTTATGTTCCAGTTCTTTAAATTTGGTTACTTTAATCCTTTCTAGACCATCCAAGATTTTCCCAGCCAACCCCTCTGTTAACTGACCTTCATGACTCCAAATCTTTTGTAAATGTACTATTATTTTATCTTTATTTGAAATCATTTTTCTGTATATTAACCCCACTAGACCCTTCCTTTGTTTGGCCATTACCTTATATATCTCTTCCATTGGAGTGTCTAGCCAAAGCTCTCCCTTTTCACTGATCGTCTTAACACTCTTGTGCAAGCCTGCTATGATTAACCAGTATTGATTACCTAAATCTTCTATAATTTCCTGTAAGGGTTTTAGCTTACCACCCCTAAACATATCGTCCACTCTAAAATAGCCTTTGTTTTTAAGCCTTTCCCACCATTTTATAGCATGCACCTCCTTAACAATAGCTTCTAGGGGGCTCCACCTTGAAACCTTCCCTCCCCTCCCTTTGGTGCATTTGACACATTTTCCATCAATTGGCTGGAATGGATTTGTTGAAAAGAATCATTACAAGTTATCTACACTTTATCCCAGCAAGGTAGGTAGGTAGGTAGGTAATTTTATTTATATCCCGCCCTCCCCGCCGGAGCAGGCTCAGGGCGGCTAACAACATCATTCAGTTTCCCTTATACAAAAGACAAGGTTACATTAACATTAAACATTAAAATTCTGATAGGTTTAAAATCACTTAATTAAGTTGATAAAAGTGCTAATGCTAGTTGTGCTTTTATAATGGCGGTAGTCATTAGCAAGCTGGGTACTCATTTTACTGACCTCAGAAGGATGGAAAGCTGAGTCATCCTTGAGCAGGTTACTTGAACCCAGCTTCTGCTGGGATCGAACTCAGACAAAATCACTATTCGGAGCAAGTTGAAGAAGTTAAACAAAACTGTCTGTAAACCAGAGGAGCATGTCCTGCTGTCTGTAAACCAGCTTCATGGCTGTACTGAATATTTCTGCTCTATATACATGATATAGCATTCTTTTGTGAAGGAACCATCATCTCTACTCTAGAGCAAAAGTTAGAAGTGGGTCTAGTATTCTGAAGATGAATGTTGTATCACTAGCATTCACGTGTATGGAGATTTAAATCTCTGATAGTGAATACTGTATAGCTAGAACTCTTTGGCGTTTGTTGCTTTAAATGGAATCTTTTTGCCTGTCTTATAAATCTGAACCAAGGATGTATTTTGAATATTTTGTTATAATTACCTAAAAAAGTGTTTGGAGAAATTATTAATAATTTTGTCATGTTCAATGCTTTATGGTTTCAATGTTTCCATTTCATAATTATTGTAGAACAGCAGCAAGCAGTTGGGCCTGGGTGAGTCGTGCATTTTGGGTTGTATTAAGATGCACAGCGGCAGCTGTCAATCCTGAACCAATTAAGTCCTCTCACAAGGTCTAAAACATACCCAGAAAGGTCTTTGCCCCCTCTCTGTGCCTTTTACTGACAGAAATCAAGGAGGCACCAAATCTAAAATGCTAGACAAACTAGTGCATTTACCTAGCAACAGACACCAAGGGCATCTGTTTATTAAAGCTAAAGGCACTCTTATTATTTATTTATTTTAATTAACAACCCAATGTAATTTTTTAGGTTGGACATTTTCTGCAAACCTAATGCATTTCAAGTTTTTCAAAGAATTCTTGCCTGTTCACCCCTGCAATATCTGGATTGAAAGTATCCTTAGATGGAAGCACACTTTGCTAGTAGAATATACAATCCGGCCCCTTCCCGCCCGCGCCGACTTCAGGTGGCTTTAGGGCAGGGGCCGAGTTTGCCTCCCCGGATGGAGCGAGGCAACGGCCCCTCTGCATCCGGGGATGTGCTGGGCATGGTCTGGGGGCTTTATAAGCCCGGCCACGCCCGGCATCACGCAGTTCGGCTTGCCGTTTTGGAGGGGAGCATCTGTCTCCCTGCGGCTCTTCTTCGGCGCGGCGAGCCGGGTGAGGCCTTGACAAGGCGAGGTGACCTTGCGTGACGTCGGGGCTCTTCTAAGCACGGAGCCTCTACGTGGCCGTTGGATCGGCCTGGTAGTGGTGCGGTCGGGCAGCGCAGCCTCCGGCTGCGGCTGTAGCGGTTCAGAGGCAGTGCCTAGCGGGGAGCAAGCGGGCTTTTAGTACTTTGTTTGCTGGGTTCACCCTTCCCCATCTCCCCCCAGGGCTGTTCAGCAGGCCCGGTAGCGGCACAGTCGGGTGGCACGGCCTCCGGCTGCGGCTGCAGCGGTCCAGGGGCGGGGCCTAGCAGGGAGCAAGTGCGCCTTTAGCCCTTAGTTGCCTGGTTTACCCTTCCCTATCCCCTCCTAGGTCTGTTTAGCAGGCCTTGGGGATTCACGGGAGTGTTTGCCTGGGAGGAGCAGCTGCCCATCCGGTCTGGGTGCCTGTAGGCCCACCCCCTCCTTTTCCAATCAACCCTACTTGGGTGGGCTTTTCAGCAGTTTTGGGTGAGGAGTAAAGGGGCTGTTTATTTGGCTCTTAGTGCCTGGCTATGGCACCGAAGAAGGGGCAGGGTAAGCCCAAGGGCAAGCAGCCCTTGAAGCCTGCTCAAAAAAGGCCTGTTCCAAGGGGGGGCCCCTGGTGAGGAGGAGGAGTCACGTACCAGGCAGGCCATAGTGGACAGGATGGACGCTCTGGAGCGCCAACATGGGTTGGTTCCCAGGTCGACGGGTCCGGCACGGGGGCGCAAGGCTGCACGAACCTCTACCAGGGCCTTCGAACAGGAGGTCCTGGCTCGGCTTTCCTCCTTGCAGGATATGGCGGCCCTGCCTGGTCCTTCTGGAGTGTCCAAGCAGGAGCGTCCTGTCAACACCTCGGACTCTGAGGGTGAAGGTAATGCTGCAGAGGGGCTTGCGCGGCCGAGTGGAGCCGGCGGTGCTGTGCCAATTGTGGGTGCGGTTGGCGTCAAGGATCCCGACGGTAAGCGGGGATGGCCTGGCAACACGGGGGCCTGGCCTTGGGGCGGGTGGAGTCCCATTTATCCATCTGCACTAGCCGTTCACCCGTCCGGGTTTGGCTCAGGAGTAACTGTAGGGGCTTTAGGCTCTCCTGGAGCGACTGGTGGCTTGGGCTCTTTCGGGCAGGGGCAAATTTTGCCGTGGGGCCCAACCTATCGGTCAGCTGAAGCTCCCACTCCTTCTACATCTCAAGGGGCTGTGAGTCAGCAGTCTTCCAGAGGGTCCCTGCCCTGGGGGCACCAGTGGGGCAACCAGTGGTCCTCTGGTTGGCCGGTTTCTCAGTGGGGGGTCTGGAGTTTGTCCACGAGCACTTTAGGGTCAGTTCCCTTTAATTGTCGCCCTTTTGGCGACACGGCCATGCCATTAGGTGATCACTTGACGGTGGCCACCAGGGAGAAGATCCTTCGGGGGGAATATGTCGACATCTTTGGCCTTCTTTATCAGGAACTCGAAAAGAAGGACAAAGACGATTTGGACGATAAGGATAAGGAAAAGATTAAATGGCGAAAGGTAGAAAGGAACTGGGCCAATTGGTTGCCTGGGTTCCTGATTTATGCGGGGGTTATAGCGCGTGCCCAGCCTTTACGGGCTGCACCGCTATTACCGTTCTGCGATATTATATACAAGGCCTACACGGACTTCTCGGGTGCAGCATGGCTGCAGTACGACGAGGAGTTCCGAATGAGGGCAGCTTTGAACCCCGCCATCCCCTTGGACCAGATCCACCAGCAGCTATGGCTGCAGCTTATGTCCCCCACCAAGCCCAATTCTGGGGACAGGTCCGATAGTGGTCACCCAGTAAAAAAGCAGGCAAGCACGCCGGGTCCCCGCATATTCGCGGGGCAGTCGGTTCAACCCCAGCTTCTCTGTTGGGAGTACACATCACAGGGCGTGTGCAGCAGGAAATCGTGCAAATACAAGCACGAATGCCCATTATGTGGAGGTTCCCATGCACTGTCGTCATGCAACAAGTCCAAACCCCGAGCGGGGGGTAAGTGGTCAGGAGAGGGCGGGAATACCCAAGCTGCTAACAAAGGGTCCCAGCCCCATCAAGGTGAAGGTTCTTAGGAGACTCTTGGCCACTTACCCCAGAGTGCGGGATCAGGTTTAGTTGTTGGAGGGTTTTCTTTTCGATTTTTGTATTCCATTTCAGGGGCCTAGAGGCCCCTGTATGGCCAAGAATTTGCAATCAATTAAGGGTATGGAACAGGTGGTTAGAGAAAAGATCAAGAAGGAGTGTAAGGAGGGCCGGGTTTTTAGGTCCTTTTGACTCACCCCCGGTCCCCAACCTGTGGGTATCTCCCCTTGAGGTAGTGCCTAAGAAAGCCCCAGGTGAGTTTCGCCTGATTCACCACCTTTCCTATCCAAAAGGGGGGTCTGTGAATGATGCCATTCCAGACTCCCTTTGTACGTTCTGGTACACCTCCTTCGACCAGGCAGTCAGGGTCGTTCGGAGTTGCGGAGTAGGGGCTGAAATGGCGAAATGCAACATCAAGTCTGCATTTCGCCTGTTGCCTGTGCATCCCCAGGATTTTGAGCTCCTCGGCTTCATGTTCGAAGGGAGGTTTTACATGGACCGGGCCCTGCCTATGGGTTGTGC
The DNA here is from genome assembly GCF_032191835.1 of Heteronotia binoei. NCBI lineage: Eukaryota > Metazoa > Chordata > Lepidosauria > Squamata > Gekkonidae > Heteronotia > Heteronotia binoei. The sequence goes on from NC_083239.1 coordinate 37,623,945, forward strand.
TATCTCTTGTTCTGCTTTTAAATGTTTTAGCACGTTCCTGGAATGGGCTCTGCGCGAGCGGTCTGGCTCCACCAAGACGGTTCATTAATTGGACGATTTTTTGTTTATGGGCCGGCGGGGGTCAGGGCAATGTGCCCGGCTGCTGCATTCCTTTTTGCGTCTGGCAGAGGACCTGGGCGTTCCGCTCGCGCACGAAAAGACCGAGGGTCCAACTTCAATTTTGACTTTTTTGGGCATTGAGTTGGATTCTGTTCAGCAGGCTTCTAGGTTGCTGGCTGATAAAATTAATAGGCTAAGGCAGTTGTTGACAGCAGCGAAAGGTAAATTGTCACTGTTGGAGCTCCAGCAAATTGTAGGACACCTCAACTTTGCCTGCAAGGTTGTGGCCCCTGGGAGAGCCTTTTTACGGCGTCTTTGTGATGCTATGGCCGGGTTACGTATGCCCCATCACCGGGTTAGGATTACCCAGGGAATGAGGCAGGACCTGGAGGTCTGGGACCATTTTTTGTTCGACTTTAATGGGGTGTCTTTTTGGCACAATGAGATGAGGATTGAGGCTGAGCTCAGATCGCATTGGACACCACAGGGTCCATTGGTTTCGGAGTTTATTTCCTGGGGCACCGGTGCGCTGAGGGTTGGCCCGCGGAGTGGCTGGCCAGCGACCTTTGCCATAATCTGACCTTTTTGGAGTTTTTTCCAATAGTTGTAGCAGTTCGGTTATGGGGTGAGGACTTGGCCAACCACGTCGTTCATTTTTGGTGCGACAATTTGACCGTCGTTCACGTGATTAACACCTTGTCGTCCAAATTGGTTCCTGTTATGTGCCTGGTTAGGGCATTTGTTTTGCGTTGCTTACATTTGAATATTCTATTCCTTGCTAAGCACGTGCCTGGTGCGTGCAACGGATTCGCAGATGCTCTTTCTCGTCAGCAGATGGAGCGATTTCGACTACTCGCACCAGAGGCCAACCTCCTGCCGGCTCGGATGCCTCCAGAGATGTGGGGGCATGGAGAGTCGAGGCTGACCGGGCAATGATGCTAGCTTTGGCGCCTTCTACCCGTAAGGCCTACGATCGCTCTGTTGAGCAGTTCCAGGTCTTTAGAGAGTAGGTAGGGTTGGCCAACCGTTGGCCTATACCAGTGCCCCACCTTATGCAGTTCTGTGTATACCTGAAAGGTAAGGGGCTGGTGGTTAAGACCATTAGGGCCAAGCTAGCAGCCCTTGCGTTCACTTGCAAGATAAAAGGTTTACCTGACGCTTCTGATGATTTTAGACTGCGCAAGATGTTGGAGGGTTGGGCTTACGAGCAGGGGCCATGGCCCGACACCCATCAACCCTTTTCCCCTTCAGTCTTGAAGGGTTTTAAGGCGGTATGGTCTTCAGTCTGTTTTTCAGATTTTGAAGCTATATTATTTCAGGCGGTTGCAATAACTGCCTTTTTCGGGGCGCTCAGGGTCAGCGAGTTTGTTGTCAGCTTGTGGAAGGGTTGTTCTGGGTGGGCCCTGCAGTCTGGTGACTTAAAAGTTCAAGGGGACCGTGTAGCCATTGAGATACGCAAGTCCAAGACCGAACTGAGGCAGCGAGGTACGTGTATCACATTGGGCTCGTCTCAGGATCCGGAAATTTGTCCAGTGGTGGCTCTGAAAGACTACATCACTGTTCGTGGAGACGATGTGGGTCCTTTATTTTGGCATGAGGACGGGTCGCCGTTGACCAAATTTCAATTTTGGTCCATAACCAGCCGGGCCTTGGCGAAGCTCGGGCTCAGTGGTGTTCAGTTCGGGACCCATTCCTTTCGCAGTTCGGGACCCATTCCTTTCGCATCTACCGCTGCTGCCATGGGGTACCCGGGACCTGCCATTCAGCACATGGGGCGGTGGAAGTCGGCGGCATACAAGAGTTATGTTCGCCCTATTCCCCATTGCCGGCGTGAGTTTGTTATTTCCTCTGTTGGTTACATTGTTCTTTATTTTTCAGGTACTGTGGCGTGGGGCAAGAGACGGAGGATCTTGCTCGCCGGCCACAGCATGATATTTTGGGCCGCCCACCAGGCACGGCGTTCACCCATTGGTTCGCAGCTCGGCCTCAGCGAGTGGGCGGTCGTCGAGTTGCAGGGGCGATGGGGCCTGCGTTGGGATGGCCTCCTGCCTCTTTTGTTTCAGGGGAGGAACGGTCCTTCGCCTCATATTCTTGTGATTCACCTTGGGGCTGTATGGCTCTCTGCTGTCTTGCCCGCTACAGGGTCACCTCATCTGGCAGACCCACAGAGTCCCCTGAGTCTGTTGGGGATTGTTGATTGCAAAAATAAGTATTCACAGGCAGAGGGGAATGTTGAGAATTATAGATGATGTTGATCAATTAAGTTGGTGTTGGGATACCACCATTCAATTCAATTCATAACGGGTTGTCTGAATCATCCTTCAGTTTAATATATGTGTTGTGTGATAGCAATTACCCTCCATGGAATTGCTAGCTATCCTGTATATCCTATATGACAATACATGAAGCTGCCTTACAGTGAGTCAGACCAGTAGTGAGACAGACAAGGTCTGTACTGTCTACTCTTATTGGCAGTGGCTCTCTAGGGTCTCAGAAAGAGGTCTTTTGTATCAACTACACAATCTGATCCTTTTATTAACTGAAGATGCCAGGGATTGAACCTGGGATTTTCTACCTGGTGCCCAATATAGCAACAGGTATGGCAGAAGAAATGAGGAGGCAAATGGAGGAAAGATCATAGAGGTCATCCATTATTTATTTCAGAGGAAGAGTTAATGGTGTGTCCTGAATATAATGGGCACTAAAAATGCTTAGTTTTAATTGTGTTCTCTTATGATCTAGTGTAAACAGATTAAAACACCTGTTGACTTGAACGTTTTCAGCTGTAGTTCTTTGCAAATGTTGTGCTAATAGCTATCATTTACTGCCCAGAGCCAACAATGAGATGATTTTTGGAAGATGGTGGAACCCGTTAATTATGACTTCTTGCTCACATGCTTTCTGCATTGCCACCTCAAGCTAATGAAGTGAAAATTATCATAGTAAAATCTCTAGATAAATCCAGTGATACTTATTGTGTCAATTTTGTAACAAAAAGCTGGAGACATTATGAACAGTTATATCACTGCTCTGGTGGATAGCCATGGCTTTGCAAAAAAATAAAGAAAACTTCATCTGCACTAATGTGATTCACTAGCTTTCATTAATGGCCTGAGTAAGAAATTTCTTTTTCATCATTGCTGTCTCAGTCCTCTCCTGATCTTAAGACCAATGGTTTTAGGGGTGGCTCAGGATGTATCATCTGCTTCTCATGCAGGTAGAAATGAAACCATATGTGATTCTTCTTGTCATCTTTCAGTGTGATAAAAGACAATATAACTCTGATCTGAGATTGATTGCTTCAGCCTTGATGACTGCTGTCAAGTTAGTGGGGAGTTTCTGTTAACTCAGTGGCTCTCACACCTTGGGAACCATTTTGATTAAATCATCATCAAGCAGCACAGGTCAACAGAGGAGAGGTAGCTCAAGAAGGATGTGATGCCATATACTTCACCTTCAGAAGTTGCCCATTCCTCAAGGGGAACTGGTCTTCATGGTCTAAAGATAACTGTAATTCAAGAACTCCCAACTGGAGGTTGGGAACCCAACTTGATACTCAAATTGGCTGTCTCCTATTGAATTGGGGGGAATTAGTTTAAAGGAGACAAAACAAGTGTCAATAACTGGGATTCTTCACCAATGGTTATGATGATCTTTCCCTTAGAGAACTCTTGAAATAAACAGTCCAATGTTTGACTGGAAAGGGTTTTTTAATTTATTTCAAAGAGAACTAAAACGGCAAAACACACACAAACACATTAAACTCATGCTAACTAGCTAAGAGGAAATCAGGGAGGAGAGGGGGTAAAGTAATTTCAGGAAAGGCTTATAGTTGCCAGTCTAGAAGAAAAAGGTCCACAGAGGCAGCCGCAAAAAAAACCCCACATTTTGGGAAGAGAGAGCAAGAAGGCTGACACACGAGAGGGGGTGGACAGCACACATTCATGAAAACACACACACTACTATGGAGCAGGATGCCATATTTTATACAACAAAATACTTCCTTGGGCAAGGCCCCAAAAGAATAACTGGATGGGAGTTTCTGAGGTGAACTTTAAGTCTCAATGACACTTGATGAGTTTAACTGAGTTGGACTATAGGTGTAAATGATGCTTTCTTTTTCTTTCTTTCTTTCTTTCTTTCTTTCTTTCTTTCTTTCTTTCTTTCTTTCTTTCTTTCTTTCTTTCTTTCTTTCTTTCTTTCTTTCTTTCTTTCTTTCTTTCTTTCTTTCTTTCCACATTTATATCCCGCCCTCCCTGCCAAAGCAGGCTCAGGGCGGCTAACAACTTTAAATATCCACAATAAAACAATAAAACCATAAAACACTATAAACAATTACAGTAAGATCAATTAAAATTAACAATTGCCTTTAAATATTGAACAATTTGTTCAACATTTTTTCCTCCTTTTTCCTCATTCTAATTTTCACCACTGGATAGTGTAGGTTGCATTTATCACTACATTAGGCAGGATACACAATTCAAACCAAACATGACCTTTTTGAAAACTTGCACTGCAATAAAGCACAAGTCTAAGATGTTGTTCCTTCCTTATTCTAGTTGTTCCTACCCTAATCACAGTGTTTATGGGCTTGGTGTAGGTTGGTATAGTGGCTAAGTGCGTGGACCCTTATCTGGGAGAACTAGGTTTGATTCCCCAGTCCTCCACTTCCACCTGCTGGAATGGCCTTGGGTCAGCCATAGCTCTTGTAGGTGTTGTCCTTGAAAGGGCAGCTGCTGTAAGAGCTCTCTTAGCCCCACCTACCTCACACGGTGTCTGTTGTGGGAGGGGGAGGTAAAGGTGATTGTGACCGCTCTGAGACTCTTGAGATTCAAGAGTATAGGGCAGGATATAAATCCAATATCTTCTTCTTCCTTTTCTTCTGCATTCTCATTATCCTCAGTTGTAACTTCCTGTTTCTTTGGGTTTTTCCGCCTGATTTGTTTGTGTTTTCCTCCCTCTAGTGGTCAATTCAATATTACATCCATTTATGTAAGGCATATCTCCCTGTAGATTAAACGGTAGGTTTTTATGTCTGTAATGGCAGTGCTTGCACAGGGGATGCAATGACTCAGTGTTTGCATGGGGGACCACCTTTATGCTGGACATAAATTGATGTAACATCAAATTGACCAGTAGGGGGAGCAAAACACATGCAGCACAGGAGGAAAAAAACAAAGAAACAGAAACTTACAACTGATGAAAATGAGAATGTGGGCATGTCCCTTGTTAAGTATGTGGTCCTAAACAGTTTAGGCCTGTCTTTTCACTGAACAAGGTTTTTCAATTGTGTCAATAAAAAATGTCTTTCTTGACTAATAACTTCTGAATAGAAGGAAGCTAAACATTGACTGGAAGGGGGAACTTTCAGAGCTACTCGAAGAAACAGAAAAAAGTCCAGCATCACATAAATATACCTTTCAGTTCTTCTAGAATATGACTTTTTTCATAGCTGAGGATTCCTGTTGTGTTGTAGCCTCAGTATTCTGAAACAGATTGTCAGAGAAAGTATAAATTGTAGGCAGCCTTCCACATTAAGGAGAGATTCTTTCTTTCCAAGTAGAGCTTTGAGGAAATGACTGGACCATTTTGGGATACTTCATGACCAGTAGAAAATTCAGTTACATGCTCAGTGAGCCCCAGCACCTCTATTTTATTTCAGTGTCTACAAATTCTTAGCATAAGCTGAACAAGGACAGTTAGTTTTAAGTTCAGATGTGTTTACTTTTAGTGAACATCTTTCTTAAATTATCATCTGTCCGTATTAACCACAATCCCATACTTAATATAATTGCATCAAGAAAGGGATTTTTTCCCTCAAGGATCACCTAAGCATTGTAATTATATAAAATAGACACAGAAGGAATGAAACTAAATAAAGACAGTAATCTTGTCAGGGCCCAAACATGGATTTGATACAACTTCACAAGTTCAATACACACCCCAACACCATACTCTACATATAGAGAAAAAAATGGCCACTGTCACCCCATGGTTTCTTAGATTGGGTTGTGAAGTGTGGGAGTCCAGGAACAGCCTCTAGAAAGTGGGTACTTAAGTTACAAATAGGAAGAAAAGTTTGAACTGGTCTCCTTGGGAACATATAGGGAGGAGTAATGATTATTATGATTAGACTTAGGAGTAGAGACCTCTTCAAGAATAAAGGCTTACTCAGGTAAAGGCCAATGAGCCCAGGAAACAGTTGTGGCAGGAAGAAGGGGAATAACAAACCAGAGCAAGATAAAGTTAAGCAGAAGACATAGCTGCCAGCCAAGTGCCTCTGAGGTCTGAAGCAATAAGGCTCTCTTGGAGTCAAGGGAGGTAGCATTCCTGGCCAAGAGTATAGCAGGTTACTCCCTGGGGACGTTAGGGTTTGCCTATCTATCTCAAAGCCCAATCCTGTCTTAATGGTGTAGAAGCAAAACCATAATTTAATGAATCCTAAGCAGGAATCTGGGCCTGGATTTCAGGGATGCTGTTTGCCTGCATATCGTGGGAGGGCACCTTCTGGTCGGAGCCTGCCACCCCACCCTTGCTTATCCAATTGGTTGGGAAAAAGTCCCAAGCTGGAAATTGCACCAAGTGACACATAGCTCTGCCTGAAAACATGACTCTCATGTAACTGCATCAGGCAACAGGATGGCCAGAGTCACATCTGGATAGGATTGCCAGGTCAGATTGACCAGACAGTGGGGGAAAGGAGGGACTTTCCAGGAGTGGGGGAGGGGAAGTGTGCAACATGATGATGTCAATGTCAGTGACACTGTGTGGCGACACTCTGGGATTTGAAGCAAAGCTCTGGGATTACCATAGAGTTTTGCCCAAAATACCGGTGTCACCGTGCAATGTTCCTGATGTGATGATGTATGATATCTTTATGTTGCATTTGGGGGTGGGATTTTCCCCCACCAAAGAGGCCTGAAAATTGGGGGATCCTCTGAGCCCAACTAGGAAATGTCATCCCTACATCTGGGCTTTGACTCAGATGGGATGTCACATGTTGCTAGATGTCCTTTCTGCCCATTAGTCTGTGGGAATCATGCCCTGAAAGGCTGCTTGGTTCCCAGGTCCCACAAAGGCTACAGACAGGAACGTGGGTGAGACCATGTGTCTGGCATACCAGCCTGGAGCCCTGCATTCCCCATTGTGTCTGAAGAGTCAAAAGGGGACAGGCATCTCACATCATGTTCACCCACATTCTCACTTCCTTATGCTTATCCATGCAGTATTGACAAATTGATGACTGTATTGAAACCTGTAAACAAGTATAGATTTGGTATGTCTCCCCTGAACAGATATTTCCTGTTAGTTGTTTAAGCACTATGTACTAAGGAAAAATGTAGCTTCAAGATAGGATGTATAAATAAAGTGAAGGTTGGCTGAAGAAGTCAGACCTCTCTGCTTCCTCGATACATGGTTGACTGATCATTCCTTCATTAGTCCACCTCAAAAAGCTCCTGGGAATGCTGTCTAGTGTTCTGACATCCTTAGTGGATATCCAATCTGTAATCACTTGGCAATCCAACCCTTCTGGATAACATAGTGAGTAGAATCTTAGCTGTCCCTTCATGCTTGCTATAATTGGAAATACTGGAGAATTATGGAATGTCAGATATGTGTGGCACTAAAAGCTTATCAGCCCCACACAGAAGGTATAAAATAAAATAAAAAGTATAAAATAGTCCCAGAGCCAAATTCTCCAATCATTGACTGAGGACATCTTGCAGTTCTTCCAGTGTTTTGCAAGAGCCAACCTTGCCACTGCTAATAATAATGCAAACCTTTCCATTGAGATTTTATTTTGTGGCTTTTCCAGCCACCAACCTAGGAGAATGGCTTCAGGAAACAATGGGAGTGACTCTCCAGTGATCGTGTTAATTTCATGAACAATATCTCTCCATAATTTATTAACTGTAGGAGAAGACCACCAAGTATGTATGAAATCCCCAATCTCTCTACACTCTTTCCAGCAATGAGGGGATGGCAACCACTTAATTGTATATAGCTGTGATGGTGTATAATACCACCTAGAGGCTATTTTTATTGACTGAAATTTAATATTGAATATTTTTGACATATAACAAGGGGTGCTCCAGACTTGTTGCCAATCTTCTTTTATCCTTTCTTGTACATCTTCTTTTGATAGTTGCAAGTTTCACTTTACAATTAGCAAACAAAAGTTTGTAGAGCTAGACAAGGGATTGCCTCCTCTCTCTTTTGTAAAATTAATTCAAATTCTGTGAGAAGGCAGGTATTGTTATCTGTAAGACCTTTCATGTTGCTTTTTCTGTAAATGAGCTTAATTTTGTAGACTCAGCCCCTGAAGAGCTGAAGATGTTATGCCTTAATTTTAGTTAGAATATATGAAGTTAGAATATTGTGAGGAACTCCAAAGGGACCTGTTGAGGCTGGGTGAGTGGGCGTCAACGTGGCAGATGCAGTTCAATGTGGCCAAGTGCAAAGTAATGCACATTGGGGCCAAGAATCCCAGCTACAAATACAAGTTGATGGGGTGTGAACTGGCAGAGACTGACCAAGAGAGAGATCTTGGGGTCATGGTAGATAACTCACTGAAAATGTCAAGACAGTGTGCGTTTGCAATAAAAAAAAGGCCAACGCCATGCTGGGAATTATTAGGAAGGGAATTGAAAACAAATCAGCCAGTATCATAATGCCCCTGTATAAATCGATGGTGCAGTCTCATTTGGAGTACTGTGTGCTGTTCTGGTCGCCGCACCTCAAAAAGGATATTATAGCATTGGAGAAAGTCCAGAAAAGGGCAACTAGAATGATTAAAGGGCTGGAACACTTTCCCTATGAAGAAAGGTTGAAACGCTTGGGACTCTTTAGCTTGGAGAAACGTCGACTGCGGGGTGACATGATAGAGGTTTACAAGATAATGCATGAGATGGAGAAAGTAGAGAAAGAGGTACTTTTCTCCCCTTCTCACAATACAAGAACTCGTGGGCATTCAATGAAATTGCTGAGCAGACAGGTTAAAACAGATAAAAGGAAGTACTTCTTCACCCAAAGGGTGATTAACATGTGGAATTCACTGCCACAGGAGGGGGTGGCAGCCACAAGCATGGCCACCTTCAAGAGGGGTTTAGATAAAAAATATGGAGCAGAGGTCCATCAGTGGCTATTAGCCACAGTGTGTGTGTGTGTGTGTGTATACATAATTTTTGGGGGGCCACTATGTGACAGAGTGTTGGACTGGATGGGCCATTGGCCTGATCCAACATGGCTTCTCTTATGTTCTTATGAAGCTGATTTTGGTTGCCATAATGGTATATTAAATTGTGGTTTTAAATTTTGATAGTTTTAAAATCTAATTATATGTATATTTTATTGTTATGGCTATGTTGTACTCCACCCTGAGTCTGTTCATAGGAAGGGTACGGTAAAAAAAAAATTAAATCAAATCATTTAAATTCAATAGACAAAATATTAAAACAGTTCAAATTAATTCCAGATGGCACCTAGATGGGCCTGATTAAATCTTCATTCCAGTGGGAAGGGAAAGAAGGAGCCGGACTGATTAAAAACCATTACTGTCCTCAACAGTAAGCCTGGAGGAATATCTCTGCCTTACAAGCTCTGTGGAACTGCAGTAGATCCTGAAGAGCATGAATGTCATTTGGCAGAGACCTTTCTTTGAGCCAGGGACCACCAGTAGATTTTCCCCAGCTGAGCGCAACACTCTTCAGAGGTATGCCAGGAGAGGCAGTTCCAAAGATACATTGGTCCTAGATTGTTTAGGGCCTTGAGGGTTAACATCTAAACCTTGAACTTGATCTAGTATTCAACCTGGAGCCATTGTAGCTGGCAAAGAACATGTTGGATATGTGCTGTCAGTGGGGTTCTAATAAGAACCCGAGCCACTGCATTCTGCATTAGTGTTTCATAAAAAAGGAAGATGCTGGAAGAGGAACTATTTCTTGCTGCTGTCACAGTTCCACACTAGAATGTAGGAGAGTTGTAGAAATTCAGAAATTAAATTAAAAGGTAGTTGGCTAATGGAAGTCAAAGCACTTTTTATGAGGACTTTCTTAAGGATTACCCAAAAGATAAAGCTCTTCCACCAGGCTTTTAATTGATTCAGCTGGTTCCTTGGGTTTCTCCCACCATCATAGCTGCTCAGGCGATTGTTCCAGCTGGCCACTTCCTCATGTGCTCTCATTCCCTTTTCTTTGCTATCCTTGGTCTCCTCCAGCTCCCTGAAAAGCAAGGAGGACATATCTACATACTCTTCTTTCTCAAAACTTAAAACCAAAATTTAATATACCATTAAGGCAACCAAATTCAGCTTCATATATTCTAACTGATCCATTAAGGCATAACTTATCTACATCTCTTTCTCTGTATTAACTGGCTGCCCCATCACCTTACCATCATGGTGACTGTATAGATAGATATCAGCCTATACACTGTTGTTGGCTTGCTGTTTGTGTTTGTATTGCCTTGTTTTTATACAGTTATGTTTTTAATGATGTTTTTTAAATCTATAATAGATGCCTAAATTTCTGTTGTAAGTCACCCCGAGCCCGCTTGCAGGTAAGGGTGGGATATAAATCTAAAAAGTAAATTATATTGTTAAAAAATGAAAAGCAACGTATCTGTTCCAGTGAACTAATTAAAGCCAATCTCCAAATTTCCTTTAACTTTAACAGAGACCTAAATTTGTGCTTTGGATTCTGTATGCCTCTACTGGGGGATGTTCTGAAAAACCAAGAGGCAACATATGAAGCTGCCTTATACTGAAGCTGTTTAGTACCCATCATCCCACAGCAAAAACTTTTCTTCCAAACCAGACAGGAAAATAATTGCTTAAAACATCAAAGAATTTTAACAACTAACACCATTAATGCCATCTTGGAACCACAAATTATATCTTAATTTATATTGTCATATTTTTAAATAGGCTGTATTGAAACAATTTTATTGTAATCATTTCACATTGTTGTTTTACTTGTTGTTAGCTGCCCTGAGCCCAACAGGGGAGGGTTGGGAATAAATGCAAATAATAAATAAATAAATCAGACCCTTGATCCATCAAAGTCAGTATTGTCTACTCAGACTGGCAGTGGCTTTCCAGGGTCTCCAGTGGCTGAGTTTTTTCACACCTATTTGCCTGGACCCTTCTGTCACGGCTGGGGCCGGGTCAGGCAAAGTCCAGAGGCAGTCCGAGGTCTGTAGCCAGTAAGCAGGAGGGTCTGAGGCGCCAAATCCAAATCAGTGTACAAGTATCGCAGGTCCGAGGTCCAGAAGCCGAGGTCAGGGAGTCCAGAAGTCAAAAGCCAAAGTCAGGGAGTCAGGAACCAAAGTCAAGCCGGAGTGGATGCTAGGATGTCAGGGAGAGGACTAGTTGCTTCCACAAAGCCTCCTCCCAAAGCCCACAGCTATATAGCCCTCTGCTGGCTGTTGCCCGTTTGGGCTAATTGCTGGCTCAGGGAGGCAGCCAGGATCCTGTCATAACTCAAGCATCCTTGCTCTTAGGAGGGCCAGAATCCTCTCAGAACTCAGGGCTCAGGGAGCGTCTTGCTTGTGAGCGTGCCGCCCTCCTCTGATCCCTGAGGTCCTGCCGGAGGCGGTCACGCACACGAGCCACCTGAGAGGGCGAGGCAGGGGGGCTGGGATCTTCTCCAGCAGGAGGCAGGGGCACTGGTGCAGGTGGCAGGGGCACAGTTTCCTCGTCAGACTCAACTTCCTCTGCAGGGTCCCCAGCACCCATGACACTATCCCCCCCCCAGGGCCCCCCTCCGTCGAGGGACCTGGAAGGTCAGGGTGGTCGTTGTGGAACCGGTGCACCAAGTCCGGGGCATGAAGATTGTCCTCGGGCTCCCAAGACCGGTCTTCTGGGCCATATCCCTCCCAGTCCACCAGGTATTGGAGGCCTCCACGATGGTACCGGGAGTCCAGGATCTGGCGCACCTCATATTCTTCCTCGTCATCCACCAACACCGGTGGTGGCGGCGGTGGGCAAGGAGGCCGAGCTGGGTCAGGGGGTGCAGCTGGAACAAGGAGGGAGCGATGGAACACAGGGTGAATGCGGAGGTGGGGTGGCAACTGGAGCCTGAAGGCGACGGGGTTTATTTGGTCCGTGACGGGGTAGGGTCCAATGAACCGCGCATCCAGCTTGTGAGACCGACCAGGCCGGCGCAGGTAGCGAGTTGAGAGCCACACCTGATCCCCTGGCTGGATTGGGGGGCCTTCCTGCCTCTTCCGGTCCGCAGCCAGTTTATAGGCTTCCTTGGCCCGCTGTAGCTGCTCCCGGAGCAAGTCTTGGCTGGCGCGGAGTTCTTGCAGGTAGGCCTCGACGGCGGGGACATTCGTGGGTGGCAGGATCGCCGGGAAGAACCGAGGGTGGTACCCGTAGGTTGCAGCAAACGGGGTCATTTGGGTGGACGAGTGGACCGCGTTGTTGTATGCAAACTCCGCTAGAGGCAACAGACTGGTCCAGTCATCCTGCTGGTAGCAGGTGTAACAGCAGAGATATTGCTCTGGTGTGGCATTGGTGCGCTCTGTCTGACCATCAGTCTGTGGGTGGTAGGCTGAGGACAGGTGCACTCGAGTACCCAGGCTGGAATGGAGGGCTTGCCAGAACCGAGAGGAGAACTGGGGGCCCCGGTCTGAGATCAGGTGGGCTGGGAGTCCGTGCAGACGAAAGATGTGTTGCAGGTAGAGCTGGGCTGTCTCCTGAGCTGTGAGAAGTTTCGGACACGGAATGAAGTGGGCCATCTTGGTAAATAGGTCGACAACCACCAAGATGCAAGTCTGACCTTTGGATCGTGGGAGTTCTGTAATGAAGTCCATCGAGATGGTGTCCCAGGGTCCTGAGGGTGCGGGCAAGGGCTGTAACAACCCCGAGGGTTTGGCCGGGACGTCTTTGGCCCGCCGACAGACATCACAGGAGCTGACATAGCGGGCAACATCGGAGCGCACTCGTGGCCACCAGAATTCTCGTGTCAGCAAGTGGGTGGTCTTATGCTGTCCAAAGTGCCCGGCGGGTAACGAGTCATGAGTCAGGCGTAGCACTTCTGCCCGCAAGGACCCGGGCGGCACATAGAGGCGTTCGCGGTGTAGCAAGAGACCGCGTCGAGTCGTGAACTCGCCTGCTGAGTCGTCTTGGAGTGCCTGGAGGTGTTGCTGGACCCAGGGATCGTTGGCCTGGCTAGCACGAATGTCCTCCACGAGTGTGGGTGAAGTGGAGGTGGCTGCAAATACTGAGGGCGGCAGGATGGGAGCAGCGGGCGCGGCCTCAGTTGAAGCAGGGGCGTATTCCGGTTTCCGGGACAGCGCGTCTGCTTTCCGGTTCTGGGTATGGGGGATGTAGGAGATCTGGAAGTCAAAGCGAGAGAAGAATAGGGACCACCGGATCTGGCGCTGGTTGAGACGGCGGGTGGTCTGGAGGTGCTCTAGGTTCCGGTGGTCAGTGAGCACTTGAACAGGGTGGCGAGCCCCTTCGAGGTAGTGCCTCCAAACCTCAAAAGCCGCCTTGATCGCAAGCAACTCCCTCTCCCAGATGGTATAGTTCCTTTCCGCAGCCGTGAGCTGGCGCGAGTAATAGGCGCAGGGCTGGAGTGGCTGAGACGGCTCCTCGCGCTGGGACAGCACTGCTCCCAGGGCCACGTTGGAGGCATCAGCTTCCACCGTAAAGGGAAGCTGGGGGTCAGGGTATCTCAGGAGTGGCCCGGTGGCAAAACGGGTCTTCAGGGTGGAGAAGGCGTTATCGGCCTCTGGGGACCAGCAGAAGGGTTCTTTGGGGCGGAGTAGTTGAGTCAGGGGTGTTGTCAGGGAGGCATAGGCCGGGATGAATTGCCGATAGTAGTTGGCAAAACCAAGGAATCGCTGCAGGTCTTTGCGATTCTGAGGAGCCTGCCAGGTCAGGACCGCTTCTACTTTTTTCGGGTCCATGAGGATCCCTTGCGGGGACACAATGTGACCGAGGAACTCGACAGAGCGCAGGTCGAAGTCGCACTTCTCCAGCTTGGCGTAGAGGCCATGGGTTCGTAGGCGCTGCAGGACCTGGCGGACGTGCTCGGCGTGCTGGGCAGGATTGCGGGAGTAAATTAGGATGTCATCTAGATATATGATTGCGAAGCGGTCGAGCAGGTCCCGGAATATGTCGTTCATGAACCTCTGGAAGACAGCGGGGGCGTTGGTCAATCCGAAGGGCATCACCAGGTGCTCGTACTGCCCGTACCGGGTCCCAAATGCGGTCTTCCATTCGTCTCCAGGTCGTATGCGCACCAAATTGTACGCTCCACGGAGGTCCAGCTAGGTATAGATTTGGGCCCCCTTTAAGCGATCCAAGAGTTCAGGGATCAGTGGTAGAGGGTACCGGTCGCGGATGGTGATCTTGTTCAGGGCCCGGTAATCATTGCACAGCCGGAGCTCCCCACTTTTCTTCTTCACGAAGAGGACTGGAGCAGACAGGGGAGAGGTTGAGGGTCGGATGAAGCCGCGTTTCAGGTTCTTATCTAGGAAGTCTCGCAGAGCGGCCAACTCAGGCTCCGACATTGGGTACAGACGCCCCACCGGGAGTGGTGCCCCAGGTACCAAGTCAATGGCACAGTCATAGGGCCGGTGAGGGGGAAGCTGATCCGCTCCCGTCTCTTCAAAGACATCGGCGAAATCCGCATACTTCTGAGGGAGCTGAGGACCACCACTCGGGATGCCAGCTGCCAGAGTGGTGGGAGGAGTCAGATGGGGGCATGGGTCTTGGAAACGTAGTTCCTGCTGGGCCCAGTCCACGATGGGGTTGTGCAGCTTCAGCCAGGAAAGGCCCAGAATCAGTGGGAAGCGAGGCATGCGGGCGACATTAAACTGCAGCTGTTCTTGGTGCTGCTGGACGTGGAAGGTGATGGGACAGGTCTCCTGGGTGACAGGCCCAGAACGGAGGAGGCGCCCGTCAATAGCCTCCACCAGCGACGGAGTCTCTTTTGTCTGCACCGGGATCTGGTGCTGTTTTACAAAGGCGGCATCTATAAAACAGTGGGCTGCTCCCGAGTCCAGCATGGCATACACGAACAGCCAGCGTTCGTCAGGCAGACGGAGTTTGACTGGTAGCAGGAATGGGCCCGGGGTATCAGCCCGCTGTTCGGAGGACCCAGCTAGTCGCCCCAGGCTGGGGGGTCCACTTACGCCTGGGGCTGCCCTTTTGGCGGCGGTGGCGGTGAAGGCCCGGGTATCTGATGCTTAGCAGGGCAGCCAGAGGCATAGTGGCCTGCCGTGCCGCAGTAGAGGCACAGATTCTGTGTGCGGTGTCTGGCCTTTTCCTCTGGGGTCAGGCAGGGTCGAGCAGCTCCAAGCCGCATAGGCTCGTCCTCGGCGCTGGTACGAGCTGAGGATGGGCGAGGAGCCAAGTGGCACGGCGCAGGGAGCTGGCGCCCTCTGGTCTTGGCTTGGCGGCGACTTTCCAGGCGGCCATCGATGCGGAGGCAGAGGGTGATAAGTTGTTGAAGCGTGGGTGGTGGCTCCACCCTGGCAAGTTCATCCAGGACCTCCTCTGCCAACCCCTCGGTAAACTGGTCCATCTGGGCAGCCTCATTCCACGCCAAGTCTTGGGCCAGGAGCTTGAATTTGGTGCCATACTGAGCCACCGAGGATTTGCCTTGTTTCAGTGCCCTGATCTTCCGGTTGGCTGTGGCTGCTTGGACTGGGCTCGAGAAAGCAGCAGACAGGTGGGCCTCAAACCCTTGGTAATTAGTTAGTAGGGGAGAGGATGCGACCAGCAAGGGTGTGGCCCATTTGGCCGCCTGCCCCTTTAACAGACTGATGATGAAACACACCTTTGTCTTGTCATTGAGGAAGTCCCGTGCTCTCAGTTCAAAGTACAGCCGACACTGTGCTAGGAAGGCAGGAAATTCTTCCACGGCACCCCCAAATCTGTCAGGTGGGGAAACTGGGCACTTGGCTGGAGCACTGGCCGCAGGTTGTTGCTGCAAGTGCACTACTGCCTGTGTTAGCTGCTGTACCTGGGCTTGGAGCGCAGCCAGTAGTTCTGTGGTTTCACTTGCTTCAGCATCCATCCTGTGGAGTGGGTGTTTGTCTGGTGGAAGCAATCTGTCACGGCTGGGGCCGGGTCAGGCAAAGTCCAGAGGCAGTCCGAGGTCTGTAGCCAGTAAGCAGGAGGGTCTGAGGCGCCAAATCCAAATCAGTGTACAAGTATCGCAGGTCCGAGGTCCAGAAGCCGAGGTCAGGGAGTCCAGAAGTCAAAAGCCAAAGTCAGGGAGTCAAGAACCAAAGTCAAGCCGGAGTGGATGCTAGGATGTCAGGGAGATGACTAGTTGCTTCCACAAAGCCTCCTCCCAAAGCCCACAGCTATATAGCCCTCTGCTGGCTGTTGCCCGTTTGGGCTAATTGCTGGCTCAGGGAGGCAGCCAGGATCCTGTCATAACTCAAGCATCCTTGCTCTTAGGAGGGCCAGAATCCTCTCAGAACTCAGGGCTCAGGGAGCGTCTTGCTTGTGAGCGTGCCGCCCTCCTCCGATCCCTGAGGTCCTGCCGGAGGCGGTCACGCACACGAGCCACCCGAGAGGGCGAGGCAGGGGGGCTGGGATCTTCTCCAGCAGGAGGCAGGGGCACTGGTGCAGGTGGCAGGGGCACAGTTTCCTCGTCAGACTCAACTTCCTCTGCAGGGTCCCCAGCACCCATGACACCTTTTTAGTTGGAGATACTGGGGATTGAACCTGGGACCTTCTGCTTACCAAGCAGATGGTCTACCACTGAGCCACCATCCCTCCCCTCATGTACCCAGGAAAGGCTGGGTTCCAATTACAAAGACACAACTGATCATTCACACAGTGCATAAAGGATATGAAAGACTCACCTGCAGATTATGAATAAAATACTGTATTAGAACAAAGAACATAAGAGAAGCATGTTGGATCAGGCCAATGGCCCTTCCAGTCCAACACTCTGTGTCACACAGTGGCCAACAAAAAACAAGTAGTTGGCAGCTATACTGAACATTTTGCTGTCTAATAGAAAACTCATACAAAAAATGAATCTTGAAGCCATAATGTACAAACCCACTACCAATGTTTTACTCACACAGAAGTCCAGAGTTCATCAAGAAATCTATTTGGTAGCCTGCATACCCTGCTCACAACCTGAGTTCGATCCTGGTGGAAGCTGGGTTCAGGTAGCCAGCTTGAGGTTGACACAGTCTTCCATCCTTCCGAGGTTGGTAAAATGAGTACCCAGCTTGCTGGGGGGAAAGTGTAAATGACTGGGGAAGGCAATGGCAAACCACCCTGTAACAAGTCTGCCGTGGAAACGTTGTGAAAGCAATGTCACCCCAGAGTCGGAAACGACTGGTGCTTGCACAGGGGACTACCTTTACCTTTATACCATGTTTGACACTTGCAATCGAACTGTGATTAAAGCCGGAATATATTCTACTTTCACCAAACTCCAGCACTTGGCAAACAAGTTGTGAACACTGCTCTGTTGTTCAAAAGACAACTAGCAGTGGATCAGGGATATCAGCTGGCAGTCTGCTTCTGATCTGCTGCCCTAAAATAAATAAATAAATAAATCATCAGTGTGAACACTGGGAACCTTTAGCTGATTTCTTTATAGCGCACGACTGTCAATAAGTTCCAGACACACTTGGCCAATGCATAATACTTCCATTGTCAAGAAGACGGCATGCTTTTGCCAACACAGAAAAGTTAGCTTCCAAACCACCATCATGCAGAAATGAATCTTAGTCCTGTTACATTTTAGTCCAGGGGTGGCCAAACTTGCTTAATGTAAGAGCCACATTGAAGAATTTGGCCCTTCCCCGACTGAGCTGCAGCTAAGGGCGGGGCTGTGTTTGCCTTCATGGAAGAAAGGGAGGCTTATGTGCCTTCCTATCCATCCGGGGTATTGAAGAGGGGTGGAGAGCTGGGCTATAAGAGTCCCCACCCACCCCAAGCCACACAGTTTTGTTGAGCTCTCAACCCACCCACCTGCCCAGCAGTAGTGCAGGTTAGGGATGTGCATACAGTTCGGCCGAACAGAATATACAGCCGAATCAACACTGATTCGGCTGTATTCGGAATTGGCCGCAGCCGAATGCCAATGCCGCCTATTATGCGGCAGCCGAATACGGCTCGCCGCATACTTCCGAATAGCTATTCGGAAGTATGCGGCTGTCAAAGCTGTCAAAGAAAAAAGGCGGGAATGGCTTTCTGCAGCCTCAAAGGAGCTGCTTTCCCGCCTTTAGTGGCCTCTTCCCGCCTCTCCCAGCCTCCCTGGGATCAGGGAGGGGGGGAGGGGGAAGAGGAGCCTCAGCAGCCAATCCAAAGCATGCATTTGCAAAATGCATTGCAAATGCATGCTTTGCAGGGCTGTTGTGTAGCTGATGGCCCAGCCATCAGCTACATTGTTGTTATTTTTGATCTTTTGCTTACTTGGGTATCCAAGTAAGCACTGTTGTCTGGCCAATCAGAGAGCAGTGCTATTTTTTGAAATTGCTCTCTGTAGGGCCAGAGAACCTTTTTAAGGAGTCTTCCTGCTGGACTCCTCCATTGCTGTGTTGTTGTATGTGGGTTGGTGTGAGAGAGATTGTGCTGCTGCTGGTGGCTGGCCCTTGGCTTCAGCTCCTGCCTGCTGCTCTTTCACTGCCTTACCAGAGATCTCCCTGGACTCAGAGAAGACAAGGTAAGACAGTTTTGGGGTTCTTGTTTTAGTTTTTGTTGATAAAAGGACTAGAGTCCCTTTACTTGTCCAGATTTGGGTGGGTGAGTACTGGGTGGGTAGGGTAGCCTATTTGGGGTTGGGGTTAGGTTCTGTTGGGGCTGGGGTCCTGGGGTGGGGGGTTTTTGCTAATTTGCCCATATCTTAATTTAGTGAGAGGACTTTTTAAAGTGCAGTGTCCTTTTACTTCTCCTGATTTCGGTGGCTTGGATTTCTTGGGGTTAGGGCGAAGGGGGTTTTTTTTTTGGGGGGGGGGAGTTCCTGTATTATTAAAAGTTGATTTTTTTACTGTTTCATTGTTTGATTTGTTGCTGCTGTGTTGTGTTGCTGCTGTGTTACTTTTATCTTCAGGTTATTGGTGGGGGGTGCTGTTTGGCCTAATTTTCATTGTTTAAAAGGCCACTTTTGTCCCCGTTTTCCTTCTGGTTTTAGGGGTGAGGGTGTTGTTGTTGACTGATTTGGCCTGAGTTTTCTTATTGGTGAAAGGCCACTTTTTAAAAACGAGTTGCTTTGCTTGGCCTTTTTTCCTGTTGTTGTCACTTTTCTTGGTTTGGGGGTGGGGGGGGGGGTTTGTTGACTGATTTGGCTTAATTTTTCTTATTGGTGAAAGGCCACTTTTTAAAATCTTGAGTTGCTTTGCTTGTCACTTTTCCTGGCTTGGGGGTGTGGGGGGGTGTTGTTGACTGATTTGGCTTAATTTTTCTTATTGGTGAAAGGCCACTTTTTAAACACTTGAGTTGGTTTGCTTGGCCTTTTGTGATTCTGCTGGTTTTGTTTTGGTTTTTTAAAATTACCTCTGGTTGGTGTGGGGGTTGGCGATGGTGTGTGTGGGCTGGGTCACTTTCTTGTTGTTATAGAGTGATTTTTGGAATCTGAGTGTGCTCTCGGTTTGGCTAGGGCCACTAAATAGGCTGCCCCACTAATAAGGGTGTTTTTAGGGATCGTGTTTTTTTGAAATTTAAAACAAAATTCATCCAGTTTAGGGCTTTATCTCCTTTCACAATTCAAGTAGGCCAGATAGGGCTATCACCGAGAAGCAGGCCTTCTCGGTGATAGCCCCTCGTTGGTGGAATGACCTTCCAGAGATGGTGCGAGCCCTGCGGGACCTGAGCCAATTCCGCAGGGCTTGCAAAACATTTCTTTTTCAGCTGGCATTTGAGACATCATGTGGTAATTGAGATGGAACCTGACTAACGAACAGCCATCTTAAATACAGCAGGATTATACTAATTTAGCACCTATTTTATATTTTATATGTTTTTATGTATTTTAAATAACTTATCTGTAATTAATGTTTAAATTGTTATGTTGTTATGTTTTATGAATCATGGGATCCCATGTCGGTTATATTGTTCAATGTGAATCATGGGACTCCCGTGTCTGTTAGCCGCCCTGAGCCCGCTTTGCGGGGAGGGCGGGATATAAATAAAATATTATTATTATTATTATTATTATTATTATTATTATTATTATTATTATTATTATTATTATTATTATTATTATTATTATTATTATTTAAAAAGTCTTTAGGTTTCTCATAAAAGGCAGCGTGACTAATAGGCCACATCAGGCTCCCTTTTAAAGAGACTAGGGTTGCAGTGCATCTTGCTTTCAGCCACTGAAAGCTGGTGCATCCTTAGATTTTTATAGGGTAAACCACAGCTTCTCTCTAGTTATAGGGGACACCTGATTTCTAGTTTGCAAGGAAATCAGGTTTGTCCCAGGATCTAGTTAGGAGAAGTTTAACTAGGAGGATATAACAAGGATTGCCTTCATCTCAAGGTAGCCTTTTAAAAACTGCAGCCAGGTAGAGGCAGGATCACCTAGTCTCCTAAACTTTACCAGAGTACTACTACCCCAACCCAAAGAAGGACAGGTTAGGGACCAAAAAAACAAATAAACAAGCTTTGGTGGGAGGGTTTTTTTTAAAAAGAAGTCAGGGTACCTGTTGGTTCAGGGTACAGTGCAGTGAGTTAGGTTTGTAAAAAAACCCACTCTCAGTTCAGGTTCTGTGAGACTGGCCAAGGGTGACATGAGTGACAGGCAGCAGAAGAGGGGCCCTGGGGGCAAGGCCAAGGAGAAGACTAGAGGGGTGGAGGGGAGGGGGAGGACCCAGGTCTCCCCCCCACCTGTGCGTGGGGCCACTCCACAGCCGCTTTCCAGCACTCCGACCTCTGGCCGGAGTGTGATGAAGAAGAAGGCCCGCCTTGGGCCCTTCATCGAGGCTGCTGCTGGGGCGCTCCCAGCAAAGGTGCCATTAGGTGCTGGCACTGCGCAGGGGTCTGCTGCTCGGGCAGTCACTCCTCCAGCTGATGTCGCTCGGCCTCAGCAGCCGGAGGAGGGGCAGCAAGAGCAGCCCTCCTTGGAGATGAGCTTTAGGGACAGTTTTCTGTCCAAAACGATCACCCCAAGGAGGGTGGAGAGTGTCGTGCAGGAGCTGGAGGAGAAGCTGGTTGAGGAGGACCAGCCCCCTTCTTCGGTTCCTTCGGGCACCAGCAGCCCTTCAGGGAATGGCCAGGAGGGGAGGCCGCATGGGGTGGAGGGGGAAGAGATGGAGACACATGAGGTGCCTCCATCTCCGCCCACTTCCCCCCGGCGGCCAGCCCCTCCTGCCACCCCGAGGCATGATGTGTCTCCCCCGGGCACCTCAAAGGAGGTGCCTCTGGACACCCAACCTGCCAGTCAGTTTGGGCATCCGTTCACCTCTGAAGTATGGAAGCATTTCCAACTTATGGAGGATCCACGTTATGCGCAGTGCAAGCTGTGCAGGGCCCGGATCAGTCGTGGGCGGGACCCTGCCCACCTGACTCCGGGGGGGATGCGGAATCACCTGCAGAAGCACCACCCGGGGGTGCTTCTTAAGGGGGAGAAGCAGGCTGGTGCTGTGTTGTCCAAGCGGACAACAACACCACCCAGCCAGGGGGTCCGTCCCATCGCGACTACCCCCGCTCTCCAGGAGCGTTCCGTGGGAGAACAGGGACGCCAGGCATCTCTGCCTGAGATGTTTGGTAGGGGCACCTCTGTGCCAAGAGGGGGAATCAGGCACGGCAGGAGGGTGATCGCCTGGCACCTTGCCAGGTCGGTCGCCCATGGGCTTCCGTTTTCAGTTGTCAAGAATCCTGGGGTGCGGGGGTTGCTGGAGTACCTAGCGCCCTGGTACAAAATTCCTGCTAGAACCACCCTTAGCAGGACCATTGTGCCAGCTCTTTTCAGGGCGACCAGATCTGTGGTGAAGGAGCATTTGTCCCGTGCTGCCGGGGGGACTGTTCATTTCACCTCAGATATCTGGACCTCCAAACATGCGTTCGAGAGGTATCTCTCCCTGACTGCACATTGGTGGCAACCCAGTGAGGTGCGGGGTGGGGGTGGCAGTAGTGACAGGCAGGGTCAGGGCCGCCAGGCCGGCTATCGCTGCGCCTTGCTGCATGCCGAAGCAGTCGACGCGCCGCATACGGCGGACACTCTCAGAGCCATCCTCTCACAGCAGTTAGAGGGCTGGGTAGGCAGCGGGGACGTCACCAAGGGCTTCGTGGTGACTGATGGTGGCTCAAACATCAAGGCGGCTGTCCAGCGTGCGGGCCTAAAACGCCTTCCTTGCATGGCCCACCTTCTCCACCTTGTGGTCAAGGACGCATTGGGGCAGATGAAAAACCAGGATCGTCTGTATCAAGCCGCGACCCATGAGTACCGACTTCTGATCCAGAAATGTCGGTACATCACGGGTCACTTCTCACGCAGCAATACGGACTCGTATCAGCTGCGTGAGAAACAGACACAGACAGGTGTGCCATGGCACCGCCTGTTTGGTGACGTCAGCACACGCTGGAACTCCACCTGCGCCATGCTGGAGCGCATGGTGGAGCAGAGAGCAGCCCTGGATGCCTTTGTCTCTGAGACGAGGGTCTTTCGGGATGAGAACCGTCTCACCCAAGAGGATTGGGTGGTCATTTCTCAGACTGTGGAGGTTTTTGGGCCCTTCAAGACCTACACAGAAATGCTCTCGTCTGACACGGCGAGCATCGCACTGGTCGTCCCCATGGTCCAGATGGCCCGTGAGGACCTGGCCTCGTTTCTAGTGCCAGCTCAAGGCCGTGCAGACATTCTTCCAGTGGTGCGCGCCCTGGTTGTTAGGCTGCAGGTTGGGCTAGAGGCCCGCTTTCAGACTTTCACCCAGGATAAGGTCTACATGATGGCGACCATGTTAGAGCCACGCCTTAAGGGCACAATCGCCGAGCGGGCCAACGAGCTTGATCGCTGGCGAGACGAGCTCTCCCAAAAGGTCGAGCGTTCCAGAGTCAGGGGGGGCCCAGTGCCGATAGTTGAGGAGGAGGGGGGTGGAAGCAGCTCATCTGCGACTTCCGCTGCTGTTGTTCATCCCCAGCCTCCCCAGCTAGGCAGTGTTTCTCACCAGACTCACGCCACAAGGAGTGCTGAGGTGACATTCATCGGGCGGGTCGTTGGCCCCTCTAGGAGCAGTAGGGCATCGAGAGCAGAGACGGGTGCTGCAATGGTGAGGGACTATCTTTTTGAGCCCCTCGAGCCGCAGAAAGCGTCGCCTTTGGACTACTGGGTCACGAAGGAGGGGGTCTGGCCGGCCCTCTCCGCCGTGGCCAAGGCGTTCCTCTCCTGCCCACCGACGAGCGTGCAGAGCGAGCGCGTCTTTTCGCATATGAGCGACATTGTCTGCCCACATCGCAATCGCCTGCAACCCTGGACAGTTCAGCAGTTGATCTTCCTGAAGGTCAACTTGCCTCTGTTCGGCTCCCCAGACATGGACTTTGAGATTGAATGAAGTGAGCACCTACTTGTGCCTGCATCCTCTCTTGGCCCGCGCTTGGAAGATGGTTGTAAAACGCTCCTCCAATAAAAACTGACTAGAGTCCAAAGACAGCCCAAAAACTCACTCACAAATTGATTGGCAGTGCATCCCCCCCCCACCCCCCTCATCCCTCCCCAAACCAAAAGTGAATGCTGGTTTAAAAACTGCAAAGCGATCCAAATTTCTCCAGTCCTCCACCCACACATGCCTAATAATACTGAAAGGGCCATTGCAGCCCCCAACTGTAACCGACAGCACACACAGGCCCAGCCAGGATAACCCACCCAGTTTTTTTTCAGGGGCAGGAGGAAGAAGAGGGAGGTGCCAGTGATGATGACAGGCAGCCAGCAGCCATACCAATGCTGAGGTCCCTCTAATGGGACAGTGATGCTGGTGTGTTACTGCTGAGCTGAGAGAGAAGGAATGGTTGCCTTCCTCTCACATAATCTGAGGCCCTCCCAGTGATCTTCCTCATTTGGGGTGCAATTCTGGCTCGCCTCCTTGTGGTGCACCCTGGGTAATGCGAAAGAGCCGGGACCAGCCAAGAGCCAACCATCCATCACTCAAGGTAAGTCAAAATGCTTCTTGCTTTGTGTTACAGAATGATGTAGAGCTAGGTGTGGTGGTCCACCACTTCTCTTGTTTGAGACTAGAGTTGTGTTGTTTGGGGCAGGGAAGCTGGCACCTGGGTGAGAGACCCAGAAACAGCAGGCTTCTTGTGGTTGGCCAGCTCTCCCCGTGTTGTTTGGGGCAGGGCTGGACAGCTGGCATCTGTAGATTGTGTGTTCTGTGGCAGGGAAGCTGGCACCTGGGTGAGAGACCCAGAAACAGCAGGCTTTTTGTTGTTGGCCAGCTCTCCCCGTGTTGTTTGGGGCAGGGCTGGAGAGCTGGCATCTGTAGATTGTGTGTTCTGTGGCAGGGAAGCTGGCACCTGGGTGAGAGACCCAGAAACAGCAGGCTTTTTGTTGTTGGCCAGCTCTCCCCGTGTTGTTTGGGGCAGGGCTGGACAGCTGGCATCTGTAGATTGTGTGTTCTGTGGCAGGGAAGCTGGCCTGGCACCTGGGTGAGAGACCCAGAAACAGCAGGCTTTTTGTTGTTGGCCAGCTCTCCCCGTGTTGTTTGGGGCAGGGCTGGAGAGATGGCATCTGGGTTTGCTGCAGCCAGGTCTGCAGAGCAGACCTTGAGCAGATTGTGTTTTGTGTGGCAGTGACGTTGGCAACTGGGTTTACATTGGTTCCAGGCCTGCGGGGTTCATAGAGTAGATAGAGGGATGTAGTGCATTTGGATCCTATAGAGATTCTCTGGTGTGAAGTTAGGTTTGGCTTTGGGTGCCCCAGGAATTGGACCCCCGGTCCAATTTTTTTTTTTGGCCTTGTGGGTTTTGTGTGGGACAGTGCCCTGAAGCTGCACAGCAGTTTGGGGGGCTCTCCTCAAAACCTCCTGATCCCCAGAGCCACTTTTCCCACGACAATTACAGTGAGGAAGTGGCTCTAATTGGTTTTTTCTCACCATTGGGAGCAGTGTTCCTTTTGGGGTGCCCACAGATGGGTGCTGTCTTTTGGGCCAGGGGGGTTGCATGCTGGGGAGTCCCCTGAAGCTGCCCTGCAGTTTTGGGGCCTCTCCCTCAAACCCCCCTCTTGCCAGAGCCACTTTTCCCACAGCAATTGTAGTGGAGGAAGTGGCTAATTGGGCTTTCCCCCTCATGGTTTGCAATGGGCCTTTTGGGGAGCCCAAAGACAGGGACCCCCTGGCCAAATCTTTTTGGGACTTGGGGAGGGGGGTTGGAGGGGAGTGTCCCCTGCAGGTCCTCTGCAAATTTGGGGGCTCTCCCTCAAACCCCCTGCCCCCCAGTAGCCTCTAATTATGCCCTATGTTGCCATTGATTTCAATGGCCTTTAGGGTGTAATGATGGAATAGGGGCACCCTCTTTGGGTGCCCCTGGAATGGGATCCCCTGGACCAATCTTTTTGGGACTTGGGGGGGTTGGAGGGGAGAGTCCCCTGCAGGGCCCCTGCAAGTTTGGGGGCTCTCCCTCAACTCCCCCCCCCTCCAGGTGGCTTCAAATATACCCTATTTGCCATTGATGTCAATGGCCCATAGGGTATAATGATGGAATAGGGGCACCCTCTTTGGGTGCCCCTGGAATGGGATCCCCTGGCCCAATCTTTTTGGGACTTGGGGGGGTTGGAGGGGAGAGTCCCCTGAAGGTCCCCTGCAAGTTTGGGGGCTCTCCCTCAAACCCCCCCTCCAGGTGGCTTCAATTATACCCTATTTGCCATTGATGTCAATGGCCCATAGGGTATAATGATGGAATAGGGGCACCCTCTTTGGGTGCCCCTGGAATGGGATCCCCTGGCCCAATCTTTTTGGGACTTGGGGGGGTGGGAGGGGAGAGTCCCCTGCAGGGCCCCTGCAAGTTTGGGGGCTCTCCCTCAACCCCCCCCTCCAGGCGGCTTCAAATATACCCTATTTGCCATTGATTTCAATGGCCCATAGGGTATAATAGGGCCGTATATTCGGAAATAGCCGCGCATTACCGTATATGCGGCTATTCCGAATACGGTATTCAGTAGTGCACGGGGAATCCGAATTTTTTTTCCCTGTGTACTTCCGAATCCGTGTAATTCCGAATTTTTTTTTTTGTTTTGCACATCCCTAGTGCAGGTTTGCCGGTTGCCTGTTTATGGGGCCAGGTAGGATTTTTTTCTCCTCCATTGATGGGTTGTGATTGGGGTGTTTTTTGCCTACCTCATACTGCAATTCTGGGGCTTGAAGTAATTTTAGGGTGGTGTTGTTAATTACTGGTCACTTGGCAGGAGTGAGCTGAGGGCTATTAATATAATAGCACCGGTGAGGACCAGGCTTGATCCCTGTTTGGGGCTACGTGGCAGGCTGAATTGGCAGCTGGGATGTATGAGTCTCTGCTGTGAATGCCAGCCACAGGGTGCCTTTCCCTAGAATGGCTCCTTCTGGGCAAGTGAAGCCTGAGTAGAGGAGAGCAACCCAGGCCTGGCTGGACTGGCTGGCCTGGCATTAGCCATCATTGATGGCTCATGCTGGGGGCAGGGTGGCTCGCCCTATACAGGACAAGGAAGAGTTAGAATTAACCCTTGGCTTGTCCTGATGGTTTAGTTAGCCCCATGTCCATTAAAATGTATTAATAAAGTGGCCCTGTTTGTTACCCAAAATTCCTGTGTATATCTCATTATTCCAACAGGGTGGGGCAAACCTCAGATACTTGAGAGCTGTAAGATATGAACATCAGATGTGTGAGAGTCACAAGATAGGAAGGAGGGAGAGAAGGAGGGAGGAGAGATGGAAAGAAAGCAACTTTAAATGCATAATACCATAATTATGCATGGGACGAATGTGCCTGAAATTTATTGACAGCTGTGTGCTATAAAGAGAAGGGAGGGAGGGAGGGAGGGAAGGACGGGAGGTGGAAAGAAAGCAACTTTAAATGCATTTTCCAAGCCACTGGCTGGCTTGGCTTGGAGAAATTACTTAAAGGGAGAAAGGACTTCTCCAAGCCATCCGATGGAGTGGTGGAGGCTTTGAGAGCCACACAATATGTGTGAAAAAGCCACATAAGGCCCCTGAGTCACAGTTTGGCCACTCTTGCTGTAGTCCAAAACATGTTGCATTCTTCTTCCTTAGTTGCTATTAAAGGGCATCTTCCTCCCCCTTCTTGTTTTACTTTTCTTATGCCAATTATTAAGAGATCTTTGGTACACCCAGGACACTCTAAGACACTGGCCAAAAGTCCATAGTAATGGACTCTGGTAGAAACATGGTAGATGTACTAAAGTGTGTGCATCTCAAGGGCATCCTCTCCTTCAACTGGTGGAGAAGGATGCTCTGGGGCGGAGGAGCACTGTCAAGGCTATCTTGGATGTTGTCCCTCAAGATGGAGTCCTTGCTCAAGGCATCTCACACACGGTGAAGTCTGTTCTTCTGTCATACAAGAGGCAGGGGGAGGGTGATGAGGAACTCCACCTACACCATGATTGCAAATTCGGTGGAAAAGAAGAGCACCATGGAGGATTTTATCTCCTCCATGACCATCCTGCACAGGGAAGAGTAACTCAGCATCAATGACTGGCTGTCCCTTTCCCAAATCATGCATATCCTTAAGCCCTTCCAGGACACCTCTGATGTGCTGTGTGCCTATACAGCAAGCCTGGAGCAAGCCATTCCCCTGATTTGAGGACTGGAATGGGCACTGGCCTCTGTACTAGAGTTAGTTGTTCTCCCAGGGGCAGAGAGTTTGCAGGTTGCATGCTGTCTACAATAAAGGGGAATGCAAGCTGGCCTGTATAGACTGTGACCCCTAGATAAAAAGCAGCACAAAGATGAGGTGGCTAAGAGCCCTGAGTCCACCTAACATCCAAACCCAGCAGGGAAGAGGAGTTGAAAATCAGGAGGAATTAATGAATATGCTCAGCCTGTCAGCTTTCAAGAAATTCCCTGACTTTCTATGTAACTGCAATGTAAAGAGTGGACAGCCAAAAAGGTGTGGGGCTGAGCCAAGTGTGTGTATAGCTTCTGGCTCCAGAGAACAGAATGGGAGCTCTGTTATTGGCACCCAGCAGTGCCTGTTAAGCTTTATAGGGCTTTTATTGGTGTTTCCAAGGCTGGACAATTCCACCCCCCTGTTGCCTTGGAGTTTGGTCAACAGTATAAATGAGTGGAGACAATCTTCCTATAAATGTATCCATTTACAAACTGATACAGTAGTACCGAAGTTTGTGGAATGTTCATGCTGGGCATCCTTCCATCCCTTCATGAACCACAAAGTGGCCAAAATTCATGGCAGATTTGCCAGTTTGGTGTAGTGGTTAAGTGTGTGGACTCTTCTCTGGAAGAACCGGGTTTGATTCCCCAATCCTCCACGTGCAACTGCTGGAGTGACCTTGGGTCAGACACAAATTATCTCAAAGCCAGGCCTCATTTTGGGCAGCAGCTCACAGGAGCAGAGCTCTGGAACTTCTTCATTTTATTGGGCTCTTTCTTTCTTAAACCCCCTCCCCCCAAATACTTGCTTCTGGACTCCATTGTTCAAGCCCCCTTGCTAGAATTTTCTGAATACTAACATTTTACAAACTTTCTAATATTTCCCTCCAGAAAAAATAGAAAAATAACAAAACAAAAAAAGCAGGCAGATGGACATCTTTCTCATGCCACTGTGGGCACATAAGGAGAAAGTAATTTTTAAAAGTATGATGGGAGTAAGCTTTGGCACCTCTTTTCCTATTAAATGACCCCTGCTCAAACCTGATCAGCTCAAGAGTCCTTCTGGGAGAGCTCTCTCAGCCCTATGTACCTCACACAGTGACATTTATTTTCAAATATTTCCCAGTGACATTTATTTTCAAATATTTAATGGGACCAGTGGTTAATGTATCATCTGTGCTCATCAAAATACCTTCTTGCCTTAAACATTTCTTTATTATTTTTATCTTTGTAGCCTGAAAGGATCCAAATTCTTCAACGTATTCCATTATTGAATATAACAAGTTTTGAGGATTCAAAACTGTTTTTTGAAATCTGTATTTTCTTTTGAACCTTTAGTATTATTTTATTATTTTTTATTTTTTTATTTATAACCTGCCCTTTCCTCAATGGACTCAGGGCTGGGAACAACAATTAATAAATATACAGAGTTAAAATTAAGTTATACAATAAAACAATATAACCATTTTAGTAACAAGTCAAATTCAGCAGATGGTGGTATTAAACTACAGCCACTTCTCCCATACATTTCGTCTGTGTTATTCTTTTCCTTCTGAACATGCTACTCACAGACTTCTCAATGGGTTGCTGTTTCCCACTCCCACTGCAAACGTGCTTATTCACATTCTTGCAGGGACCACAGTAATAATGTTTGCTGCAAACAGACATACAAACTACATACAAGCTTTAAATGAGCCTCTGAAGCAGCCCAATTGGTGTCTGGGCAAGATCATAATGTTCAGCTTGCAAAGTTGTTTCCTGCTCTCCTTTCAAATCAGGGGCAGGATGAAATAATTGCTCCAGTCCCCAAGGAAAGAACCGCCTTTCTGACATTTGCTGGGGGGAAAGCGTAGAGGACTGGGGGAGGCAATGGCAAACCACCCCATAAAAAGTCTGCTGTGAAAACGTTGTGATGTGACATCACCTGAGAGTCAGAAACGACTGATGCTTGCACAGGGAACTACCTTTACCTTTTTATGTTCTAGTTAAAAACACAATATGGCTTGTATATAAGAGGAATAACATTACTTCAGCTTATTGTATCTTATAACCGAGTAGAAATATACCTATAAAAACCAATGCTATAAAAGCTAGTATAGTAGACCCAATGGGTCTTGTTCAGTCAGACAAAGGAACAAGAGAGCAAGGACTGTGTGTTGTTTAAAGAGCCTGCATTACCATAAACTTGAGTCTTACATCAGAAGGACGAAGGTGAAAATCATTAACTCCCCCCCCATTCTAAATATTAATTCACAGCCAAACTACGCTATAGTTTATACAACCACAACTGCTCGACCACCTTCCAGCCTGCATCCCATCCCGACGGTGACAGGTAGTGGGACCAGACGGATTTACCCGCCTCCAACACTGGTGTTATGCAACGCCAGGTCCATAAACAATAAGACCGGTGTCCTTCGGGACTTACTGCTTGAGCAGGACGCAGACCTGGCTTGCGTGACCAAGACCTGGGTGCGAGATGGGGAGACCGTGGCTCTCTCCCAGATGACCCCCCCAGGTTACTCAGTCTTCCACCAGTCCCGGACTAGCGGGCGGGGGGGAGGAGTGGCATTACTCATACAAGAGGCTTACTCTTTTAGGGCTCTCCCGGCCCCGGAGATCCCGGGCATTGAATGTGCCGGCCTGATGTGGGACGTTGGAGAGGGGTTGGCGATTTGGCTGGTGTACCGACCGCCTAACGCACCAGCCGCCGCCTTACCATCCCTGGTGGAGGCTGCGGCGGGCTGGGCGTTGGAGTGCCCAAGGTTACTGGTCTTGGGTGACTTCAATGTTCACGCCGACGACGCGGCCTCCGGCCAGGCGATGGATCTCGTGTCATCCATGGCGACACTAGGACTCTCCCAGGTTGTTACAACGCCCACTCATCAGGCGGGACACATGTTAGACCTGGTCTTCGCGGCGGGAGTACAAGTGAACGATATTGCAATGGAAGCAGTGCCATGGTCGGATACCTTTGCCCTCAAGGCTCGTATGGATATGCCACCCCAAACCCGTTTAGGCGGAGAGCATATTTTGGCTCGCCCGCGAAGCCTAATGGACCTGGAATGATTCCTGATGGCCCTTGCGGGATACCTGGCCCACTGGCGATTCCCTGGAGGTTCTGGTTGAGTCCTGGAACGATGGATTCTCCAGGGCTATCGAGGAGATCGCACTTAGGCGTCCTCTGCGCCCCCGCCTCAAACCGTCTCCCTGGTTCAATCAGGAATTACTGCAATTGAAGCGGGACCTCAGACGACTAGAGAGGCTATGGTGGCGTACTCGAGACGAAGTGACCCGAACATCTTATAGAGAGAGTTTGAAGACCTATGAGATGGCAATCAAATCCGCAAAGAAGACATACTTTGCGGCTAAGATTGCATCCGCAACTTCGCGCCCAGCACAATTGTTTGAGATAATTCGAGATCTGACTACCCTGCCCCAGGGCAGACCAAATTCTAGTGAATTGGAGATAGGCTGTGAGGCTTTTGCAAACTATTTTGCGGACAAGATCGCATCACTCCGCCTCGACCTCCCCGTCAACATTGAGACAGTTAACGCAACCGAGGCCCCGAGCATGTCTTCGGATTACATTCTGGACGGTTTCAGCCCCCTCAGCCTGGAGGAAGTCGACAGGATTCTCTCATCTGCCCGCCCAACAACTTGTAAATTGGACCCATGCCCTTCCTGGCTTATTAAATCTTGCCAGGGGGATCTCAGATATCCTATACGGGATATCATAAACAGATCCCTAACGGAAGGGCTTTTTCCAGTGCCACTTAAAGAGGCTGTGGTCCGTCCCCTCCTAAAAAAACCATCTCTAGACCCGGCCCAATTGGCACACTATAGGCCGGCTCAAACCTGCCCTTTTTGGGCAAACTTATTGAGAGGGCAGTGGCGAGGCAGCTACAGACTTTTCTGGAGGACGCTTCCATCCTTAAGAACATAAGAACATAAGAGAAGCCATGTTAGATCAGGCCAATGGCCCATCCAGTCCAACATTCTGTGTCACACAGCGGCCAAATATATATATATATATACACACACACACACACTGTGGCTAATAGCCACTGATGGACCTCTGCTCCATATTTTTATCTAACCCCTTCTTGAAGGTGGCTATGCTTGTGGACGCCACCACCTCCTGTGGCAGTGAATTCCACATGTTAATCACCCTTTGGGTGAAGAAGTACTTCCTTTTATCCGTTTTAACCTGTCTGCTCAGCAATTTCATCAAATGCCCACGAGTTCTCGTATTGTGAGAAAGGGAGAAAAGTACTTCTTTCTCTACTTTCTCCATCCCATGCATTATCTTGTAAACTTCTATCATGTCACCCCGCAGTCGACGTTTCTCCAAGCTAAAGAGCCCTAAGCGTTTCAACCTTTCTTCATAGGGAAGGTGTTCCAGCCCTTTAATCATTTTAGTTGCCCTTTTCTGAACTTTCTCCAATGCTATAATATCCTTTTTGAGGTGCGGCGACCAGAACTGCACACAGTACTCCAAATGAGACCGCACCATCGATTTATACAGAGGCATTATGATACTGGCTGATTTGTTGACCCACTTCAGTCCGGCTTTCGCCCAGGTCACGGGATGGAGACGGTGTTGGTTGCCCTGGTAGATGACCTTCAACGGCATCTGGATCGGGGTGGCTTGGCAGTACTGATGCTGTTGGACCTATTGGCGGCGTTCGATACGGTCGACCATCAGTTGCTGACTTGCCGCCTCGCCGAAGCGGGGATTCAGGGGCTGGCCTTGCAGTGACTTTCCTCTTTCCTTGAAGGTCGGGGACAAAGGGTCACGATTGGGGGGAACTATCCCAGAGGCGCTCACTTAACTGTGGGATGCCCCAGGGAGCGGTTCTCTCCCCGTTGTTATTTAACATCTATATGCGACCTCTTGCCCAGATTGCCCGAAGGTATGGGCTGGGGTGCCACCAGTATGCTGATGACACCCAGCTCTATCTACTTATGGACGGCCGACCGGTCTGTGCCCCAGATAACCTAGATCGGGCATTACAGGCCATGGCTGAGTGGCTCAGACTGAGTGGACTGACACTGAATCCTGCGAAGACAGAGGTCCTTTGTTTGGGTCGTCAGGGGCCGGGGAAGGAAATCCCCCTGCCAGCTTTTGGCGGTGTTCCGCTGAGGCCAGCGGACAGGGTCAAAAGCTTGGGGGTGCTACTGGAGCCGTCCCTAAAGATGGAGGCTCAGATAGCGACCACTGCCAAGTCCACGTTTTTTCATCTTAGACAGGCAAGGCAGTTGGCCCCCTTCCTGGACCCCGACGACCTAGCAACAGTAATCCATGCTACGGTCACCTCGAGGTTGGATTACTGCAATGCCCTCTACATGGGGCTGCCCCTGTGCCAGACCCGGAAATTGCAGCTGGTGCAGAATGCTGCGGCCCGGCTGTTATTGGGCCTCCCAAGATGGGAGCACATCCGGCCGGGTCTTCGGGCTCTGCACTGGCTTCCAATAATATACCGAGTCCGGTACAAGGTGCTGGTCATTACCTTTAAAGCCCTATATGGTCTGGGACCTGCCTACCTGAGGGACCGTCTCTCCCCACACGTTCCCCAGAGAGGTCTGGGACTCAAAATCTTCTCACCATCCCCGGGCCCAAGGAAGTGCGTCTCAAAACAACTAGAGACAGGGCCTTTTCCACAATGGCCCCTATATGGTGGAACCAGCTACCGGAAGAGGTGAGGGCCCTGCGGGATCTTACTCAGTTCTGCAGGGCCTGTAAGACGACCCTCTTCCGGTTAGCCTACGCCTGACTGGACAAATGTAGCTTTCTAGATTTTTGTGATTATACTGTATAGCTTCAATGTAAAATTTTAAGGTTTTTAGGTTTTTAAATGCTTGATTTTAAATGTAATAACTTTGTTCCGATTTTATTGTTTTATTGTTTGTTGTAAGCCGCCCTGAGCCACTTGTGGGAAGGGCAGGATATAAGTTACGGAATGAATGAATGAATGAATGAATGAATGAATGAATGAATAATGGGGGGAGGCTGCAAGAAACTTATTGGGGGAGGCTACTTCCCATTCCCAGTTCTTCCTTCCCTCTCCCTCTTGTCTTCACCCCTCCCCTTCTGTCAACCTTCTACTCGTCTCTTTTTTTTGCCTCTATTTCTCTGTCAGCCTCCCCCCTCTATTTTCCCCTGCCCTTCTCTGACAGTCTCCTCACTCTTTTTCACCTTCCCCTTATCTTTCAATCCACCTCCCTCTTTTTTTGCATCCACCTTTCTCCATCAGAATCCACCTCCCATTATCAATCCACCTCCCCACTCTCTGTATTTTGCCCTACCTCTGCCTGTCAGTGTAACCTCTTTCTCTTTTGCTCCCATCCCTTCTTCATCAATCTCCCTCTCCTCTTTTCTGAAAATCCCCCCTTTTCTTCCTGACTCCTCAAGGCTATTCCATCTCCCCACCTTTGCTTCTTCCCCTCCCCCCTACTTCTCTCATTCTATCACTGTCTCCGTTACACCAGCCCTTTTCTTGGTCTCTCCCTCTTCCCATGCATGTCCCTTCTTTCTCTTTCTGCCACAATCAATCTCTCGTTGTTTCCTCCTCAGTTTCCCAGCAACCTCACTGCTCCTCCCCACAAAAATGGAAGTGGCTCTCCTGTCCACCTGCCCACTTTCCCCCACAGTGATAATGTTGGCCCTCCCAGCCAATGCCAGATTTATCTATAGGCTAAGTAGGCTGAAGCCTAGGGCCTCTAAATCTAGGGGGCCTCCACAGCACTGCCCCCCCTAGCAGGCAGTCTCCCCTCTCCCAAAATTGCAGACCCAAGACTTCATGCAAGGGCAGGGCAACTCAGATCCAGCAACTATGAGACTCAGGGACAGCCAGTGGGGCCCAATTTGAAACTCTGGGGCCCAACTTGAAAAAATTTTGTGGGGCCCCAGTTCACAGTCAAAGTCTGCAAAATGAGAGATATAAATAAAATCCATCTAGATTGCCCTGGTGCAGGGGTCCCTTTAAGAGAGGCCTGCGGGACCCAGTTTGGCCAAATTGCTTCAATTGCCTTAAGGCCAGCCCTGATGAGACTGTGCAGGAGTTGGACTGACAAGCTCTGCCCCTTCTATGTCCCTGGTGCCACTATTCAGAGTACAGACTCCAGGACTCCATAGCCCAGAGTCAACAACCAGCTGCACAGCCTTCCCCAGCTCAAGTGTCAGGTCAGTAGTGGTATGTGGGAGAGTGGGAGTGGGGGGCCGGCTGGGGCAGATAGACCAGGCAAGCAAGCTGTTCTTTCCATTCCTTCCCTCCTCCTTGGCTTGAACAGAGCAAGCACATGTGACTGGCACTGGCCTCACCCCTCCCAGGCAGGGAAGTCTAACTTTCACACTTCACAGAGCCCTCTTGGTGCCTGCAGCATGCACTTGCAACCCCTTTCTCAGAACGTCTTGAATATGAAAAGAAATATTGATGGTGTCAATTGTCATGCCAAAAAATCCAAATAATACTGCTTCATACATTAATAGTAGATTCTAAAGCCATTGCAAAATCTAATCAAAGCTTTACATTTATTTTATATAACATTTTCTGGCAGTTGGCTCTTTTAAATTGCTAGTATTGGATGTTGGATGGGAGTCTGGTGTTTACTGCTGCTGGAATTATAAGATGAGAAATTATTAACCTATGTTAATTATTAACCTATGTTAATTATTAACCTATGTTTTTGCAACATTTCAAGCCTCCTAAGCATGCGTCTTGGAGAAAATTATTTTGTATCTTTTCGGCAATTTTCAGCACAATCCAGAGGCGTAGGGCAGAAAGTCTTTTGGGAGCAGATGAGCCGCTACATGGGCACAGGAAGGGTTTGCACCGACGTACCACTGGCGCCACAACAGCGAAGGGGAGTTACGTGGGCAGAGGACCACCCGAGCACTGCTTCACCCAAGGGCAGTGACGCCTGAGGGCTGTGCCCGAGTGTGGGCAGAAGTGAGGTGGAGCACAGAATTCAGGCGGAGGAGGGGGTGGAGTTTGGGACACAGCCAGGCTTAGACAGCTTCTTGAGCAGTTTGGCCTAGGAAACGTTCCCCCCCCACGAGTGGCGCAATGTTACGCCAGCAAAAATAGCGGTGTGTACCATAGGCACTCGTTGAAACCAAAAACAAAGTTCGCCTCCATGGCTGCAGAAGCTTACAAATCCCTTAAGGAGTGGCGTGATTGCCAGTTTGGTGTAGTGGTTAAGTGTGCGGACTCTTATCTGGGAGAACCGGGTTTGATTCCCCACTCCTCCACTTGCACCTGCTGGCATGGCCTTGGGTCAGCCATAGCTCTGGCAGAGGTTGTCCTTGAAAGGGCAGCTGCTGTGAGAGCCCTCTCAGCCCCACCCACCTCACAGGATGTCTGTTGTGGAGGAGGGGGATAAAGGAGATTGTGAGCCGCTCTGAGACTCTTGAGTGGAGGGCGGAATATAAATCCAATGTCTTCTTCTTCTTCTCACCAATCCCCTTGCACGTTGGACTGACAAACCCCCTCCCCAGCACCCAATCACAGTCTCCCCCCTCCTAGAAATACTTCCACTCTGGCCTTGCACAACTCAGTTGTTAGGGTGAGGAGCGCATGGTGGATAGTTCTGCTGGTGAGCTCCCAGTCATACAGACTTAGAGGGACATGCAGGCACATTGATGACGGGTTTTGCACTGTGCGGTTGCTTTGACAGTATCTTTGACTTGCAAACTGCTCTTGTTTCCAGATCTTCACAGGTTCTGTGCTCCAAGAGGCTCTGCATAAAAGAGATCCCGGTTGAAATGCAGCCTGCTCTTCCAGCCGCCATTGCAGGGGCTCATGATCTCTATCTCCGTTTTGCAGGTGGAACTCCAACACAGAGGCTTCCGCGTGTGTCCCTCCACTACCCCACCACTCCCTCAGCTGTTTCTGCTTGCCGCTCGAAATGGAGGCCCGCCATGGCGAGACTGCCCAGCACGTGCCAGGCAGACTGTTGCACTCTGTTCCGGAAAAATAAAGTCTGAGCTGTGCCCTCTATTGTCTCTCCTGCTTCGCATTTGTTGCACGTTCCCTGGGCAAACACCTCCCCCTCTGTCAGTGGCCTCTCTGAGGGAATGCCTGGGAGGGTGGGAAGACTTGGTTTGGGGGGAGAACAGTCTATGAGCTGCCATGCTGCCCTCTGCTTGGCTGGACAGGGGAGGGGAGTGCCGCCCCTAAGCCTGCCCAGGCTGACAGCCCACCTGACCCCACAGGGCTGTTGTGTGCAGGGCACTAAGGGGGGATGGACTGATGAAGTGGACTCAGAGTACTGCGGCTGATGCACTCGCACTCTGAGTTCTGCAGCCCCCGGAGGAGGTGTTCCTTGCACATGGCAGGTGGCATCAGGGCAACACAGGGGGTTTCTGGGGGCGGGGTGTCTGCTGCTGGGCTGCTCACTCCCAGACACACATTCCAGCCGCTGTCTATGACAGCGAACTCCTGCACTTGGCACTTCCTGCTTGTCGGCCTGCCATTGGCAGAGTCTTTGACACCAGGAGAATGTGAGGCGATTGACGGCTTCTCCATGGTCTCGTGAGGGCCTGCCTCACCTCCGCCTTGCCTCTCCACCAAGCCAGGCTTCTCATGTGTGCATGTCCAGCCTCACTCCTGTTCGCTCCTCGTGTTGGTGGGACGTCTCTTCTTTGTCTTTGATGGTCTGCCCATCATTGGCTCCGTTCTCTGTTTGGGGGCGGGTTGGGGATGGCTATCAACCTCTCTGGGGCCACCTCTCCCCATCCCTGACTGTTATGAGCCATGGCGCATATGCCAGGACTGGCCAATGGGGGGGCGTGGGCTGGCCCTCCCCTCCGGCTGTTTCCACCTCTCTTACGTGCCTATGCCAGTGGCATTGCCATGGCGACGGTCTCCCTCACGGCAAGCTACGCCTCTCCCCTCCCCACGCTCCAGTGTGCCAAAATCCTTAGGAAGTCTACTAGCGGCGCCTCAGCTACGCCACAGCCAGCCGCCACTTATGTCTGTATTGGGCTGCCCTGGAGTTTAAAAACTTTTCAAAATGTTTAGATTGGAAAATGATGTTGTGCTATAGGGTTGGTTTGTTGGATGTGACAGAATAGACTCCATCTTGTGTTTGCTTTAGTTTAGGTTGTTTAGTTTAGTTAAAATGGCTACCCACCCTGGGAAGTAGGGCAAAACTCCAGGGTAGGCCTACAAATCCCAGATGCTTCTATGGCCAAAAAGTGTAGGAAAACCAGGGGGTGGAGTAAGAAGATGCAAATGCTCCAGCCAGCCTGGGAGGGGGGAGTCATCCTGCAACCCTCAGAAAGACCAGAAAGCTCTTGCTGCAAATTGCCCACAGACAGAGAGAGGCCTTGGGGATCAGGGTAAACAGCAGTTTGGTATAGTGGTTAAGTGCTTGGACTCTTATCTGGGAGAACCAGGTTTGATTCCCCACTCCTCCACTTGCACCTGCGGGCATGGCCTTGCATCAGCCATAGCTCTGGCACAGGTTGTCCTTGCGCTTTATTCCATGCGCTCTTTAAATCTGGTGGGCCATTCAGCTGTGCATTTCTGCCTTGATGCAGTGAACTGTTTTGGCATTATCAATGAAATTTATACCTTCTTTTCATCCTCCACAAAGAGATAGGCGGTTCTAAAATCATTTTTCCCACCTCAATCTAAAGTGCCTAAATATTTGTCAGACTCTAGGTGGGACGCGCACCCAAAAGCCACAGAAGCTGTTTTGGAAAGTTACAGTGCTATCACTAATGCCCTCAGTCATTTGTAATCTGACGTTAATGGGAAGGGGGAGACCAGGCTGAGGGCATCGTCTGAGTGCAGGTTGCTGATCCTTTGGGTATGCTTTATGCATTGACCAGTATGTTGTCAAATGGACCAAATATAAATTCACCTTCAATTCTTTCAGCAATTGTGGGTCAAAGTATACTATTTATGTGATCATGTGTCCACCCAATTAAAAGTTGTATTTTGGAACACATTTCCCATTTTATGCAAAAGGGTGCCTGATGTGCTGTTGGCTGACCATTTTACAAAGCAATCATGATGTGGTATGCAATGTTTTTATATCATGAATTGCTGTACAGATTTTTTGCTTGTAACTTTGAATATATTGTTGTTAGTTTTGCAGTAATTTCAGCTATTGAAAAAGTCATGAGGGGTGACTAGGAGCATTAAGTGGAAAGCATACACAAAAATATATTTTAAAACATTGACTGAATTCAGACTGTTTAAATTTATAAGCAATATACAATTTCACATATACATTTGATGGATGTTTTATATTACATGTTATACATTTTTATGAATTGTGTTATAGGCAGCTTGGCCCTCTATTACACTGTTTGAAGCGTAACACTGTTTTTTATTTGGAGTGCAGACTACAGCCAATGAGAGACCTGGATTTGGCATCACCACAGGATGTGTGTGTGTGTGTGTGTATACACACTAGTGGCAAAATCTGATCCATTTTTACTTGCTCATATCAAACAGTATGGACATTCTGGATCAGGCAATCCCTCTTAATTGTCAAAAACTGTATGTGAGGAAATATATAAAACGAGGGGAAAGAGTAATTAGATTTTCCCTTATACAGGTAGAAAATTTGCAAAATTCTTATAGCCATCATCCTATGACATTAACAGTAGTCTGTTAAAAGAAATGTTGTTGGTGAAATTTTTCCCCAAGTGAAATAAGAAAAGATATAGTTATTTTAAAAAGATACTATATTTTTAATTACAATGTTTATAATTTATAAATTATACTGCTGAGGAACTACCATCATTATAGGATCACTGTCAGAAGATAGAAAGATCCCGCCTATATTGAAACTGAACAGCACCAGAAAATGTTTTTAAATTGTATTTTATCTTTTTTAAATTGCAATTGTAGATATCTGAATTGATAGTTAGCCACCCTGAGTCTGCTTGTGGAGAGGGTGGGATAAAAGTCTAAATAAATAAATAAATATAATCCTATGTAGTGTCACCCTTTCTAAATCTACTTGAATCAAACAGAAGGGTATAACTCGGTTTAGCCAGGAGACTTTCTCATCCCTCCCCAAAAGAAATAATTAAAAATGTAGCAGTGCAATTCCTCTGAATTCAGACTTCATTTTCTCATCCTCAGCAGCTGGCTGCACTTTCTCTAAGTGAAAGTGAAGACATACACACACTCATACACAAAACACCCAAAATAAACACAGTTTAAAAGAACACACTTTTATCAAAGATTTCAGGTTTTCATGGCTGGTAACATCATTAGGGTTTGTAGAATCTTTCGGGATCAAGTGCCATGTTCTACTGGAGAAAGTTTTCCTTCCAGACGTTTCGTTCTCAGCTGCGGAGAACATCCTCAGTGGCGTTGCAGCCGGAGCAGGCGATCAGACCTTCTTGGCTGCTGTGCATTGCATTGCACAGCAGCTGAGAACGAAACGTCTGGAAGGAAAACTTTCTCCAGTAGAACACGGCACTTGATCCCGAAAGATTCTACAAACCCTAAAGAACACACTTTTGTTATCTCACTGGGGCAATGTACTCACTGGAGCTGATGAATGTAACCATCTGCTCTATTTCAACCAATCAAATCTGCAATAATTCTTCCAGCAATCATCCTATGACAATAACAATAGTCTGTTTAAATTTTGTTGGTGAAAATCTTTCCCAAGTGAAATAAAAAACATATAGTTGTCTTTAAAGCTATAATATATTTAAAATTGCAGTGTGATTCTATGCAGGGTCACCCTTTTAAAACGTATTTGAATCAAATAGAAGGGTATAACTTGGTTTAAGACTGTAGAGGTCATTAGGAATGGGCACAGACTGTAAAAATGCAGTTCATTTCAATTCATGAAATGTGGGGAAGTACAAACAGAACCACCTGGTCCCCATTGCTCAGCTGTTTGGGGCTTTCTTCTGAAGTCCCTTTAAATTTTAAAGAAGCTGCTGAAGAAAGTTTAAAACAGCTGCGTGGTGAGAAGAAAGCAGGGGTTTAAAGGGACTCAGAGTCCCTTTAAACCCCTGCTTTCTGTTCTACCTATGAACTGACATAAACTGCGTTAAAACTCCATGGTTCTTTGATTCACAAACCACTAATGGGGCAAAATTCACAATATGTATGTTGTGGTTTGGTTTCTGCCCATTTTTACTGTTAATAAACTAAATTCAGATACAATACATGGGTTTTTTTACTGCATTGAGTGACCTTTATTGTTTTAACAGCATCCC
Organism: Heteronotia binoei; assembly: GCF_032191835.1. Classification (NCBI taxonomy): domain Eukaryota; kingdom Metazoa; phylum Chordata; class Lepidosauria; order Squamata; family Gekkonidae; genus Heteronotia; species Heteronotia binoei. The sequence continues at coordinate 37,664,989 of NC_083239.1, forward strand.
TCAGCACAATTACAGAGTTAGAAGGCTAAAGAGAACAGAGCTGGAGTATAAGGCAACATAACTAAACAGGAGAAGACCTATGGAGCTCAGCAGAGAACTGTTGGAATCAGGCAGTGAAGGGTGGATGAAGGGTCTTGACTGGTCAAAACCTTTTTGATGCCTACACCAAGTATATAAATTCCTCAAAACTTATTTTGCCATCTCCATCTCTATCTCCAGCTTGCAAGAAATCATTGGTTTCTTTCTCAGTCAAATCCCGGGATCCTGGCTTAAAATTTTGCAAAAAAACCTTTAATTCCTTTCTCCCAATATAGCCATTTTTATCGATGTCCAAAATGTTGAAGACTTTCCGCAATTGTTTTTGTATCTTCACCCCCATCATTTCAGCAATTTTTTTGACAGCAGCTCCCATCTCTTTCTTCATATCATCCACACTGAGCACATCAACCATCACCATCCTGGCAAATGTTGGATCTGAAAGCTGCTAAAAGAAAGGTCAAGACAGAATGCATGGTTGAGATTACAAAACGGCTTTCCATGAATACTGGAGAAAAGGACATTCTTTCTCCACATGAAGTAAATTGCAATGTAGACTTTGTTCTGTTAAAAGAAGAAGAAGATATTGGATTTATATCTCGCCCTCCACTCTGAAGAGTCTCAGAGGGGCTTACAATCTCCTTTACCTTCCTCCCCCACAACAGACACCCTGTGAGGTGGGTGGGACTGGAGAGGGCTCTCCCAGCAGCTGCCCTTTCAAGGACAACCTCTGCCAGAGCTATGGCTGACCCAAGGCCATGCTAGCAGGTGCAAGTGGAGGAGTGGAGAATCAAGCCCAGTTCTCCCAGATAAGAGTCCATGCACTTAACCACTACACCAAACTGGCTCTCCACCTAAGAAAGTTTAGAAAACTATTTATGTAATTTCCAAAATACCAACAGTAATTAACCCCTACAAATGACATAGCTAATAACCAGGAAGAGGTAAAACGACACATTTACTTATTGTTGATAAGAACCGAAGCGCACATTTCAAATGCCTTTGAGACAAAAGGGCTAAACATTTTCTGGAAGTTCACAAGGAAGGGAATGTCGACATCTGTATTATGAGGTCGCCAGAAATTAATCCCTGTTAATGTCACATCTTCATTTCATTTTACATATCTTGTGAATCTCAAGAAGGTTCAAGTAGATAATTTAAAAAGCACTCCAATGTGGTGAGAAAGTCATGCTCCTTTGATAGAAAATACCTTTCAACTGTGGGAATTACTGGTAGATCCATGACATAAAATCTATAATCATGTCTTCCTCACAATGCAGTTATATTACCTTGGAGGCCTAAACTGGTACTCTGGATTTTGTAAGTGATTACTGAGGGTCTATTTTAGAAACTGAGAAGCAAAATGTACCAAAGACCATATTCCTTTGAAAAGGACATTGTTGATCATGGGTACAATGCACAGAAGATGTGTGATACTCACCAGCATTACATGGATTTAAAATAAAGTCCCAAGTAGTTATTATTGATATTTATTGAAAAATCTGAAAATTGTACAATATATTCCTAGACTTGTATCTTGTTCCCTACCACAGTACATCCTCAGGTTTTCCAAATAAAACTTTTCTTTTTAAATTTAAGACCATTTAACTCAATGTTAAACATAATCTGTGTTAAAAGACAATATGGCTTGCCACTTCAATTCACCTGTTGGTCATCCCCAACACCCAAAGTCTCCCATCAAACTCATTTTCAAAGAAGGGATTTCCATGATGATCTCTTGAAAACTAAAGAGATTCCCATGATGATATCTTAAAGAAAGAGGGCAGATATATAGCCATCTGATGCCACAAACAAGGAATCTTAAAGATAGATCCAAGTAGTCAGCCGTGTTGGTCTGAAGTAGTATAACAAAATAGGAGTCCAGTGCACCTTTAAGATTAACTTAGTTTTATTCAGAATGTAAGCTTTCGTGTGTCTTAAAAGCATCTTTAAGGAATCTTATGTCAGCATATGCTTGCTAGTAAGACGTCAGGCTGGAGTCTAATACAAATGATCTAGTGACAGTTCCTGACAGCTTCCCTTAGCAGGTGCATACCAGTTCTGTCCAGAGTAATTATGCCTATGCAAGGTGACTCAGCACTGTGTGCTGATTGGTGCTTCTGTATAGCTATATGTATATAACTGTGAAAAGCTTGTACAGCGTATCTCTGCTCTCAAACATGTTGTCTGGCGAAGCACATTGTCCAGTGTATACCAGAACAACTATAAACTTCTTTACTTGTAAATAAATGTAAATAGTTAGCACAAGTCAGTGTGCTGTCTCTTATTAAACCTCACAAAGCCAGAGCATACCAGCAAATATGTCAACAGGGTTATGGGCCCAGCACGCTTCCACTGCACCATGCTCTGGAGGTTCTGAATGAGGCTGGACTGCTGTGGTTACCTGTGACTGAGTGGATGTCTGCAGCTGATGCTTCTAGAGCTGAGGAGGAAGATGTGCTCAGCCAGACTCCTGATAACAGTTCAGAGGACGGGAGCGATTCTGAGGACCAGCTGCCGGACAGAGACAACAGCATTGCCCAGGCACCAACTGCTCTGCTGGTGGAGAAACTCACTTCTACTAATTATAACGTGTGGGCTCTTCAGATGGAACAGTATCTAAAGCGTGAAGGTCTGTGGCTATATGTCGACGCTTCCCCAAACCCTTCAGCTGCTGGAGACAACATCAAGGATGAAAAAGCTCTTGTGACTATCATTTTGAGTATGGCAGACGACCAGCTTGTGCATGTGTCTGGTAAGCCAAAGGCTAAACAAGCGTGGGACAGTCTGAAGGCTGTTTACGTGCAAAGCACAGCTGGATCTCTGATTGTAATTACCCGTCGCATGTACCGGGCTGTAATGAGACAGGGGGAGTCTGTGAGGGCTCATTTAAACACTTTGGCTGAATGCTTCCAGCAACTGGAGCAGCGTGGAAAAACTGTACCAGATGAGGATAAAGTGTTTATTATTCTCAGTTCCCTGTCTGTGGATTACAATATGCTGATAACTTCGCTGGAATCTACAGAAGCGAACAGATTAACCTTGGCTTATGTCATTGGACGCCTGCTAGAAGAGGAAAACAGGCAGAGGGAGTTGAGTTCCTCAGACACATGGCAGCGTTCCAAAGTGGAGGAGGCAAAAAGGGCCAGCTGCGAGACCGGTCAAGCAGAGAGTAAAAAGCATGAAGAGGCATCTCAAGTTACTCAAGTATGTAAATGCTTCTGCTGTGGGTCTACAAAGCACCTGAGGTTATTGTGCCCAGAGTGGAAGAAGAGAGGCTGACCTGGAGGGCCACCTCACAACTCTTCACACAGCCAGAAGGCCACATTGGTGGTCACAGATGTGGCTGCTGCACATGGACTGTGGATTTTAGACTCAGGAGCGTCTCAGAACTTTTGCAGAGATGAATACCTGCTTCATGACATTCACTCTTCAACATTGCAACATGTGAGTCAAGCTGATGGCAGGAACTCTGCTGTATGGTGTCTGGGAAGTGTCACATTCCCAGCACTTCAACACACATTTAATGAAGTGCTGTGTGTTCCTGCTCTTGAAAACAATTTACTAAGTGTGCTTGCTTTGGACAAAGTTGGTTTTACTGTGACTTTGCCAGCAACTCTTGCAAAATAAAGAAGGGTGGCCGGGTATTTGCTGTGGGAAGGTTGCAAAACAATGTCTATGTCAGGGGTGGCCAATGGTAGCTCTCCAGATGTTTTTTGCCTACAACTCCCATCAGCCCCAGCCATTGGCCATGCCGGCTAGGGCTGATGGGAGTTGTAGGCAAAAAACATCTGGAGAGCTACCGTTGGCCACCCCTGGTCTATGTTATAGAAAATTTATCTGTGGGAGCACAGGTGGTAACTAACACCAAACTTCATGATAATTGTGTGCACTTGTAAAATCCCAGTTTTAACACTATAAGCAAAACACTTGCTATTGTGGGGCATGAGGGAGTAGAGAAATGCAAAATGTTTCTTGATTGTGAAGTGTGAAACACACAAAATGAAAAGCATTCCCTGTTGCCAGGAAAAGTGATAGAGTGTCTGAAAAAACGTTGACTTTAATAAATGCAGATACCCCAAAAGCCACTCTAATAAGAGGTTTGCACTAATCTTGATTGATGATTTTTTCAGATTCCCATGGGTGTATGTGCTCAAAAGGAAGAGATGTTCACAACAGTAAAATATTTGGCATGCAAGGTACAGAAACAATTGGGTGAATTATGTACTTTGCAGACTGACATGGGAGGTGAATTCATGTCTTCTGAATTTAACCAATGGTTGCAACCACAAGGTATAATGCACAGAGTGGCAAATGTGTCAACACCGCAGGAGAATGGTGTGGCTGAAAGAAAGGGGGGAGTTTTGCAAGATATGATGCAGTCTGTGCTTACTGATGCTGGTTTATCTATCACTTACTGGGCTGAAGCATTGAAGGCTGCATGCTATATAAGCAACAGGATTTGGACTAGGTCCATAGATAGCATTCCTTACAAGGTGTTGTACAACAAAAACCCCAGTTTGGGACATTTAAGAATTTTTGGCACCAAGGTCTGGGTGAATGTTCCTTTAAACCAGAGGAGGAAAGGGGGAGCTCACTCCAAAAAGCTTCTCTTCCTAGGCGATCAGACAGGAATGAAAGCATACAGGTTTCCTAATGGACATCAAACGCTGAGCTTTTGCAGGTCTGCCAATTTTGTGAAGACCAGAATTGGACCAGAGTGCATGCTAATTAATTGCCTTCACAGGTCGCACTCCCCTTATCAGAGGAAACCAAAAGTATAAAACAAGAGATAGTGCCTCCTAGGCAACAATCCTCTGAGAGTGAACAGAGTGTTTACCAGAAGTACAAAGGTTATAACTCCAGTCAGATTTGGGTTTGATACCACTACTGTAAATCATGCATATGTAAGAGAGCCAAAGCATTATCAGGAAGTGTTAACTTTGCCTGAGTCAGAAAGGCAAGCTTGGCAAACTGCCATGCAAGCAGAACATGATTCTCTTTCTGAAAATGGAGTGTTAACTCTGACTAATTTGCCTGCTGACAAAAACGTATTCAAACTGAAATCCTTACCGGACAGTGGGCTGAAAAGGAAAGCCAGGCTAGTAGCAAGGGGTTTTTCCCAGATTGGAGGACAGGATTATGATGGTGTTTGCCCTATGCTCAACTCTGATACACTAAAAACAGCATTGTGCAAGGCTGGGATTGATAAGATGCAGGTGCACCATTTCAATTTCACAACTGCTTATTTAAACGCCCAAACAGATGAACAGCTCTACATGGAGCAAATCCCAGGATTTGAAAGCACTCGCCAAAACCTTGTGTTGAGACTTAACAAAGCCCTGTATGGCTTAAAGCAGAGTGCAAGAGCATGGAATCAATGTTTGAGCAAAGCCTTATCTTGGCTTCACACAGGGAATTGCTGACCCATGTATGTTTAGCAAAACCATTGGGAAAACTAAATGCTATCTGTTTTTGTGGATGATTTATGTTTTCTGTTTCATGATGATATGGCTTATACAAACAATTCAATGCCTGTTTAAGATTAAACATTTGGGCAGCATTCAGCAATACTTGGGTGTAGACATTACAAAGAACACAAATCGATGTTTTGAGCTCAGTCAGGAGCATAAAATAACAACGCTGCTTGAAGAATACATGACAAATGCAAAATGTGTTACTACACCAATGACCACGAGCTATGGAAATGGGCCTGATGACAAAGTGTTTGAAAACAAGGCATTACATCAATCACTAATTTGGTACCTACTGTATATAGCATGTTGGTCAAGATGAGATATCTGCATTGCAGTTCATATGTTGTGTCAAAAGTGTGCATGCCCTTTTATGAAAGATTGGACTGCTGCAAAAAGAGTATTGAGGTATATAAAAGGTACTGCTGCAAACAAATTAGTGCTAGACACTACTTCAGCACAACAAGTAACAGCTTACAGTGATTCTAGCTGGGGAGATAGAAAAGATGGAAGGTCCACAACAGGTTATGCTGTGTATGTGCATAGAGCTCTTGCATTGTGGAAATCTTTGAAACAACTACACTTGTGAAGCAGAGTTTTCTGCATTAAGTGATTGAGTTGTTCAGCTGGAATGGTTATATCAGCTACTAATAGACCTGAACATGCAATGTGATATACCTATATGTGTATTTTGTGACAATACTGCTGCTCAACAGTTGTCAAATGCAGTGTCAAAACAAGAAGTAGACATATTGACATTCGCTATCAGAATGTCAGGGAGACTGTACATAGAGGTCTGATTACGTTACCGTACTGTTCTTCTGATGTAAATGTAGCAGACATGTTCACTAAGTGTTTGTGTGGACAAATTTGTAACTCTGAAACAAAGGCTGGGACTCACTGCCTAAGTCTTAGGGGGAGTGTTAGCATATGCATGCTAGTAAGACTTCAGGCTGGAGTCTAATACAAATGATTTGTGACAGTTCATGGTCTGTGACAGTTCCTGACAACTTCCCTTAGCAGGTGCATACCAGTTCTGTACAGAATAATTGTGCCTAAGCAAGATGACTCAGCACTGTGTGCTGATTGGTGCTTCTGTATAGCTATATGTGTATAACTGTGAAAAGCTTGTACAGTGTATCTCTGCTCTCAAACATATTGTCAGGTGAAGCATTTTGTCCAGTGAATACCAGAACACCTATAAACTTGTATACTTGTAAATAAATGTAAATAGTTAGCACAGATCAGTGTGCTGTCTATTATTAAGCCTCACAAATCCAGAGCATAGCAGTGAATACACCAACATCTTAAAGGCACATTAAAGGAACTAACCACCCCCACACAAAGGTGCCAGTTCATAAAGAGATACAACTTGAGGACACCAAAGGATACTAACTTTAAACAAGAAAAAATACCTCTGTAATCTGTACCCTGAGCCAAAATTTCTAATTCTAAAAGACTTTGTATAAATCAGAATTTTGAGTTTGAGATAAACTTAACTGTCCCAACTTCAGATGAAGAATTCTGGAAACTCTTGTTCAGGTGCTGAGAATTCTCTCCTAAAGAAACTTCCCCTTTTCACAGAACTATGCTTCCCAGAGTTTGCAAGGGAAAGAAAATCACTGCTAATCCAATTTAATGGTCTGGAATTCTCAAATGATCAAGTTTGGTCTAGCCCGAAAAACCATTCCAGATCTATAGAAATCTTGTAGTCCTTCCTTCAAAGTTCACTGAAGATCTTGTTGAATGTTAATGAAATGTGTCATACAGCACTTTAAAGAGAAAAAGCGATGTGCACCGGGGGTGGGGATGGCTTTATTTGGATTTGGGAACTTTGGACTCGAAAATGTTTGGGATCTATGGTATCTGGAGGACAGAATATTTGGAAACCCATATGTATTTTGTTCCATTATACTCTATTGTAGGGCTGTCAAATTTATTTGTTCTGAGAGAGGGATCTGGCATAAATGAGGCCATATCAGGCCAGGCCATTTGTGTCATAAAGTGTAATATCAGGTAGCAGAGATATAAATTTTATAAAAAACTTCCCCAGAGAAATAACTACAACTCCTATGAGGCAGCATATAGTGGTCGGTATCGGCCTACAATTTGGGAAGTAAATTCCCAGTCTGCAAAGGAAATGTGCTGGGTGAACTTGCTCTAGACACACACTTTCAGCCTAAACCATCTCACTGGCTTGTTGTTATGTCTCATCTAAATAGTTCACACTGCTTTCCTCCTAAGAAAGATAAGGGCATGAATACAGAAGAAAGTAGGAGGCAAACCCAATTGCACCCAGGAGAACTCTGGCATAACGACTCAACACTCCCCTCCTTCCATAGCTCATACCTTGAATAAAACATCATTGGTCTTAAAGGTGCATTCTTTGTACTTCTCCTATGCAATAAAGGGAACTGGACAAAGGAAGCTTTTACTCTTTGTCTACCTCCCCAGTGGACAAGTAAAGGGAGGAGTCTCAGCCACTAGAAGGAAGAGAGGCTTGACTCAGTAGTGTTGCTATGTGATTAAGAGAGCCTGGCAAAGCAAGCTTTCCCTTGCCCCTTTCCTCCATGACATAGGAGCCTTGTCTGATAGAGAAAACAGAGGCTTTGCTATGTAGCTTCTCTGTGCTTGAGCAAGCCTGGCATAACAAGCTGCAATCCAGAAAAAAACAAGAGAGGATGAAGGAAGCAGTCAACAGAGAGTTCTTCAGGAGCTTCATTGGAGTTCTTTCAAGTCTGGATGTGTCCTGCTGGCCACATGTTTGACACCTTCACCCTATTAGGACTGTCCCCATAGGGTATAATTCAAAGTTTCACTCCCCTGCTGAACAGATGTTAGGTTTAGGCCATTTAAAAATAACAGCTGAGCTGCAGATGGGAGTAAAATTGACAAGTTTATTCCTTCTTCCTCTGGTGCTCAGCCATGGTGGGGCACCCAAGCAAGGAAAGAAAGGAGGCATGTTGACATGCCTCCCTTTCACTTCCCTGAGGGATCCACCATAGTGGGGCACTCAGGGAAGGAAAGACAGGTTGGAGAGGCATAATGACATGCCTCCCTTTCTCTTCCCTGGGTGCTCCACAGTGGCAGGGCAACAGGGGAAAGGAAGAAAGACTGGGGAAGGGAAGAAAAGCTAGAAAATGGGAGAAAGTTACTCTACCATGTTGGGGAACCCAGGGAAGGGAAGAGATATCAGGGAGACATTTCTCCCTGGGTTTCACTTCCCTGGGTGCTCTGCCATGGTGAGGCATCCGGGGAAGGGAAGACATGTCCTCCACTACAGTGGAGCACCCAGGAGGGGAAGAGACCTCATAAAGGCATGTTGATATGCCTCTCTTTCCCTTCCCCAGGAACTCCACCATGGCAGGGCACCTAGGGAAGGGAAGAGGCATGTCAACATGCCTTTCTTTCCGTTCCTCAGGCACTCTGCCACGGCAGAGTATGGGACTCATAGAAAGAAAGACTGGATGGGTCCATGCTATGGCAGAGAGCATGGGGAAGCCAACGTAAAGAAAGGAGACACCTTTAAATGCCCGCTTTGGTTCCCCAGGTGCCCTGCCACAGCATGGAACCCTGGGTAGCAAATGGGGGCTTTTAAAGATGCTTCCTTCATTGGCTAGAAAGGCATCTGGTGGAACTGGCTCATAACCCCACTATTTGACTGGTTGCCTTTCCAGTCATTGAAAAAGCTCAATTACAGTTGGAAGTGAAGAAGACTGAAACTCAGCATTTCCATGGCTAAAAAGGCATCCAGACTAATGGTGGGAAACATCTCTTCAATCGAGCCACATCCCTAAAGAAGAATAAAAGGCAGCCTTACCTCTTCCCCCTTGACATTTTGGAAAATGAGAACTAAAAGAACAGCAGCGAGTGCCTGAAGTTTCATCATGGCTTCTCGTGGGTGCTTTCAAGTGTGACTTCACCAATGTGAATACTGGCAACCTTTTGCATCTCTATTTATACCAACAGCCTGTCCATAAATTCCAAGTACATTTGGCCCATGCATAATACCTCCATTGTCAAGAAGACAACATGCTTTTGCCAACGTGGAAAGGTTAGCTTCTCAAAACCACCATCATGCAGAACTAAGTTTTCATCCTGTGGTAGTTCCATCCAAAACATGTTGCATCATTTTTCCTAGCTTGCTATTAAAGGACATCTTCCTCCTTGTTCTAATTTTCTTATATCAAATATCAACAGATCTTTGGCGCATTCAAGATAGTCTTAAGATCTTTGGCACACTTAGAACAATCTAAGTGACTCTAGGGCCCCTGTCTAAAGTCCATAGTCATGGACCCTGGCGCCAGCATGCTGGCAACAGTGAAGCATGTGTATCTCAAGGGCATCCTCTCCTTCAGCTGGTGGTGAAGAATGCTCTGATGCTGGAGAGACTGTCAAGGCCACCTGGGATGCTATCTCCATTGAGATGCACGCCTTTCATGAGACTTCTCATGCAAAATGAAGTCTTTCTGTTGTACAAGAGACAGAGGGAGGGTGATGAGAAACTCCACCTATGCCATGATTGCATGTTTTGTGGAGCAGAGAAGCACCATGTAGGATTTTACCTCATGACCCTCTCCCAATCATGAATGTCCTCAAACCCTTCAGGATATCACTGATTCGCTATGTGCCCATATGGCCAGCCTGGTCCATGTCATCCCCCTGATTTGAGGGATGGACGGGGCACCAGTATCTGCAAAGGAGCTGACTGTTCTCCCAGAGGTCAGGGCTTTGGCAAACAGTTGGCAGGTGGGCTTCAACATCAGGTTGCATCCTCTCTGCAATAAAACAGAATACAAACTGGTCTTTATAGATTGTGACAGCCCCTCTCCACAAAAGCAGCATTTCTTTCCTGAATGCAAAGGTCATGAAATGGAACCATTAGCTTTGCAAAGACTGCAGAGGCTATAGACCAAAAAATGAGGCCAGAGGGAAGAGTGGGTGGAAGAGGTTGGGGAGGGGGAGCCGCAGTCCAGCACCTCTACTTTAAAGAGCCCAACAAGTAGAAGCCACATGCTGGTTTTCAGTAGTGAACCAGGAAGTCAGCAGTGGCAGGTATTATGGGTGTGCAAGAACAGAGGATTTGGCAGAAGTGATGGTGAGGGGCTAACTCATCAAGACCCTTCAAGACTGCCAAGAATGCCAGGACTGCCAGAGTACACTTCTCACACAAACCCTAGTAGGAAAATCAGTTCACGCAACCAGGAGGGTATAAAACGTGGGTCCCCTTTCAGGAACTAAGCCGCTCTGCTCAGCATGACCATAGAGAGTCCAAGTAACATCCAAACCCCAGCAGGGGAGAGGAGTTCTCAACAAGGAGAGAATTAAAAAATGTGCTCAGTTTATAACATGACCCCAGCCTTTAGATGTAACTGCAGTGGGAAGAGATGACAGACAAAAAGATGTGGAGCTGAGCTGAATATCTATCAGAATATCTACCTGGTCCCACAGAGCAGAATGGGAACTCTGTTATTGGCAGCCATCGGGGCCTGTTAAGCTTTGGAGGGCTCCTATTGGTGTTTCCAAGGATAGAGAATTCCACCCCCCTGTTGCTTCTGAGTTTAGTAAACAGTTTGAGTGGAGACAATCTTTCTGAAAATGTATCCATAAATGATCCACTACAAAATGCAACAAAGTTTGTGGAATGTTTGTGCCAGGTGCCCTTCCATGAACATTGACTCATGAACCATATACCAGCCAAAATTCATGCCCATCCCTAAACCTGATGAAGAAACTACTTTCTTTAGGCATCGTTTCCTATTCCATTTTTCTATTATAACCTGATTCCATGAAGTTGAAATGTTATCCTGTTTCATATAGTATAATAAACTATTATCCTCAGATAACATTTTAAATTTCAGTTTTAATGCCAGTATCGAAGCTCCATGAAGAGCTATAGCACAGGATTGCAACAAATAGAACGGAGGTGGGATTGAAATACTTTTTCTACATAAAAACTAGGAATCCCTAATCAAGGAAATCCTAGTCATTCCTAGTCTTTTATGTAGAAAAAAGTATTTCAAATAAATAAACAAGGGGGGGGAAGAGGCGGGGGGCGGGGAAGAGAGATAAATAGGAGAATAAAGTGTAAAAAAAAAAATCCAGGTTCTGAAAATGGTAAATCTTTGGTGTGATAATTTCCTATGTGCAGTGCTGTTTTTGTAGGAAAAATTCTAGCAGGAACTCATTTGCATGATGGGCCACACCCCCTGACATCACCATTGTTTCACGCAGGGCTTTTTGTAGGAAAAGCCCAGTAAGAACTCATTTGCATATTAGGCCACACTTAAAACATATAAACATTTAAAAACATATAAAAACTGTGGAGCCATCAGACACCAATGCTTAACTGCGATCCATGAAGAGTGCAGCACAGAATTGTTGTGCATGTTACTCTTCTTGTGAATTTGATTAGCTTTTGTATATTTCTGGTTGTTATGCTATTCCGTTGGGATAGGAATGAGTTTTTGAGTCAGTATTTAAATATGATAAGTTTCCCCCTCCCTAATGTTGTACCAAATCCCCCAATATAATCTGTATTTCCTCTTTTTACATTGCCAAAATTTTAAAACAGTAATTGAAAAATACCCATAAAATACATCCCCAAGCAAAGTTGCCATCCCCCCTGTTCTTGAAGACATAGAGGATCCTAGACAGGAGAACAAACAGTAAAATGAATCCAAGTTCCAGGAACACTGTTGTAATGATTTCCTACATTAGTACAATCTGCAAGAATATACCCCTTGTTCTAAAGTTCAGTTATTCTAATTAATGTGAATTGCCTAGGACATATTTTAGATTTATTAATATATCTGAACTGAAGATATTTCCTTTTGTTTTCTTTAATTAGGGAAATAATAATCTATGCATACACACATATATCACCTACCATTACTTTAAATCCTGTTCTATAGTAAATCACAAAATTTCAATAAATGTCCAAATGATTTGCATCTTTTGACTTTTATGCAGCTGAAAACAATACCAGTTTATGTCATGCACTCAGTTTTCATGACCTTTCCTTCTATCTGGGCAATCTATTGACTCCATATGCCTAGCAAAGACTAAACCGGCTGTTATAATTAAGTTGAGATCAAATACTTGATATCAGTTGAGAACATACATCACAGTGTAAGAGACTTACTTCTGGAACCAAGGGGGATGCTAAATTAAAATGAAAGGCTATCACATTAATCATCATTTCCTAGGACCCTTGTGTTCTTGGATTAGGTAGAGTTCAGCAGAAAAGTCCTAGTCCTCTGCCCATGACCTCTTACTGGGTGGTGGGGGAAATGCTAGGGAAAGAGGGGACACTGATGCATAACCATGATCTCAGTTTCCATGCAACCCACAAATGACAGCATCATGTCAAGCAGTACGTAGCATTTGCCACAAACTCTATCACTAGGGCCTCACCCTGATCTGGTGATGTCATGGCCTCGATGCGACATGGAAAAGATAAGTTCCCCACTGACAACAGTTTATTGCAGTTGCCAGTCATGGGATACCAAAAATGTATTTTCTTGGCAGCAAAAACAAGAGTTTCCAGGGGATTTTAAATATATAAATCCTTGCTTTTCTTATAGGACTAAGGTCCCACTGTATTGGCATTTTGATGGGATTTTTCACAAAACTGCAGGTTAAGAAAAAAAGGATGGACTCTTTGTAAAGTGGCATAGATGGAAATAAACTACATCAACATTCTGGCATGATGAGTAGCATGGGATAATCTTCCTATTAAATGTGTTGAATTATAGCAGGGGTGGCCAATGGTATCTCCCAGATGTTTTTTGCCTACAACTCCCATCAGCCTCAGCCAGCATGGGCCAATGGCTTGGGCTGATGGGAGTTGTAGGCAAAAAAACATCTGGAGAGCTACCATTGGCTACCCCTGAATTATAGGGAAAGGGAGGAAAGGTCCCCTATGCAAGCACCAGTCGTTTCAGACTCTGGGGTGACGTTGCTTTCACACTGTTTTCACGGCAGACTTGTTACGGGGTGGTTTGCCATTGCCTTTCCCAGTCTTTTACACTTTCCCTCCAGCAAGCTGGGTACTCATTTTACCAACCCTGGAAGGATGGAAGGCTGAGTCAACCTTGGACCGGCTACCTGAATCCAGCTTCAGCTGAGTCAATCTTGGGCCGGCTACCTGAATCCACTACAAAATGCAACTTTTTCTACATAAAAAGTAGGAAATGCTAGTCAAGGAAATCCTAGTCATTCCTAGTCTTTTATGTAGAAAAAAGTATTTCAAATAAATAAACAAAGGGGGGAAGAGGCAAAAACTAGTCTGGCAGCAGTAATCATATGTAAAGTGACTGCTGATCTCTGGGAATGTCAGGGAGGTAATTCATCAATAATGCCTCTGGCTTATTAGGAATTGGTTTTCCCAACTCAATTGATAATATTTTTGCCACTTCTTTCTAGAAGTTAGAGGCACCACATTTGAAAAAAAACCATCACGTGAAAAAAATGGCATTGTCTTCTTTACAAAACCAACATATGCTGGTATCATACTTAGAAACCTTTGCAAGCCATATAGGAGACCAATGCCATCTATTGTATATGTTTATACATGCCAATAAAGTCTTGTCTGATGATGATGATAAATGCCATCTATTAATCATTTTCAACAAGTTTTCTGTAAAAGAGAGGCATACTTTAAAATTAATGCCATGAGTAAAAATAAATTTCCATAATGAATCTTCTAGAATTATACCTTCAGATTTGGTAACACAGACTTTTTTTAACTCCTATAGTGATGATAGATAGAGCGAAGTGTGGATTTCAAGTGAAGACATTCTCTACTGTGCCAGGGATTATATTTGGATTTGCCTTTAAAAATCACAAAAGAGGGGGGGTTAAGCAGGGAAATAGCATTAGAAACAAGATTATCATAGGAGGAGATGGCTTCCGTGGGGATCATAGAAGTCATAAGAGAGAGACGTAAATTCTTGAGTGCTTGGTCATTAATTAATAGCTGAGTACTCACAGCAAGATTGCGTGACCAAGTAAGTCTGGGAAGAGACCCAGCAGATGTGTCTGCCCTTACATAAGCTGGGTTGTCATCAGGAGGTGTTGGATTGTCAAAAATAAAAACCAAGGGAAAATGGTCACTCTCAGAGCGATTGTCAATATAAAAATGGACTAGATAATCTTTAAAAAATGGAGGGATTAAAATATAATCTAAGACACTGCAGCCTCTGATTGATGCAAAAGTGACTTCCCCCGGGAAATCCCTGACAGAGGAGCCATTTAACACTAGTCTGTCGAATTGGATACAATACATAGCAAGCAGGATGCCCGCCTGGTTGATGCAGGCATCTTTGGAAATCCTACCAGACCTAAAAAAACAAGGGAGGGAAACATTGGGATCCAAGTTCAAGAGAGCCAAGAGGTCCCGGTCATCTTTACCAATTCTAGCATTAACATTTCCAAGCAAAATAATATCTGTCATAGGAAAGAGGTGCTCAAGTTGTTCGAGGTATGTAGTCATACGATCCCAGAGGGAGCATAGCGAAGCTTTATCAGGAGAGGGGGGAAGGTAGACATTAACAACAATAAACACAAAATTATGACAGCTAAAACGAAAAGCATGGGCAAGGGTGTTGCGGGCAGGTAGTTCCAGCACTTTAAATTTAGATTGCTGAGAAACTGGTAAAGACAGGCCTGCTTAAAAATGACCACGTGAATTGCTTTTGAACCCAGGTAAAGAGTATGTTAGAAAACCCTCGAGGCAAATCAGAGAGTCTGTCCAGGTTTCCTGGAGAAAAATGATCTTGAATTGTTTGAGGTAGGAACAAAAATCAGGGTCCCCTTTCTTGCTTCCCCATCCAGCTATATTCCAGGATAACAGTTTCACTGGTAAGGGCTGGGGCATTGTTAAACATCAGTCAGTTTCAGCCAGCTGATCAAGTGAATTATTCAGATCAAAGTTGATACAGCCATTGTTGAAGCTGGGACCAGGAAGTACTTCAGGAGGAGGGTGCGCAAGGTTGACCACACTGGGCTGCATGGGGCTGACCATCCCAGAGTCCAGGAGAGGGTGAATCTCTGCTTCCACCTCAAGCAGGCGCTTAGAAGGTCCAGCTGAGCTTTGGGTAGACATGGGACATATAGGCATAGTAGTAGAGTCTTGCAGGAGGGGAGGAGTCAGACAGATCTCATTCTTATTTTGGTGGGACAATAGACAAGATTTCAATTCTTCTAGCCTGGCTGTGATTAGTTGTTGCTCCGTGGTTGACAGATTTTTGTAAGCAACCAGGAGGTCACCCTCCAAGTCAGGCTGGCCCACAGGATTCTCACCCAGGAGGTGAGGAGACTCAACAGGTTCCGTCTTGCTGTCATGTTCACAAATTGGATTGAGGCGTTTATTGTACCAGGTTATGACCTATCTCAATAATAACGAGTTAACCCTGAATTATGGGAAAACAAAGATCTTAGTTTTCTCTAAATCCTGGAAGCAACAACTATGGTCAGTCCAGGGTAACCCTATTGAACAGGTCAAAACTACCAAATATTTGGGGATTAATTTTTCCTACAATGGGAGCTGGGCAGCCCATCGTAAGTGCGCTCTAACAGTGGCAAGAATTAGTGCCTTGGCTATTGCCCGTTTTTTCTATCTTAAAGGGAACCGATTTGTCCCCATGGCCCTAAGAGCTTTTAACGCGAAATCTAGTACCCAACTCTTATATGGTGCTCCTATATGGATCAGTGCCTTCGATTACACTACTGAAGGCCTGCAATCCTTCTTTTTTGAGGAAAATACTGGGATTACCCAATTGTGTTCCTTATGCTGCAATTTGCATGGAAACTGGACTGTTGCTGCTGGAAACTTGCGCCTGGCTTTTGACTTTTAAGTTTTGGCTGCGCCTTTTATTCCACTCTGATCAGAACTCTTTCACCTTTTTGATGCTGATGGACCATCATGCATCCCAATGGTTGACTCTGATCCAAAAGAAAATCACATCCATAGGAATTTCCTTGGATGCATTTTACCTATCTTCTGCTCCTGCGGTATTTCAAGCCATCGAACGCAGATTACTAGACATCCAGTCGCAACGTCTAACTGAGGCAGCTCGGAAAACTTGCTCCCCAAGCTATCTGGGTTTATCCCAGACCCCCGGGCTATTAGCTCCCTATTTCCTCTCCTTAACTGACCCTCACCAAAGAAGAGCATTTATGCTGGCTAGATTTAATGCACTACCTTTGGCCATTCTCTCTGGAAGATACCACAGAATCCCCCACAATTTTAGACGATGCCCTTGTAGCCAAGGAGTCATCGAAACGGTCCCTCATGTTCTTCTGGACTGTCCTTTCTATAGCACTCCACGAGTAAAATACCTAGATGCTCTGCTCTCTGACCATCAAGGCCTTTCTGACAATGCCAAGGCCCGCTTTTTACTTCACGGGAAACACAACTTTGTTACCACTCACGTTGCTTGCTTTTTACAGGTTGCCATCCAAATCAGAGAGGCTTTTACTCATGCATAGCCCACAGCTATTTTATGTCATTTAACTTTTGCTGGTCTTTTATTATATCCCATTGTGTCACTGTTGGTTTTAAGGTATACTGTATTTTTGTATTGATGCCAATAAAGGTCTATGTATGTACCTTCAGATTTGAGAAATAATTTTGATAAATAAGAATAAGACTGGAACACACCAGGCACTGACCGCAGGGGTGATGTCCAGGATTTTTCATTTATAATGAACAATGAGATCCATAATATTTTGGGTTCTATGAAAACCTATGCAGGGTGTCAGTTTACATCGTGGGATGCCATTAATAATTTGCAAATGTCAGAGTAGAATGTGGTGGATCTGATCAGTAAGCAGGGTATAGTCAAGACCCTCAGTAAGCCTTTTCTGTATTTCTCTCTCCCTGCCTTTGAAAAGGTCTTCCAGTTAACCAGAATCTGCCTTATGCAACACCCCGTTTACAGTCTGTAATGGGTAGCCTCTCTCAGTAAACTCCCTAGCCATTAGTCTGCTATCTTGTGCAAAATGTAATTTGTCTGTGGAGTTTCTCCGGAGCCAAAGAAACTGACCAAATGGTAAGTTTTCTCATTACCAGATTGGATGGAAAGAATGGAAATGGAAGGAAGAGTTCCTATCAGTTGTCTTTTTTACAAGTTCTTACTGCCAATGTGTCCTATTTAGCCCTGTAGACCAATGTGTAACCTTCTTAGACATGTGGGCTCTTCTACATAGGCAGCACTATGTAGATATGGGAGAAGGTTATGCAAATTGTCGAGTGGTGTCCCCTGCATGATGACATCACCTGGAAGTGACATCATCATGCTAGGCACATCGCACGGGAAATGCTCTAGGATTCATTAAAAAAATCGATGGTACTATGGTCACATCATCGTGCAGGGCACATTGCCAACAACGGGGCTCCTTGGGGGTAGGAATCCCTCTGGCAGTCTACTCCATGCAGGCATGTTGGGAGCCCCAAACTGGGGGTCCCCTGCGCCCATTGGGAGCTTGGTAGCCCTGATTCAAGTCCACTAGTACCTTAGAGAGCAACAAGATTTCAACGAGTCGACTCGAGAGACTTGGCACATTCCCCTAGAATGGCTCCTTCTGGGCAAGTGAAGCCTGGGTAGGGGAGAGCAACCCAGGCCTGGATGGACTGGCTGGCCTGGCATTAGCCATCATTGATGGCTCATGCTGGGGGCAGGGTGGCTCGCCCTGTACAGGACAAGGAAGAGTTAGAATTAACCCTTGGCTTGTCCTGATGGTTTAGTTAGCCCCATGCCCATTAAAATGTGTTAATAAAGTGGCCCTTTTTGTTACCCAAAATTCCTGTGTATGTCTCGTTATTCCAACAGGGTGGGGCAAACCTCAGATACTTGAGAGCTGTAAGATATGAACATCAGATGTGTGAGAGTCACAAGATAGGAAGGAGGGAGGGAAGGAGGAAGGAAGGAAAGGAGGGAGGGGAGGTGGAAAGAAAGCAACTTTAAATGCATAATACCATAATTATGCATGGGCCAAATGTGCCTGAAATTTATTGACAGTTGTGTGCTATAAAGAGAGGGAAGGGAGAGAAGGAGGGAGAGAGGGAGGAAGGAAGGGAGGGAGGGAGGGAAGGAGGGGAGGTGGAAAGAAAGCAACTTTAAATGCATTTTACAAGCCACTGGCTGGCTTGGCTTGGAGAAATTACTTAAAGGGAGAAAGGACTTCTCCAAGCCATCCGATGGAGTGGTGGAGGCTTTGAGAGCCACACAATATGTGTGAAAAAGCCACATAAGCTCCCTGAGCCACAGTTTGGCGACTCTTGCTGTAGTCTAAAACATGTTGTATTCTTCTTCCTTAGTTGCTATTAAAGGGCATCTTCCTCCCCCTTCTTGTTTTACTTTTCTTATGCCAATTATCAAGAGATCTTTGGTACACCCAGGACAGTTTTAGTGACTCTAGGACACTGGCCAAAAGTCCATAGTCATGGACTCTGGTAGAAATATGGGGGATGCACTGAAGTGTGTGCATCTCAAGGGCATCCTCTCCTTCAACTGGTGGTCAAGGATGCTCTGGGGCGGAGGAGCACTGTCAAGGCTATCTTGGATGTTGCCCCTCAAGATGGAGTCCTTGCTCAAGGCATCTCACGCACGGTGAAGTCTGTTCTTCTGTCATACAAGAGGCAGGGGGAGGGTGATGAGAAACTCCACGTACACCATGATTGCAAATTCGGTGGAAAAGAAGAGCACCATGGAGGATTTTATCTCCTCCATGACCATCCTGCACAGGGAAGAGTACACTCAGCATCAATGACTGGCTGTCCCTTTCCCAAATCATGCATATCCTTAAGCCCTTCCAGGACACCTCTGATGTGCTGTGTGCCTATACAGCAAGCCTGGAGCAAGCCATTCCCCTGATTTGAGGACTGGAATGGGCACTGGCCTCTGTACTAGAGTTAGTTGTTCTCCCAGGGGCAGAGAGTTTGCAGGTGGGCATCACCACCAGGTCGCATGCTGTCTACAATAAAGGGGAATGCAAGCTGGCCTGTATAGACTGTGACCCCTGGATAAAAAGCAGCACAAAGATGAGGTGGCTAAGAGCCCTGAGTCCACCTAACATCCAAACCCAGCAGGGAAGAGGAGTTGAAAATCAGGAGGAATTAATGAATATGCTCAGCCTGTCAGCTTTCAAGAAATTCCCTGACTTTCTATGTAACTGCAATGTAAAGAGTGGACAGCCAAAAAGGTGTGGGGCTGAGCCAAGTGTGTGTAGAGCTTCTGGCCCCAGAGAACAGAATGGGAGCTCTGTTATTGGCACCCAGGAGTGCCTGTTAAGTTGTATAGGGCTTATATTGGTGCTTCCAAGGCTGGACAATTCCACCCCCCTGTTGCCTTGGAGTTTGGTCAACAGTATAAATGAGTGGAGACAATCTTCCTATAAATGTATCCATTTACAAACTGATACAGTAGTACCGAAGTTTGTGGAATGTTCATGCTGGGCATCCTTCCATCCCTTCATGAACCACAAAGTGGCCAAAATTCATGGCAGATTTGCCAGTTTGGTGTAGTGGTTAAGTGTGTGGACTCTTCTCTGGAAGAACCGGGTTTGATTCCCCAATCCTCCACGTGCAACTGCTGGAGTGACCTTGGGTCAGACACAAATTATCTCAAAGCCAGGCCTCATTTTGGGCAGCAGCTCACAGGAGCAGAGCTCTGGAACTTCTTCATTTTATTGGGCTCTTTCTTTCTTAAACCCCCTCCCCCCAAATACTTGCTTCTGGACTCCATTGTTCAAGCCCCCTTGCTAGAATTTTCTGAATACTAACATTTTACAAACTTTCTAATATTTCCCTCCAGAAAAAATAGAAAAATAACAAAACAAAAAAAGCAGGCAGATGGACATCTTTCTCATGCCACTGTGGGCACATAAGGAGAAAGTAATTTTTAAAAGTATGATGGGAGTAAGCTTTGGCACCTCTTTTCCTATGAAATGACCCCTGCTCAAACCTGATCTGCTCAAGAGTCCTTCTGGGAGAGCTCTCTCAGCCCTATGTACCTCACACAGTGACATTTATTTTCAAATATTTAATGGGACCAGTGGTTAATGTATCATCTGTGCTTGTCAAAATACCTTCTTGCCTTAAACATTTATTTATTATTTTTATCTTTGTAGCCTGAAAGGATCCAAATTCTTCAATGTATTCCATTATTGAATATAACAAGTTTTGAGGATTCAAAACTGTTTTTTGAAATCTATATTTTCTTTTGAACCTTTATTATTATTTTATTATTTTTTTATTTTTTTATTTATAACCTGCCCTTCCCTCAATGGACAGGGCTGGGAACAACAATTAATAAATATACAGAGTTAAAATTAAGTTATGCAATAAAACAATATAAGCATTTTAGTAACAAGTCAAATTCAGCAGATGGTGGTATTAAACTACAGCCACTTCTCCCGTACATTTTGTCTGTGTTATTCTTTTCCTTCTGAACATGCTACTCACAGACTTCTCAATGGGTTGCTGTTCCCCACTCCCACTGCAAACGTTCTTATTCACATTCTTGCCGGGACCACGGTAATAATGTTTGCTGCAAACAGACATACAAGCTACATACAAGCTTTAAATGACCCTCTGAAGCAGCCCAATTGGTGCCTGGGCAAGATCATAATGTTCAGCTTGCAAAGTTGTTTCCTGCTCTCCTTTCAAATCAGGGGCAGGATGAAATAATTGCTCCAGTCCCCAAGGAAAGAACCGCCTTTCTGACATTTGCTGGGGGGAAAGCGTAGAGGACTGGGGGAGGCAATGGCAAACCACCCCATAAAAAGTCTGCCGTGAAAACGTTGTGATGTGACATCACCTGAGAGTCAGAAACGACTGATGCTTGCACAGGGGACTACCTTTACCTTTTTATGTTCTAGTTAAAAACACAATATCAGCTACCTGGGGTGCATCATCTCCTCAGATGCTAAGATCGACAAGGAGATTGACAACAGGCTGGCAAAGGCAAACCGTGCCTTTGGCCGACTGCACAAAAGAGTGTGGAGCAACAAGCATCTGAAAAAAGGCAGAAAGATCAATGTTTACAAAGCGGTTGTGATGACAACCCTCATCTACGGCTCCGAATCGTGGGTTTTATACCGTCATCACCTGCGACTCCTTGAGTGCTTTCATCAGCGCTGCCTTCGCATCATCCTCAACATCCACTGGAGTGACTTTGTGACCAACACTGAAGTTCTCAAGCGATGTTGGAGGTTACCAACATCGAGGCACTGCTGTTGAAGACGCAGCTGCGCTGGGCAGGGCATATTTCTAGGATGGAAAACCGCTGCCTTCCCAAAATTGCCCTGTATGGCGAACTCTCCACCGGCCATCGAAATAGAGGGGCACCAAAGAAGAGGTACAAGGACTCCTTGAAGAAATCCCTTGGCACCTGTCGCATCAACCATCACCAGTGGTCTGACCTAGCCTCAGATCGCAAAGCATGGAGGCACACCATCCACCAGGCTGTCTCTTCTTTTGAGAACGCACACATAGCTGGTCTTGAGGACAAAAGGAGATTGAGGAAGAATCGCACTGCTACAGCACCAACCCTAAATCAGACTTCTCCCTGCAGCCACTGTGGCTGGACCTGCCTGTCCCGCATTGGTCTTTTCAGCCACCAGCGAGCCTGCAGCAGACGTGGACTATTGCACCCTTCTTAAATCTTCGTTCGCGAAGCCAAGCCGAGAGAGAGAGAGATAAAAACACAATATGGCTTGTATATAAGAGGAATAACATTACTTCAGCTTATTGTATCTTATAACCGAGTAGAAATATACCTATAAAAACCAATGCTATAAAAGCTAGTATAGTAGACCCAATGGCTCTTGTTCAGTCAGACAAAGGAACAAGAGAGCAAGGACTGTGTGTTGTTTAAAGAGCCTGCATTACCATAAACTTGAGTCTTACATCAGAAGGACGAAGGTGAAAATCATTAACACCCCCCCCCCCCCATTCTAAATATTAATTCACAGCCAAACTATGGGTGTTTTCGCACTTACGTTTTACTGGCGCGACGACCCTCCTCACGCCGGCGGATCTGCAGTGATTTCGCACTAGAAGCGCCGGCGCAGCCCATTGCGCCGGCTACTTCCGTCGCTAAGCCAGCGCAAACATTTTCCTGCTTCTTGGCGGTTTCCGTTTGCACTGGCTTAGCGACGGAAGTAGCCGGCGCAATGGGCTGCGCCGGCGCTTCTAGTGCGAAATCACTGCAGATCCGCCGGCGTGAGGAGGGTCGTCGCGCCAGTAAAAGGTAAGTGCGAAAACACCCTATGCTATAGTTTATACAACCAAAACTGAACTCTGGACATAACATGGAACACTATGCTTTTAGAACAGTTTCTGAAACTTAAAGCCCTTAAGTCAAGCATTGCATTGAGAGTCTAGCGGCTGCAGTGCTCTCTGATGGTGGTGAAGCTACAAGATCAAATTTTCTTTTAGCACCCTTTTTATCTGGGTCTGTGGGTGGAGGCAAACCTAAGGACTCGAGCAGTTGAAGCCCAGAGATCATGTCTGAAGCCCACAAAGATGAACTGTTGTTCCAAACTTGGATTCTGGCTGGGCTTGGCCATTTGTAGCCTACATTGGCATTAAGGAGTTGCTTTGTTATTGGTTTCAGCTTGTTGCGGCAGGAAATGGCCTCTAGAGGAAGATCTGGGAATATTTCTATCTTCAGATCTCGGAATGTAAAATGCCCTCTGGAACCTGCTTCTGTCAAAATCTTCTGTTTAGTGTGCTGATCTTGAAGAATAATTATGATGTTGCATGGGTTTTTCGTCTTTGGATTGTTAATAGCCTCTACTCTGAATGCCTGAAGAATCATGGGAGCCACATGATCAGTCAGATGAAATTCTGTAGAAAGGAATGTTGTGAGATCCATGTTTTCTTCAAAATTAACTGGAAAACCCCTTAGTTTAATATTTAATTGTTTAGAGTCCATTTCAAGTTTCAACAGTCTATTTTTATATCAAATTCTTCTGATTGGATCTGCTATATATTGTCTTTAAGTACCTGGCTGGTTTCTAAAGCATTGTCTGCCTTCAGATTTACTTCCTATAAATTCAGTTTGATCTCTTCTATTTGGGATTGCAGAGGTTCAAGTAGGGCTTTCATAGTATTCAGTATTCTATTTTCCATAAGATTCATAGCAGCAAGTATATGAGACGTTGCTGTTTCTTGTTCCATCTGGGGTTTTCTGGTGTATCAGCAGCCACAGTAAGATCTAGTCTCCTGTGAGGTCTGCCGAAGGTGCAGAGTTTCTGTGGTAAAATAATCAGTCACTAACCTTCAGGGTGCTGGATTTTTCTTTTTAGATTTCACTTTAGTATATTCCATATAATAATCTTTACTGAAATTACATAGAAGCCTTAGATTTTTATATAACTGGGGTATAGGAGAGCAGAGCTCTGAATTATACTGCCATCCTGCTTGGCATTTAGCCACACACAACCTTTGCCCAAATGTCAAGGGGAAACAGGTGACACTGCCTATTCCTCTTTTAATAGTGCCATGTTACATTAACATTTTCCAAGGTCTTCAGGGAGCTGTGAAGGAAGCAATGCAAGATTTCAAGGAATCCCAAATACTTCTACAGGTAAGATAAAATATAATGGGGGGGGGGGGCTGCAAGAAACTTATTGGGGGAGGCTACATCCCATTCCCAGTTCTTCCTTCCCTCTTGTCTTCATCCCTCCCCTTCTGTCAACTTTCTACTCTTCTCTTTTTTTTGCCTCTATTTCTCTGTCAGCCTCCCCCCTCTATTTTCCCCTGCCCTTTTCTGACAGTCTCCTCACTATTATAAAAGCTAGTATAGTAGACCCAATGGCTCTTGTTCAGTCAGACAAAAGAACAAGAGAGCAAGGACTGTGTGTTGTTTAAAGAGCCTGCATTACCATAAACCTGAGTCTTACATCAGAAGGACGGAGAAAATCATTAACTTCCCCCCCATTCTAAATATTTATTCACAGCCAAACTACGCTATAGTTTATACAACCACAACTGAACTCTGGACATAACATGGAACACTATGCTTTTAGAACAGTTTCTGAAACTTAAAGCCCTTAAGTCAAGCATTGCATTGAGAGTCTAGCTGCTGCAGTGCTTTCTGATGGTGGTGTAGCTACAAGATCAATTTTTCTTTTAGCACCCTTTTTATCTGGGTCTGTGGGTGGAGGCAAACCTAAGGACTGGAGCAGTTGAAGTCCAGAGATCATGTCTGAAGCCCACAAAGATGAACTGTTGTTCCAAACTTGGATTCTGGCAGGGCTTGGCCTCTGGAACCTGCTTCTGTCAAAATCTTCTGTTTAGTGTGCTGATCTTGAAGAATAATTAGGATGTTGCATGGGTTTTTCCTCTTTGGATTGTTAATAGCCTCTACTCTGAATGCCTGAAGAATCATGGGAGCCACATCATCAGTCAGATGAAATTCTGTAGAAAGGAATGTTGTGAGATCCATGTTTTCTTCAATGTTATGTGGAAAACCCCTTAGTTTAATATTAAATTGTTTAGAGTCCATTTCAAGTTTAAACAGTCTATTTTTATATCAAATTCTTCTGATTGGATCAGCTATATATTGTCTTTAAGTACCTGGCTGGTTTCTAAAGCATTGTCTGCCTTCAGATTTACTTCCTATAAGTTCAGTTTGAACTCTTCTATTTGGGACTGCAGAGGTTCAAGTGGGGCTTTCATAGTATTCAGTATTCTATTTTCCATAAGATTCATAGCAGCAAGTAAATTACATAGAAGCCTTAGATTTTTTATATAATTGGGGTATAGGAGAGCAGAGCTCTAAATTATTCTGCCATCCTGCTTGGCATTTAGCCACACACACCCTTTGCCCAAATGTCAAGGGGAAACAGGTGACACTGCCTTTTCCTCTTTTAATAGTGCCATGTTACATTAACATTTTCCAAGGTCTTCAGTGAGCTGTGAAGGAAGCAATACAAGATTTCTAGGAATCCCAAATACTTCTACAGGTAAGATAAAATATAATGGGGGGGGGGGGGGGGTGGCTGCAAGAAACTTATTGGGGGAGGCTGCATCCAATTCCCAGTTCTTCCTTCCCTCTCCCTCTTCCCTCTTGTCTTCACCCCTCCCCTTCTGTCTATCTTCTACCCTTCTCTTTTTTTTGCCTCTATTTCTCTGTCAGCCTCCCCCCTCTATTTTCCCCTGCCCTTTTCTGACAGTCTCCTCACTATTATATTTAAATCCCCTTATCTTTCAATCCACCTCCCTCTTTTTGCATCCACCTTTCTCCATCAGTATCCACCTCCCATTATCAATCCACCTCCCCACTCTCTGTATTTTGCCCTGCCTCTGCCTGTCAGTCTACCCTCTCTCTCTTTTGCTCCCACCCCTTCTCCATCAATCTCCCTCTCCTCTTTTCTTTTTTCTTCCCGACTCCTCAAGGCTATTCCATCTCCCCACCTTTGCTTCTTCCCCTCTCCCCTACTTCTCTCATTCTATCACTATCTCCCTTACACCAGCCCTTTTCTTGGTCTCTCCCTCTTCCCATGCATGTCCCTTCTTTCTCTTTCTGCCACAATCAATCTCTCCTTGTTTCCTCTTCAGTTTCCCAGCAACCTCACTGCTCCTCCCCACAACAATGGCAGTGGCTCTCCTGTCCACCTGCCCACTTTCCCCCACAGTGATAATGGTGGCCCTCCCAGCTAGTGCCAGATTTATCTATAGGCTAAGTAGACTGAAGCCTAGGGCCTCTAAATTTAGGGGGCCTCCACAGCCCTCCCCCCCCCCCACAAGCAGGCAGTCTCCCCTCTCCCAAAATTGCAAACCCAAGACTTCATGCAAGGGCAGGGCAACTCAGATCCAGCAACTATGAGACTCAGGGACAGCCAGTGGGGCCCAATTTGAAACTCTGGGGCCCAACTTGGAAAAATTTTGTGGGGCCCCAGTTCACAGTCAAAGTCTGCAAAATGAGAGATATAAATAAAATCCATCTAGATTGCCCTGGTGCAGGGGTCCCTTTAAGAGTGGCCTGCGGGACCCAGTTTGGCCAAATTGCTTCAATTGCCTTAAGGCCAGCCCTGATGAGACTGTGCAGGAGTCGGACTGACAAGCCCTGCCCCTTTCTAGGTCCCTGGTGCCACTATTCAGAGTACAGACTCCAGGACTCCATAGCCCAGAGTCAACAACCAGCTGCACAGCCTTCCCCAGCTCAAGGGTCAGGTCAGTAGTGGTATGTGGGAGAGTGGGAGTGGGAGTGGAGGACCGGCTGGGGCAGATAGACCAGGCAAGCAAGCTGTCCTTTCCATTCCTTCCCTCCTCCTTGGCTTGAACAGAGCAAGCACATGTGACTGGCACTGGCCTCACCCCTCCCAGGCAGGGAAGTCTATCTTTCACATTTCACAGAGCCCTATTGGTGCCTGCAGCATGCACTTGCAACCCCTTTCTCAGAATGTCTTGAATATGAAAAGAAATATTGATGGTGTCAATTGTCATGCCAATAAATCCAAATAATACTGCTTCATACATTAATAGTAGATTAATTGTTCTAAAGCCGTTGCAAAATCTAATCAAAGTTTTACATTTATTTTATATAACATTTTTTGGCAGTTGGCTCTTTTAAATTGCTAGTATTGATTGTTGGATGGGAGTCTGGTGTTTACTGCTGCTGGAATTATTAGATGAGAAATTATTAACCTATGTTAATTATTAAGCTATGTTTGTGTCTTGGAGAAAATTATTTTGAATCTTTTCGGCAATTTTCAGCACAATCCAGAGGCGTAGGGCAGAAAGTCTTTTGGGAGCAGATGAGCCGCTACATGGGCACAGGAAGGGTTTGCACCAACGTACCACTGGTGCCACCACAGCGAAGGGGAGTTACGTGGGCGGAGGACCACCCGAGCACTGCTCCGCCCAAGGGCAGCTACGCCTGAGGGCTGTGTCCAAGTGTGGGCAGAAGTGAGGTGGAGCGCGGCATTCAGGCGGAGGAGGGGGTGGAGTTCGGGACACAGCCAGGCTTAGACAGCTTCCTGGGCAGTTTGGCCTAGGAAACATCCCCCCCCCACGAGTGGTGCAATGTTACGCCAGCAAAAATAGTAGTGTGTACCATAGGCACTCAAAACCAAAAACAAAGTTCGGCTCCATGGCTGCGGAAGCTTACAAATCCCTTAGGGAGTGGCGTGATTGCCAGTTTGGTGTAGTGGTTAAGTGTGCGGACTCTTATCTGGGAGAACCGGGTTTGATTCCCCACTCCTCCACTTGCACCTGCTGGCATGGCCTTGGGTCAGCCATAGCTCTGGCAGAGGTTGTCCTTGAAAGGGCAGCTGCTGTGAGAGCCCTCTCAGCCCCACCCACCTCACAGGGTGTCTGTTGTGGAGGAGGGGGATAAAGGAGATTGTGAGCCGCTCTGAGACTCTTGAGTGGAGGGCGGACTATAAATCCAATGTCTTCTTCTTCTTCTTCTTCTCTTTCTTCTTCTTCTCACCAATCCCCTTGCCACCTAAGCATGCCACCTAAGCATGCATCTTGGAGAAAATTATTTTGAATCTTTTCGGCAATTTTCAGCACAATTCAGAGGGGTAAGGTGGAAAGTCTTTTGGAAGCAGATGAGCCGCTACATGGGCGCAGGAAGGGTTTGCACCGACGTACCACTGGCGCCACCACAACGGAGGGGAGTTACGTGGGCGGAGGACCGCCCGAGCGCTGCTCCACCCAAGGGCAGCAACACCTGAGGGCTGCGCCTGAGTGTGGGCAGAAATGAGGTGGAGCGCGGCGTTCAGGCGGAGGAGGGGGTGGAGTTCGGGACACAGCCAGGCTTAGGCAGCTTCCTGAGCAGTTTGGCCTAGGACACGCTCCCCCCCCCCCACCGAGAGGCGCAATGTTACGCCAGCAAAAATAGAGGTGTGTACCATTGGCACTCATTGAAACCAAAAACAAAGGTTGCCTCCACGGCTGCAGAAGCTTGCAAAAACCTTAGGGAGTGGCGTGATTGCCAGTTTGGTATATTGGTTAAGTGTGCAGACTCTTATCTGGAAGAACCGGGTTTGATTCCCCACTCCTCCACTTGCATCTCCTGGCATGGCCTTGGGTCAGCCATAGCTCTGGCAGAGGTTGTCCTTGAAAGGGCAGCTGCTGTGAGAGCCCTCTCAGCCCCACCCACCTCACAGGGTATCTGTTGTGGGGGAGAGAGATAAAGGAGATTGTGAGCCGCTCTGAGACTCTTGAGTGGAGGGCGGAATATAAATCCAATGTCTTCTTCTTCTTCTTTTTCTTCTCACCAATCCCCTCACACGTTGGGCTGACAAACCCCCTCCCCAGCATCCAATCACGGTCTCCCCCTTCCTAGAAATACTTCCGCTCTGGCCTCGCACAACTCAGTTGTTAGGGAGAGGAGCGCGTAGTGGGAAGTTTTGCTGGCGAGCTCCCGGTCATACAGACTTAGAGGGACAGGCAGGCATATTGGTGACGGGTTTTTCACTGTGCGGTTGCTTTGTCAGTATATTTGACTTGCGAGGGGGAAAGAAAGGTCTCTCCCCTGGGGCTAACTGCTCTTGTTTCCAGATCTCCACAGGTTCCGGGCTCCAAGAGGCTCTGCATAAAAGAGCTCCCAGATGAAGCACAGCCTGCTCTTCTAGCCGCCCCTGCAGGTGCTCTTGATCTCTATCTCTGTTTTGCAGGTGGAACTCCAACACAGAGGCTTCCGCGTGTGTTGCTCCACCGCCCCCCCACTCCCTCAGAAGTTTCTGCTTGCTGCTCGGAATGGAGCCCCGCCCATGGGGAGACTGCTCAGCACATGCCAAGGAGACTGTTGCACTCTGTTCTGGAAAAATAAAGTCTGAGCTGTGCACTCTATTCTCTCTCCTGCTTGGCATTTGTTGCACGTTCCCTGGGCAAACACCTCCCCCTCTGTCAGTGGCCTCTCTGAGGGAATGCCTGGGAAAGTGGGCAGACTTGGTTTGGGGGGGAGAACAGTCTATGAGCTGCCATGCTGCCCACCCCCCTCGCATGCCTGGACAGGGAAGAGGAGTGCCACCCCTCAGCCTGCCCAGGCTGACACCCTACCTGATCCCACAGGGCTGTTGTGCGCAGGGCACTAAGGTGGGACGGACTGATGAATTGGATTCAGAGTTCTGCAGCTGATGCACTCGCACTCTGAGTTCTGCAGCCCCCGGGGGAGGTGTTCCGTGCACATGGCAGGGGGCGTCAGGGCAACACAGGGGGTTTCTGGGGAGGGGTTGTCTGCTGCGGGGCTGCTCACTCCCAGACACACATTCCAGTTGCTGTCTATGACAGCGAACTCCTGCACTTGGCACTTCCTGTTTGTCTGCCTGCAATTGGCAGAGTCTTTGACACCAGGAGGATGTGAGGCGATTGACGGCTTCTCCGTGGTCCCGTGAGGGCCTGCCTTGCCCCCACCCCTGCCTCTCCACCAAGCCCGGCTTCTCGTGTACACATGTCCAGCCTCACTCCTATTCCCTCCCCGTGTTGGTGGGACGTCTCTCCTTTGCCTTTGATTGTCTGCCCATCATTGACTCCGTTCTCTTTTGGGGGGTGGGTTGGGGATGGCTATCAACCTCTCTGGGGCCACCTCTCCCCATCCCTGACTGTTATGAGCCATGGCACATGTGCCAAGACTGGCCAATGGGGGGGAGGATGGGCTGGCCCTCTCCTCTGGCAGCCTCCACCTTTCTTACGTGCCTATGCCAGCGGAATTGTCATGGCAATCACCTCCCTCACGGCAAGCTATGCCTCTCCCCTCCCCAAACTCCAGAGTGCCAAAATACTTAGAAGGTCTACTAGCGGCGCCTCAGCTACGCCATGGCCGGCCGCCACTTATGTCTGTATTGCGATGTCCGGGAGTTTATAAACTTTTGAAAATGTTTAGATTGCAAAATGATGTTGTGCTATAGGGTTGGTTTGTTGGATGTGACAGAATAGACTCCATCTTGTGTTTGCTTTAGTTTAGGTTGTTTAGTTAAAACGGCTACCCACCCTGGGAAGTAGGGCAAAACTCCAGGGTAGGTCTACAAATCCCGGATGCTTCTATGGCCAAAAAGTGTAGGAAAACCAGAGGCTGGAGTCAGAAGATGTAAATGCTCCAGCCAGCCTGGGAGGGGGGAGTCATCCTGCAACCCTCAGAAAGGCCAGAAGGCTCTTGCTGCGAATTGCCCACAGACAGAGAGAGGCCTTGGGGATCAGGGAAGGCAGCAGTTTGGTGTAGTGGTTAACTGCTTGGACTCTTATCTGGGAGAACAAGGCTTGATTCCCCACTCCTCCACTTGCACCTGCTGGCATGGCCTTGCGTCAGCCATAGCTCTGGCACAGGTTGTCCTTTAAAGGGCTGCTGTTATGAGAGTCCTCTCAGCCCCACCCACCTCACAGGTTGTCTGTTTTGGGGGAGGGAGATAAAGGAGATTGTGAGCCGCTCTGAGACTCTTGAGTTAAGGGCGGAATATAAATCCAATGTCACCTTCTTCTTCAGTGGGAATTGATACTCAGAGGTTTTCATAACCACCTGTAGAAGGTAGGAGGCCAGGCTGCAGGTTGGTAATTGAAGCTCATCCCAATGCAAAATAAGTATATGTATCAATTCAGGGACAAAGGAACTGTGTTTTGACTTATTTTATTTGTGCCCGGTGGTGTTTTCCTTTCTGTGTTTTATTTATTTATTTTTATTTTCCACTTATATCCCACCCACCCCATTTAGGCGGGCTCAGGGCGGCTCACACAGACATGCATGTGCATGATTCAATGTAATAATACAGCATTAAAACCATAAAACATAAATAGACATAAAATACATAATGCTTCGGTGCCATAATCTCTTATTTTCCAATTTTATAGTTCTCTGTATAGCAGATCTTAAATTATCCTCTCTGCAACTGCTATACAGCAGATTGTTGGTGGTAGTTCACATGTTGCTGTAAACTGTAGCGGCCAACAGTCTAGTTCACAAATGCCTGTTGGAAGAGTGCCATCTTACAGGCCCTGCGGAACTGTATGAGCTCTTGCAGGACCCTGACCTCTTCCAGCAGTGCCTTGTAAATCCTGTTACTTGTCAATAGTCAATAAAATGTTTGTTTAAACCCCGTCTGGTGCTCTGACTATGGAGTCTCCCCTGCTCTGCCCACTACCAGTACCTTAAGAAGGGTTCTGGGAGGGGAAAAGCCCCAAAATGTGCAGGTGCCACCCCTCCAGGAGAAACTCAAAGTTAGGGTTTTTCATCTCCAAACCACAGGAGTCAGCCAGAGGGGTCTCACTGTCCCTCAAGAAAGGCATAGGGAAGTCAGTGAGTGGTGGCAACTACTGAAGAGTGACAGAAGCCCACCAAGGAGGTGGGAAGGTGAAGCAGAGCTCACAAGCCACAAACTGGCTTCTTCATCCCTCAGGGTTGAGGGTGGGTGCCCATTTCATCACAGGGGAATACTGAATTCTGTAACCCTTCAGTGTCAGACCCAGAGTCAAGAAAAAGACAGTTGAAGTTCAAGATCTTCATTCCAGCTTCATGGGCATACACACGTGTTGTTGGAACTGACCTCTCTGTCAGTTCCCTCAACTTATAAACCTTTGCCCTGATCGCTATAATTCAAGCCAAAGCACGCCAAGAAAAAGCGGGGGTTTTGCATGGGATTTTTACTAAGCTCTCATCACCGCAAGTGCTCACTATCAGTTCATAGTTCTCATCTCCTCCAGGTCTTGCCCTTGGTTACCTAGCAACTAGCCAATTCCGAGACATGCCATCCTCCCTCCAGATAAGCAACAAGTTACAGTTATATCACAGGCATAGCAAGCGCAGCATAGTATTGAAGCACAGCATAGCATTATACAGTTAAATAAGCATGACAAGAGGAACAAGATGGAGTGACTCGGCATTCAGCAGCAACCATCTATACCGGAGTGGCCAACGGTAGCTCTCCAGATTTTTTTGCCTACAACTCCCATCAGCCCTAGCCAGCATGGCCAATGGCTGGGGCTGATGGGAGTTGTAGGCAAAAACATCTGGAGAACTATCGTTGGCCACCCCGATCTATACCTTGTGCCAATAGCCACTGATGGACCTCTGATCCATGTATTTATCCAGTTGAAGATTAATTTTACTTTTTATTTTTATTCTAATCTGAGCATGAGTAAAAGATTTGAAAGTGATGCTAGCAAGCACAGGAGACAGAGACTTGAAAATGCTATGGTGATGAAGTTAAGACGAATCACTGCTTTTGTGCATCAATCACTCAATGAAGCAGCAAGAGCAAACAGCGAAGCTATCTGGCCTGAGCCAACTATTAGCATGCAACCAGACAAAATCCTCCCTGAAAGAGAAACAGTGAAGCAGGATGTGGAACAGCAAGCTGATTATGAGGAAACAGCCATGATGCTGGCTCAAACTGAACATCTAGAACTAATTCAAGAGTCACTTACTGGATAAGAAGAGGTTAAAGAGCCACAAGATAATAATGTAAATAGTCAGTTTTTGCAGTTCACACCTGGTATGATAGGCCAAGTCCAAGGTGTTTCAGATGCAGATAAAGATAATGCCAAACATAGATCTTCTGTAACAGATGTTGGTTTGTGATCACATGAGGAAGTATCCTATTGGGTAGAGGGGTCCCTCTTAAGTTCTGCATCATTGTGGACCATATTCAAATTCCAAGCGAGAGTACAAAAAGCAGTTGAGGTCTTGCACAGAAGCTCTTTTTTATTCAACAAAAGCAAATGGGGAAACATATAGCCGAGAGTGGCTTGTATATTCTTCCTCAAAAGGTCGGATTTATTGCTTTGTTTGTAAACTCTTTCCAAACGTTGCATCTTCTTCCACAGCTTTATCTACTGAAGGGTTTGATGACTGGCCAAACCCCCATCTTATCCAAACTCATGAAAACTCAGAGAGCTGCTAGGACAGCTGTAGCCATGAGGTGGAAATCAAATAAACATCCAGATATTAACCTCCGGCATAAAAAAACTGTAGTCTACCTATCTCATGGCCATGATAACAGACAATATTGCTCAGCCTGAACACCCTCTCTCTCCTAATTTCTATGCTGTCTGATCTCCTATTCTAACCTCACATGGGGAGGGATGGTGGCTCAGTGGTAGAGCATCTGCTTGGGAAGCAGAAGGTCCCAGGTTCAATCCCCGGCATCTCCAAAAAAGGTTCCAGGCAAATAGGTGTGAAAAACCTAAGCTTGAGACCCTGGAGAGCCGCTGCCAGTCTGAGAAGACAATACTGACTTTGATGGACCAAGTGTCTGATTCAGTATAAGGCAGCTTCATATGTTCATATGAAGTAATTCCTAATGTAATTAATGACTTGTCTTTGTGGTAATGTCTTCTGATGGAGTCAAATGGATTTACACTAGCTTTTTATTCAGTTTTAATATTAGTTATAGGTATATTTCTTTAATTGTTATATGACTTATTAGACTCTTTCTCTTGTACTTTTGGTTATAATATTTGCTCTGGGCAAGCACTATGATTGTCATGTGTATGGGATAGACTTTGATAGAAAATACAATAAATTGTTTTTTGAAAGAAAGAAAAACTCAGAGAAGCATAGGAGTGTCATGTTGACCTACCTAACAAAGAAGTGAGGGCAAAAGTTAACTACCAAGCTAGAGGAACAAATAAAAGCAAAAAAGCAGTACTGGAGGCATGTCAAGGAGAGAATTATTGCTGTAATATGCACTCTTGTAGAATGATGCTTACCATTCAGTGGAGACAATGAAAAATTTGGCTCTCCAAATAATGGCAATTATCTTGGTCTTTTAGAACTAGTGGCAAAATCTGATCCATTTTTACTTGCTCATATCAAACAGTATGGACATTCTGGATCAGGCAATCCCTCTTAATTGTCAAAAACTGTATGTGAGGAAATAATTCAATACGTGACAAAAAAAAGTTAAGGATGCAATTCTGACTGATTTGAGAAAGGCTGGATATTTCAGCTTTTCGGTAGATTCCACTCCTGACATTTCACATACTGATCAGTTGACTTTAATTATCAGGTATCACCTGAAGATGGTTTGCCAACAGAGAGATTTTTAACATTCCTTGAGCCAAAAGACCACTCAGGAGAAAGCATGGCTGATTTAATGTTCAACTATTTCACTACTGAGCTTGAAATTGACTTTAGAAAATTGAGTCTTATGACAACGCTGCCAACATGCCTGGTAAGTACAACAGCATGCAGCAAAAACACATTGAAAAAACCCAATTTGCCACATTTATTCCATGCGCTCTTTAAATCTGGTGGGCCATTCAGCTGTGCATTTCTGCCTTGATGCAGTGAACTGTTTTGGCATTATCAATGAAATTTATACCTTCTTTTCATCCTCCACAAAGAGATAGGCGGTTCTAAAATCATTTTTCCCACCTCAATCTAAAGTGCCTAAATATTTGTCAGACTCTAGGTGGGACGCGCAGCCAAAAGCCACAGAAGCTGTTTTGGAAAGTTACAGTGCTATCACTAATGCCCTCAGTCATTTGTACTCTGACGTTAATGGGAAGGGGGAGACCAGGCTGAGGGCATCGTCTGAGTGCAGGTTGCTGATCCTTTGGGTATGCTTTATGCATTGACCAGTATGTTGTCAAATGGACCAAATATAAATTCACCTTCAATTCTTTCAGCAATTGTGGGTCAAAGTATACTATTTATGTGATCATGTGTCCCCCCAATTAAAAGTCGTATTTTGGAACACATTTCCCATTTTATGCAAAAGGGTGCCTGATGTGCTGTTGGCTGACCATTTTATCAAAGCAATCATGATGTGGATTCATTGCACTTTTTTGTTATTCTGAAGTTAGAAAATCAACGCTACAAATCTAGAGGTTTATGCAAACTTTTACTACAGAAGGGTCAATCGATTTTTAGGTTAGAAATGATAGAACCCAAGGGTCTTAACCAATCATATGAATTGTCATGTTTTATTTAAGAATGTCAGGTTATACATTGGCTGACACAGTTTGTGGATTGTATCTTCAAGTGAGTTTATTTGTAACAACTGTTGTGTCCCTTTAAAATGTTTATCTGATTCCCTGTATTTTGGGTGTGCACCATCAACCAGAAATTGTTTCTTTGAGAAATGTCTCAGGACATTAAAGGTATGCAATGTTTTTATATCATGAATTGCTGTACAGATTTTTTGCCTGTAACTTTGAATATATTGTTGTTAGTTTTGCAGTAATTTCAGCTATTGAAAAAGTCATGAGGGGTGACTAGGAGCATTAAGTGGAAAGCATACACAAAAATATATTTTAAAACATTGTCTGAATTCAGACTGTTTAAATTTATAAGCCATATACAATTTCACATATACATTTGATGGATGTTTTATATTACATGTTATACATTTTTATGAATTGTGTTATAGGCAGCTTGGCCCTCTATTACACTGTTTGGAGCGTAACACTGTTTTTTATTTGGAGTGCACACTACAGCCAATGGGAGACATGGATTTGGCATCACCACAGGGTGTGTGTGTGTGTGTGTATACACACTAGTGGCAAAATCTGATCCATTTTTACTTGCTCATATCAAACAGTATGGACATTCTGGATCAGGCAATCCATCTTAATTGTCAAAAACTGTATGTGAGGAAATATGTAAAAAGAGGGGAAAGAGTAATTAGATTTTCCCTTATACAGGTAGAAAATTTGCAAAATTCTTATAGCCATCATCCTATGACACTAACAGTAGTCTGTTAAAAGAAATGTTGCTGGTGAAATTTTTCCCCAAGTGAAATAAAAAAGATATAGCTGTTTTTAAAGCGATACTATATTTATAATTACAATGTTTATAATTTATAAATTATACTGCTGAGGAACTACGATCATTATAGGATCACTGTCAGAAGATAGAAAGATCCCGCCTATATTGAAACTGAACAGCACCAGAAAATGTTTTTAAATTGTATTTTATCATTTTTAAATTGCAATTGTAGGTATCTGAATTGATTGTTAGCCACCCTGAGTCTGCTTGCGGAGAGGGTGGGATAAAAGTCTAAATAAATAAATATAATCCTATGTAGTGTCACCCTTTCTAAATCTATTTGAATCAAATAGAAGGGTATAACTCGGTTTAGCCAGGAGACTTTCTCATCCCTCCCCCAAAGAAATAATTAAAAATGTAGCAGTGCAATTCCTCTGAATTCAGTCTTCATTTTCTCATCCTCAGCAGCTGGCTGCACTTCCACTAAGTGAAAGTGAAGTCATATTATGTCAACATGCCTTCCTCATACACTAAGCACCCAAAATAAACACAGTTTAAAAGAACACACTTTTGTTATTTCACTGGGGCAATGTGCTCACTGGAGCTGATGAATGTAACCATCTGCTCTATTTCAACCAACCAAATCTGCAATAATTCTTCCAGCCATTATCCTATGACAATAACAGTAGTCTGTTAAAATTTTGTTGGTGAAAATCTTTCCCAAGTGAAATAAAAAACATATAGTTGTCTTTAAAGCTATAATATATTTAAAATTACAGTGTGATTCTATGCAGGGTCACCCTTTTAAAACGTATTTGAATCAAATAGAAGGGTATAACTTGGTTTAAGACTGTAGCGTTCATTAGGAATGGGCACAGACTGTAAAAATGCAGTTCATTTCAATTCATGAAATGTGGGGAACTACAAACAGAACCACCTGGTCCCCATTGCTCAGCTGTTTTGGGCTTTCTTCTAAAGACCCTTTAAATTTTAAAGAAGCTGCTGAAGAAAGTTTAAAACAGCTGCGTGGTGAGAAGAAAGCAGGGGTTTAAAGGGACTCAGAGTCCCTTTAAACCCCTGCTTTCTGTTCTACCCATGAACTGACATAAACTGCAACAAACTGCGTTAAAACTCTATGGTTCCTTGATTCACAAACCACTAATGGGGCAAAATTCACAATTTGTATTTTGTGGTTTGGTTTCTGCCCATTTTTACTGTTAATAAACTAAATTCAGATACAATACATGGGTTTTTTTACTGCATTGAGTGACCTTTATTGTTTTAACAGAATCCTTCAGAACAATTACAGAGTTAGAATGCTACAGAGAACAGAGCTGGAGTATAAGGCAACATAACGAAACAGGAGAGGACCTATGGAGCTCAGCAGAGAACTGTTGGAATCAGGTAGTGAAGGGTGGATGAAGGGTCTTGACTGGTCCAAACTTGTTTGATGGCAACACCAAGTGTATAAATTCCTCAAAACTTATTTTGCCATCTCCATCTCTATCTCCAGCTTGCAAGAAACCATTGGTTTCTATCTCAGTCAAATCCCGGGATCCTGACTTAAAATTTTCCAAATAACCCTTTAATTCCTTTCTCTCAATATAACCAGTGGTGGGATTCAGCAGGTTCGCACCAGTTCTATGGAACCGTTACCTAATGCGCTATCGGTTCTATAGAACCGTTTGTTGGTCGGGCACCCTCGGATCAACGGGGATTTTCCCAAGTGCCTAAAACTCACCAGTTTCTTTTCCCCACCAGACTGCAAAAAAGCCCAAGCGAACAAGTTAGACGCGCGCCCTGCCAGGAATTGCGTCTCACTCCCTCCAGCCCCTTCCAGCTTCACCACTCCCACGTGTGATTAAAACCCAGGCGCCGAGGAAAAAGCAGCTCAAGCTAACCACCGCGGTGCCTTCTGGGACTTGTAGTCCTTGCGCTCGGTAGCGCAGCAGGCAGGAGGCTCGAAAGACTACCAGACCTGGCATGCCCCTCGGCAAAGAAGGGCTCCGCTCGCTCGTGCGCGCTCGCGGAGTCAGGAAGCCCCGCCCACTTTCATTGCTGGAAGGATGAGTAGGCGAAGGTCTGTGGGCTGCAAACGCTTGTGGGGGCGTCGGGCTTGTTTGGTTTTTTTGCAAATGGCAGTCAAATTAGGTGACAGATTTTTCTTTTTGCAGAGAGATAAATATTGGCGCGTGTTGCCATGTATGCAAAACAAGGCTTGATAGCCGGGCTTTTCCCCAGCCAACGGTTGATCTGTTCAGATGGGTTCTGTGGCATGCGTTTGGGTGCCCCAACTGTAGTAGCTTTCAGGTGATGGTAAAAAAAACCCTCTGCCTGGACATGTGAGTCCTCCACCTGTGTTTGCTCAAGCTTGTATAACCAGCTTTGGTTGGCACACTGCTTTTTTAGGGAGGCCAGCCTTTTAAGCTCACATTGCCAGAGTGACACTTCGTTCTGCAAAGCTGGGGTGTCAAACATCTGACCTGGGGGCCGAATGAGGCCCTCGGAGGGCTCCTGAGCAACTGACTGTCATCTGCTTCCTTCTTTCTCCTTTCTGTATAACAGCTTGCTTTGCAAGGCTCCCTCAATTGCAGAGGAACTGCAGAGCAAAACTTCTATTTTCTCCATTGGCTGAGGCTCCTCCCTTGGGGAGGAAGGAGGAGGAATAGCTTGCTTTGCCAGGCTCCCTCAATTGCACAGAAGAGATACTGAGTGAAGCCTCTCTTCCTTCTATTTGCTGAGGCTCCCCCCCCCCAGTCCCCTGGGGAAGGAAGGAAAGAGCCAGAGCTTCCTTTGCCCAGTTCCCTGGATCCCGTGGGAGAAATACAAAGAAAGCACCTTTAAGACCAACAAGTGCTAATGCTTTTAGCATGTTTTAAGTTTTTTAGGAAATATATTTGTGTTTGTGTCCTTTATAAAGTTTGTATCTTTGCTACCTAATCTTTAAATAGGAACACACATGGCCCAGCCTGACATGGCCCAGCCAGACAAGGTCTCCTTTATGTCAGATTCGGCCCTCATAACAAAATGAGTTTGACACTTCCATAGCAGTCTGTACACTGGTTGTAACGGGCTTGAACCTCCCACCCCCACGCCGCTTCAGGTTCCACTGCAAGATTCTCTGGTTTGATTTTGGTTTTCTGGCTTGACACATTGGCTTGTGGTTCCTCT
Organism: Heteronotia binoei; assembly: GCF_032191835.1. Lineage (NCBI taxonomy): Eukaryota > Metazoa > Chordata > Lepidosauria > Squamata > Gekkonidae > Heteronotia > Heteronotia binoei. The sequence goes on from NC_083239.1 coordinate 37,704,338, forward strand.
GGGATTACTGAGTTCTGTAGAAGTTCTGCTGAACTTGCTGTCTGTCAGTGATTCCTACTTGCAGACATGGGGGGGGGGGGTTGCCCTGGAAGCAGCTTGCAGGGTTTTCTGTCCCCCCTTCCACTGGAAATAATGTTCAGAGGCCCATAAAATTGGACTCACTCCTTGGTCCAATCGACTTGAAACTTGGGGGTTATTTAAAGCAGGGGTCCCCAACCCCCAGGCCATGGACCAGTCCCAGTCCGTGGTGTGTTAGCATCCAGGCTGCACAGGGACAGCACTCTTGGCTTCCTGGGTCACAGATCTGGGAAGCTAAGAGCGGTGGGATGGATCAGCGGTGTGTGCTCTCCTCCAAGCCCTGCTTCCCAGGCATAGAGGAGAGCAGGCTTGCTCCACCACCCCTTTTGCCCACCCACACAGCCTCACTCCAAAGACGGTGGTGGACGAAAGAGGCAGTGTGGCCTCGCTCTGAGGCTGCCTCCCCTTCCAGGGGAGGTGGCCAGAAGCAGCCCCAGTCTCCCCCGTATTTAAAGACCCCCATGGGGGCAGGGACATGGGAGCAGGGTGGCCTGGGGCAGCAAGAACCCCTGCACCACCCCCCACAGTCTGTGGAAAAATTGTCTGCTACAAAACTGGTCCCTGGTGCCAAAAAGGTTGGGAGCCACTGATTGAAAGGACAGGCACCAGCAGCTTCCCTGCGATTGTGGTGCTTGTGCCCCTAAAAGCCAGTTTGGTGTAGTGGTTAAGTGTGCGGACTCTTATCTGGGAGAACCGGGTTTGATTCCCCACTCCTCCACTTGCACCTGCTGAAATGGTCTTCGGTCAGCCATAGCTCTGGCAGAGGTTGTCCTTGAAAGGGCAGCTGCTGGGAGAGCCCTCTCCAGCCCCACCCACCTCGCAGGGTGTTTTTTGTGGGGGAGGAAGGGAAAGGAGATTGTGAGCCCCTCTGAGACTCTTCGGAGTGGAGGGCGGGATATAAATCCAATATCTTCTTCTTCTTCTAAAAACAACTCCCCCGGCCACCTGGAAATCTTTCAAAACAACTGTTCCATTTCCCCAGCCATTCCCCATACAGAATAATGGTCCTGAAAAAACTGGAAATGGGGGGGGGGGGGCCCTCCAAATCCAATTACCATACAGGTATCTGGAATTCAGGAATATTGGAATTACCAATATATTCCCAGTCCAATATACCTGAACCTGAAAAGGTACTTTTTTGGCACGTCCCACCCAGGACCCTGGGAATTATATTGTTATGGACAGTTGTTGGTATTTATGGCGAGAAAATGGTTGGATCCAACACTGAAGAGGGAAAAAATCAAACATTACTAAGGACATAGGTGTATTAACAGCAGTTAGTGACTAGTTTACCAGGTTTCTATCCTGTTTATCCTTTCTATCAAGAGCCAGTTTGTTGTGGTGGTGAAGTGTGCGGACTCTTGTCTGGAAGAACTGGGTTTTATTCCCCACTCCTCCACTTGCAGCTGCTGAATGGCCTTGGATCAGCTATAGTTCTTGCAGAGGTTGTCTTTGAAAGAGCAGCTTCTGGAAGAGCTCTCTCAGCTCCACCTACCTCACAGGGAGTCAGTTGTGGGGGAAGAAGATAATGGAAATTGTAAGCCACTCTGAGACTGATTCAGAGAGAAGAGTGGGGTATAAATCTATGGTCTTCTTTTTCTTCTCTTCCTCAAAATTGTTCAAAGCAATTGTTCAAAGTTAGGAGCAATCGTGTTTTATTTAATTGGCCAGAAGAAGAAGCCAAGATTTGTTGCAATCAGAATTCTGGACTGGGAAGACTGAAGGTCAGATTCCTGCAAAACTCACAGGCTGATTTCAGTCAGTCACTATCAGTGCAATCCTAAAGCCATTTCCCTATGCAGCCAAGTTGCATAGACCTGCGTGAGGGTCTGAGTTAGATCTCCTAAGGATGGTGCTGTGTCTGTCAGCCCCACCTACTGCACAAGGTTGTGCGGATTTAAAGGGGAAGGCTAGTAAACCATGTATAACATCATGAGTACCTGAATACAAAGATGGGCTACATCAGGGGTAGGGAAATGGCTGAGAAGTTGAATGCATTTTTTGCCTTCACTGTGGAAGACGAGAAGTGTTTGCCCGCTCCAGAACCACTAATTTTGGAAGGGGTGTTGAAAGACCTGAGTCAGATTGAGGTGACAAGAGAGGAGGTCCTACAACTGATAGACAAATTAAAAACTAACAAGTCACCAGGTCCGGATGGCATACATCCGAGAGTTCTGAAAGAACTCAAAGTTGAACTTGTTGATCTTCTAACAAAAATATGTAATCTTTCATTGAAATCTGCCTCCGTTCCTGAAAACTGGAAGGTAGCAAATGTCACCCCCATCTTTAAAAAGGGTTCCAGAGGATTTCCGGGAAATTACAGGCCAGTCAGTCTGACTTCAATACCGGGAAAGTTGTTAGAAACCATTATCAAGGACAGAATGAGCAGGCACATTGATGAACACGGGTTATTGAGGAAGACTCAGGATGGGTTCTGTAAGGGAAGATCTTGACTCACTAACCTGTTACAGTTCTTTGAGGGGGTGGACAAAGGGGACCCAATAGATGTTGTTTACCTTGACTTCCAGAAAGCTTTTGATAAAGTTCCTCATCAAAGGCTCCTTAGAAAGCTTGAGAGTCATGGAGTAAAAGGACAGGTCCTCTTGTGGATCAAAAACTGGCTGAGTAATAGGAAGCAGAGAGTGAGTATAAATGGGCAGTCTTCACAGTGAAGGACGGTAGTGCCTCTCCCCAAAATACCCTCCCAGTTTCAAAAAGATTGGACCAGGGGGTCCAATTCTATGAGCCCCAAAAGAAGGTGCCCTTAGCCTTCATTATTTCCTATGAAAGGAAGGCATTGAAAAGGTGTGCCATCCCTTTAAATGTGAGGGCCAGAACTCCCAATATGGAAATATCTTCAATAAATCTTTCTTTAAACATAATCTAGTTGTCTTTACCTCTTTTACTGTATTTAATGCGTGAATTATTAAACTACCTTTCGGAATATCTTTTGATATAGTTAAAATGGTCATTAGGACATAGAACCTGTTGTTAATTTATTTGAATCCCACCACTGAATATAACCATTTTTATCGATGTCGTAAATGTTGAAGATTTTCCGCAATTTTACTTGTATCTTCATCTCCATCATTTCAGCAGATTTTTTGACAGCAGCTCCCATCTCTTTCTTCATATCATCCACACTGAGCACATCAGCCATCACCATCCTGGCAACTGTTGGATCTGAAAGATGCTAAAAGAAAGGTCAAGACAGAATGCATGGTTGAGATTACAATATGGCTTTCTATGAATACTGGAGAAAAGGACATTCTTTCTCCACATGAAATAAATTGCAATGTAGACTTTTATTTGTTCTGTTAAAAGAAGAAGATGATATTGGATTTATATCCCGCCCTCCACTCTAAAGAGTCTCAGAGCGGCTCACAATCTCCTTTACCTTCCTCCCCCACAACAGACACCCTGTGAGGTGGGTGGGGCTGGAGAGGCCTCTCCCAGCAGCTGCCCTTTCAAGGACAACCTCTGCCAGAGCTATGGCTGACCCAAGGCCATGCTAGCAGGTGCAAGTGAAAGAGTGGAGAATCAAGCCCAGTTCTCCCAGATAAGAGTCCATGCACTTAACCACTACACCAAACTGGCTCTCCACCTAAGAAAGTTTAGAAAACTATTTATGTACTTTACAAAATACCAACAGTAATTAACCCCTACAAATGACATAGCTAATAACCAGGAAGAGGTAAAACTACATATTTACATATTGTTAATAAGAGCCTAAGCGCACATTTCAAATGCCTTTGAGGCAAAAGGGCTAAACATTTTCTGGAAGTTCACAAGGAAGGGAATGTCGACATCTGTATTATGAGGTTGCCAGAAATTAATCCCTGTTAATGTCACATCTTCATTTCATTTTACATACCTTGTGACTCTCAAGAAGGTTCAAGTAGATAATTTAATGAGCACTCCGATGTGGTGAGAAAGTCATCCTCCTTTGATAGAAAATACCTTTCATCTGTGGGAATTACTGGTAGATCCATGACATAAAATCTATAATCATGTCTTCCTCACAATGCAGTTATATTACCTTGGAGGCCTAAACTGGTACTCTGGATTTTGTAAGTGATTACTGAGGGTCTATTTTAGAAACTGAGAAGCAAAATGTACCAAAGACCATATTCCTTTGAAAAGGACATTGTTGATCATGGGTACAATGCACAGAAGATGTGTGATACTCACCAGCATTACATGGATTTAAAATAAAGTCCCAAGTAGTTATTATTGATATTTATTGAAAAATCTGAAAATTGTACAATATATTCCTAGACTTGTATCTTGTTCCCTACCACAGTACATCCTCAGGTTTTCCAAATAAAACTTTTCTTTTTAAATTTAAGACCATTTAACTCAATGTTAAACATAATCTGTGTTAAAAGACAATATGGCTTGCCACTTCAATTCACCTGTTGGTCATCCCCAACACCCAAAGTCTCCCATCAAACTCATTTTCAAAGAAGGGATTTCCATGATGATCTCTTGAAAACTAAAGAGATTCCCATGATGATATCTTAAAGAAAGAGGGCAGATATATAGTCATCTGATGCCACAAACAAGGAATCTTAAAGATAGATCCAAGTAGTCAGCCGTGTTGGTCTGAACTAGAATAACAAAATAGGGGTCCAGTTGCACCTTTAAGACTAACTTAGTTTTATTTAGAACATAAGCTTTCGTGTGTCTTAAAAGCATCTTAAGGAATCTTATGTCAGCATATGCTTGCTAGTAAGACTTCAGGCTGGAGTCTAATACCAACGATCTAGTGACAGTTCCTGACAGCTTCCCTTAGCAGGTGCATACCGGTTCTGTACAGAGTAATTGTGCCTATGCAAGATGACTCAGCACTGTGTGCTGATTGGTGCTTCTGTATAGCTATATGTGTATAACTGTGAAAAGCTTGTACAGTGTATCTCTGCTCTCAAACATGTTGTCAGGTGAAGCATTTTGTCCAGTGAATACCAGAACACCTATAAACTTGTATACTTGTAAATAAATGTAAATAGTTAGCACAGATCAGTGTGCTGTCTATTATTAAGCCTCACAAATCCAGAGCATAGCAGTGAATACACCAACATCTTAAAGGCACATTAAAGGAACTAACCACCCCCACACAAAGGTGCCAGTTCATAAAGAGATACAACTTGAGGACACCAAAGGATACTAACTTTAAGCAAGAAAAAATACCTCTGTAATCTGTACCCTGAGCCAAAATTTCTAATTCTAAAAGAATTTGTATAAATCAGAATTTTGAGTTTGAGATAAACTTAACTGTCCCAACTTCAGATGAAGAATTCTGGAAACTCTTGTTCAGGTGCTGAGAATTCTCTCCTAAAGAAACTTCCCCTTTTCACAGAACTATGCTTCCCAGAGTTTGCAAGGGAAAGAAAATCACTGCTAATCCAATGTAATGGTCTGGAATTCTCACATGATCAAGTTTGGTCTAGCCCGAAAAACCATTCCAGATCTATAGAAATCTTGTAGTCCTTCCTTCAAAGTTCACTGAAGATCTTGTTGAATGTTAATGAAATGTGTCATACAGCACTTTAAAGAGAAAAAGCGATGTGCACCGGGGGTGGGGATGGCTTTATTTGGATTTGGGAACTTTGGACTCGAAAATGTTTGGGATCTATGGTATCTGGAGGACAGAATATTTGGAAACCCATATGTATTTTGTTCCATTATACTCTATTGTAGGGCTGTCAAACTTATTTGTTCTGAGAGAGGGATCTGGCATAAATGAGGCCATATCAGGCCAGGCCATTTGTGTCATAAAGTGTAATATCAGGTAGCAGAGATATAAATTTTATAAAAAACTTCCCCAGAGAAATAACTACAACTCCTATGAGGCAGCATATAGTGGTCGGTATCGGCCTACAATTTGGGAAGTAAATTCCCAGTCTGCAAAGGAAATGTGCTGGGTGAACTTGGTCTAGACACACACTTTCAGCCTAAACCATCTCACTGGCTTGTTGTTATGTCTCATCTAAATAGTTCACACTGCTTTCCTCCTAAGAAAGATAAGGGCATGAATACAGAAGAAAGTAGGAGGCAAACCCAATTGCACCCAGGAGAACTCTGGCATAACGACTCAACACTCCCCTCCCTCCATAGCTCATACCTTGAATAAAACATCATTGGTCTTAAAGGTGCATTCTTTGTATTTCTCCTATGCAATAAAGGGAACTGGACAAAGGAAGCTTTTACTCTTTGTCTACCTCCCCAGTGGACAAGTAAAGGGAGGAGTCTCAGCCACTAGAAGGAAGAGAGGCTTGACTCAGTAGTGTTGCTATGTGATTAAGAGAGCCTGGCAAAGCAAGCTTTCCCTTGCCCCTTTCCTCCACGACATAGGAGCCTTGTCTGATAGAGAAAACAGAGGCTTTGCTATGTAGCTTCTCTGTGCTTGAGCAAGCCTGGCATAAAAAGCTGCAATCCAGAAAAAAACAAGAGAGGATGAAGGAAGCAGTCAACAGAGAGTTCTTCAGGAGCTTGATTGGAGTTCTTTCAAGTCTGGATGTGTCCTGCTGGCCACATGTTTGACACCTTCACCCTATTAGGACTGTCCCCATAGGGTATAATTCAAAGTTTCACTCCCCTGCTGAACAGATGTTAGGTTTAGGCCATTTAAAAATAACAGCTGAGCTGCAGATGGGAGTAAAATTGACAGGTTTATTCCTTCTTTCTCTGGTGCTCAGCCATGGTGGGGCACCCAAGCAAGGAAAGAAAGGAGGCATGTTGACATGCCTCCCTTTCACTTCCCTGAGGGATCCACCATAGTGGGGCACTCAGGGAAGGAAAGACAGGTTGGAGAGGCATAATGACATGCCTCCCTTTGCCCCCACAGTCGAAATAAGAGACAGACACAAAGTATTGGGTTTAAACCGGGCCGCTTTATTAAATTCAATTAATCTGTGAACTCGGCAGGGATGAATCCTAACCAGACAAGCCCCTGGGGTCACCCACGGACCCCGCCTTGTCAAAGGGCGAGCAACCCTGCCCCCAGCACAAACCCGCCGTATTCGGGTTGTAACTGAGCGGCCAGGCCTCAGCCTTTCTCCACCTGGGCTAGCATCGATCCCCCATGGAAAGATCCGCCCGAGGTGAGGCTCCCCGTGGTCTGCATTCCCCGCACTGAGCCGTCTAGCCCATCTGCGGTTCATACAGACCACCCGCACCACAGGTGCTAGGCCATAGGTGCTCCCCTGAAAACACTGTGGCCAACACATCCCCGGCTAGCGACCAACCTATAACCTACCTATAAACCTAGCACTAACAGGCAGTACAAGGTAGGCGAAAAACAACTCCACATGGGGCAATTATGTGAAGCTGAAAAAATTCCTACCTGGCCCCCAACAGGGCGACCGGTTGAAACCTGTACTGCCAAGGGAGGGTGGGTGGGCAGAGAGCCAAAGGACTGCCACACTCCGTCGGGGGCGGTGCCAAGGTTTATATACCCCTGACACCACGCCCCTTACTAGCCCCGGATTGACATCAACTGTCAATCACTGCCCTCATTCTTCCGCGGGGGCAAAAGCGGCCCCCAGCCCGAACGCCGGCTGCGCCGGCTTGGCTGGGAGGGCCGAGCCTTGCCCCCACAGTCGAAATAAGAGACAGACACAAAGTATTGGGTTTAAACCGGGCCGCTTTATTAAATTCAATTAATCTGTGAACTCGGCAGGGATGAATCCTAACCAGACAAGCCCCTGGGGTCACCCACGGACCCCGCCTTGTCAAAGGGCGAGCAACCCTGCCCCCAGCACAAACCCGCCGTATTCGGGTTGTAACTGAGCGGCCAGGCCTCAGCCTTTCTCCACCTGGGCTAGCATCGATCCCCCATGGAAAGATCCGCCCGAGGTGAGGCTCCCCGTGGTCTGCATTCCCCGCACTGAGCCGTCTAGCCCATCTGCGGTTCATACAGACCACCCGCACCACAGGTGCTAGGCCATAGGTGCTCCCCTGAAAACACTGTGGCCAACACATCCCCGGCCACCGCCAATGCCAAGCCTCTGCTTAGGCATTAGCGCCCCAACGGGCGGCCCAGAGCCGACCACAAACCCTGCCGAATTTCCTCCAAGAAGGCCCGGTTACCCAACTCTGACAGATGAACCCCATCCGACCGATACAGGTCAGCATCATCGACCCCTATGGCCGGATGAGGGAGGAAAATGCCCAAGCCATCTTCCATGGCTTTTTGAAGTGCCCTATTAGCCTTGCGCCTAGCGCGCTCAATCCCCCCAGGAGAAAGGGCATACCTCCACACCCTGCGTGGCAGAATTGCTGACCACACCAGGATCACACCAGGCCATCTTCGTTTTATTTCACGTAGATCGGCCAATGCCTGCTGCGAGAGAGCCTTCCGTCGCAGCAACCCAAGGTCGTTACCCCCAAGGTGAACAACCAATATGTGTGGAGGCGGAGCAGCCCTTTCCCTGAACAATAAGGGCATGATACCAGACCAGCGCAGGCCCCGTCGACCAAGCCATTCCACGACCGCCCATGCACTGAGGCCCAGCTGAGTGCCAAATGACGACCGCCGAGCCTGATGGGCAGCCCAAAACACCATGCTGTGCCCGCAGATGAGAATACGCCGTCTCTCACCACGAGCCACAGCACCTGTAAGACAAAAAAGGGTCAGTCCGGTGCACATAACAACAATACTAACCGCGCACTGACCCACCGCCCTCTATGGCCCTAACGGGCGAACATACGCCTTGAAGGCCGCCGACCGCCAGCGCCCAATGCGCTGTATGGACGCTGGCGTGTATCCCATTGAAGCGGCCGTGGAGGCAGCTCCAATGCGGAAGGAATGGGTTCCAAATTTTACACCCTTCAAACCTAGTGCAGCCAGGGCCCGACTAGTCACCGCCCAGAACTGGTATTTGGTGAGGGGTGAGGCATCCTCGTGCCGAAAGAAGGGGCCCTCCCCCGCACCCCTAAACCGAATATACTCACTAACGGCCAAAACCGGGCACAGCTCATGGACCGCGCATTGCCCCAGGGTGATGACAGACCCCTTCCTCCATTGGTCAGTCTTGGAACGCCTTATCGTCAAGACTACATGGCCCTGACCAATTTTGACGTCTCCTGCCTGGAGCGCCCGCATGGAAACATCCATCTTGGATTGCATCACCAGCTCACTGATCCTCAGGGCACCGAAAAAAGCCACCAACGAAGCCGCATGAAACAAAGCGGCCTCGAAGGGGGAAGAACAAATGGCCGGCCAGCTGCCAAACAGCCCCTTCAACATGGAAGGGGAGATGGGCTGCCGATCATCCACGCGTGGGCCACGCTCCCTGGCCCAGCCTTCTAGCATTTTTCTGATTCTAAAATCAGACGTAGTATCCACAAACCCCCGGGCTTTGCTAATAAAAGCCAACGCTGCTAGCTGGCCCCTAATAGTCTTTAGCCCCAAGCCCTTCTGCTTTTGATGTACACTGAATTGCATAAGATGCGCCGTGGGAATCGGCCAGCAATCCTTCAGTGCAGCAGCCCTCCTAAATTCCCAAAATTGAAAGGCCGCCCTATCATAAGCCCTTCTAGTGCTAGGGGCTAAAGCCAACTGAATGGCCCTACCGGCTTCAGCTTCCCAAGCCGCCATAGGTCCCAGGGCATCCTCTCCGGCCGCAAGTCCGCTTCTGGGGCGAGCTGCCGAAAACGCTCCATCTGAAATCGAGATAGAGCGTCCGCCACCCCATTGCTGACCCCGGGTACATGCCTAGCCGTGAACAAAATGTTCAACTGAAGGCATCGCAGCGTAAAAGATCTCACCAGGTTCATGACGAGCAGAGACTTTGACGTTAAGGAGTTGATAACATGTACTACTGCCATGTTATCACACCAAAAGAGCACGGAATGGTTGGAAAGTTGCTCGCCCCAGAGCCAAACGGCGACTAGGATAGGGAAAAACTCCAAAAAGGTCAGGTCCCTGTTGAGCCCACTTTCCAACCACTCCGGAGGCCATTGGTCTGCACACCAATGCCCCCTAAAATACACGCCAAACCCAGTAGATCCGGATGCATCAGAGGAGATCTGAAGCTCTGCTTCGATCTTCAGCTCCTCCCTCCAAAAAGAAACGCCATTGAAAGCTTTCAAAAACAAATCCCAAACTTCAAGGTCCGCACGCATTCCTGCGGTCACGCGGACCCGATGGTGAGGGGAACGCAGCTGCCGCATAGCGTCACAAAGACGCCGCAAAAAGGCTCTACCTGGTGCCACCACTTTGCATGCAAAGTTAAGGTGACCCACCAACTGTTGCAGCTCCAGCAACGAAACCTTGCGTCGGCCCATCAAGGTGGTCAACCGAGCTCTAAGGTCCAATACCTTTTCCTCTGGCAGCCGGGAAGACTGTTTGTGGGTGTCCAACTCGATCCCCAGAAAGGTAAGTACCGTACTGGGTCCTTCAGTCTTCTCATGCGCCAGAGGAACCCCAAGCTCGCCGGCCAACTCCTGAAAAGCCCCCAACAACATGGCGCACTGCCCAGTGCCCGGAGGACCAACCAGAAGGTAGTCATCTAGGTAATGCGCCGTGTCCTTGCACCCTGTCCTATCCCGCAACACCCACTCAATGAAGGAACTAAATCGTTCAAATGCGGCACAGGATACCGAGCAACCCATAGGGAGGGCACGATCCATGTAGAATTTGCCCTCGAAGCAAAACCCCAGGAGCTCAAAATCCTCAGGGTGAACTGGCAAGAGACGAAATGCTGACTTAATGTCGCATTTCGCCATCTCGGCCCCAATTCCACAACCCCGCACCACTTTGACAGCTTGGTCAAAGGAAGTGTACCGCACCGAACACAGTTCCTCCGGGATGGCGTCATTGACCGACGCCCCTTTGGGATAGGACAGGTGATGAATGAGGCGATACTCCCCCGGTGCCTTCTTAGGCACCACCCCCAGGGGAGAAACCCGCAACGTTGCTACTGGAGGCGAATTAAAGGGTCCAAGGACCCTACCCTCCCTGCACTCCTTAGCAATCTTTGCTCGAACTATGTGTTCGAGCCCCACAACTGACTTAAGGTTAGGGGCCAAAAAGGGGGCCCTAGGCCCCCGGTAAGGAATTCTGAACCCAAACGAAAACCCGTCCCACAAATATTGCCCCTCGGCTTTAAGCGGGTACCTCCTCAGCCACTTATTGAAGACCCTCAGCCGAATGGGACTGGGCCCCTTTTCCAGGGGGCTGTTGATTGTTACCACCGCACCCGGGGCGTTTTCCCCATGTTTTTGGCCTGGACTTGCTACAGGCGGACTGGGCATGAGGCCCGCTACACAGCGGGCACTCGTGTTTGAACTTGCAGAGCTTCCGGGTGCACACTCCCTTGGAAGTGAACTCCCAGCATAGCAGCCGGGGTTGAACCGGCTGGCCCGCCGGCGGGCGGGCCCCTGCAGCCAGCTGCTGATGTTGCTTTTGGACTAAATGTCCACTGTCCGACCTGTCCCCAGGATTAGGCCTTGCCGGGGACATCAACTGCAGCCACAGCTGCTGGTTGACTTGGTCCCAAGGCAACCCAGGGTTCACTGCCGCCCTCATCCTAAAGGCTTCGTCGTACTGCAGCCATGCTGCCCCGACGAAGTCCGTATATGCCCTGTATATTATATCGAGGTATTGAAACAGGGCAGCTGCCCGGGCAGGCTGCGCCCTGGCGATTACTCCCGCAAAAATCAAGAAGCCTGGCAGCCAGTTTGCCCAAGACCTATCCACTTTGCGGCGTTTTAACTTTTCTTTGTCCTTCTCGTCGAGCTCATCTTTGCTCTTTTTCTCGAGCTCTCTATAGAGAAGGGCGAAGACATCAACATACTCTCCCCGCAAGATCCGTTCCCGGGTAGCCCCCGTTAAATGATCCCCCAGCGGCAACGAAGTGTCGCCAAAGGGGAAAGCGTGGACTGGTATGTTGGAATAAGGAGTCGGCGGGTAGAACCATCCGGCACCAAACCCAGCAGGAGGCAATCCCTGCACCTGGGCATATTGCTGTCCACCCCAAGGCAGAACGCCGTGGGGAGGCAGCCCTGAGGGAACAGCTGGTGCCATTGCAGCCGACTGCGAGCACGTCATCTGCTGCAGGCCAGCGCTGCCTAACCCCGGCCCCTGCATGCCCGGACTCTGCAAGCCCCAAGGCCAGGGCAGGGTGACCCCCCACTGGCCAGCGGGTGTGCTGGGCTGCCCTGCATTCCAAGCCCCTCCACCCAACCCGTTGGGGGGGGCAGGCACCTGTAGAGATGTCCAAGGCCAGCCGGGAGTTTGGTGTGTTAAGAACTTACCCCCAGCACCCGCCGAAGTTCCTCCATCTACAGGGATTTGCGGTCCAAAGCCACTGCCAGCTCCACCACTCGGCTGCTCACCAGATGGTCCCTCGCCAGGATCCTCCTCATCGTCCGGCTGCGGCTGCGGCTCGGGCATAACCACTCCGCCCTGTAATGCAGACAATCTCGCAAGCATCTCCGTCTCAAAAGCAAGGCGCGTCGACCGCCCTGAGGCGCAACGACGCCCCTGCCAAATGGGGGCCCCCACTGCAAGCTGCTGCTGCTCCAAAGCCTCCACCTGATTAATGATGGCCAATCGGACCTGCTCACTCTGGGCCCGCTCATCCGTAGGGCGCACGCGGGGAGGACGTGCGGGCTGCTTGCCCTTGCCCTTTCCCTGCCCCTTTTTTGGAGCCATATTACCACCCTGTCTTTATTGATGCCACGCACCAGCACTTCACTGCAAAGTAGTAACTAGAGATTGTGCCTTTAAGCAGGACAACACCAGTACTGTCTGTGCCCAGGGGTTATCCAACTCCCCAATAAGCAACCACAAAATGGCCGCCCCCACTGACTATCCCCACACAGAATTAAACTGGTGCCAGGACTGTCTCTATTGCATGCAAAATGGCCGCCGCACGCGCCAAGCTGCTCGCACTGCGCTCCTCGCCTCTCAACGGCCCTCAAAATGGCCGCCGCGCCTACCCTTGCCGCCCAAACGGCTTCAAAATGGCTGCCCCTCGCTCTTCAGCCCACCGCTCTTCAGAAATGCGCAGGGTCTGAACTGGCAACCTCGCGCCGCAGGGTAACCCATGGGGCTTCCCCTATCCGCCCAAGGATTTCCAACCTCCAGCAATGGACCCTGCGCGTTTCGAACCCGAGGTTACACCTCCGAAAATAGCAGGGCCTCCCTTCACCTCCAATATATCCGTCGCAAGCGCCTTGCGCCTAGCACGCGGTTTGCAAAGACCCCCGCCTTGGCCAACGGCCGCCGCGTCGGGCCGGACCGCAACCGCCCTCCAACCAACACGCCCAGGCGCCCCCTTAACGACAGCCGCCGCTCGCGCTACCCGCTCCCAAGAGTCACCGCCAAACCACACTCCAGGACGAACGGACACCGGCCGCTTGCGCTGCCCACGCCTGCGCCTGTCCACCGATGCACCGTCTCGCTCCTAGACGACGATCTGCGACGCTCCCCAGGCTCCTGAAGGCCCAGCAACGCCGCACCACACACGAGGTTCTCCGTCAGAGAGCCAAAGGACTGCCACACTCCATCGGGGGCGGTGCCAAGGTTTATATACCCCTGACACCACGCCCCTTACTAGCCCCGGATTGACATCAACTGTCAATCACTGCCCTCATTCTTCCGCGGGGGCAAAAGCGGCCCCCAGCCCGAACGCCGGCTGCGCCGGCTTGGCTGGGAGGGCCAAGCCTTCTCTTCCCTGGGTGCTCCACAGTGGCAGGGCAACAGGGGAAAGGAAGAAAGACTGGGGAAGGGAAGAAAAGCTAGAAAATGGGAGAAAGTTACTCTACCATGTTGGGGAACCCAGGGAAGGGAAGAGATATCAGGGAGACATTTCTCCCTGGGTTTCACTTCCCTGGGTGCTCTGCCATGGTGAGGCATCCAGGGAAGGGAAGACATGTCCTCCACTACAGTGGAGCACCCAGGAGGGGAAGAGACCTCATAAAGGCATGTTGATATGCCTCTCTTTCCCTTCCCCAGGAACTCCACCATGGCGGGGCACCTAGGGAAGGGAAGAGGCATGTCAACATGCCTTTCTTTCCGTTCCTCAGGCACTCTGCCACGGCAGAGTATGGGACTCATAGAAAGAAAGACTGGATGGGTCCATGCTATGGCAGAGAGCATGGGGAAGCCAACGTAAAGAAAGGAGACACCTTTAAATGCCCGCTTTGGTTCCCCAGGTGCCCTGCCACAGCATGGAACCCTGGGTAGCAAATGGGGGCTTTTAAAGATGCTTCCTTCATTGGCTAGAAAGGCATCTGGTGGAACTGGCTCATAACCCCACTATTTGACTGGTTGCCTTTCCAGTCATTGAAAAAGCTCAATTACAGTTGGAAGTGAAGAAGACTGAAACTCAGCATTTCCATGGCTAAAAAGGCATCCAGACTAATGGTGGGAAACATCTCTTCAATCGAGCCACATCCCTAAAGAAGAATAAAAGGCAGCCTTACCTCTTCCCCCTTGACATTTTGGAAAATGAGAACTAAAAGAACAGCAGCGAGTGCCTGAAGTTTCATCATGGCTTCTCGTGGGTGCTTTCAAGTTTGACTTCACCAATGTGAATACTGGCAACCTTTTGCATCTCTATTTATACCAACAGCCTGTCCATAAATTCCAAGCACATTTGGCCCATGCATAATACCTCCATTGTCAAGAAGACAACATGCTTTTGCCAACGTGGAAAGGTTAGCTTCTCAAAACCACCATCATGCAGAACTAAGTTTTCATCCTGTGGTAGTTCCGTCCAAAACATGTTGCATCATTTTTCCTAGCTTGCTATTAAAGGACATCTTCCTCCTTGTTCTAATTTTCTTATATCAAATATCAACAGATCTTTGGCGCATTCAAGATAGTCTTAAGATCTTTGGCACATTTAGGACAATCTAAGTGACTCTAGGGCCCCTGTCTAAAGTCCATAGTCATGGACCCTGGCGCCAGCATGCTGGCAACAGTGAAGCATGTGTATCTCAAGGGCATCCTCTCCTTCAGCTGGTGGTGAAGAATGCTCTGATGCTGGAGAGACTGTCAAGGCCACCTGGGATGCTATCTCCATTGAGATGCACTCCTTGCATGAGACTTCTCATGCAAAATGAAGTCTTTCTGTTGTACAAGAGACAGAGGGAGGGTGATGAGAAACTCCACCTATGCCGTGATTGCATGTTTTGTGGAGCAGAGAAGCACCATGTAGGATTTTACCTCATGACCCTCTCCCAATCATGAATGTCCTCAAACCCTTCAGGATATCACTGATTTGCTATGTGCCCATATGGCCAGCCTGGTCCATGTCATCCCCCTGATTTGAGGGATGGACGGGGCACCAGTATCTACACAGAAGCTGACTGTTCTCCCAGAGGTCAGGGCTTTGGCAAACAGTTGGCAGGTGGGCTTCAACATCAGGTTGCATCCTCTCTGCAATAAAACAGAATACAAACTGGTCTTTATAGATTGTGACAGCCCCTCCCCACAAAAGCAGCATTTCTTTCCTGAATGCAAAGGTCATGAAATGGAACCATGAGCTTTGCAAAGACTGCAGAGGCTATAGGCCAAAAAATGAGGCCAGAGGGAAGAGTGGGTGGAAGAGGTTGGGGAGGGGGAGCCACAGTCCAGCACCTCTACTTAAAAGAGCCCAACAAGTAGAAGCCACATGGCTGGTTTTCAGTAGTGAACCAGGAAGTCAGCAATGGCAGGTATTATGGGTGTGCAAGAACAGAGGATTTGGCAGAAGTGATGGTGAGGGGCTAACTCATCAACACCCTTCAAGACTGCCAAGAATGCCAAGACTGCCAGAGTACACTTCTCACACAAACCCTAGTAGGAAAATCAGTTCACACAACCAGGAGGGTATAAAACGTGGGTCCCCTTTCAGTAACTAAGTAACTAATCCACTCTGCTCAGCATGACTATAGAGAGTCCAAGTAACATCCAAAGTAAAGCCCTGAGTCCAAGTAACATCCAAACCCCAGCAGGGGAGAGGAGTTCTCAACAAGGAGAGAATAAATGAATGTGCTCAGTTTATAACATGATCCCAGCCTTTAGATGTAACTGCAGTGGGAAGAGATGACAGACAAAAAGATGTGGAGCTGAGCTGAATATCTATCAGAATATCTACCTGGTCCCACAGAGCAGAATGCGAACTCTGTTATTGGCAGCCATCAGGGCCTGTTAAGCTTTGGAGGGCTCCTATTGGTGTTTCTAAGGATAGAGAATTCCACCCCCCTGTTGCTTCTGAGTTTAGTAAACAGTTTGAATGGAGACAATCTTTTTTTTTTTTTATCTTTAAAATGCTTTATTGAATTGAGAAACATGGTACAAATACATCAACAAATCAGTAAGTGTGCACCAAGTACCAATACAGAACGGGAAAGTAGGTGCGTACACCATAGGGCATCTTAGAGCAAAATTACAACAACAATTGACATGACATCAGTATAGCATGGTATGAGTTACTAGGAATATTGTTATCAGCTAACACTTTGTCTATAAAGGGACGCCATTTTTCTATAAAACTCAGGGAAGCAATTTGTTGAGAACGATGGGGGTCTAAATCATAAGTAAGCTTATCCAAAACAAAATAATCCCACAATTTCAACCACCAAGTCCGTCGTGAGGGCGGAGATTGCTGCTTCCAGACTAGGGCTATTGCAAATTTAGCAGCCACAAACATATGTGAGATCAATTCCTCTACAGGTTCGGAAGTGTTTGAGGTGCCTATAAGATTCAAAAGAGCGTATTCAGGCATAAATGGTGGAGAGTGTGAAGTGAGAGCTAGTACTTCTTGGTAGATTTGCCTCCAAAAGCTATTTATGACTGGGCATAGCCACCAAGAGTGAAAAAATGTGCCCTTCTGGCCACAATTCTTAAAACAGAGAGGCGAGATAGAGGATGAGTGTGCTAACTGCACTGGAGTTTTGTACCATCGCGTAAGGACTTTTAAGGCTTGAAGTTGAACGTTCATTGCTTTTGTTTTGTATATGGAAAAACACCAAATAGCCTGCCACTGCTCCTCAGTCAGTTCCATGTGCAGGTCTCGGACCCAGGCACCTTGGTAAGAGTGTGGCACTGCGTTAAGGGGGCGGAGTAGTATTTTATAAATCTTTGATATCAATCCTTTGATCAGGATTGAGTCACAAAATAAAATCTTTTCAAAATCAGTAAGTTGAATGCGTAAAGGAGGGGTAAAGAGATGCGAGTCAAGTAAATGCCGAAGTTGAAGATACTCAAACCAGGGGAGCCGAAGGTCGGAGTCAGCCTCCAGAGTCCCTTTGTCTTTTACTACCCCATTAAGAAGGACATCGACAAAGCGAGTCAGCCCCAATCGTCTCCATTTCACAAATGAGTTTTTACACAGTCCCGGAGCAAACCAGTGCTGACCAACAAACGTGGTTAAGGGAGAGGTTGGAGGAGCTATCTTAATATGATGTTTACGCCAAACCATAAGGAAGCTAAAAAAGGATTTGGAGAAAGAGAAGATTTAACTCGTTTGGGAACATTCCAGAGCTCTTCTTGAAAAGAAGGGGCCTTAAGATAAGAATTTTCGATCAACTTCCAGTCCGCCACATAAGAGGACCACCAAGTTAGAAAGAATAATAGCGTCATAAGAACATAAGAACATAAGAGAAGCCATGTTAGATCAGGCCAATGGCCCATCCAGTCCAACATTCTGTGTCACACAGCGGCCAAATATATATATATATATATATATATACACACACACACACACACACACATACACACTAGGGCTAATAGCCACTGATGGACCTCTGCTCCATATTTTTATCTAACCCCCTCTTGAAGGTGGCCATGCTTGTGGCCGCCACCACCTCCTGTGGCAGTGAATTCCACATATTAATCACCCTTTGGGTGAAGAAGTACTTCCTTTTATCCATTTTAACCTGTCTGCTCAGCAATTTCATCGAATGCCCACGAGTTCTCGTATTGTGAGAAAGGGAGAAAAGTACTTCTTTCTCTACTTTCTCCATCCCATGCATTATCTTGTAAACCTCTATCATGTCACCCCTCAGTCGACGTTTCTCCAAGCTAAAGAGCCCTAAGCGTTTCAACCTTTCTTCATAAGGAAGGTGTTCCAGCCCTTTAATCATTCTAGTTGCCCTTTTCTGAACTTTCTCCAATGCTATAATATCCTTTTTGAGGTGCGGCGACCAGAACTGCACACTCCAAATAAGACCGCACCATCGATTTATACAGGGGCATTATGATACTGGCTGATTTGTTTTCAATTCCCTTCCTAATAATTCCCAGCATGGCGTTGGCCTTTTTTATTGCAAACGCACACTGCCTTGACATTTTCAGTGAATTATCTACCACGACCCCAAGATCTCTCTCTTGGTCAGTCTCTGCCAGTTCACACCCCATCAACTTGTATTTGTAGCTGGGATTCTTGGCCCCAATGTGCATTACTTTGCACTTGGCCACATTGAACCGCATCTGCCACGTTGACGCCCACTCACCCAGCCTCAACAGATCCCTTTGGAGTTCCTCACAATCCTCTCTGGTTCTCACCACCCTGAACAATTTAGTGTCATCCGCAAATTTGGCCACTTCACTGCTCACTCCCAACTCTAAATCATTTATGAACAAGTTAAAGAGCATGGGACCCAGTACCGAGCCCTGCGGCACCCCACTGCTTACCGTCCTCCACTGCGAAGACTGCCCATTTATACTCACTCTCTGCTTCCTATTACTCATGGTATCTAAAAATATCTGGGATCCCCAGTCCACCCATTGAAATAGACCGTCTGCTCGATGCAAAGTTGAGCCTTGGTTTCCGATGTTGCCAAATGAATTCATTTATTTGGGATTGCCACTTATGTAGCAAGGAGGCCGGGACACACAGAGGGACAGCGTGTAAGTAGAACACTATCTTGGGAAGGATCAAAGATTTAATTAAGTAAATGCGTTCCAAAAGGGTGAAAAATTGTTGTTTTCCGGAGTAGGTTAGGATTGACTTGATAGATTTGGAGATTTCCGCCTGATTGACAGCTGGGAGAGTATTAAAGTCAAGTGGGACATGAACGCCAAGGTGTTTCCAAGATTTGTTAACCCACTTATAGCGATAGTGCTTTCTGATAAAGGAGATGGAGGCTGGGGATAGAGTAATAGAATGCAAGAGAGATTTATCAAAGTTTATGGTAAGGCCTGAAGCATTGGCAAATTCAGAGAGGTGAGAATGAATTGCTGGAAGTGACGAGGAGGGATTAGTAAGATACAAAGTTATGTCATCCGCGAAGAGACTTACCTTAAAAACTTCGGTCTCCACAGGGACACCCTGAATGCGAGTATCATTCCTGATTTTGATGGCAAGAGGCTCAATTGCAAGAGCAAATAAAAGGGGTGAGAGAGGGCACCCTTGTCGAGTGCCTCTAGACAAGTTGAAGATAGCTGAGTTTAAGTTGTTAATCCGAAGTAGCGCTGAAGGGGAGAAATAAAAGGAATCTATAAGATTGCGAAATTTAGGACCAAAATCCATTCTTTCGAGCAAAGAGTGCAAATAAAGAGGTTCGACCGAGTCAAAGGCTTTCTCTATGTCTATGGATAGAATACAGGCATCTCGAACGGCCTTGGATGTACAGTGATAGATCAGGTTCAATGTTTTTTGAGTGACATCAGTTAGATCACGACCAGGGATGAAACCTGCCTGATCTGGGGCAATATACTTTTCTATAAAACTATTTAATCGCTTAGTTAGAATGCTGGCAAAGAGCTTGTAGTCAGTGTTTAAGAGTGATATCGGTCGATAGGATTTGGGGTCTAGTTCATCTCTTTCTTTCTTATGCAAAACAATAATCTTGGCAAGACTCCAGGACTGGGGGATAGATCCAGAGTCAAGAATATGATTAAAAAGAGTTAATAAATATGAGGATAATGAGGAACTATAAGCTTTGTAGAATTCAGAGGTGAAGCCATCAAGACCCGGAGATTTGTTAGTGCGCAATGACTTGATGGCTGCAGCAAGTTCCAGCTGATCAATGGGGTGGTCAAGGTACTTTCTGTGAGTTTCTGACAAAGTGGGAAGAGAAGTGATAGATTGAAAGAAATTAGAGATTAGGTCCGGTGATGGGTTTTTGGATTGGTATAAAGAGGAGTAAAATTGGCTAAAGGTAGCTAAAATAGATTTAGAAGAAGTGCATAAAGTACCTTTGCAGTCTCTGAGACCTTTTACATTCAGGTTGGCAGCTTGTTGTTTGGCTTTCCATGCCAGGAGCCTGTGAAATTTAGGGCTTCGATAGCAATATGCCTGTTTAGTAAATAGCAAATTGTGTTTGATTTTTTGCGTTTCTAAGGCTTCTAATCTCTTTCTTTCCTCTTGCAAGTGTTGATAAACTTTTTTGTTGCATGTATGTTTGTGTTGAAATTCAAGATCTCTGATTTTCGCGGTCAGGGCAGTAATAAGATGTTGCTTTTTCTTTCTCTGGGCCGCGGTCAGTGCAATAATCTTACCTCTTAGGACAGCTTTGCAAGCATCCCAGACTGTTTGGGCGGGGGTGTCACCAGAAAGGTTATGACTGAAAAATTCGTTAATTACGCGTTCAATTTGGTTGGAAAGTTCCTTATCTAATAATAAATAATTGTCAAGTCTTCATGAGAAGCTACGGTCATATTGCTCAGTTGCCCTTATAGTGCAGAGAACTGGCGCATGGTCAGACCAAAGTTTCGATTCAATGGAAGCGTCTACAAGAGTGTTGCAAAGAGAGTTGGAAATAAAGATATAATCGATGCGCGTGTGGTTTTGATGCTGTGATGAGAAATAAGTAAAGTCTCGTTCATTTTGATGAAGAAACCTCCAGGAATCCGTAAGTCCCATATCCGACATTATTTTTTGCAGACCTGAGGGCGAGGAGCACTGGCTGGGGAGGAGATGAGGAGGCAGGCGATTGTTTTTTTTATCTAGCCGGGTGTCCATAAGGAAATTAAAGTCAGCCCCGATAATTAGAGGGCCTTCCTGGAAAGCTCTTAGTTTGGACATAGCCTCGCAAATGAAGTCCAGCTGTCCCGAATTAGGTGCGTAAACAGCAGCCAGGGTTATGACTTCTTCGTTAAGCCTACCTTTAACAAATAGAAATCTACCACGATCATCCTTTTCAGTGGCCAGACAAGAGAATTGAACTGAGCGTGAGAATAGAATAGCGACTCCTCTAGCATGTGAGGAGCCAGGAGCGGTAAAGGTCAGTGGAAAGTGAGCGGAGTGAAATAAGAGATTAGTGTCATTTCTTAGGTGCGTCTCTTGCAAAAGAATAATATCTAGAGCCCGCTTCTTCAGGCCTGAGAGGATGCGTCTAGATTTAATTTTGCTATTAAGCCCTCGACAGTTCAGTGAAAGAACCTTTAGATCTGGAGCCATTTAGACCAAAGTAAGTAGATGGTGGGAGAAATCTCCCATTGAGGATAAGAGACAAGACAAAGGTAATGTAGGAGTGGAGCATGAGGTCTATGGCAAGAAAGTGCTGCATAGGACCCCATAGCAGCACAGTAAAATGATGTATGAAAATATAAGTAAAACGATGCCCAGAAATAAGACTGCGATGGTTACGTGACAGGGTGCTAGAAATATATAAATCACGAGGAGTGGGCCAAAGTGTTGCGGTGAACTCTTTCAACCTCTCCTTGATGATTTAGGGTTTCTTCATTCAAGTTATCTCCTAATCAGTAACATACAAAAAATATGGAAAACAGCCCAGTTAATAAATTTCCCATTAGACAGAAGCTAATCTAGAGGCAAGGCATTTTCATTTCATCATAGCATTAGAAGTGTGTCCCTTCAACAACACATTTGGGAATCTGATTCACTGAGATGCTCAGAATGCAAAACTGAGGCAGGGATTGAACCCTCTGTATGGGGAATGGCTGGGGAAATGGAACAGTTGTTTTGAAAGATTTCCAGGTGGCCGGGGGAGTTGTTTTTAGAAGAAGAAGAAGAAGATATTGGATTTATATCCCGCCCTCCACTCCGAAGAGTCTCAGAGCGGCTCACAATCTCCTTTACCTTCCTCCCCCACAACAGACACCCTGTGAGGTGGGTGGGGCTGGAGAGGGCTCTCACAGCAGCTGCCCTTTCAAGGACAACCTCTGCCAGAGCTATGGCTGACCCGAGGCCATTCCAGCAGCTGCAAGTGGAGGAGTGGGGAATCAAACCCGGTTCTCCCAGATAAGAGTCCGCACACTTAACCACTACACCAAACTGGCTTTTAGAGGCACAAGCACCACAATCGCAGGGAAGCTGCTGGTGCCTGTCCTTTCAATCAGTGGCTCCCAACCTTTTTGGCACCAGGGACCAGTTTTGTAGCAGACAATTTTTCCACGGACTGTGGGGGGTGGTGCAGGGGTTCTTGCTGCCCCAGGCCACCCTGCTCCCATGTCCCTGCCCCCATGGGGGTCTTTAAATACGGGGGAGACTGGGGCTGCTTCTGGCCACCTCCCCTGGAAGGGGAGGCGGCCTCAGAGCGAGGCCACACTGCCTCTTTCATCCACCACGGTCTTTGGAGTGAGGCTGTGTGGGTGGGCAAAAGGGGTGGTGGAGCAAGCCTGCTCTCCTCTATGCCTGGGAAGCAGGGCTTGGAGGAGAGCACACGCCGCTGATCCATCCCACCGCTCTCAGCTTCCCGGATCTGTGACCCAGGAAGCCAAGAGTGCTGTCCCTGTGCAGCCTGGATGCTAACACACCATGGACCGGGACCGGTCCATGGCCTGGGGGTTGGGGACCCCTGCTTTAAATAACCCCCAAGTTTCAAGTCGATTGGACCAAGGAGTGAGTCCAATTTTATGGGCCTCTGAACATTATTTCCAGTGGAAGGGGGGACAGAAAACCCTGCAAGCTGCTTCCAGGGCAAACCCCCCCCCCCCATGTCTGCAAGTAGGAATCACTGACAGACAGCGAGTTCAGCAGAACTTCTACAGAACTCAGTAATCCCAGAGGAACCACAAGCCAATGTGTCAAGCCAGAGAACCAAAATCAAACCAGAGAATCTTGCAGTGGAACCTGAAGCGGGGTGGGGGTGGGAGGTTCAAGCCCGTTACAACCAGTGTACAGACTGCTATGGAAGTGTCAAACTCATTTTGTTATGAGGGCTGAATCTGACATAAAGGAGACCTTGTCTGGCTGGGCCATGTCAGGCTGGGCCATGTGTGTTCCTATTTAAAGATTAGGTAGCAAAGATACAAACTTTATAAAGGACACACACACAAATATATTTCCTAAAAAACTTAAAACATGCTAAAAACATTAGCACTTGTTGGTCTTAAAGGTGCTTTCTTTGTATTTCTCCCATGGGATCCAGCGAACTGGGCAAAGGAAGCTCTGGCTCTTTCCTTCCTTCCCCAGGGGACTGGGGGGGGAGCCTCAGCAAATAGAAGGAAGAGAGGCTTCACTCAGTATCTCTGCTGTGCGATTGAGGGAGCCTGGCAAAGCAAGCTATTCCTCCTCCTTCCTCCCCAAGGGAGGAGCCTCAGCCAATGGAGAAAATAGAAGTTTTGCTCTGCAGTTCCTGTGCAATTGAGGGAGCCTTGCAAAGCAAGCTGTTATACAGAAAGGAGAAAGAAGGAAGCAGATGACAGTCAGTTGCTCAGGGGCCTGATAGGAGCCCTCCGAGGGCCTGATTCGGCCCCCAGGTCAGATGTTTGACACCCCGGCTTTGCAGAACGAAGTGTCACTCTGGCAATGTGAGCTTAAAAGGCTGGCCTCCCTAAAAAAGCAGTGTGCCAACCAAAGCTGGTTATACAAGCTTGAGCAAACATGGGTGGAGGACTCACATGTCCAGGCAGAGGGTTTTTTTTACCATCACCTGAAAGCTACTACAGTTGGGGCACCCAAACGCATGCCACAGAACCCATCTGAACAGATCAACCGTTGGCTGGGGAAAAGCCCGGCTATCAAGCCTTGTTTTGCATACATGGCAACACGCTCCAATATTTATCTCTCTGCAAAAAGAAAAATCTGTCACCTAATTTGACTGCCATTTGCAAAAAAACCAAACAAGCCCGATGCCCCCACAAGCGTTTGCAGCCAGCAGACCTTCGCCTACTCATCCTTCCAGGAATGAAAGTGGGCATGGCTTCCTGACTCTGCGAGCGCGCACGAGTGAGCGGAGCCCTTCTTTGCCGAGGGGCATGCCGGGTCTGGTAGTCTTTCGAGCCTCCTGCCGCTGCGCAACCGAGCGCAAGGACTATGAGTCCCAGAAGGCGCCGCGGTGGTTAGCTTGAGCTGCTTTTTCCTCGGCGCCTGGGTTTTAATCACACGTGGGAGTGGTGAAGCTGGAAGGGGCTGGAGGGAGTGAGACGCAATTCCTGGCAGGGCGCACGTCTAACTCGTTCGCTTGGGCTTTTTTGCAGTCTGGTGGGGAAAAGAAACTGGTGAGTTTTAGGCACTTAGAGGGGAAAGTCCCCGTTGATCCGAGGGCGCCCGACCAACAAACGGTTCTATAGAACCGATAGCACATTAGGTAATGGTTCCATAGAACCTGTGCAAACCTGCTGAATCCCACCACTGACCCCATCAACTTGTATTTGTAGCTGGGATTCTTGGCCCCAATATGAATTACTTTGCACTTGGCCAAATTGAACCGCATCTGCCACATTGACGCCCACTCACCCAGCCTCAACAGATCCCTTTGGAGTTCCTCACAATCCTCTCTGGTTCTCACCACCCTGAACAATTTAGTGTCATCCGCAAACTTGGCCACTTCACTGCTCACTCCCAACTCTAAATCATTTATGAACAAGTTAAAGAGCATGGGACCCAGTACCGAGCCCTGCTGCACCCCACTGCTTACCATCCTCCACTGCGAAGACTGCCCATTTATATTCATTCTCTGCTTTTTATTACTCAGCCAGTTTTTCATCCACAAGAGGACCTGTCCTTTTACTCCATGACTCTCAAGCTTTCTAAGGAGCCTTTGATGAGGAACTTTATCAAAAGCTTTCTGGAAGTCAAGGTAAACAACATCTATCAGGTCTCCTTTGTCCACATGTTTGTTCACCCCCTCAAAGAAATGTAACAGGTCAGCTGCTGTTTTTATACCATGAGTCTGCCCATAAATTTAAGTGTTCAGTTGGCCCACATGTAATATCTTTATTGTCAAGAAGACAGACCACTCTAACAATACGAAAAGGTTAACTTCTAAAAAAAAGTTAATCACCCGCAGTTCTGGCATTAGGGGTTCTGGCACCCCAAGCTGAACACTGTGGCTGCGCCTCCGCCTAGGATTCAATTCGTGCATGTATTCCGCACTTGGCCCAATGATGTCACCGGAAATGAAGTCATCAGGCCGCACATGCTTTGTGCGAAAGCTCAGCTTGCCTCTCTCACACTTCAGAGGGTGCCAGAAAAAGGCAACCTCTTTGTTTCTTTCTTGTCTTCCACCCCCCTCCCTCCACTCCTTCCAGCCTTTGAAAGAGACAGGCAGGAAACACCCACGCTGCCACTGTCGTTGGAAGCTGTGGGGGGAAGGCGCATCTGAAGTGCTGTGGAGAGGAGGGGAGGGAAAGATTCCCGTGGGGCCCCCTCTGAAGTGGGAGAGGGCCAGGCAAGGGGTGGGCTGAGCTGCACATTGAGAAAGAATGCGTGGCTTCACCTGCCCCTTGCCCAGCAAAGAATGGAAAGGGTAGGTATGAGTGGGGATGGGAAGGGGCCGCCCCCAGCCCTCCCTGCCCCTGTGGTGAGGTGGCACCCCAGGCGGCCACCTACTTCACTGACTCCCACGTGCTGATCACATGGGGGAAAATGTTTGAGTTCAGTGCCAACCTTAGTGTAAAAAGCACAATGCATTATTCATCCTCAGCTGGCTTCTATGGAAATCTCCCTCCCGATCCTTGTTCTAATTTTCTTGTGCCAAAGATCAAGAGATCTGAGGTTTGGCACATCCAGAGATTCTGGGGCCCTGGCCAGAAGTTCAGGATGGGGCCCTGGAATCACTGCCACCACCACCACATCAGGGCCATGTGAGTATAATCCTCACTCTATGCAAGTTGGTTGGAAGCCAGTGGTGCCATCAGAAGACAGCTGTCAGAGTCATATGAGACAGGGGCAAATGGTTCCAGAATCCCACTCTTCTTCTTCCTCTCATCCCTTATATGGGTGGTTGTCCCCTAAACATGGAATTCAGCTGTGCCTCTTGCTCAATTGCTAAGACTACCCTTAGCCCAACAAAGATGTCATTAAGCCATAAGAAGGAAAGCCTTTCCCATGAGGAGTGGCTATGGTTCAGTGGAAAAGACTTTGTTTTGCACGCAGTTCACAGGTTTTTGCAAATTCTCAGGTTCAATCCCCAGGAGTTCTAGTTTAAAAAGTACCAGGCAGTAAACAATGTGGTGCAGTGGTTAAATGTGGCAGACTCTAATCTGGAAACCTGGTTTGATTTCCACTCCTGCACATGAAGTCATCAGGGTGAACTTTGGTCAGTCATTGCTCTCAGAGCTCTCTCAGCCTCACCTACCTAACTGGGTATCTTTTGTGCAGAGAGGAGGAGAAGGTGATTGCAAGCTGCTCCAAGATTCAGTGAACAGCGGGTAAAAAACAGCTTCTTCTTTCCCATTAATACACACCTTACAACAACACAAGAGGGACACTCCAAATATTGAGGGTCACACAGATTTAGGTAATTTGGGGAACATAGGTTCAGTCCTTGAACTCTTCAGTTCAAAAGACTAGGCAATAGGTAATAGGAAAGATCTCCTGGAGAGCTGCTGACAGTGTGAGTAGACAACACTGACCTTATTGGCCAATGCTCTGAGAGGGCACCTTCATGTGTTTCCATGTGTGTTAATGATCCACGTAAGGACTTTTCTGCAACAGAGCAAGAGGTATGCTAATCTGTTCCAGCAAGCTTGAACAATACCACGGGACTTCTGTTTAAACTTTTTAAAGGAAAACAGGGTGTTTTTTTCAGACCTGAATGTTTTAGGAATAGAGCTAAAAAATCCATTTTCACATAGGTTTTAAGAGCTTTTAATTGGAGAGAGGTACTGTTAGAACTTCAGTTTTTGTAGTAGCTTTTGCTTTGTTTTTCTGAAGTCATCCTACGTTGTGTCTGTCGATTTACTCTCAGATGGCAGCCCTTGGCATGAGCTGGTGGATGTTTCATTATGTTTGTGTATGTCTGTTGAAATGGGGGAGGGGGCACCTGAACTGGATGACCCAATCTGGTCCAGTTTCATTGGAGTTTGAAAACTCAGCAGGGTGATCCCTTATTAGTATATGGAAGGGAAACCACCAAGGAAGTCTAGATTAACTACATAGATCCAAGCTATAGCAAACTAATTCTGTACATCTATTGCCTTAGAAAACCAAAGGAGTCACCATAAGTCAAAAGGAACTTGACAGGAGTTTCTCCCATCAAAATCATGGTTCATAAAGCATCTTGAAGGATTGGATGATCCAAAATAAGAGGCACAGCTTTAAAATCAATTATGCCAAGTATGCTACAGAGTGGAAACTGCTGCCCCTTCACTATTTGATCAAACTTCTATATAACAGAGGCCTCTTATAATTCAATACATTTAACAGGATGATTATCCCATGCTATTAATCATTCAAAAATGTTGATGTAGTTTATTTTAATCTATACCTACTTACAAAAGGGTCCATCTTTTTTTCTTCATCTGCAGTTTTGTGAAAATGCTATCAAAATGCCAATACTGTGAGACCTTAGTCCTATAAGAAAAGCAAGGATTTATATATTTAAAATCCCTGGGAAACTCTTATTTCTTCTGCCAAGAAAATACATTTTTTCACTTATAGTGGTATCCCACGGCTGGCATCTGGCAATAAACTGTTGTTGGTGGGGAACTTATATTTTCCATGTCACATCGAGGCCATGACATCACTTTGGCACAACCCAGAAATGATGTCACCAGATCAGGGTGAGGCCCTAGTGACAGAGTTTGTGGCAAATGCTAAAACACTGCTTGACATGATGCTGTCATTTGTGGGTTGCATGGAAAGTGACATCATGATTATGCATCAGTGTCCCCCCTTTTCCCTGGCATTTTTCCCACCACCCAGTAAGAGGTCATGGGCAGAGGAGGGTGAGAGCTTTTCCTAGGCTCCTAGGAAATGATGATTAATGTGATAGCCTTTCATTTTAATA
The DNA here is from genome assembly GCF_032191835.1 of Heteronotia binoei. Classification (NCBI taxonomy): domain Eukaryota; kingdom Metazoa; phylum Chordata; class Lepidosauria; order Squamata; family Gekkonidae; genus Heteronotia; species Heteronotia binoei. The sequence goes on from NC_083239.1 coordinate 37,732,499, forward strand.
TTGCATTACCCTTGGTTCCAGAAGAATGTCTCTTACACAGTGTGATATATTTGATCTCAAATTAAATACAACCATCTGTTTAGTCTTTGCTAGGCATATGGAGTCGATTGTGCCTAGATAGAAGGAAAGGTCATGAAAACTGGGTGCGTTACAGAAACTAGTATTGTTTTCAGTTGTACAAACGTCAAAAGATGTAAATCATTTGGATGTTTATTGAAATTTTGTTATTTACTGTGAAACAGGATGTAAAGTAGTGGTAGATGATATGGTATGTTTGTATACATAATTATTTTCCTAATTAAAGAAAACAGAAGGAAATATCTTCAGTTCAGTTGTATTAATAAATCTAAAATATGTCCTAGGTAAGACACATTAATCAGAATAATTAAACCTTAGAACAAGGGGTATATTCTTGCAGATTGTATTTATGTAGGAAATTATTACAACATATGAACAGTGTTCCGAGAACTTGGATTCATTTTACAGTTTGTTCTTGTTATGTCCTGCATTCTAATCTCTATGTATAGCACAGCGCACGCTACAGAGGTGACCAGTGGTATCCCACTGGTCCCCAGATGTAGCTCGCTCATATGCACTGCCAATCAAGATCTGTGGTGGGAAGTTTAACTGACCAGGATTGGACCTGGCCTCATGGAGGGTTGTTCCAGGGCATGTATATAATCGGGACCTGGCCCGCCATTCTCCCTCTTGTGATGTACCAGCTAAGAAAGTATGTTGCCTTCAACACGTCTCGTCATCGAGTACATTACAGTTCTCCTCTCGTTATTTTCCTTCCCAACTTTGTCCTTTGTTTGTTGGCTTATTTAAAATACTTTTTCTACATGAAAGACATGGAAACCACCTACATTCTATTTCTGTTTTATTCTGGTTCAAGAGTGGGCCTATAGTTTTGAATCCCTAGAATCTATCATCTAGAATTGATCATCATCTCTAGAATTCATTATCTCACATGAACCTCAGATTTGTCAAAAATTCATGTGAGGATGAGGACTGATTCTTAAAACCTCTAACCTATAGAAAGGCTGGCAGGTCCATTTCCATTCTTGTTCACTAGACAGAGTGGCCATACCTGAGGGTTTCAAAGAAAGAGCATTGTCTTCATAAGCCACTCCATCTCTATGATCATGCTGAGCACAGGAGCTTAGCTACTGGATGCCTTTACTGAATGAGGACCCACGTTTGATACCCTCCTGATTGTGAACTGAGTGATTTCCCTGCTAGAGTTTGGGGAAGAAGTGCACTCAGGGATCATGGTCATGCATGAGAGGTCGGGCCAGATGATGCCTTATGTGACCAGTAATCCAGGTGATTTGCATTGGCAGTCTTGAAGGGTCTTGGTGAGGGCATGACTTCTGCCAAATCCTGTTCTTGCACACCCATCATCCCTGCCACTGCTGACTTCCTGGTTCACTACTGACAACAAGCCATGGGGCTTCTCACTTGTTGGGTTCTTTGAAGCAAAGGTGCTGGGCTGAGGCTCCCCCTCCCCAGCCTCTTCTACCCACTCTTTCCTCTGGCTTCATTTTTTGACCTATAGCCTCTGCAGTCTCTGCAAAGCTCATGGTTTCATTGCATGAGCTCTGCATTCAGGAGATAAATGTTGCTTTTAGAAGGGGGGGGGGCTGCACAATCTATACACACCAGTTTGTATTGCCTTTTATTGCAGAGAGGATGCAATCTGGTGTTTCTTTTAAACAATTTTATTAATAGCATATGGTAACAATATCCATTTATATCATCTCTATTCCTAACCCATATGATATTTTCTAGTCCCCCCTCCCTCCCTTTCTAGACTCCCGCCAAAGTTATATACAAGTTCACTTATAAAGCTACCTTTAACTGTAACAATCTAAATTCATATTCTACTTTTTTCTAATACTCATTATTAAAAAATTGTCCAATGTCTTTTTACGTTCCATTCTTTCTCTACATAACCTCTAAATTTCTTCCAATCCCTTTTAAATACTTCTAAATCATAGTCTCTTAGAATTCTTGTTAGTTTATCCATCTCACTCCACGATAAAACTTTCACAATCCAATCCCATTTCTCTGGTATTTTTTCTTGCTTCCACAACTGCGCATACATTGTCCTAGCAGCTGAGAGCAAGTACCAAATTAAAGTTCTATCTTCTTTTGGAAATTTTTCCATTTGTAATCCCAACAGAAAAGTCTCTCCTACTTTCTTAAAGACATAACCCAGAATCTTAGATATTTCTTGTTGTATCATCTGCCAGAACTTTTTCGTTCTTTCACATGTCCACCACATATGATAAAAAGAACCTTCATGTTTCTTACATTTCCAACATCTATCCAACATCTGTTTACTCATCTTTGCCAGTTTTTTAGGAGTCATATACCACCTATACATCATCTTAAAACAATTCTCTTTAATACTCTGACATGTTGATATTCTCATAGAGTTCTTCCAAAGATACTCCCATGTCTCCATCTGTATTTCCTTGTTTGCATTGATTGCCCATTTAATCATTTGAGATTTTACTACTTCTTCTTCTGTAGACCATTTCAGCAATAACTTATATATTTTTGATATTAATTTTTCATTATCTCCAAGCAGAACTTTTTCCATTTCTGTTTGTTTGCATCTAATTCCTTCAGATTTCATATCATTTTCCATCAAACTTTCTATTTGTTGCATTTGAAACCAGTCATATTTATTGTTCAGCTCTTCAGCAGATTTTAATTCAACTTTATCACCTTGGATCTTTAGTAATTGATTATATGACAACCCTCTCTCTTCATCAGATTCAACCGTTATTTTTATTACTTCTGCTGGAACTACCCATAACGGCTTTCTTTCATCACCATATTTCTTGTATTTCCATGTATTTAACAAATTATTTCTAATATAATGGTGAGAAAAAAAATCCATCTTTTTTTCCCATAGTACATATAAGCATGCCAGCCGAATTTGTTTCCATGAGCTTCTAGCAATAAGAGTTTTTTATTTAACAACATCATCCAATCCTTTATCCACGCCAAACAAACTGCATCATGATATAATCTTAGATCTGGAAGCTGAAATCCTCCCCTCTCTTTAGCATCTGTTAAAATTTTCATCTTGATCCTTGGTTTTTTCCCAGCCCATACAAATTCTGAAATCTTCATTTGCTATTTATTAAATTGTTTACTATCTTTCACAATCGGAACAGTTTGAAATAAATACATTATTCTTGGCAAAATGTTCATCTTAATTGCAGCAATCCTACCCAACAAAGACAGATTAAGTCTATCCCATTTCACCATGTATTCATCCATCTTACGCCATAACTTTTCATAATTATTTTTGTACAAATCAATATTCTTCATTGTTATTTCTAAACCTAAATATTTAACTTTAGAGGTAACTTCACATCCCATCAAACTCTGCAATTTTTTCTGTTTATTTAGTTGCATATTTTTACACAGAAATTTTGATTTTTCTTTATTTATATAAAGTCCTGCCTTGTCTCCATATTCTTTTATCTTAGCTAGCAACAAAGGTATCACTTGTATCGGATTTTCAGTTATAAACACAATGTCGTCCGCAAATGCTCTATATTTATAAGAGAGTCCTCTAATTTTCAGTCCTATTTCTTTATCATCTTGTATTTGCCTTAGCAAAATTTCAAGAGTCATTATAAACAGCAATGGTGAAAGCAGACATCCTTGTCTTGTACCTTTGCTCACCTTCATTTCATTTGTAAGATCTGCATTTATACACAATTTTGCTTGTTGTTCTATATAAATTGTTTTTGTCATTCTTATAAAATGCTCTCCAAGATTTATCTTTTCCATTACTGCAAACATAAAGTCCCAGTTCAGATTATCAAAGGCTTTCTCTGCATTGACAAAGAATAATGCCACCTCCTTTTCTGGATGTTTCTCATAATATTCTACTATATTTACAACAGTTCTTATATTGTCTCTTATTTGCCTTCTGGTGTTGATGCCCACCTGCCAACTCTTTGCCAAGTCCCTGACCTCTGGGAGAACAGTCAGCTCCTGTGCAGATGATGCCAGTGCCCATCCATCCCTCAAATCAGGGGGATGACATGGACCAGGCTGGCCATATGGGCACCTAGCCAATAAGTGGTGTCCTGGAAGGGCTTGAGGACATGCATGATTTGGGAGAGGGTCATGAGATGTGTTCTACCCCAGGTTTCAGTTGTAAAACTGAAATCTTTGACTACTGATTGCTATAATCTTAGCAGATCATAAAGGATAGGGGTCTGCTGCAAGTAAAAATGGGATTACGCCCTGCAGCTTTAAGTGAACTTTTAACCAAAAGCAAATCACAAGGTTCCATATTTTAAACTCTACTCTAGGGAGGCCAGTTTCCTGTCTTAAAATGACATTAGAGGTGTATCTAAGGACATTAAACAATGATATAAGAAATTTTGACTGCATGGTTTCTAAGGTTTTTACATTGCTGATTAGGCTGATTGGGGAAGTAATTGGGGAAGAGACTTGACTAGAAATAGTTTTAAAGCCACAGAAAAAAGCCTAGGCCATCCTTTCTGAGGGATCTGAGGATGGCATTAGTGTTCTTTTCCACCGTGTTTGCTGAACTTATTGTATGCGATTTGAGGCTGGCATTGTGCAAAAAGGTGACACCTAAATATTGGAAAGGTTTAACCTGTTTAATAATATTACCGTTGACCTTCCAGTTAGTTTTCCTATATTGTCTAATGAAATGCATTATTTTTGATTTAGAGTATTGCCCCCCAAGTCGGAATAAAAAGACGGACACAATTAGATTGGTGAAACTATGGGCCACTTTTATTAAAATAAACAACAACGGCAAGGGCAACCGAACTGCGGCCAGGTCAGGGCCAGGGGTCTCCTCAGACCGCTCCCCTGCCTTTTCAGCGGGCGAGAGACCCGGCCCCCCAGCCGGAGCTGTGACCCACAGCTCCCGTCAGGCAGGCCCAGCAGGGAGGCTCGCACTGGAGGGCCCAAACACCAGACGCGAGTCTCAGCGAAAGGCACCCATCCAATCGAGTCTCCAGGACAGTCTGGATTCACCAACCTCGAGCCACACCCAAGGTTGATCCTGCCAGACCCCTAACTCCCCAAAAGGGGGAGGCTATCCGGTCCTCCCCAGGCCGCATGGTGCCATAAACCCCATAGAACCTGCCCTAAAAGTGACCAAACTCAACCAGAGCACCAACCCAAGCCAATTCCTCAATCCACTGAAATGCTATGCAGGGTAGGCAAAAAACACCCCCCAGTCACAAGCCAAATAGCCAGGAAGTGAAAAAATTCCTACCCGGCCCCTCCAAACGGAAGCGACCAGCAAAAGCCTGCATAACAGACAGGGCAGGTGGGTGGGCTGACAACGCCGTGAAGACTGACATGACGACGAGCGGGGCTTCAGCAACAGCGCTGAAGCCCCGCCCACTCAAAAACGCGCCACAGGAAGGCGCCGACGTTGCCGCTCTCCCTCCGAAGGGAGGCAAAAAGTCCCCTCAGCCACGCTGCGAAGCAGCGGGCTTGCGGAGACCTCATTGCCCCCCAAGTCGGAATAAAGAGACGGACACAATTAGATTGGTGAAACTATGGGCCACTTTTATTAAAATAAACAACAACGGCAAGGGCAACCGAACTGCGGCCAGGTCAGGGCCAGGGGTCTCCTCAGACCGCTCCCCTGCCTTTTCAGCGGGCGAGAGACCCGGCCCCCCAGCCGGAGCTGTGACCCACAGCTCCCGTCAGGCAGGCCCAGCAGGGAGGCTCGCACCGGAGGGCCCAAACACCAGACGCGAGTCTCAGCGAAAGGCACCCATCCAATCGAGTCTCCAGGACAGTCTGGATTCACCAACCTTGAGCCACACCCAAGGTTGATCCTGCCAGACCCCTAACTGCCCAAAAGGGGGAGGCTATCCGGTCCTCCCCAGGCCGCATGGTGCCATAAACCCCGTAGAACCTGCCACAACTAAGGCCAAGTCTCTACTTAGGGCTTAGCACCCACAGAAAGCCCCAAAACCAACAAAAGCCCTTGCCGCAAATCTCTCAGGAAAAGCATATTACCCTTTTCCGAGAGATGCACGCCATCCCCTCTGTAGAGGTCAGGACATTCCTTAGAAATATCCGAATGGGGCAAATAATGGCCCAAGCCACCCTTCAAAACCTTGCTAATTTCTTTATTCGCTCGGTAACGAGCCTTTTCCAACCCCGCTGGATTCCAGGCACTGCGCCACACCAAGCGCGGAATCATGGCCGACCACACTATAATGGTCCCATGCCATCTGTTCCTTATGTACCTGAAATCATCCCGGGCCTGCAAGATCAACACCTTGCCTTTAATCAGCCCGAGATCATTTCCTCCCAGGCGGAATCAATACCTGCGGAGGAGGGGCCCCAGACCCCTGAAACAAGAAGGGGAGCAAGCCAGGCCACTGAAGACCCCGGCGCCCCCTCCAATTCTATCGTGACATGTTTGCTGAGCCCCAGCTGAGAGCCAACAGCAGTTCTCCGAGCTTGATGTGCAGCCCAAGACACATAACTGTGCCCGCAGATGAGAACTCTGCTCCTCCGGCCAGGAACCACAGCATCTAAAAGGAAGATACAGACCAGTTATACAAACCAAACATCAAAGCACCCCCCAGCCCCTCACTAAAGCTCATTAGCGGAGCAAAGGGCGAATATAGCCTTTGTAAGCCTGGGAACGCCAACGGCCAAGGCGTTGGACGGCTGAAGCGGAATAACCCAAGGCAGCAGCCGCAGAAGCTGCCCCAATTCCAAAGGAATGGGTACCAAACCTCATTCCTGGCAACCCAACAAGGCTAAAGCCTTCGAAGTCATGGCCCCAAATTAATGCTTTGTCAGGGGACTACTTCCGCATGACAAAACAGCAATCCCTCGCAGCGTCCAAGAAAGGCCACTAGAAAGGCTGCGTGGAACAAAACTACTTCAAAATGAGACGCACACCCTGCGCTCCAAGCCCCTGTTAAACCCCGAAGGATCACAAGAGACACCGGGGCCCTAGTATCAAGCATAGGCCCGGCCTCCCTGGACCACCCTTCCAGCATCTTTCGAATACGAAAATCTGCTGTCTGCTGTTTCCAACTTAAACCCCAAAGCCTTATGTAAGGGAATTAATAACATGAGCCACTGCCATGCAATCGCACCAAAATTAAACGGTGCAATCGACTATATCCTTCCCCCACAGCCAACCCGCAACTAAAATAGGAAAGAATTCCAAAAACGTAAGGTCCCTGCTCAAACCGGCCTGACCCACGACTCCGGCCACTCTTCCAAGCGTCAATGCCCACGGAAGTAGACCCCAAAACCCAGTGCCCAACAGCCTCTCACCAAAAAGCCTCCAAAACCCAGTGCCCTCTCACCAAAAAGAAATCCCAATAAAGGATTCCAAGAACTCCTGCCACATCCGCAGGTCCTCCCTCATGCTGCTAGCAACCCTAGTCCTATGCTGCTGCAAGCGAGGGCCCGCCATAGCGTCACAAAACCTGCACAGAAAAGGCCTACCCGGGACAACCACTTTGCGAGCAAAGTTAAGGTGCCCCACCAGCTGCTGCAGTTCAAGCAACGTAACTTTCGTTTTACACAGAAAAGAATTAATTCTTACTTTCAACTCCAGCAGCTTGGCTCAGGAATCCTAGATGACTGTTCCAAAGTCTCTAGCTCAATCCTTAGAAAAACAAGGCTTTGGGCCGAGCCCACAGTTTTCTCCTCGGCCAATGGCACGCCCCGCTCAGCGGCCAGCTCAACGAAGCCGGCTAACAACTTAGCGGAACGACCCACAGCCTAATCAAATGAAGCATACCTAACGGAGGAAAGCTCCTCACCTAGGATAAGAAAGGTGGTGAATCAAACGAAATTCCCCAGATGCTTTCTTATGGCACAAACCCCTAATGGGGAAACCCTAAAATTACCAACCGGAGAACTGGCAAAAGGGGCCAAAATCCTGCCCTCAGCCAAATTCCTTAGCAATTTTCCTCACTATATGTTCCAAACCCACAACTGAACTAAGGTACTTGGACCAATTTGGTCCCCAAGGATCTTGAAAAGGAATCCTAAACCTGAACGTGAAACCATTCAAAAGATAACGGCTGTCCTCCCTACGTGGGTACCTAGGAAGCCAATCACTAAGAGGCCCCACCCTTATCGGGCTGGAACCCTTTACCAGGCTGGAAAGAACCCTCGCCTGATTTTCTCTGACCCTTATAGGATCGAACTTTGGGGCAATCGTTGAAGGAGTGAGGGCCAGCACACAAGGGGCAATTGTGCTTAAAGTGGCAGTCCTTACGACTGCAAGCCCCCTGGGACCCAAACTCCCAGCAGAGCAAGCGGGGCTGAACCGCCTGCCCCGCAACACTGCGGGAGGAGGAAGACGCACCAGAAAGAGAAGCGGAGCCCTTAGATACAAGGTGACCGCTGTCGGATCGGTCCCCCAAATTGGGCCGCGCCGGTGACATCACCTGCAGCCACAACTGCTGGTGGATCCGATCCCACGGGAGTGAAGGGTACAAAGCGGCCCTCATCCTAAACTCCTGGTCGTACTGGCTCCAGGCAGGGCCACTGAACATCGTATACCCTTTGTATATGATGTCCAAATATTGTATCAAGGCAGCAGCCCGCCAGGGCTGCGCCCGTGCAATCACTCCCGCATATATCAGAAACCCAGGAAGCCAATTGGCCCAGGTCCGGTCAACCTTCCTCTTCCTAAGCTTCTCTTTATCTTTATCATCTAATTCCTCTTTATCCTTTTTTTCCAGCTCTCTATATAAAAGGGAGAATACGTCCACATATTCTCCCTTTAAGATTTTTTCCTTAGTGGCCGGCAGCAAGTGGTCGCCTAAAGGTAAGGCGACCTCACCAGAAGGCAAGGCACTATATGGCACCGTCCCATAAGGAGAAGGTAAACCCCAGACGCCAGGCCAAGCCCCTCCCGGCCCCAGCTGCCCAGCCCCAGGCCAATGACCCAACATGCCCCACTGATCCTGAGGCCCAAACCAGTTACCTGGCTGCTCTAAGCCCGCCGAAGAGGCAGTCCCTACCGGAGAGCCAACCCCACCAGTGCCCACAGACCCCCAGGGACCCCACGGCCATGCAGGCCCCACATGAGGCAGGGAACCGTCCCCAGACTTACCGGAAGGCACAGTGGGCACCAAAGCAGACCCAGCACCACCGCCAGACGATGGTCCAGCACCGACATCAAGGCCAACAAGCCCCGCAGCTCCACCAGCAGCCGTTGCTGACCTGTTCTCTAAAAGAGACAAGCGGGTCAATATATCAGCCTGTAACGCCCTCTTGGAAACCTGCCCCTTACTGGGCATCTGGGAAGGTGGAAGGCCTGATGCCCGCTCTAATGCCTGCAGTCTCTGAAAAATGACTGCATTGACGTCGTCATCGCCTTCCTCATCTGAAGATGAGGGTGGCGGTGGACGTTTTGGTGGCGCCTTAGGGGCCCTAGGGGCCGGCTGCTTCCCCTTAGGTTTACCAGAACCCTTACCGCCCGACATGCTGTGCTGAAAAGCGCAGCACGAATCAAAAACCCCAAGGGAGAAATGCAAACTTCAAGGCAGCAAGCCCCCCAAAACAGCCAACCACAGAATAAAAAATGGGGGGGGGGGTGGAGGGCGAACAGGCCAAATACCTACAATAGCCGCTGCTCCACACACCCTAAAATGGCCGCCACTCCACAACCTTCTAAAATGGCCACCACCTCACCTTAAAAAGATGGCCGCCAGGGATAATGAAGAAGGGGATCTAAAATGGCCGCCCAGCCACCCGAGGGAAGCAAAGAACAACCTCCCCAGTGCTAACACCAATGGCTGCCAATTAAAAAGGGGCAACCACCCCTACTAGGCGCCCAGCCCTTCTCAGCAGCCACCAAAACCTCAAAAAACTCAACTCTGCAATGATCCACACACACCCCAACCACAGGGGGGGGAGGGGGGTAGTAAAGCTCCCGCAGACAGGAGCCCCTGAAGGAGAACCCCCCCCCCGCCCCGCCGTCCAGCCGAATGCAATGAATGCGAAAGGGACAAATAATGTTCTTTCAAATGCCCCGGGAATGACAGGTTTAATATTTTTAGCTGTTTTATGCTTTGCTTCAGAGGAAAAAATATCTTTTCTACCTTAACAGAGACGTACAGTATGGACTTGGGCAGCTAGCAACTAACACCTCTTTAAGCCTTCGTTAAAGTAGCAGAGCTTTTTTTTTTTTTTTTAAGTAGTCAGAAAACAAATTTGTTTAATGGTTGCTTTATGCTGCTTTTATGTGAGAGATAGAGCGCACCAGCAATGATCAGCCAAGTGCAGAAGCCACCAACCGCCCAGAAGGCTTTTAGAGGAGCCCGCTTAATAAGAACCCTTAGAACATAAAGCCCTGTCAAACCACAACGTCCCACGACGATCCAAGCCTCGAAAGACGACGTGCACAGGCTCCCGGCCCCAGAAACGGCCTCCAGGCACTCAGAGCGTGCAAGCACGCTCCGCACTTGCTGACAACGCCGTGAAGACTGACACGACGACGAGCGGGGCTTCAGCAACAGCGCTGAAGCCCCGCCCACTCAAAAACGCGCCACAGGAAGGCGCCGACGTTGCCGCTCTCCCTCCGAAGGGAGGCAAAAAGTCCCCTCAGCCACGCTGCGAAGCAGCGGGCTTGCGGAGACCTCAATTGTTTGGTAAATGCTCAATGTCACATTGTTCACTAAAATGTTTAAGGGTGCGTTTTAGGCCTCCTGTTACTGCAAGCATAGTTGCGCAGCTGATATTACAACTGAAAAATAGGAAAGCACCTGGAAGTGACATCATTGTTGCAGAATTACTTAAATCACATGTAGGTTGGTGGGCCCCAATATTGGCCAACCTCTTCACCTATATAGATTCAACAGCTCGGATACCAAAAGATTGGGGTTTGGCCATTATTGTACCTATATATATTTTTAAAGTAGCAATTAAGAGTGCATACTGATGTAGAAGAGTTTGGATTGCCCACACAGCAATCTTTTATTTGATGGAACACACTTCTCCTTAACCAGGAAATTTGGAGGAACAGGGATACTGTGGAAAGCTTATGTGCTTCCAGAATTTAACCAAATAAAAGCATGGAATGAGCCCAGCTCTGAACAGTTCTGTTTTGACGCAAGATGCAGAAAAAAGAATCAGTGGGTGCGATCAGACTAGGCAGTTTGCTGTGGCAGGATTTCAGCTTATAAAAAGCTGCATGGTTTTTTTGCACAGCTTTGCATCAATCAGATAGTATCTGCTAAGCCAGCATCATAGTGCCAGGGGCCCAATGGTTGGTCATCCATATCTCTAATGTGCTACAGCCACAAAACCTGCGGCTTGGTTGGTTTTCTTTTTCTGGATTCCCAGAAAAGAAGTTTGTGATGGTAGATTAATCAAAAACTGGGTCAAAAGGAATGATGAATTGTACTTCATGGTTGGGTTTCTGCCCGTCTTTACTGTTAATCAACTAAACTGAGATAGAATGCATGCTTTTTTCTGCATTGATGTGACCTTTATTGTTTTAACAGCATCTCTCAGCACATACAGAGTTACAAGCCTGCAGAGAACAGAGGAGGACTATAAAATAATATAACTAAACAGGAGAAGATCTATAGAGTTCAGCAGAGAATTCTTGGAATCAGGGCGGATGAAGCTTTTATAATTTAACCAACATTCTTTTAAACTGATTTTTCCATCTCCAACTATGTTTCCAGCATGTAAGAAATCACTGGTTTCTTTATCAGTCAACTCCCTACTTCCAGACTTAAACTTATTCAAGAAAAACTTTACATCATCCTTCTCAAGAAAGCCACTTCCATCAGTATAGAAGACTTATTCAAGAAAAACTTTACATCATCCTTCTCAAGAAAGCCACTTCAATTAATATCCAGAACACTGAAAAATTTCAGTTGTTTTTTTTCCTATTGCCTTTTCCATTCCCATCATTTCAGAGAACTTCTAGTTGCTAAAAGAGACAGGAGCTGTAAAAGTTCCAATAGCCTTTGTGATATCGCCCTCATTGAACATGTCAGTCATTGGCATCCTTGCAACTGTCGAAAGCACTCCAGGAAAAAGCAGTTGGATTTGAAAGCTTCTGAAAGAAGGGTCAATGTAAAATGCACAGTTGAGAAACCTGTGCAAAATGGTTTGCCCCCCAAGGTAGGAATGAAGAGTCAGACACAATGCATTGGAATAAAATTTGGGCCACTTTATTAATTAACAGCATAAACAGCAAGGGAACCCCACCAGCGGCCTGGCCAGGGCTAGGGGTCACCGCGACCGCTCCCCTGCCATTAACGGGCGAGAGACCCAGCCCCCCAGCCGGAGCTGAGCAACTCAGCTCCCTCCAGGCAGGCCCAGCAGGGAGGCCCGCACCAGAGGGCCCAAACCCAGACGCACGTCTCGGTGGAAAGGCACCCTCTAGCCAAGCCTCCTGGACAGTCTGCAATCTCCAACCCGGGTCTCCAAACCCCAAGGTTGTTCATGCCAGACCCCAAATTCCCCAAAAGGGGGATGCTTCGCAGTCCTCCCCTAGCCGCATAGTGTCCTAAACCCCAAAAACCTGCCAGCTAAAGTGACCACCTATTTAAAGGCACCTTCCCTAAGCCAATTCCACAATCCACTGCACTGCTATGCAGGGTAGGCGAAAAACACACCCCAGCAACAGCCAATCAGCCGAGGCGTAAAAAATTCCTACCCGGCTCCTCAAATGAGGCAACCAGCAAAGCCTACATAACAGACAGGGCAGGCGGGAGGGCCGATTGACGAAGGACTGCTGGGGGAAGCAGGAGCCAGCCGTTAAAGCGGCTGGCCCCACCCCCCACATTGCGCGCCCAAATGGGCGAGCTCTGCCTCCTCCCTCCCAGGGAGGCAAACAGAGCCGACGCAGCCTAGCAGCTACGCTGCAGGCTGCAGGCTCACGATTCTTGTGAATTGTGAAGGAAAGGACATTTTCTTTTTTCTCCACATGAGATAATTGGCAATGTAGACTTTAATTTGTTCGGCTAGAACATGTGCCACCTGAAAAGTTTAGAAAATAATTTATGCCATTTCAAAAATCCCAACAGTAATCAACTGCTACAAGGGACTACAAAGGTTTCACTGCCAACAAAACTACCTGAAAACCTCTCCGTGCAACATGAAAATAAATTATACAACTAATTCAACTTATCCAATGTTTACTAATAATAATCATAGTGACTTCCAGTGATAAACAAACAATATTATACAAAACAAAATCCCTCCAAAGCACATGCCAATCCTACTGTACTGAGGAACAATGTCCTGAATAATGTGATGAGATGTAATATAAGTTCGACAATATACAAAACCGGTCCAATATTGTTTTGAGTCCTAAGACTCTTGCTCTTGGAACCGTCTTCTTCATTATTTATTCAGTAGGTAAGTGGTGCCTTTTTATGTTTGTAATGGTCTTGTTGTATAGTAGAACAAAACGTTTCTCTGCAAAATTATAACAAACATTTGTAATAGTCTCATGGTATGGTTAAACAAAACGTTTCTCTGTAAAGTTATCACAATAATATCTCCTGGGCAACCAATTAGTTTTATGAATAAAATATACCGGACTGTTTACTCACTCTTGCTTTCATGGCTCTGTTTCTGTCATTCCATTGAATGCCTTACAAATTGCTTTCATGTTCTCTTGAAAATTGCCTTACTAACAGCTGGATTAGATGAAACTCCGTCTGGAGTGCTTTTGCCCATAATTTTAAAGTCTCAGATCTTCAATTAAATCAATACAATAGGAATTTAAGGAGGGTCGAGGAGGAGAGCACCTCTATTAAGCAGCCATCAACCCTGGCACCGACGCCACGCCCCCCCCCCAACCTTTCTGATTTTTCCGCCTATTCCTTCCCACATACCTTGTCCATTGAAAAGTAGGTGCAGCTGCATAACAATCCCTGGATTAGGAGAGTGGGCAGCCAAACAGCCACCAGGGGCTTTGCCACACCCCCAGTAGCCCTCATTAACCCCTGGAGAAGCCCATGCCACACTTTCTTCACTTTTTACGTGATTTTGGGCAGTAGGTGGCTTGCTGGCCTTTGACTGGGGGGGGAAGCAGTCCAGATGAGCAAGGCCTGCTTGGGCTGGCTGAATCTCTAGCCAGCCCAAGCAGGCCTCACTCACCCAGGGCTCTCCTTTTTTGCATTGGGTTGCTTTTGGCTGGTGAGGGTGTGGCATATGCTAATGAGTTATGCTAATGAGCTCCACCACCAATTTTTTTTTTTTTTTTACAAAACGACCCCTGGGCAGAATGATCTGTAATGTCTTTACGATAAACATATGTTTTAATGTCATATTGTCATCTGATTTCCAAGAGACTACACAGAGAATTTAGGAAATTATTTGAAGAAGAGGAATACTAGCTGGGCTCCTTTCTCATTCAAATCTTAGCAGTGCTCTCCTTGCTACTTAAAATGCATTGCTACTTAAAATGAAAGAACAACATGAAGTTACAGACTTTTTGGTGCTGATGGCTGTGGCCTTCCATGGTAATCTTTCTTAATATTTGTACATCCAATTAATTTTTTTATATAGCTAAACTAGGGAGCTGCAGCAAAATGCTCATCTGAACAACTCTAGAAGTGGCATGAATTTTGCATACAAGTTTCCATTTTCTTGATTGTCAAGTTTGTTGCCAAATTTCAATGTGGTAGACCACTTAAAAGAACCATGGAAGTTGCTCATTCAGTTCAAGTGACGATCTAATTTTCCTTTAAGGATGTATATTTTCTCCAACCAAACCCAGGTAATGAATATAATCATGAAGATCATGGTAAGTGCTGGCCATTGATACGCTGAGGACCTTAGGCATGTTTCTGACCCTGGCATACAACAGGCTCATCTCCAAAAGAGCCACCCAACAAGCAGCAATAGCTCCTGAAGTCGATGGATGACCTCCTCACACACCTTCTGGCTGAAACCAGATGGTCGGTTTGGGGTGGCTTGTGGCCACCCCAAAGAAAGCCAGCAGGAAGGAGAGCGTCCCAGAGCATCTAGACGGTGCTGGAAGAAGGGGCGGGCCTCGGGTAGCTAGGGGGCATCTGGGACACTCTCGCTCACGGCTTCCCGGGTGCTCGTAAGGCATCTTCCAGCCTTCCAGACAGCCAAGCGCTGCCTCGGAGCCACCTCAGTGAAAAGGGACCACTTTCCAAGTGGTGCCTTTTTGAGGAGGTTGGAGCGTCCTCGAGGACGGGGTAACTGCGGAACAGGGGCGAGTGGCAGATGTTGCCATCTGGACAAGTTTTTGGGGTCAACTTCAGAGGCATCTCTGAATCAACCCAAAGTGCCGGTCTGTAATGAGCCTCTGTTTCCCTTTTCCCAACTCCTCAATGAACTTGAAGTCATCGGGGGGAGGGGGGGAATGAATATTTCAATTAGTCCAGTGTGTTGTAGTTAATTAGCAGCACACTTATACAGCTAATCAATATAGTAGTTTCTTGAAACATTATTTCCTGTCGTCTCTCAGTTCTGTGGTTGTCCTTCTTCCTAATCACATAACTTTGACAACCCACACTAAGGTGATCTCTCTTTGGCATTATGTGTTCCATTTCAATGAATGAATTAAGGATGTATCACTCTCACAGAATTAATATCTGGCCATTCTCTATTCCTATAGAACATCTGGAGGGGCAGTTGTGTAAAAAGACCTCGGGATCTCTAGTAGAAAACTCTCAGCACCCCAGTTCTTTAAAGCAAAAGTTTTGAGGATTAGGTTTCAATCCCTGTTCATCACAGAACAGAAAGGAAAGTTTACAAGCAGTATCAAGAAGCAAGAAGGAAAAACTTTTCTTAAATCTGTTTTTGAATTGTTATGTCCTGCATTCAAATCTCTATGTACAGCACAGCGCACGCTACAGAGGTGACCAGGGAAACCCCACTGGTCCCCAGATGTAGCTCGCTAATACGCACCACCAATCAAGATCTATGGCGGGAAGTTTAACTAACCAGGATTGGAACTGGCCTGACGGAGGGTTGTTCCGGGGCATGTATATAATCGGGACCCAGCCCACCATTCTCTCTCTTGTGATGTACTTACTAATAAAGTATGTTGCCTTCAACACGTCTCGTCACTCAGTACATTATAGTGGCGACGAAGGTTTTTGGGAAGCAGGACTTGGCTTAGGCATACCAGCAACTTCCGGTAGACAACAAGACGGCAGAAGCCCAAACCATTGTGAATTACAGGGGAGCTTTTCGGGTGCGGCAGTTACAATTCGGGGTAAGCGTGGCTCTGGGGATTTTTCAGAGCATAATGGATTTTCTCCTTAAAGGGATCCCCGGAGTGCAACCGTTTTTTAACAATGTTCTGATCGCCGCCCCCGGACGCTGAGGAGTTCAGCAGCCGTCTGCATGAGGTACTCCGCCGTGTCCAGGCAGCGGGACTCAAAGTCAAGCGGGAAAAGTGTTCCCTCGGGGTGTTGAGGGTTGAGTTCTTGGGGTTTGCTGTAGACGCCGTGGGGATCCACCCGACAAGACTAAGGCAATTGTCCACGCTCCGGCCCCCACGTGCAAGGCGGAGCTACAAAGTTTATTGGGGTTATTGAATCTTTATCATTCATTTTTGCCACACCAAGTAGCCATTGCAGAACCCCTTAATAGGCTCCTGGATAAAAATGCCCCGTGGGTCTGGGGAAAGCAGCAGGCTGCCACTTTTCAGGCAGTCAAGGGCCTCCTAGTTTCTAATGACGTGCTCCACCACTTTGACGAATCCCTCCTAGTGATTCTGGCATGCGACGCCTCCCCCTACAGGGTAGGCGCCGTCCTGGGGAACCAACTCCTGGACGGGAGGGAGGTTCCAGTGGCCTATTATTCAAGGACCCTGACCCTCGCTGAGCGCAACTACGCCCAGATTGACAAAGAGGCTTTAGCAATCGTGGCAACGCTGCATAAATTTAACGACTACCTGTATGGTAGGCGTTTCACGATCGCCACAGACCATAAGCCGCTTCTGGGCCTCCTCGCCCCAGACCGCCAGACGCCGCAAATTCTGTCACAGCGCATCCTGTGGTGGAATCAGTTCCTCAGTTCATACACATATGCCCTGGTCCACCACCCAGGCAAAGCTATGGGACACGCCGCTTGCCGCTGCCCTCGATGGACCCGGACCCAACGCCGGCCCACCATGTGATGCTTATTGAGATGCTACCAGAGAGGCCCCTCCACGCCACCGAGGTGGCTAAAGCCACGGGTCGAGACCGCATCCTCGCCCATGTTTTAGACTGGGTGGGGAGGGGATGGCCTGAGGGGAAACAGGCTGCAGAATTCAGGGCCTTCGCAGCGCGCAGGGAAGAACTGTCCACACACAAGGGGTGCCTTCTCTGGGGAAGCAGGGTGGTGGTTCCCCCCCCCCCCCATTGTGGAAACAAGTGCTGAAAGCCCTACACAAAACACATCCAGGAATAGTGCAGATGAAGGCCCTAGCACGCAGCTATGTGTGGTGGCCGGGAATGGACGAAGAGATTGAGAGGTGGGTTCGAAGGTGTCCACCCTGCCAAGAGCCCTGGCCTGATCCGCCTAGTGGCCCTGTCCACCGCTGGGATTCCAATAGGAGGCCGTGGTCCCGGTTACACCTTGACTTTGCAGGGCCATACCAGGGCCAAATATTCTTTATTCTGGTGGACGCATACACCAAGTGGTTGGAAGTTATTCCAGTAGCTTCAACCTCCACGGCGGCGGCAGTCAGAGCCCTGCGTAGGGTCTTTTGCACGCATGGTATTCCCAATAGCCTAGTCACAGACAATGGGACCGCCTTCACCTCCCGGGAATTCTGGGAGTTTGTAAACAGATACCTAATATACCACATCTGGTCCGCCCCCTTTCATCCGGCCACCAACGGCCAAGCAGAGCGCATGGAGCGCACCACGAAAGAGGCTCTGGGGCGCATCATACTGGGGGATTGGGACCACCGCCTAGCAGCCTTCCTATTTGATAATGTGGGCATTGCATATCTTCAGTGCTTTGGCTGATCAGTCTGCAATATCCTCCACAGTGGGGTTTTAGCCTTTTATTTCTGAGATTTTAGATCACTTTCAAAAGTAGGGCAACCTCTCCCCCCTATAATTAATGAAAGCTTGCCAACTGAAATGTACAGTTTCTATATAGTAAATTTTATCCTGCTCCAAATGCTTCTTCCAGAGCATGTCTAATTTTTTTTTTAATTATGACAGCTGAGAAATGATCAAAAACATTTCAGAATTTCTATTGAGCTGAATAAGCCAATTAAACAAAATGGATTCAAGAATATTGTAAAACCTTTGAAAAATTGTTCTAGATTTCCAGTTTAGATAGATGACGGAAGCAGTCAAGTGTTCCTTCTAACATTGTTATGCCAGAAGTGTTAGTTCACTGGTATTTGAACTGCAAAACAACTGGCTATGTTATATATTAAACAAAGGAGGGAAGGTATTTAAAAGATGTGCAGTCCTTTTAAATGTGATGGCCAGAACTTCCTTTGGAGTTCAGTTATGCTTGTCACAACTTAACTTCTGGTTCCACCCCCGAAGCCCCCAGATATTTCTTGAATTGGACTTGGCAACCCTACCAAGAATTCTCTTTCAGTCTAACTTACCTTATGTAGCTGTTGCAACGAGGACGAGTAAAACACATGCACTGCACTGGGGGCTTTGGGAAACAGACAAGATAAAAAGTAGATGAATAGGCATTTTTTTTTCTGTCTGGAACTCTAGGGTGATCTAGAAACCAGGTAGTTGTGGGTGGCAGTAGTTCTATGAGTTTCTGCCTTTTAAAACATATGAACACATTCCAGAAATAAATAATCAGTTCTATTTAAAAAAAAATGCCACCTTTAAAGTTGTAGGTGACATAACAGGTGTGCTCAGGGAAGACTCTGCAGTCACTTGCTACAACTTTCCCCCCTAGGGATGCAGTTAGGATGTATGCCAGAATGACCAGTTTGAGGCTGGTGATGACAGGAAGCACTTTAAAGATTACAATCCAGTCAGATATGGTATATAGATTCCTTATTTAACACTGGTTGCTAATAGATTCTGCATTGTGAAGTGTATTGTTAAATGTCTGTTGTATTGTTAAATGTCTGTATGTCTCCTTCTAAGTCTGTAGGAGCTAGAAAACATCTAACTGTAACTGCTCTAAGTTATTTTATGTTTCCAGCAACTTTAACTATGCCAGTTTCCCAAGCTATAGTTTAAGATAGAGAATGCTTACACGAATGTGTATGGGAAGTCTGTGTGTAGTATAAATATCATATAGGTGATATTCCACCCCTCCCCAGCCCATGGGCCCAAAGCTCTGCTGTAGGGTCTTATTTGCCTTCGAGTATAAGGACTAGTATATATAAAATATCCTATTGCCACAAGGCACATACAAACTGATCAGAGACAGACACTTCAGTGAACGAAGACCTCTTTTGGATCTGGAGCAAGGGTGGCCAAACTTGCTAAACGTAACAGCCACATAGAATAAGTGTCCAATGTTTGAGAGCTGCAAGACATGAACATCAGATGTTGGGAGAGAGGGATATTGGGAGGGAGGAAGGAAGGAAAGTTAAGAAAGTTTTTTTTTTTTTTCATGAAGGACAGAATTTGAGTTGTTCCCACCTATGCACTATACTTTCGTAGCACTGAAGATGCTCCTATGCTCCTATGAAAAAGCTGATGAAAACTTGTTTGCAGCCAGTTTGGCATATAGCCAATGTTATGCGGGTCAGCACAGCATTGCTTTATGTTTGTGAAAGATGGTATTCTCTTGTCTGTCTCAGAATTCCCCTGTAGGTCTAGGATCAAAAAAGAAAACCACCTATGATGATGTTATATTATTCTCAGTTTAAAAAATAAATAAATTTAAAAATGTTTAAAAATGTACAGAGTTTCAAGTTCAGTGTCCGTTTTTCCTGGGTTTTAAAACTGGTGTGTGGGGGGGGGGGCACTAATATGTGGTCTCACCTAGGACACCAAAAACATTAGCACCAGCCCTGTGCCTCCCAATAGTTCACAGATGAGAAGAGCAGCACAGGTGAGCCTTAGCTATTCTCATTCCAAAATACACATTCCAAAATATCCCTGTGCTGTAAAACTTTGTTTCTGCTTTGACCAGTATGCCCTGTGTTAAGAGCCAAGAGGGTTGTACTACTTGGACTAAACTTGGAAAACATCATTGTGAAATGACAACATATGCACTGCATGGTGCCCTATTGATCTGGCTTATCAAACAAAGGTCAATTTGATCCATGACAGAGATATTAACTTAAAACTTAAAACCTTTGTATGTCCTAAATTCTTGAACTTTGTCTGACTTCTGCTGATATCATAAATGCTACTAGCCTCATAAGGAGTAGTTACATTAAGAATGTCTCTGTCTGCTTCAATTGGATCTAGCGGTGTATTCAATAAGATAAAGTGCCTGGTGATGTCTGTTCTAAACCTAATCTCAGAGATAAAATAGGAAGATAAAAGATGAAGGAATAAACCACAAACAGTTGCCTACCATCAAGGCTTTTTTTCCTGGTAAAATAGATGTTGGAACTCTCAAGACAGAAATGAATGAGAAACACATGGGTGCACTTAATGAACTTTTAAATATTTTCTAAGAACTTTGTTTCCACAAAGAAGTTTCAGCACTCTACCATGTCCTCCAGGGGAGAAAAAAAAAGGCCTGCCTACCATTGAGAAATGCCTGCTATCTTTACGGTCATTATTTAATCTTTACGATTATCTTTGTAATCACGTTTTGAAAAGCACTTTGAAGAAAAGTAATCAGTAAATGTAGTAAGAAGAGCCCCGTGGCACAGTGGTAAAGCTGCAGTACTGCAGTCCTAAGCTCTGATCAATACCTGAGTTCGATCCCAGTGGAAGCTGGATTCAGGTAGCCAGCTCAAGGTTGACTCAGCCTTCCAATCTTCCAAGGTTAGCAAAATGAGTACCCAGCTTGCTGGGGGGAAAGTGTAGATGACTGGGCAAGGCAATGGCAAACCACCCTGTAAAACGTCTGCCATGAAAAAGTTGTGAGAGCAACGTCACCCCAGAGTCGGAAACAACTGGTGCTTGCACAGGGGACTACCTTTAACTTTTAAGCTGCAGTACTTCAGTCCAAACTCTCTGCTCACGACCTGAGTTCAGTCTCGGCGGAAGCTGGGTTTTCAAGTAGCTCGAGGTTGACTCAGCCTTCCATCCTTCCGGCTTGAGGTTGACTCAGCCTTCCATCCTTCTGAGGTCAGCAAAATGAGTACCCAGCTTGCTGGGGGGGGGGGGGGAAAGTGTAGATGACTGGGCAAGGCAATGGCAAACCACCCCATAAAAAGTCTGCCATGAAAAAGTTGTGAGAGCAACATCACCCCAGAGTCGGAAACAACTGGTGCTTGCACAGGGGACTACCTTTACCTTTAAATGTAGTAAATGATAATGAAAACATAGTGAATGTGTAGTGAATAGATCATGGGATAACTGGAGGTGAAAGATGATACCGTACTTTATAACGCATGGTGTATCTGTTAAACTTTGGAGAACTCATTTTCAGTATCTGGATAGGATCTCTCTGTGTAGTTTAAATGACTTCATACATTCTTTTCTGCTGAAGTCCACTGTCTCTAGTTGAACTCCTTGTTGGGACCCTCAAGAATTTCCCCATCATCCACAAGTCAATATTCCCTGTCTTTTGCTCATTAGTGTTTCATTTAAAAAAAGCCGATGATGAACTATTTCCTGCTGCTGAGTTCACAGTTCCACACTAGAATGTAGGAGTGTTGCAGCGATTCAGAAATTAAATTAAAAAGTAGTTGGCCAATAGAAGCCAAAGCACTTCTTCTGAGGATTTTGTTAGGGATCTCCCAAAATGAAGAGCAAAGCTTCTACTTCACTACTTATGAACAGCTCTGAAAAACCAAGAGGTGACATGGAAAGGCTGGGCTCCAATGACAAAGACATAACTGGTCATTCACACAGTGCACAGAGAATTTCAAAGACTCACCAGCACATTTTCCCAATAATATCCTGGGCATTTTTCAAAAAGTAGATGACAAATATCCTGAATATCTTGCTCTCTAATGGTACATTCATACAAAAAAAAAGATTATTATTATTATTATTTTGCAGGCAATGACTTTTATTAGGTGGAAATAGGAAAGGAGGTCACCACAGTTCCCCTCAGGAGATGTGGTAGTGGAGAGCCAGGACCAGCTTGTGGAAGATGGGATAGGTAGCAGGGGTGGAATCCTTGCTGAAGTGAGAGACCAGGACAATAAGGGCATCACTCAAAAGCTTGAAGTGATCGGGGTCCACATGCAGTTTGACACAGTGCAACTCATTCAGGATGGCGCTCCAACCACCACCAGAAAGCGGGACAAAATTTCCTTTTCCAAAGGTGACAGCTGCAACTCAGGAACTTTGCTTTGCTGTTTTAACAAAATATTGAGGTCAAAAACATGGCATGTTGAAGCCATAAAGCACAAACCCACCCCCACTGTTTCACTCACACAGAAGTCTGCAATTAATCAAGAAATATATTTGGTAGCCTATATACCAGGGGTAGCCAAACTGAGAGCTGCATAGAATAAATGTCAGATGTTGGAGAGACACAAGGCATGAACATCAGATGTTTGAAAGAAGGAAGGGAGGGAGGGAAACAGATGGGGAGAGATAAGTGGAAATAAAGCATATTTAACTTTAAATGCATTTTCCAAACTTCTGGTTGGCTTGGCTTGGAGAAGTTATTTAAAGAGACAAATACCTTCTCTAAGCCAGCCAACAGGGCAGTGGGGGCTTCAAGAACCACACAATATATCTGAAAGCACCACATGTGGCTGGGCCAGCCCTGCTATATGCCATGTTTGAAACATGCAACTGAAATATAATACAAACAGGAATAGGTTCTACTTCCACCAAACAACTCAAGCACTTGGCAAACAGATTGGCAAACACCGCTCTGTGGATTAAAAGAAAACTATCAGTGGACGGGGTCATCAGCTGGGAGTCTGCTTCTGATCTCTTGCCCTATAAATGCTACTGTGTCCTAGCCTTGCTGGGATTCAGCAATTCTTTTGCTTCGGGGAATCCGAAGTTGAATCTGGATGATCTGTAAATAATAGTCTACTATTTTCTATCCTTTCTAGAATGCAGCAAGCTTCCAGTTTTCCCAGGGGGCAAATAAAAGTACATATTCATTGATGCCCTGATCAGCTGGGAGTCAGCTTCTGTTTTCACCCCCTCCAGAATATATTGCAACATTCCAGGTAGACTGGGGTACAGCGATGTAAATCTGAAGTCCTTGGCTGCTGATTGCCAGGGCTTACTGGAAATAAATGCCCTTTAATGTCACTTCATTTCCTGTGAATCTTAAGAAGATTCAGGCAGAGAATGTAATGAGTACTACAATGAGGTGAGAAAGTCATGCTACACTGATTAAAAATACCTTCCATCTGTAGAAATTACTGGTTGATCCAAGACATAGAGCAGGGGTGTCAAACATGCGGCCCAGGGGCAGAATCAGATCCCTGGAGGGCTCCTATCAGGCTCTGAGCAACTGGCTGTCATCTGCTTCCTTCTCCCTCTTTCTTGCTTTTTTCTGCTTAACAGTCTCTATTTTCTCCATTGGCTGAGGCTTCTCCCTTGGAAAGGAGGAGGAAGGCAGAATTTGCTTTGCCAGGCTCTCTCAATCACACAGCAGTTATTGAGCCAAGCCTCTCTTCCTTCTATTGGTTGAGGCTCCTCCCCCTCCTGGCCACTGGGAAAGGAAGGAAAGTGTCAGAGTTCCTTGGATCCCATGGGAGAGATACAAAGAAATCATTTTTAAGACCAATGAGTGCTAATGTCTCAAGCATGTTTTAAGTTTAAAAAAAAATTAATTCTGTTTGTCTGTGTCCTTTATAAAGTTTATATCCTCTGCTACCTAATCTTAAATAGGCACACACACGGCCTGACTCGATATGCCCCGGCCCAACAAGGTCTCATTTATGTCAGATCTGGCCCTCATAACAAATCAGTTTGACAACCCTGATCTAGAGTCATCTCCTTCCTCACATATTCACCATTATTAAACTGAGAAAACCCTATTTTTTAAAAAAAAGTAATTTTCCTCCATGTTTATTGATATCTCCTGAACATTTTGCTTATTGTACAATATATAACTAGACTTCTACTCTGTTCCCTAAGACATTTCAGTTACAGGTTTGCCAAATTAAACTTTTTAAGGCCATTTAATTCAATATTAAAAATTATCTGTTAGAAGGCATTGTAACTTGCACCTTGGATATACCTATTGGTGATTCCAAAATCTCCCATCAAACTCATTCTCTAACAAGGGACTCCCATGAAGATCTCTTGGTGGAAGATGACAGATAACAGGGGTGGAATTCTAGCAGGAGCTCCTTTGCATATTAGGCCACACACCCCTGATGTAGCCAATTCTCCAAAAGCTTAAAGGGCTCTTTTTTGTAATTTCTTGAAGGATTGACTACATCAGGGGTATGTGGCCTCATGGAGCTCCTGCTAGAATTCCATTACTAGATATATAGCTGTCTGTTGCCACAAGCAAAGGATCTTAAAGGAACATTATATAAACTCATCAGTATGTTCTACAGAGGTCCGCATTCATAAAGAGATACTAACTTGAGACCATCCAATGATTCTAATTTCAAGCAAGAAAAAACACCTCTGTAAATCTCTTCTATCACCTGAGCCAAAAGATCTTATTCTAAAAGACTTTGTACAAATCAGACTTTTGGGTGTGAGCTCGGCTTACTTTTCATAGCTTCTGATGAAGCATTCTGGGAACTGTTGTTCAGGTGCTGACAATTATGTCTTAAAGAATTTCACTTTTTATAGAACTATGCTTCCTGAGTTTTTGAGTTAAACAAAATCACTGCTAATCCAATTTAGTGGTCTGGAATTCTCAACAAATCAACTTCGGTCTAGCTTGAAGAAGTATTCTGGAAGCATTCTGGATCCCTGCCATCATTCCTTCTACGTTTGCTAAAGACTTTGCTGAATGTTAATGAAATGTGTCTATCACAGCGCGCCTCGCAGTCTCACTGGATCGCTTCTATATGTGGCTTATGGCTACCCCAGCCCCTCTTCAGCCTCAGTTCTTCCTCTTTAATTTTACCTCACGATTAGGGAACTCAAGGGGTGGGTGTAATATGGATTTCTCACTACTAGTCTCATCGGGGTTTTTGTTTTGCTTTCAGATGGATATAAACTCAGTTTGTAGGGGACCACAGCAGCTTTGATAGTTTTCCCAATATACTGGCACCTGAGAACTTTAAAGTAAACCACAGAAATTTATTAACATACACACACCGTCTTCAACTGGGGAATGGGAAATATATATTTCTCTGATTTTTTTCCTACTTTGCTCTGCTGTTAATCCAAAGCAGACTCTGAATCTTTCCTTGTATAATTGAGAAGAGGTCTCCTCATCCCTCAGTTCAGAGCATATTTCACTCAACTCTCCACAAATCTGAGGTCTCAAATAAATCATTCTGTCCTCATCAGCAACTTTTAAATCTTTACAGGTCCTTTCAAAATTAAACAAAAAAGCTTCTACATCATCCCCTTTTTGATACTTGGGGAATTTCTTTTGTTCTACAGTGAGGCACCTTTCGCTTCTAGTGTCACGTTGAAACTCTGGCCTCGCCTGAATCTCCTGGAGTTTCAAACTGTATATTTTTTCCTCATGTTCTCTCTCTTTTTCCCTTTCTCTATGTTCTCTCTCTCAATGCTCTCTTTCTGCTTCTATCCTAGCCATTTGTATTTCTTTCTCTCTTTCTGCTTCCCTTTCTCTATGTTCTCTTTCTACTTGAATCTTGGCCATTTGAATTTCTTTTTCTGATTCTATTCTGGCCAATTCTAACTGTATTTTCATAGCCTCCATGCTTTGACTAGGATTCTCCTCAGGAATCTCTTCTTGTGTCTGCCCATCCCCAGTGGCTGTGGTAATTCTCTTAGGAGGAGCCATTTCTGACAGGAATTTTTCAAAAAACTGTCTTAATTCCTTTACTGCAGTGTCCCTCTACCTTCTGTGTGTCCTAGTGACACTTTTTTTTTGGGGGGGGGGGGGGTTTCTTCGAAATCCCGGCGCTAGCAACCACTTATCACAGCGCACCTCGCAGTCTCACTGGATCGCTTCTATATGCGGCTTATGGCTACCCCAGCCCCTTTTCAGCCTCAGTTCTTCCTCTTTAATTTTACCTCACGATTAGGGAACTCAAGGGGTGGGTGTAATATGGATTTCTCACTACTAGTCTCTTCGGGGTTTTTGTTTTGCTTTCAGATGGATATAAACTCAGTTTGTAGGGGACCACAGCAGCTTTGATAGTTTTCCCAATATACTGGCACCTGAGAACTTTAAAGTAAACCACAGAAATTTATTAACATACACACACCGTCTTCAACTGGGGAATGGGAAATATATACATGGGCTATGTTGTATCTCATGCAGTTAACAGTTTCTTCGTAGTTCGGGCTTTATAATATCAAGTTCACTTAGGTCTCTCAGGTTTCACAGATCATACAGCTTTCACTCTCCAACACTATTCTGGGTTGGCCTCTTGGGTATAATGTGCCAAGTCCCTTACGTCGACTGGTATCTCTTCTCCCAGCCCTTCAGACTTCTAGACCCACATCTTTCCCTCAACCACCTCTTTAGCTCTTAAGAGAAGTGTCTCTGTGTCTGTGACCTCTCAGGTCTTTTACTGTGACTCTTCTCTAGTCACACACAGCCCCGTGGCTGTCTAAATAGAGTGAACCGGGAGCTTTGCTTCTCTCGAAGACTCTCCTCAGCTCCTGTCTCAGCTCCTTCTCAGACCAACCGCTCTCTTCAGCAGTCTCCCTCAGACTCCATCTGTCACACACTGCCCTCAGCTGTTAGCTGTCAATCACCTCTGAGAGTTCCAAGCACTCTGGCCCCCACCCTCAGGTCACCTGACACAGGCTCTATGCGTCAGTTTTCTTGTTAACCCGCTCATTACCGTCACAGTGTCATACAGCACTTTTAGGAGAAATAAAAAGCAGCCTTACCCCCTTGCCCCTTGACATTTGAGCAGAGGAGAAAGACAAGGGAAAAAAGCAGCAAGAGCCTGAAACTTCCTCATGGCTTCTCTCCAGTGCCTTTCAACTGTGAAATGACTTATGTGACTATTGGGAACTTTTAGCTGCTCTGTTTATAGCACACGTGTCTCCATAAATTTAAAGCATATATGTTCCATGCATAATACCTTTATTGAGCACTTTTGCCAACATGGAAAGGTTAGTTAGAAAGGCTTCAAAACCACCATCATGCAGAAATAAATCCTTGAGTCCAAAAAGTATTCTTCCTCAGTTGCTATTGAAGTATATCTCCCTCCTCCTCCTTGTTCTAATTTCCTTATGCCAGATATCAAGAGATCTGTGGTTTGGCACACCCAGGGCAGACTTAGTGACTTTGGAGCCCTGGCCAAAACTTCAAGATGGGACCCCAAAACCAGTGCCTGCATCACCCACCACCACCTTGACATGGCCAAGCAAAGGGTGTGGGAAATCTGTGTGTAGTATAAATATCATATTGGTGATATTTCCACCGCTCCCCAGCCCATAATATTTCCATCCCTCACCCAAAAACTTTAGGGAAAGGTACTTGGAATGAAAGAAAATAAAAGATGCATCCTAGCTGGCTAACTACATTGCCTCAGCCAATGCAATAAGGATTGGAGTCACTGCTGCCCCTGGAATCTAGTTGCACAAGACATAGGCAGGAGCCAGGTGCAAATGGATTCAGGAGCCTCTTCTTTTTCTTCTCCTCTCTCCTTTGGGGAGTGGGGCTCTGGGTGGTTGCTCTGAGTAGGACTCAGTCAGCTGTCCCTGTTGACCTTTGGCTCTGACCATCCCTGGGCACACCAGTATATCTCTAAGATACATAAACACAATGGAGAAGGCTTTTTTCCCCCTATGGTGGCAGCCCACTTAAGAAATTTTCTTCCAATAGAGCCAGGGGTATGTTAAATCAGTATCAGCAAGATGTACTCCCTCTAAGATGTGGAGTCTTGTGAGCAAAGATTCTACTTTGTGAGCTCCTGGCATTAAAGTTGCAAGCTACTGCATAAATTAGTTTGCTCTGCGGCTATTTTTCCTGCACTGATACAAAAATATGTGAGCTGGAGGCTAAAAATCTTTGAACTAGGTAACACTAACTCAGCTTAGAGAGAACAGTGAACAGGACTTCTATTTTCTTCCCCAATACAAGTTTGCCTCAGGCCTAGCCCTGGTATTTTAATGTATCAAGCTAAAATTTCCCTTTTTCAGGTGGCTTTTAACCAATAATTTTTAACTGAGGAGAGATTTATTTGAAGATTTTTCTTTTTAAAAAGTCTTTAGCTTTTCTTTTTTTTCATTCTTTTTTCTTTTTTGCAGTAGTTTTTAATAACACATCAACACAACACAACGAGAGAGTTAATATTATTACAGAATTAAAATTACCATTGTTATACAGAACTTAATTATTACAATAGCTAAATAAATTGAAAAGAATATGGCAAACTCCAATTCCAATACCCTTTAATGATATAACAAGAATCTACATTATTTTAAAGGTTTTTTTTAAGGTATCACTTAGTCAGAAAGTTTGACTCAGATAAAGTATATTCATTTAACCTCTTAACATCCGTTGTTTTGTCAAAAATTATATAATCCCAAACACATATACCACTCCTTTACTTTAGGCAGCTGGAAAGCCTTCTAAAGGGAGGCAATTACTTTCTTTGTTAACAGTAACCATGTTTCAATTAATTTATTTTTGTATGTCAGCCTTTTGCTTTTTTAATTATTCACCTTTTTGTTTTTTTAAGTCTTCTTGGTGTATTTCTCTTTCCATACAAGTGTGACATGTGTCAGGAACCATAAAATGGTGAGCATGGGATTTTATTTTTAATTTAATGAGTGAAATGTTCCTGAATTTCCTTCAACCTGTCTTTGAAGGTTAAGGGTTTCCTGATTCAAGATATCTGCCCCACAGAGAAGCTTGCTGACCAAATTCTGAAATTTGGAATTCGAAGGGGATATCTGAACATTGAGATTACTCACATCAGCACATTGGGTTGAGCTGGGAGCTGCTCCGTTGTTCCTGGTAGTGCCTGAAGTCGATGCTTCAGTGGTAGTGCCTGAAGTCGATGCTTCATCAGTGTCAGACATGCTGTCAATTGGAGGATTTTACAGGCAGGAAAAAAGCAGTCTCTCTCTCTGTGTCTCTCTCCTTGCAGTATCTCAGGTGATTGCTATGGAGAACTCTTGCACTGTCTTCAGAGATGCAGATTTAGAGATTGCAGCATGAAACAAGAGTGAAGACTAGCCTCTGGGCGTTCCTCTTTCTCCTATAAGGTTTCATAGTATGAAATAGAGAAGAGAGGATTTGTACCCCACCCTTCACTACCCAAAAGAGTCTCAGAGCAGCTTACAATCTCCTTTCCCTTCTCTCCCCACAACAGACACCCTCTGAGCAGTGTTCCCTCTAAACTGCGTTAGTCATATATCTTCAGATGTATTAAATTGAGACTGTGGGAGTTGGAGGAAACGAAACTACAGCCAACAGACCCTTATATTTGCTCCCCAGCTTCCTTAGGTCTTTATGCTTTTTGTGGCAAAATGCCCCATTATCAGACTTAACCATTCCATGTCACCGCAGGGCATTTATGTTAGCTAGACTAAATGTGTTTCCCTCCAAAGTTTTACAAGGGAGATATCATCGAGTCCCTTTAGGCGACAGACTCTGTTCCTGTGGAGCGAATATTCCCGACTCAATTCAGCATATATTGCTTGATCGTTCCTTTTATCATAATCTCTGTAAAGATTTATTTTGCAAGCTTTCTTTCTCCCCAGATTTGTCTATTCTGCCACCCTGTTATTATTTATTGAACGATACTGAGGGGGAGGTTAGCGAGGCTGTTGCAAAATTTTTGGCTGACATCCTTAAATTTAAATCTGACCATGCATCTGTAAACTTGGTTTCATTTTGATTTTATCTCCTATGTTTAAATTTTTATATTCTGTGTATTTTTATTTGCAACTGTTATTTCATTAAAGGTTTGGTATGGTATGGAGAGCTAGCTTACAGATTTTTAGCCTTCAGCTCACACATTTTTAGCCTTCAGCTCACACATAGCTCAGAAAGGATGACCCCAGAACACAATAATTCATGCAGCAGCTCACAACTTTAAAGCCAGTAGCTCACAAAGTAGAGTTTTTGCTAATGAGACATTGCCTCTGAGGTAGGTGGGGCTGAGAGAGCTCACCCATAACTGCTCATGAGCAGAACAGCTCTGAGAGAACTTGTGGCTGACCCAAGGTCACATCAGCAGGAGAATGTGGAGGAGCAGGGCATCAAATCTCGTTCTCCTAGATAAGTCTGTGCACTTAACCACTACACCATACTGCAGTCAAAAGGTTTCTGGCTTTAAAAGAACCGTCTAATCTCACTGTCTTTCTAACTCATAGCATTGTCTCTCCTTTGTCTCGTAAAGATTCAACTGCCACTCTGCTACCAATGTTGGGATATTTGTTTAAAAAGTCAGATCCAATGTTCAGAGACAGAAGGAGGCAAGACACTTGTTTGTAAAAGAAATATAAAGGTAAAGGTAAAAGTAGTCCCCTGTGCAAACACTGGGTTGTTACTGACCCATGAGGTGCTGGCACATCACAATGTTTTCTTGGCAGAGTTTTTACTGCGTGGATTGCCATTGCCTTCCCCAGTCATTTACACTTTACCCCTGGCAAGCTGGGTACTAATTTTACCGACCTTGGAAGGATGGAAGGCTGAGTCAACCTTGAGCTAGCTACCTGAATCCAGCTTCACCAGGAACGAACTCAGGTCAGGAGCAGAGCTTGGCCTGCAGTACTGCAGTTTACTACACTGTGCTATGGGACTCCAAAAAAAAATAGTTTACTGAAAAAACGTTAGGGAAAGGTACTTGAAATGAAAGAAAATAAAAGATGCATTCTAGCTTGCTAACTACATGCTAACAGTCACATGGCTGTATTCATAATGGTGGTCCTTGTTGTTTCTCCTTTAACCTTGCATGGGAGATCAAAGCATTCTTACAAACAAGGTGTTAACTGACCAGTATAGGTATCTGCTAATCAAGAATATATAGAATTTATGAAGGTCAGCCTAGTTTGTAAATTTCCAGTCAGAGAGCAGCTAATCCTGAAGGAAAGAGTTTGTTTGTTTTACCATAGCATCAGAATAGAAGCCCCCTCAAAAATGTATTTGAGATCATTGAGATATTCAGACTGAGAAACTGAGGCAGGGACTGAAGCCTCTTTCACTACTTCATTATTTTAATGCAAGGTCTGTCTGTCACTAGGACAACCTAGGCAAAACTCAGGGCAATGGATCACCCAGAGATATTGGCTCCTCATCTCTCTTCAGAAGCTAAGCCACACAGTTCTTGCTTATACACAGAATTTTAACTTTGTTGGTCTTAAAGAGGTCACTGGACTCAAACTTGGTTCTCACACATGTTTTTAACTCCATCATTATCTGAATGCCAATTTGCTGTGTATTATATGTCCTAGCAAATGTGTTGTTCCAGTCTTGACTGTGTTTATTGCTCTGTTACTGATGCATCTTTTCTTTCTGGCTAATCACCCACCCCTACCTCCATGTATATTTGAGGAAATCTGATTTACTGTGTGAACTTGGGCACATGCATTTCTATTGCAATGTATCTGAGGAAGAGTGTTTGCACAGAGAAGCTTACACTTTAGCTAAAAAGTTGTTTGTCTTAGAAATCCATAGGACACAATGGAAAGAATGGGGAAAACCTCTTTGGGTGTCTGAGTGTTCCATTGTCCTGAGTTTTGTAATGAGTGTAATGATTGTAACTCAGCGATCTCCTGTTCCAGTCTTTTTCTGAAATGATATTGCAGTAGAACACATTGCTCAGTCTTGTGAATCTTGATTTCAGATTTGTGTCCATTCATCTTTTGGTATATCCAGGGCACAAGGGCACAGGGTTCAGCTGCTGAGCAGTAGTTGGTAGGGTTGTGCCACCAGGCTGGCCACTATAAGGTTGGCACAGGGCTCTGCTGCTCAGCACCCATTCATCCAAATGCATTGTTTCTCTGCTGCAGTCCTTGCAGAAAGCAGTACCCTAGGTTTGTATTTCAGAGAGATTGTCAGGTTTGAACTAAGGTCCTATGTGTGGCACTGGCATTGCCACAGTGGCATTTATTTTTCTAGGCACATAGCACTGTTATATTCCTTGCAAACAAGCATCTTCACCACAGTTGACTTTCCACTGCAGAGATTCTCTAGGAGCTGCTTGTGTTTGCAAGTTTTTCCCATCATAGAAGATAGTAAGAAGGGGGCAACCACTTTGGGATCCCATAGAATGGGAACCTCTGGTCCAATCATTTTGGAACTTGGGGTTCCTTGGGGAAGAAAATCCTGCAGCTACACTGCAAATTTGGTGCCTCCCATAAAATCCCTTCCTCCCCAGTGTCAATTTTCCCACCATGGGTAAATTGACACCTTTTCCCCCTGCCATAGCAAAGCATGGGGAATGGGGCACCCACTTTGGGTGCCCTAGTATTGGACCCCCTTGTTCAATCTTTTTGGAACTTGGAGGTTCTGTGAGGGAGAGGTTCCTACAGCTGCCCTGCAAATTTGAAGCCTCTCTCTCAAACCCTGTCCTCATCAGTGCCCATACATTACCCTATGTTTTGCCATTGACTTCAATGGCCCATAAGGAACAATGGTGGTCCAATCTTTTGGAGACTTTGGAGGTCTGTTGGGGAGAGGCTTCTGCAGCTGTCCTGCAAATGTGATGCCTCTACCTCAAACACTCTGTCCCCAAGTCACCATTCATTATACCCTATTTTGTCTTTGATTTCAAAGGCCCATAGGGTATAATATATTCTGAAACAGCCGAATATCTCCCGAATCAAATTCTGCTACCAAATCTGATATTTGGGGATATTCGTCTCCTGAATTTTTTGCCCCTGAATAACCTTAATTTTGAGTTTTACTGGATTTTTTTTTTTTTTTGCACATTGCTACGGGCAAAAGATGAGATGGCTGGACAGTTATTGATGTAACAAACACGAATTTGAGCAAACTTCAGAGGATGGTGGAAGACTGGAGATCCTGGCGTGACTTTGTCCATGGGGTCACAAAGAGTTGGACTCGAGTGTGCGACTGAACAACAACAACAGTGGGCATCACCACCAGAATGCATCCTCACACTTGGCTCAATTATTAGATTTATTTAGAACCTAACCAGTCTGCCTGAAGACAGACAAAACAGTAGTTATTGGCTATAAGGTATGACACATTTGCAAATTATTTTGCAGAAAAAATCATGTTACTCCACCAGGACCTCCCATTCACAGTTGAAACAATAAGGAAACTTGAAGCCCATTGTCTGTCTTCAAGTCCACCCATGTCATCATGCTGGCAATGTCATGCACCAGCTGCTCTAGGCATTTCTGGGAAAACTCTATTGTTTTCCTGGACACTTTAGCATTTTGGGAGGGAAACTCTATGGTACAATAGGTATCATAGAGTTTTTACCTCACAAAATGCTAGAGTGTCCGGGGAAACCATATAGTTTTCTCAAGAATACCTAGAGTGGCCGGCACATGACATTGCCAGTGTGATGATGTCATCCCGGGTGACATCATTGCACTGTGCACACAAAGTGCATGCGAAAACAGTCCCCTGCCAGAGGCCACAGGGGACTTGGCAACCCTAGGCCTCATCGTCATAGGAATTTTTATTTTGCGCCAGAGTTTTTCATAGTTGTTCCTAAACAGATCAATATTTTTCATTGTTATCTCTACCCCTAGGTATTTTACCTTAGAGGTAACTTCACAACCCGTTAATCTTTGTAGTTCTTGCTGTCTATTTTTCTGCATATTCTTACATAAAATTTTTGATTTTTCTTTATTTATGTAAAGTCCCGCCAACTCCCCAAACTCTTGTATTCTCATTAACAACAACGGTGTAGTTTGTAAGGGATTTTCATTTATGAACATTATATCATCCGCAAATGCTCTATATTTATAGGTATATCCTTTTATTTGTAATCCTTCTAGAACTTTTTCTTCTTGAATCTGCATCAGTAAAATTTCAAGAGTCATTATAAATAATGGCGAAAGCGGGCAGCCTTGCCTAGTACCTTTACTGATTTTCATTTCGTCTGTAAGATCTGCGTTAATGCACAACCTTGCCCTTTGTTCAGAATATATTGCTTTTATCATCCTTATAAAGCTCTCTCCAAGCTCCATTTTTTCCATCACTGCAAACATGAAGTCCCAATTTAAATTATCAAATGCTTTTTCTGCATCCGCAAAGAATAGTGCTGCTTCCTTCTCTGGATGTCTTTCATAATATTCTACAATGTTTACAACAGTTCTAATATTGTCTCTTATTTGTCTTTTGGGAAGAAAACCAGCTTGATCCTCCTTTATAAAATTTATCAGATATTGCTTAAGTCGTTCCGCCAGAATTCTTGTAAATATTTTATAATCATTGTTCAAAAGTGAGATTGGTCTGTAATTTTTCACATTTGTAACGTCTTTTTCTTCTTTAGGTATCAAAGAAATAACCGCTTCTTTCCATGTATTTGGTACCTTCCCTTTAGCTCTTATTACATTCATCAGCTTCTGTAATGAGTAATGAGAGGGTTGCTGATCACTTTGAACAACAAAGATAAAAGGGAAAAAGAAAAACAATTATTGGACATTCAAAATGAAATAAAGAAAAAAGAAGGTGAGTTGAGGAAAAGACCAGGGAAAAAGAAGATTCTAAGGGAAATATCAATATTGCAAACTCAACTAAGACATTTACTAAATAAAGAAGTGGAATGGAATTTGAAAAGGCTTCAGCAGAAATCGTCTGAAGGAGCAAACAAGACGGGGAAATACTTGGCGTGGCAGCTGAAAAAAAAGAGGGAAAACAAAACAATTAGTAGAATTGTAATAGATGGAAGAGATGTAGTTACTCAAGAGGGAATAAAAAGAGAATTTTTTAAGTACTATGCCAAGTTGTTTAAAGGTGCTGAAGTAAAGAGAAAAAAGATAGATGAATATTTACAGAAAATAAAAATTGAGCCTTTAACTGAAAATATGAGAAAAATTTTGAATGACCCTATTGAAAAAATAGAAATTGAAGTAGCAATTAATGTGATGAAGAATGATAAAGCTCCCGGGCCAGACGGTTATACAGCTAAGTACTTTAAAACTTTTAAAGATCGTCAAAGGAATTTTTGAACAAATTCTAAGGTTCATGTGAGACAATGTATTGATTTTCTAGGGATTCACAACCATAGGCTCACTTTGGAACCAAAATAATACAACAAATAGAACAGAGGTGGGATTTCCTAGTCTTTTATGTGGAAAACGTATCTCGATTTTTTTTTAAAGGGGGGGGGAGGAAAAAAGAGGTATGAGAACAACTGTAAAATGAATCCAGGTTCTGGAAATGCTATTCGTTTGTTGTAATGATTTCCAAAGTGAGTACAATTGGTAAGAATATACCCTTTGTACTAAGATTCAATGTTAGAATTAATACTGTGAGATGCCTAAAACATATTTCTTACAGAGAGATCAAATAAATGTTTAATATAAATAAATGATGAAACTGATCTGACCTGAAGATATTATCTGTTTTCTTTAATTAGGAAGATAATAATCTAAGCATAAACACATCTATTACCTAACACTAGTTTATATCACATTCTGTGATAAATGAAAAAAATTCAATAAATATCCTAGTGATTTACATCTTTTGACTTCTGTGCAGCTGTAAACATTTATTTATTTATTTATTTATTTATTTAATTCCATTTATATCCCGCCATCCCCGCCAAGGCGGGCTCAGGGGAGGATATACTCATATGCATGAGTATAAAACATATAAAAACATAATTACAAGATTATGTAATGCACCCAGTTTTTATCATCTTTCCTTCTATCCAGGCACAACCTGTTGATTTCATATGTCTAGCAAAGACTAAAAAGGCAGTTCTAAATATGTCAAGATCAAATACTTGATATCAATTGAGAACACATATCACATTGCGTAAAAGAAATACTTCTGGAACAAAGGGGCATGCTATATTAAAATGAAAAGTCATCACATTATTCCTCATTACCCAACAGTCTTGTGCTCTTGGATTAGGTAGAGTTCAGTAGAAAAACCTAACCCTCCTATTACCCCTTACTGCGTGGTGGTGAAAATGCCAGGGAAAGGGGGATCACCAATGCATAACCATGAAGTCACTTTGCACACAACCCAAAAGCAAAGACATCATTGCTTGTGATACTTTAGCATTTGCACAAACTCTACCACTATAGCTTCCCCCTGGTGTTGTGATATAATTTCTGGTTTGTACCAAAAGAGATAACATGGGTTTGATGTGACGTAGAAAAGATAAGTTCCCCACCCACAACAATCTCCTGCCAGTTGCCAGCCATGGGATAAGTGATTAAAAATGTATTTTCTTGGCAGTATTTTCCCCCAGAGTGGAAGTAGATGGAGTTGTCAACCCTTCCCATGGATTCCAGTGCAATAAAGTCTATGTTGTACCTCAAATATGTCTCTGCTGCTCAGTTTCTGCTACATGGCAGGAGCTCCACGCTGCCCCACTCCCTCCCCTCTTCTTCCACCACTCCTTCTATGGGCTTACTGAAGGAATGTCAAAAAGGGAGGATTTGCTCACTTCACAGGTTTTTTTATGAAAAGGGAAGGACCGGATGGTAGTCTGGGTAAATAAGATGGTCTATCACGCTGTTTAGAGTCTAAGGCTTGACCAGGGAGTCCCAGAGTCTGTTCCCCACTGTAACATGGAAGCTAGCTGGGTGGCCTTGAGCTAGATGCACACCCTCAGCCTGACCAACCTCATGGGATTGTTGTGAGCATGGAATGTAGAAGAGGGGGATGATGCAACCTACGAGGGGGGTGGAGGTTGTTGATTAAATGAGTGCATGGATGAGGCTCCTACCTGTGCGACTGCTCCAAAAAAACTTCCTCTGCCATGCAGTGTGGTGGAAGGAGGAATCTGTGGTGGAGGGTTCCCTGAGTCAATGGTAGGGGAAGCCACCGCAGCGGACACACTCATAGTATTCAGGGGGGGCTTGCCCATGGAACATGCTGGCATGTAGGGAAAACAAATGATGGGGACCACATGTGTATCATCAGTGGGGGTCTCTGTCAGGGGGCAGGGTGGAAGAGGAGAATGGGACTCTACCCAGCTACCTCCCCTCTCCCCCCACCAATCATCATGTGCAATAACATCTGCCCCGGGATTGGCCAATCCTATCAACAAAAGGTGCCCCTCCCTTCGTGTCACATCTGCCTTGACAGTAAGCCATGAAGCTATGCTGCAACGAAATTGCTATGGAGACGGCCTCACAAGCAGCCAGCTACTCTTCCATCCTATCTGGTGCAACATACCTAGCCCTCAGGAAGCCGAGTTTTCTTTAATTAGGAAGATAACAATCTAAGCATACTCACATCTATCACCTAACACTATTTTATATCATGTTCTGTGGTAAACAAAAAAAATTCAATAAATATCCTAGTGATTTACATCTTTTGACTTCTGTGCAGCTGTAAAAATTTATTTATTTTTTATTTAATACCATATATATCCCACCTTCCCCAACGAGGCGGGTTCAGGGAGGCTTACATGTTCATCCATATGCATGAGTATAAAACTTATAAAAATATAATTACAAAATAATGTAATGCACCTAATTTATATTATCTTTCCTTCTATCTGTTGATTTCATATGCCTAGCAAAGACTAAACAGGCAGTTCTAAATATGTCAAGATCAAGTACTTGATATCAATTGAGAACACATATCACATTGCGTAAAAGAAATACTTCTGGAACAAAGGGGCATGCTATATTAAAATGAAAAGTCATCACATTATTCCTCATTACCCAGCAGTCTTGTGCTCTTGGATTAGGTAGAGTTCAGTAGAAAAATCTCACCCACACATTAACTCTTACTGCGTGGTGGAGAAAATGCCAGGGAAAGGGAGGGTCACCAATGCATAACTATAAAGTCACTTTCCACACAACCCAAAAGCAAAGACATCATTGCTTGTGATACTTTAGCATTTGCACAAACTCTATCACTAGAGCCTCACTCTGGTGTTGTGGTATCATTTCTGGTTTGTGCCAAAAGAGATAACATGGGTTTGATGTGACGTGGAAAAGATAAGTTCCCCACCCACAACAATCTCCTGCCAGTTGCCAGCCATGGGATAAGTGATTAAAAATGTATTTTCTTGGCAGCAAAAAACAAGAGTTTCCCAGAGATTTTTTTTTATTCTATAAATCCTTGTTTTTCTTACAGGACTAAGACCCCAGTGTATTGGCATTTTGAGAGGATGTTCACAAAACTGCAGATGAACTAAAAATGATGAACTCTTCATAAAGAGGCATATATGAAAATAGACCAAATAATAATAATAATAATAATAACTTTTATTTCTATCCCGCCCTCCCCGCCTAGGCAGCTCAGGGCGGCTAACAACAACTTACATGTTAACATAAATAATAAAAACTTTGAATTTAACAATTAAAATTAAACATATAAAAACCAGTCAGTTAAGTTAAAATACATAATTTCCGTTACACTATATATATATAAATATATCTGGCAGCAATAAAACTGTTATGGCGCTGGTTCTGCCAGTTTAGATAATCTTATAGATGGCGGTTCTTTGTACCAAGCAACTCAGCAGTCAGTGTCATTATAGGCTTTTTGACTGAATGAGTAGCATGGGATAGTCTTCAAATTAACTGTGTGAAATATAACAGACCAGGTGTATCGGCTGAAGAAGAGCAGCTTGAATTTCAACCAAATAGTGAAGGGGTAGCAGTGTCCATTCTGTGGCATACTTGGAATAATTGATTTTAAAGCTGTGCTGATTATTTTGCAACATCCAATGGTTTAATATCCTTTATGAACCATAATTTTGCTGGGGGAAACTTTTGTCAAGTTAATTTCAACCTCTGGAGAACCCAAACATTTCCCAAGGCTATGGAAGTACAGAGGAAGTTTCCTATTGCTTACCGCTATGTAGGAAATTTCCTATTGCTTACCGCTATGTAGTTTCCCTTCCAAGTACTTAATCAGGGATGACCCTGCTTAGATTTCAAGCTCTCATGTGACTGGACCAGCCTGAGTTCCAAGTTCTTCTTTCTCTCCAGTGGGGAACTTCGGGGGTTGTTCCTGGAGGAGGTGTGGATATCCCCAAAGTGATGATATCACATAGAAGTGACATCATAATGTTGGGGACAGGAATTAAGGAAGCCCATATTCTCTGTCTTTTAGTTCATGATGCATCTCATATTCATATCAATAGAGATATATAGTAAGATAATTTAAGAAAAACAAAGCAAAAACAACAAATACTAAAGCCCTAACAGTACTCCCCCCTCCCGGTTAAAAACTCTTAGTTAAAAGCCTTGGTGAATATGGATTTTTCCCCCTTTATTACTAAAATAGTCAAGGCTAGGCCTAAAATATTTCTTTTCTTTTTTTTTAGAAAAAAAGTTTAAGCAGAAGTCCAGTGGCATCTGTTCAATTGTGCTGGAACCGATTAACACACATGGAAACACATGAAGCTGCCTTTTACTGAATCTGACCACTGGTCAACAAGGTCAGTGTTGTCTACTCAGACTGTCAGCAACTCCACAGGATTTTAGGAGACCTTTCCTATCACCTTTCCTATCACCTAATGCCCTTTCTTTTGAACTGGAGATTTCAAGAAGTGAACATGTGTTCCCCACATCACCTACATGTGTGTGACCCCCAATATTTGGAGTATTCATCTTGTATCATTGTGAGGTGTGTATTAACTGGAAATATCTTAAAGACTTTTTAAAATCTTTTGATAGCAGTTAAAGTTGAAAACACTTCCAATATGTAAAGAACTACAGACAAATGCAAAACTAAAGCCAAACACATCTGAAACTGCCTTATATTGAATTACACCTTGGTCCATTGAGGTCAGTATTGTCTACTTAAATTAGAAGTGCATCTCCAAGGCCTCAGGAAAAATTCTTTCAGAAAAAAAAATACAGAAGAAGAAGAAGTTGTTTTGTATCCCACTGTTCACTACCCAAAGGAATCTTGGATAATCTTACAATCATCTTTTCTTCCTCTCTAATCAACAGATACCCTGTGAGGTGAGGGAGATTTAGAGAGCTCTGAGAGGTGAGACAGAACAAAGGTCAGCCCGCTGGCTTCATGTGAAGGAATGTCGAATCAAACCTGGTTTTCCAGATTAGAGTCCATTAGGCTTGCCAATCCCCAGGTCCCAGTGGGGGTTCTTCTGCTTTTCCAGGATCCTTCCAGCCCCCAGTCAGCTGGCCAGCGGGGGGAAGCCCCGCCCTCAGAGGACCATGTCTCTTTCCACCTCCGGAGGCTTCAGTCTCTGATTGAAAGGCTTCCTCTTGGGATGGGGTGTCTGTGTTTGAAGAAGTTGTCAGCAACTCGTGAGCAGAGATGCCAATCCCTCGCTTCAGAGTTGCCAGAAATGGGGTGGGAGGGAAACGTCTGCTGAGTACTTCATTATTCCTTATGTGGAGATCGATTCTCATAGCGTATAATGGGGAATTGATCTGGAGGTTTCGAGGGAGCTGTTTTTTGAGGTAGAGGCACCAAATTTTCAGTACAGTGTCTAGTGCCTCTCCCCAAAGTACCCCCCAAGTTTCAAAACGATTGGACCAGGGGCTCCAATTCTATGAGCCCCAAAAGAAGGTGCCTCTATCCTTCATTATTTCCTAGGGAAGGAAGACATTTAAAAAGGTGTGCTGTCCCTTTAAATGTGATGGCCAGAACTCCCTAGGAGTTCAATTATGCTTGTCACACCCTTGTTCCTGGCTCCACCCCCAAAGTCTTCTGGCTCCACCCCCAAAGTCCCCAGGTATTTCTTGAATTGGACTTGGCAACCCTAGAGTCCATCACTTTTAACCCCTACATTACATTGTCTACTGCATGGTCCTTTTTAACTAGAATTCCTGGGGATCAAACTTGAGAACTGTTGCATGCAAAACAGAGGCTCTTCCACTGAGCCATAGGTGCGCCTCATGGGAAAGACCTTCTTTCTTATGGCTTAATGACATATTTGTTGGGCTAAGGGTGAACAGATGAATTTCATGCTTAGAGGGCAACCACCCACACTTTGTTCCCCTAAGGGATGACTAGAAGAAGAAGTGTGGGATTCTGGCATCACTTGCACCTGTCCCAGGACTCTGACAGCTGCCTTCTGATGGCACCATTGGTGATGAACCAACTTCCATAGAGTGAGGATTACACTCACTTAACCCTGATGGAGAGGTGGTGGTGGTGATGGCAGTGATTCTGAGGCCCCATCCTGAACTTCTGACCAGATGCCTAGAATCTCTGGGTGTGCCAACCCCCAGATCTCTTGATATTTGGCACAAGAAAATTAGAACTAGGATGGGGAGGGAGATTTTCTTAGTAGCCAGCTGAGGATGAATAATATACCATACCTTTTTGGCTAAAGTTGGCACTGAACTCAAAGTCCCCCCCCCCATGTGATTGTTTTTCTGAGAAGTTAACTTTCTATGTTGTTAAAGGTATTACATGTGGGCCAACTGAACACTGAATTTATGGGCAGACTCATGGTATAAAAACAGCAGCTGATGGACCCCATTCACATCAGAGACCTCACACTTGAAAGGCACTCAAGAGAAGCCAAGATGAAACTTCAGGTTCTTGCTACCATTCTTCTTGTCTTTCTCCTTTGCCCAAATGTCAAGGGGCAACAGGTAAGGCCACCTTTTTTTTTCCAAAGTGCCATGTTTCATAAATATTTCTGAAATCTTCAGGGAGCTTTAAAGGAAGGAATGCAAGTTTTCTAAGAATCTCAAATTCTGAGGACATATATAAT
The DNA here is from genome assembly GCF_032191835.1 of Heteronotia binoei. Taxonomy (NCBI): domain Eukaryota; kingdom Metazoa; phylum Chordata; class Lepidosauria; order Squamata; family Gekkonidae; genus Heteronotia; species Heteronotia binoei. Next base: position 37,774,398 of record NC_083239.1, read on the forward strand.
CTTTATAATAAGATGTTGAGGTTTATCCTATTATATCATTCATTCCACAGTATGTAAAACAATTTTCCCCAAGAAGTATCCAAAATTATGAAGAATTAACTTTGTTCATATTTTATTTAGACTACTGCAAACCCATCAACTGTCAGTATTTTAACTCTGCTGATCGTTGTGTATCATCTTTCTCATCAGATTTTGCTTGTTGGAAAGCTGTGGGGAAATAACTCAATGCCCCTTATGGAATCAGGCATATTTCTCCCGTAATAGAGAATCGTCACGTTTCATGTCTATGTAGGGAAGTATGACTTTCTCCAGGTCTCATACACATGACAATTTCAGCGGTTTTACACTTCCACTATCTTTTTTGACTGTAACAACCAGATATCCCATTTGGTTCATTCTGGATACCAGAGAGTATCAGTGTAATCATAAAAACTCCTCCTGGAATTAAACCCTTCTGACTAGACCTGAATTAAATTCTGTCTAGATCTGCTTTTAATTTCTCTCTTATGGTGCAAGCCCAAGAACATTAATAATCAGTAGGATGCTGAGTAGACCTACTTTGGGTAGCATTATTACAGACCTTGATGTTTGCATGATAGGGTGAGAAACATATTCCTGCTGCAAAGGGGTTCCTGTTTAAAGATGGACACAAACCACAGTTTTGCAGTTTGGTTTGTGGCTGACCCATGAATTGATACACTGAATTGTGAATTGAACTGGTTCAAATTGGTTTGCAATCCCTGCTTTCCGCTCCCCAGTTCTATTAGTGGGGGAAAGAAAGTAGGGCTTGGAATGGCTCTGAACCATTTCAATGCCTGCTTTCTGGTCCCTTCCCCTGAGCAGTTTTTCATTAAGAAAAGAAAACTGGATTTTCTATGGCTCAGAGCCATTACAGGCCCTACTTTCTGCTCTTCATGAACTTGCATAAAGCACCACAAAATTACTTAAAATTCATGGATGTTTGTGATGGCTCTTCAGTTCACAAGTATCACTTCACACTCCACAAACTGGCCAAAATTTGTGATTAACCTTTCTTTGTGAGTAAACTCACATCCATCCCTGATTTCCATCCATTTACCTGGTACGATTAGTGAAAGGAATGACAAAATGGATCAAAGCTGGGACTGTGAATTCAGGGTGGTGGGAACAGTCCTGGCCCTTTGTTTCTGTAATCTTTACCCCTGCCTTGCCAGTTTTCTTATGTACCCAGGTGATTCTTGATTTCTCATAGCTCAGACAGCTGGTTCTCCCACCCATTCCTGGGCTTTGGCTGGCCATACACTTCCCCCCCCTTTCACATTGAGGCATTCAATGAATGATGTGTTAAAGTGGACAAAGAGTGCAACCCTTCATATGTCTACACAGAAACAAGTCCTACAATATGAAATGTGGCTTCAGATAGTCCGTTTTAACACTTCAGGGAACTGACAAGGTTTTTTGCGTTATTCTATAAAGGAGAAAAATATGGAGTGTAAACTATACAGAGATCTTCTCCATCTCCCATAATACCAAAACTTGATGGCACCCATTGAATTATTTTGGAAATAAATTAGGACAGGCAAAAGGAAATATTTTTTAGTTCAATGACTAGTTGAACTGTGGAATTAGCCACCTGCTCAGTAATGCGGTTTCAATCCACTCTGAATGCACTTTCCAACTGGATTTTACTGTGTGAACTGGCAAAATCTAGTTGGAAAGTGCATTGAAAGTGGATTGAAACTGCACTATTGAGCACGGGTGACTGCAAGATGTACTGACAGCTGTAAGCACAGATGTCTTTAACATGGGGTTAGAAAGATTGGTGGAGAGGTTAAACAATGCCTACTAGCCATAGTAACAAAAGGGAATATTTGTATATAGAGACAGCACTGAATGGGTGAGATCACACAGCAGATTTGATCTGCCATAGCCACCCCCACCCCTAGATCCAAAGTGTGCATTCACACATGCACATCTGCCCCCCACCAGCCTTCCCATCCTTACCTCATAGAAGGATGGGCTGCCACCAGAAAATTATGCTATTAAATATTTTATTATTTTATTAAAATATTTTATTAAAAAGCTGACGCAGTATAGCAAATACAAAGTCTGAAACTGCATCATAAAAAAACCAGATTTTTTCCTTAGATTGTCAGCTCACATTCCCAATTAGTAGATATGATTTTGGAGGTTCAATTAAATAACATAGCAGCAGAACCCAGATATTTTCATACTCTTGAGAAGATAAATTTAATTTATTCTTTAAAAAAGAATTATTTGTAATTCTGCCCATAATATAGTAATGCTAACGTTTCTCTTGCCATAAAAAATAGAGGGAGGAAGTGATGATTTCCACCTAGCGGTAACGGTTAGTCTAACTGTAGCTACTAATAAGGAAATATTTTTTTAGCAACAGCAGAAGAGGGCCAGAATAAGAATTCTGTGGTACGCATTACCACAAAATTCAATACCCTTTCAACTTGCTTCATAACTTCCTTCCAAAATGCTTGAATTATGGGGCAAGACCACCAAGTATGTATGTAAGAACCTATTTGATTGCAATTTTTCCAACAGAGAGGGTCCACTATAGAGTCCACTCTTCAAAGCAGCCATTTTCTCCAGGACAGCTGATCTCTGCCAGCTGGAGATCAGTTGTAAAAGCGGAAGATCATCAGCCCCCACCTCCCTCCCCGGAGGCTGATCCACACTAAACAAGAAACCACGATGTATAGGTTGAGCAAACACTTTGAACTAAAACAAACATCACTTCTTGGCATCACTTCTTGGACTCATGAGAAATAATTTTTGAGCACTGGTTCCAATTCTAATCGGATGACTAGAAGAAGGGAGGTCCTCTTGAAACATGCCAATTATGTAACCTGGGAGACATGTCTCACCACCTATACACAAGCTCATGAAGATATGCAGAGCTGAAAATTGACTATTCATCTCTCCTGAATAAAGGGATTCTGATGTGTTTAGGAAGAAACTGAGAAATTGTATTGTGGCTCAGTGACTGTAATAGTGTATGTGATTGAAGACTAAGTGTGTATCGGTATATATGTACTGACAATAACATACAAGTATCAAGCAATGGCACAGTGTTTTCTGTTCTAAGTGTTTGCCCCACCTGGAGACTGGGCTAAGTCCCAACCCCAGTACTACGAAGCGAGTGAAAAGGGCTGCATTTAGATTAATCTGATGGAATCTACCCCCTCCACTTCCTGCATGACTCCTGAAGGTGACCGACTTACCTATTACTGTGAGAATCTGGGGCAGAAGGGAGCAGGCAAAATCCTGGCCATGAGAAGTGGAACTCCTTTAACAACTGCGTGGCTTGCCTGTTCCCATTAGCAACAGCATCACAAACACTAGTGGCCCAATCTACATGACCCATCCTTCCTCCCTCATCACCCCCATCTCCCATCTATGGGAGGGAGTGCAATTCTGTCAGTCAGAATTGTCATAAATCCCCAACCCAGTCTGGGCTAGGGGCCCTTGGAACCTTTGTGATAATTTTGTGATTTACTGAAGTTTACACTGTACCTTGACAAGAGTGGACTGAACTGAACTCTTGTAATTTCTGTTCATTCTCTATGTTTATGGATAAAAAAGACTACAACCAACCAGAAAGCGGCCAGTGTCCAGTTAAGTCTGGGCAATGATGACAACGCTGAACTGAATGCCATTTTGAATTACAACTGTAGCAGCCTCGAGACCTTCTGTGACCAGATTATCTGCCTATTGTTAAGGTCATACCCCACGGCTGATATCTACTTGGTCTTCTCAGATGTGGGCACAGACTCAAAATAAATCCAGACACATGGCAAATGAATGGTGAACATGTTCTCAGATAGCATGGCTCACCCGGACAACATGGGCACCACCCTCCCCAAGTTCAGTGACCTGCACACAAATAACCATATTCTAGAAATTGCATTAAATAAATTATGAAACTATTCCAAATAATCTTAACGTGATCTCTTTCTTCTCCCCTGAATCAACAAAATCTTGTTAGCTAAATTTTCATGTGCTGCTATATTTCTCAATTTAGCATGTCACCTATCCAAGGAAATCTCTTTAGCATTCTTCCAGCACTGGGCAATAAACATCCAAGCAGTAACTAAAAGAAAATCAATTCCCCCCCCCCCCCCCCCGCTTTACATTGAGAATTTTCATTGGCAAGTAAATTGAGTGAGGCTAATGAAACCATAGGTTTTATTTATTCCCGGGTTATTTTACCAATCTCTGTCAATAACCTTGATTTCTCTACAGGGGATCCTGATCTTGTATATGTTTCTCTTAATCCACTAATTTCAACTTCTGTGTGGTTAATTTGTTTCTTTTTAAAAAAATCAATAAATTCTGCACACATGATCCCCTTGCCCAAGCTTTTATTGATTCCCAATGAATAGTATGTGAGATATAGACGTTACATTCTCTTGAAAATATCTTTCTATTGTTCTTTTAAGATTCTGATTGCTATTATCCTCTGTCAATAAAAATGGATTAAAACACTGCATATACATTGTACTAGTCTGTTTCACATCAATAATTGCTGTGTCAGGGGCATGATATGTTATTTTTATCACTGCAACAGAAATTCTATTAATCCAATGTAAGTCCTCCATAGATACAAGAATCCCATCCAATCCTGAGAAAGTACCTTTTGCTGAGGAATTAAAAAATTAGAATTGTCCCCCTCTTCAGCACCAAACGTGGCCTCCCCATCCAACAAAAACAACTGCCAGGACATTGTACAACTCAGTTGGTAGGGTGCATGGCACAGGACTCTTTTTCAGAGCTCCCTGTTGTGTGGCCTTAGAGTGAGGGGTGTAGCACTTTGGTGGTGGAAGATGCACAGAGATGGCACTTAGTACTACAGGGCAAGTCCTTTGCATGGACACCCAAGGAGGAGAGAAAAGTCTACCCTCTGTGGCTGACCTTTCCCATTTCAAAACCCTAACAGGTACTTGACTTTTGGGGCTCAACCCACAGGGACACCCACGCACTGACCACTAAGCATGGGCAAGCATCCCAAACCTGCTCTAGCTCTCCCCTCACTTGAGGCTGGGTGTCATGACAGCATCTCCTGCACTGCCTTGCATGTGGAGACTCAACAGAGAAGCAAGTCCTGCCTCTCCCTTCCACTCTACTCAGTGAGCTGTTCCAGCCCTCCTCTTGAAGAGGAGTTTCACGCAGCAAGCCTTTCCAGATTCCACCTGTGATGCTATCCCAATTGGGATCATGCCATGCCAGGGAGTCTTCACCCCCAGAGTGGAAGTAGATGGAGTTTTCAACCCTTCCATGCATTCCAGTGCAATAAAGTCTATGTTGTGCCTCAAATATGTCTCTTCTGCTCAGTTTCTGCTACATGGCAGGAGCTCCACGCTGCCCCACTCCCTCCCCTCTTCATCCACCACTCCTTCTATGGGCTTACTGAAGGAATGTCAAAGAGGGAGGATTTGCTCACTTCACGGGGTTTTTTTTATGAAAAGAGACGGACCGGAGGGTAGTCTGGGTAAATAAGATGGTCTATCACGCTGATTAGAGTCTAAGGCTTGACCAGGGAGTCCCAGAGTCTGTTCCCCACTGTAACATGGAAGCTAGTTGGGTGGCCTTGAGCTAGATACACACCCTCAGCCTGACCAACCTCATGGGATTGTTGTGAGCATGGAATGTAGAAGAGGGGGATGATGCAACCTACGAGGGGGGTGGCGGTTGTTGATTAAATGAGTGCATGGATGAGGCTCCTACCTGTGCGACTGCTCCCAAAAAAAGTTCCTCTGCCGTGCAGGGTGGTGGAAGGAGGAATCTGTGGTGGAGGGTTCCCTGAGTCAATGGTAGGGGAAGCCACCGCAGCAGACAGACTCACAGTATTCAGGGGGGGCTTGCCCATGGAACATGCTGGCATGTAGGGAAAACAAATGATGGTGACCACGTGTGTGTCATCAGTGGGGGTCTCTGTCAGGGGGCAGGGTGGAAGAGGAGAATGGGACTCTACCCAGCTAACTTCCCCCCCCCACCACCACCAATTATCACGTGCAATTACATCTGCCCCGGGATTGGCCAATCCTATCAACACAAGGTGCCCCTCCTTTCGTGTCACATCTGCCTTGACGGTAAGCCATGAAGCTATGCTGCAACGGAATTGCTATGAACACGGCCTCACAAGCAGCCAGCTACTCTTCCATCCTATCTGGTGCAACATACCTTAGACCTTAGGAAGCCAAGTTTTCTTTAATTAGGAAGATAATAATCTAAGCATACGCACATCTATCACCTAACACTAGTTTATATCACGTTCTGTGGTAAACGAAAAAAATTCAATAAATATCCTAGTGATTTACATCTTTTGACTTCTGTGCAGCTGTAAACATTTATTTATTTATTTATTTATTTTATTCCATTTATATCCCACCTTCCCCACCGAGGTGGGTTCAGGGAGGATTACATGTCCATGCATATGCATGAGTATAAAACATATAAGAACATAAGAGAAGTCATGTTGGATCAGGCCAACGGTCCATCCAGTCCAACACTCTGTGTCACACAGCGGCAAAAATTTTTATATATACACACACACTGTGGCTAATAGCCACTGATGGACCTGTGCTCCATATTTTTATCTAAACCCCTCTTGAAGGTGGCTATACTTGTGGCCGCCACCACCTCCTGTGGCAGTGAATTCCACATGTTAATCACCCTTTGGGTGAAGAAGTACTTCCTTTTATCCGTTTTAACCTGTCTGCTCAGCAATTTCATCGAATGCCCACGAGTTCTTGTATTGTGAGAAAGGGAGAAAAGTACTGCTTTCTCTGCTTTCTCCATCCCATGCATTATCTTGTAAACCTCTATCATGTCACCCCGCAGTCGACATTTCTCCAAGCTAAACAGCCCCAAGAGTTTCAACCTTTCTTCATAGGGAAAGTGCTCCAGCCCTTTAATCATTCTAGTTGCCCTTTTCTGGACTTTCTCCAATGCTATAATATCCTTTTTGAGGTGCGGCGACCAGAACTGCACACAGTACTCCAAATGAGACCGCACTATCGATTTATACAGGGGCATTATGATACTGGCTGATTTGTTTTCAATTCCCTTCCTAATAATTCCCAGCATGGCGTTGGCCTTTTTTATTGCAAATGCACACTGTCTTGACATTTTCAGTGAGTTATCTACCACGGCCCCAAGATCTCTCTCTTGGTCAGTCTCTGCCAGTTCACACCCCATCAACTTGTATTTGTAGCTGGGATTCTTGGCCCCAATGTGCATTACTTTGCACTTGGCCACATTGAACGGCATCTGCCACGTTGACGCCCACTCACCCAGCCTCAACAGATCCCTTTGGAGTTCCTCACAATCCTCTCTGGTTCTCACCACTCTGAACAATTTAGTGTCATCCGCAGACTTGGCCACTTCACTGCTCACTCCCAACTCTAAATCATTTATGAACAAGTTAAAGAGCATGGGACCCAGTTCCCTGTGGCACCCCACTGCTTACCATCCTCCACTGCGAAGATTGCCCATTTATACTCACTCTCTGCTTCCTATTACTCAGCCAGTTTTTGATCCACAAGAGGACCTGTCCTTTTACTCCATGACTCTCAAGCTTTCTAAGGAGCTTTTGATGAGGAACTTTATCAAAAGCTTTCTGGAAGTCAAGGTAAACAAAATCTATCGGGTCTCCTTTGTCCACATATTTGTTCACCCCCTCAAAGAAATGTAACAGGTTAGTGAGGCAAGATCTTCCCCTGCAGAACCCATGCTGAGTCTTCCTCAATAACTCGTGCTCATCAATGTGCCTACTCATTCTGTCCTTGATAATGGTCTCTACCAACTTTCCCGGTATTGAAGTCAGACTGACTGGCCTGTAATTTCCCGGATCTCCTTTGGAACCCTTTTTAAAGATGGGGGTGACATTTGCTACCTTCCAGTCCTCAGGAATGGAGGCAGATTTCAATGAAAGATTACAGATTTTTGTTAGAAGATCCACAAGTTCAACTTTGGGCGTTTTCGCACTGACCTTAATCGGCAGCGACGTCCCTCTTCACCGCGCAGGATCTGCACAGATTTTGCACCAATTGCTGCGGAGCACCTGGAAGAGACGCAAAGTCCTGCGGCTTTTGTGGTGCAAATGGAAACCGCCAAAAACCAGTTTCCATTTGCGCCGCAAAAGCCGCAGGACTTTGTAGCTCTTCCGGGTGCTCCGCAGCAATTGGTGCGAAATCCGCGCAGATCCTGCGCGGTGAAGAGGGACGTCGCTGCTGATTAAGGTCAGTGCGAAAACGCCCTTTGAGTTCTTTCAGAACTCTCGGATGTATGCCAACTGGACCCGGTGACTTATTAGTTTTTAATTTGTCTATCAGTTGTAGAACCTCCTCTTTTGTCACCTCAATCTGACTCAGGTCTTTCAACACCCCTTCCAAAATTAGTGGTTCTGGGGTGGGCAAAAAGTTCTCGTCTTCCACAGTGAAGACGGAGGCAAAAAATTCATTTAGCTTCTCAGCCATTTCCCTATCCTCCTTCAGTAATCCTTTTACCCCATGGTCGTCCAAAAGCCCTACTGCCTCCCTGGCTGGTTTCCTACTTCTAATATATTTGAAGAAAGTTTTATTGTTGGTCTTTATGTTTTTTGCAATATGCTCCTCATAGTCTCTTTTTCCCTGCCTGATCACAGTCTTGCATTTGATTTGCCACAGCTGTGTTCCCTTTTACTAATCTCACTTGGACTGGTTTTCCACCGCTTAAAGGAGTCCTTTTTACCTTTTACCGCTTCCATTACTTTGTTTGTTAACCACGCAGGCCTTTTCTTATGCCTGTTTGTGCCTTTCCTAATTTGTGGTATGTATTTTATCTGAGCTTCTAGGATTATAGTTTTAAATAGTCTCCAAGCTTCCCCAAGGGTTTTGACCGTATGTACCTTTCCTTTCAGTTTCCTCCTCACATGCCTTCTTATCTCAGTGTATTTACCCCTTTTAAAGTTAAACGTGGTTGTGGTGGTCTTTTTGGACAACTCCCTATTTATACAAACGGTGAAATCAATAACATTATGGTCACTGCTCCCAAGAGGCGCAATCACTTTTACATCTCTCACCAAGTCTTGGGCATTACTTAGGACCAAATCCAGGATCGCCCCACCCCTGGTAGGTTCTGAGACCATCTGCTCCATAGCACAGTCATTGAGAGCATCTAGAAACTCAATCTCTTTCTCTCGACCAGAACACATATTGACCCAATCAATCTGCGGGTAGTTAAAATCACCTATTACAACACAGTTTTTATGTTTAGCCGCTATCTTTAAGCCTTCCATCATATTATAATCGTCCTCTCTCTTTTGATTTGGTGGGCGATAACAAACTCCCATAGTTAAATTTCCTTTTGGGCCCTCTATTTCAACCCAAAGCATTTCTAAAAGTGAATCTAATTCTCTGGCCTCAGTCTTACTGGACCGGATATCCTCTCTGACATACAGATCCACCCCACCTCCAACCCTTCCCTCCCTATCCTTCCAATATAACTTATATCCAGGAATCACCATGTCCCAATGATTCTCCTCATTCCACCAAGTTTCTGAAATTCCCACAATGTCTATGTTTTCTCCCAACACTAAACATTCCAATTCACCAATTTTACTTCGACCACTTCTAGCATTTGCATACAAACATCTATAATTTCCCAGGCAAGCTAGGCCCGCCACCTTCCCCTTGCCGCCTCTAGACTCTGGCAGACAGTCCATACTGTTTGTCACCTTCACAGTGGACAACTCTGGTCCATTACCTGGTAGAACAATAGCAGCCAAACCTTCATCAAACCAGAGACATTTCATCTCCTGTCGGCTTTCCCCCAAGATATAAAAACATAATTACAAAATTATGTAATGCACCTAGTTTTTATTATCTTTCCTTCTATCTAGGTGCAACCTGTTGACTTCATATGCCTAGCAAAGACTAAACAGGCAGTTCTAAATATGTCAAGATCAAATACTTGATATCAATTGAGAACACATATCACATTGCGTAAAAGAAATACTTCTGGAACAAAGGGGCATGCTATATTAAAATGAAAAGTCATCACATTATTCCTCATTACCCAACAGTCTTGTGCTCTTGGATTAGATACAATTCAGTAGAAAAATCTCACCCTCCCATTACCTCTTACTGCGTGGTGGTGAAAATGCCAGGGAAAGGGGGATCACCAATGTATAACCATGAAGTCACGTTCCACACAACCCAAAAGCAAAGACATCATTGCTTGTGATACTTTAGCATTTGCACAAACTCTATCACTAGAGCCTCACCCTGGTGTTGTGATATCATTTCTGGTTTGTGCCAAAAGAGATAACATGGGTTAATATGATGTAGAAAAGATAAGTTCCCCACCCACAACAATCTCCTGCCAGTTGCCAGCCATGGGATAAGTGATTAAAAATGTATTTAATCACCATAAGTGATTAAAAATGTATTTTCTTGGCAGCAAAAACAAGAGTTTCCCAGAGATTTTTTTTTATTCTATAAATCCTTGTTTTTCTTACAGGACTAAGACCCCAGTGTATTGGCATTTTGAGAGGATGTTCAGAAAACTGCAGATGAACTAAAAAGGATGAACCCTTCATAAAGAGGCATCAAAGAAAATAAACTACATCAGCATTTTGACTGAATGAGTAGCATGGGATAGTCTTCAAATTAACTGTGTGAATTATAACAGACCTGGCGGGTTGGCTGAAGAAGAGCAGCTTGAATTTCAACCAAATAGTGAAGGGGCAGCAGTGTCCATTCTGTGGCATACTTGGAATAATTGATTTTAAAGCTGTGCTGATTATTTTGAAACATCCAATGGTTTAATATCCTTTATGAACTATGGTTTTGTTGGGGGAAACTTCTGTCAAGTTAATTTCAACTTCTGGAGACCCCAAACGTTTTCCAAGGCTATGGAAGTACAGAGGGCATTTGCTACTGCTTATCGCTATGTAGGAAATTTAGACTTTGGTGGTTTCTCTTCCAAGTACTTAATCAGGGATGACCCTGCTTAGATTTCAAGCTCTCATGTGACTTTCTCTCCAGTGGGGAACTTTGGGGGCTGTTCCTGGAGGAGGTGTGGACATCCCCAAAGCGATGATATCACATAGAAGTGACATCATAATGTTGGGGACAGGAAGGAAGGAACCCCATATTCTCTGTCTTCTAGTTCATGATGCATCTCATATTCATATCGATAGAGATATATAGTAAGATAATTTAAGAAAAACAAAGCAAAAACAACAAATACTAAAGCCCTAACAGTATTCCCCCCTCCCGGTTAAAAACTCTTAGTTAAAAGCCTTGGTGAACATGTGATTTTTCCCTCCTTCATTCCTAAAATATTCAAGACTAGGCCTGAAAAAATGTTTCTTTAAAAAAAAAGTTTAAACAGAAGTCCGGCGGCATCTGTTCAATTGTGCTGGAACAGATTAACACACATGGAAACACATGAAGCTGCCTTTTACTGAATCTGGCCACTGGTCAACAAGGTCAGTGTTGTCTACTCAGACTGTCAGCAACTCCACAGGATTTTAGGAGATCTTTCCTATCACCTAATGCCCTTTTTTTTGAACTGGAGATTTCAAGACGTGAACATGTGTTCTCCACATCACCCACATGTGTGTGAACCCCAGTATTTGGAGTATTCATCTTGTGTTATTGTGAGGTGTGTATTAACTGGAAATATCTTAAAGACTTTTTAAAATCTTTTGATAGCAGATAAAGTTGAAAATACTTCCAATATGTAAAGAACTACAGACAAATGCAAGACTAAGGCCAAACACATCTGAAACTGACTTATATTGAATTAGACCATGGTCCATTGAGGTCAGTATTGTCTACTTAAACTGGAAGTGCAATTCCAAGGCCTCAGGAAAAAGTCTTTCAGAAAAAAAAATATGGAAGAAGAAGTTTTGTATCCCACTGTTCACTACCCAAAGGAATCTTGGAGCATCTTAAAATCATCTTCTCTTCCTCTCTCATCAACAGACACCCTGTGAGGTGAGGGAGGTTTAGAGAGCTCTGAGAGGTGAGACAGAACAAAGGTCAGCCCGCTGGCTTCGTGTACAGGAGTGTGGAATCAAACCACACTCCACCACTTGTAACCCTTACACCACATTGTCTACTGCCTTGTCCTTTTTAACTAGAATTCCTGGGGATGAAACTTGAGAACCGTTGCATGCAAAACAGAGGCTCTTCCACTGAGCCAAAGGTGCACCTCATGGGAAAGACCTTCTTTCTTATGGCTCAATGACATATTTGTTGAGTTAAGGGTGAACAGCTGAATTCCATGCTTAGAGGGCAACCACCCACACTTTATTCCCCTAAGGGATGAGTGGAAGAAGAGTGGGATTCTGGCACCACTTGCACCTGTCCCATGACTCTGACAGCTGCCTTCTGATGGCCCCACTGGTGACGAACCAACTTCCATAGAGTGAGGATTACACTCACTTAACCCTGATGGGGAGGTGGTGGTGGTGATGGCAGTGATTCTGAGGCCCCATCCTGAACTTCTGGCCAGATGCCTAGAATCTCTGGGTGTGCCAACCCCCAGATCTGTTGATATTTGGCACAAGAAAATTAGAACAAGGATGGGGAGGGAGATTTCCTTAGTAGCCAGCTGAGGATGAATAATATACCATACATTTTTGGCTAAAGTTGGCACTGAACTCAAATTCCCCCCCCCCGCCCCCATGTGATTGTTTTTCTGAGAAGTTAACCTTTCCATGTTGTTAGAGTGGTCTGTCTTCTTGACAATTAAGGTATTACATGTGGGCCAACTGAACACTGAATTTATGGGCAGACTCATGATATAAAAACAGCAGCTGATGGACCCCATTCTTCACATCAGAGACCTCACACTTGAAAGGCACTCAAGAGAAGCCAAGATGAAATGTCAGGTTCTTGCTACCATTCTTCTTGTCTTTCTCCTTTGCCCAAATGTCAAGGTAAGGCTATCTTTTTTTCTCTTTTAAAAGTGCCATGTTTCATAAATATTTTTTCTAAAATCTTCAGTGAGCTTTAAAGGAAGGAATGCAAGTTTTCTAGGAATCCCCAATTCTTCTGCATTTATTTTGTTTGCATTAGTTCAATCTCAATTCCATTTCTAGGCCAGGCTGTACAGTGCACACATTTTTTTTTTTGGGGGGGGGGGTGAAACTAAAGAGAGGCATCTTGGTAAGAGGGCTCTGACTGCTAACAGATCCACTGATGGCTTCAGAACAACAGATTAGTGTTAAAGCTGTAAACTAACTGCTTGAATTAGTTGGTGAAATTCAAACATATCCTGGTTTGGGTCATACCTTGATTACAAGTATCAGACATGGTATACTAGCTGTCAAACAGGTTTCTTGATGAACCGTGGACTTCTGTGTGAGTGGAACAGTGATACTGACTTTCTGCAGTGTGGTTTCAATATTTTTCATTTGTATGAGCTCTATAATTAGGCCATTCTGAAAAGTGGAAACTATCCATTCCAGGGCTTACAGTTGGCCTGTAAACTCTTGGAGGATTGGCTACATCACGGGTGTGTGGCCTAATATGCAAAGGAGTTCCTTCTACAAAAGGAAAACCCTGATCCAGTCTAAATTTCTGAAATCTCTTTTTTGGACGTCCCGAGTGTGTATCCAATGCTTTGCTAAGATTGGAAACACGCCTGGTAACACAAGAATCATGAACTTGATTGCAAGCTATACGTTTCTGGTTAACACTATATCTCTCGCCCCCCACACACCCAGATTAACTTCCTTAATATTTCAGATTTTTGTTCAGGGTGGATGAGAGCCTATGCCTCTCTTTGCAAGGTTGCCAAGTCCAATTCAAGAAATATCTGGGGACTTTGGGGGTGGAGCCAGGAGACTTTGGGGGTGGAGCCAGGAGACATTGGGGTGGAGCCAAGATCAAGGCTGTGACAAGCATAATTGAACTCCAAAAGGAGTTCTGGCCATCACATTTAAAGGGACAGCACACCTTTTCAATGCCTTCCTTCCATAGGAAATAATGAAGGATAGGGGCACCTTCTTTTGGGGCTCATAGAATTGGACCCCCTGGTCCAATCTTTTTGAAACTTGGGGGGTATTTTGAGGAGAGGCATTAGATGCTATACTGAAAATTTGGTGCCTCTACCCCAAAAGACAGCCTCCCCAGACCTCCAGGTACCCGTGGATCAATTCTCCATGATTTTCTATGGGAATAAATCTCCATAGGGAATAATAGAGTTCCCAACAGACATTTCCCTCCCCTCCCCCCGCTTTCTGATGACCCTGAAGTGGGGGGAGGGCCTCCAAACCGGGGGATCCCCTGCCCCCAACTGGGGATTGGCAACCCTATCTCTTTGGTACCTTGGCTATCAAGGAGCTAAAGTTATAAATATACAAAGATGATAGGACATCTCCTTACAAACACCTACTCCATACCAGATGTGGGGAACTACAACCAACATTTTGTTCCATCTCACTATCTCTTTGTGCTGGAATTCCCCAATATCACAGAGCTTTCACTCTGGCTTGACTAGACATCGTTTCATCTGCCCTCTTAGAAGGAAGGTATGGATGTACCTTATATGCAAACTGCTTCTGCCCATGCCAGCTGGGTATAGTAGAGACAATTGAGCATATCCTCTTTTATTGTTGGTTTTACCAGAACATTCATTATATATATATATATAAATCCAATAATGTCCAATCATCCAGTTAGAGCTAACAAATTTTGTATTTCTATCCTGCTCAGTGATCGATACAAGGAAATTACTTCTAAGTGGCCGGATTTTGTGCCTTGGCATGTTCAATTAGACAGAAGAAAACGTTATTATTTTAATGAATTTTATTGAATTCATGTATTTTACAAGGCATATTCGAAATATGTAATTAAAGAGTATATTTCCTGAAGAGTTAATATCTGATCTTAATAATCATCATAATAAACTGACTGACTGACCATTGTGAAATAAGAAAGAATTTCAGGAAGCATCTGTAAACATAAAAAATAACTAAGGTTTTTTTTTCATTTTTAATATAGGATGTTATTGAATACATGCTGATGAGTTTTTCAAATCCTCTGTGCATTGTGTAAATGATCAATCGTGCCTTTTTCATTTGAACCCAACCTTTTCTAGCCACATATTGCCTCTTTTTTTCTCAGCAAAGTCCCTTGGTACAGGTATGTAAAATCCACAGCACAATGTTACATCTCTGTTGAAGTAAAAGTGAACTTTTGATGTCGGCTTTAACAACCTCAGGTGTTTATAAATCCTGGAGCAGCTTCTTTGCCCTACATTTTAGAGAATTCATGGAAAGAGTAGCCATACGAATTGCATTAGATTTTATTGTCCTTTTTGAATGTACCAACTGGATATCCATCCCAGTTGATTCACATTGGATTCCTAGGAATCTGTTATCACTTCCAGGGCCAGCCTAGGCAAGGCTAACTTCTGGCGCACACAAACACACACTGATAACCAGTTTTGGAAAATAGATGAATTGTCACCATGATTTCCAGGTGGGCAGCTGTGATATGAACCAGTTCCTGGACTCCTTGTGTGCCTGTGATGATGGTAGAGGGATCCTGTCCTCTCCAGGAAGGGCCACTGTTGCTGGGACTGCTTCCCCCTCCCCTCCTGCCTCCTCTGCCTGCTGGGGCTGCTGCGGCTCCTCTTGGCCCAGGAAAAGCAGCAGATACTTTGTCCCCACATGGCCTTCTGCAGGGAAGGTGCCGGCCTCCTGCTGCTCTTGCCTGTTTCCCCCTTCACGCCTATGAAAGGGTTTGGGGGCTGCTGCTCCATGGCGGCATCCTCCCCTCCTCCTGCTGGTTCAACAAGGAGGCAACCAAGATATCATGAAATGCCCCCCACCCTGAATGGAAGTGGCCAAGGGGGGTCTCTCTATGGGGAAGGAGCAGGCCAGAGACAAGTTTTTCTTTTTGCTAATGCAGAGATCATCGCATCTCACCTGCCTGGCCCCAAGAAGAACAGGAGCGGGTCTCACTCCCTTGGAGGAGTTTCTGTTGCTGTGGGATGAAGGACTGGGGGGGGGGGGGTGAGGGAGAGAGAGGCATCTCCTCCCCACAGTCCTCTAGGGACTAATCTAATTCAGTCTAAGGCAGCTGTGTATGTGTCCGTGCAGAAAAGGAGGCATGCATCTGACACAGCAGTGCATTTCTCGGCGTGGCTGGGAGGGTGATTTGCGCAAGAAAGCTGCAATGCCATGAAGGAGATGGTTGTGCTAGGTGGGAGAGGGCAAGGAAATGGACTTCCCAGCTGACTGCAGGTTGTTGAAAGGGGTGCATCAGGTTGGATTCCTCCTGGATGCCAAGAAATACATCAAAATGACACAGTAAAAAAAAGAAGGGGGAGAGAAGAAAGAAAATAAACCCGGGTGAGCCAGATCTCAGGAGCTCAGCAGAGTCGGCCCTGGTTAGTACTGGAACAGGAGACCCCAGAAGAATACCAAAGCCCTCCTCCTGACGCAGAGCCCTCTCTCTCGCCTTAAAAACTCTGCATGGTGGCCACAAATCAGCTGCAATTGTCTTGTATTTCCCACCACTCATTAAAATAAAAAATCACACACACACCCCGGTGTATTTTGCCACTTAGTGGAAACAGAACTGCTTCTCTAGGTTTGTTGTGGCAGGAGTGGACTTCTTGGAGCGGGTGGGCAGTCTTGCTCAGAGGCTCATCATTACATTTTTTAAAAAGGCTTCGAGGGGGTTGAATCTTTCCTGGGCTTGTTCACCGAGACCTGTGCTCCTCAGAGACATCTAGTGGCAGCTTGAGGGAAAACACTGCTTCACTTTAAACCTTAATGATCAAGAGACAGCAATAGACGCAGGGCGTTTTCCCACAGAGCTTACCGCGGAGCGACGTCCCTCTTCACCGCGCAGCATCTGCGCGGATTTCCCACCAACTGCTCCGCAGAACCAGGAAGAGCCGCGGCTTTTGCATTGCTAACATAAACTGGTTTTTAGCGGTTTACATTTGTGACGCAAAAGGCCCGGCACTTCCTGGTTCTGCAGAGCAGTTGGTGGGAAATTCACGCAGACGCTGTGCGGTGAAGAGGGACGTCGCTCCACGGTAAGCTTTGTGGGAAAACGCCCAATGTGTAGTCTGTACTGTAGGCTCTGGGTGTAGCAGGCGGCTGATTTAAAGTCACGTGGCAGGTGTCCGGTTTGGTGCCCCCCACAGGCTGGTGCCCTAGACAATTGCCTAGTTTGCCTTGTGGAAGGGCCAGCCCTGTTCACTTCCAAAAGAAGTGGAGGGAATCCTAAAAGAGTGAAAGAAGGCTTGTTCATTCAGCGCTCATCCCTTTTTGATTTAATTTCTGAATTGCTACAGCTCTCTGAAATTTTAGTGTGGAACTGTGGAAGCTGAAGGGAATAATTTGTGTTCTAGTATCTTCTCCAGGGGGATCAGAGTGTTACCTAGAATGGTCCCATCTCCATGTTGGGGAATGAGCTAGGAGATTGGGGAGCTCAGAAGGGATCACACATCTAAATGTACGGAGGTTGAGCTCAGCAAGAAGATTCCAGATTTAAAAGGATTCTTACAAATTTTACTTAGGAAATACACTGGTTTACAATCACTTTTAAACACCCCCAACATCATCTGATGTAGCTCCGTTGTCCTGTTGACTCGTTGGAATCAGTGGCCCTCTTTACATTGGTACGGTGGGCCCACCTGTCTGGCACAGTAGTCTTGATGGCCTCTCATCTGAACTGTTCCACTGTCATCTTCTCATCTTGGTCTGTAGGCAGGAACAGAAACTTTTCCCCGCAGGTATGATGTAACCAGATGTCACTTTCACTTACCTTCATTATAGCATGGCTGGTCAACGGAATTAATGCTGGATCATCCCAGTCAGACCAAAGGTCTTTAATCCAAGTCCTCTCATAGGCCCAGTCTCTAGACAGGAACTGGTACTTGGAACATCTAACAGAATTGGCTACTTTGTTACTTTACTTCTGGGGAAAGAAAAAAGAGAACAAACAAGACTGCAAAACAATAACACATTCTCTATAGCATTATACCTTTTCCCAGAGTTGCCTTACCCACTTGCTATGCCATCAGAAAAGACTTGCTGTAAACAAATTTAAACAAAAATAACTAACTTTTCCCCTGGGAAGACCCTAGTGTTTGAGAGTGAAAGACAAGAGTTTGCTTGCACAAGCAGGTATTTATAGGGAAAGACTCTGTGTCATGAAATAAGTCCATAAGGCAAAAGTCTTGTGCCATGAAATGGATGTTGTTTAAACAGTCTTTCCACTTTTCTTCTAATACCTGTATATCCTCTATGTTGTACCTTAATGTGGGTCACAATAACTTCACAGAATCCTCCAACAACCCCCGATGATTTGGAGGCTCTTAGTCTTAATAAAGGCAATGAAATGCAACATGGATGGGCTTTGTGTAAATGAACCTATTATTTTTCCTTACATATCACTGAAACACAGAGGACTGAGTCTTCATAACAGTTGATTTGAAAAATCAATTTGATATGAGGATTATGTGCTATTCCTTGTGGAACCTTTAAGACATGCCTGCATGCACACTCAGTGAAATAATCTCCTGGAGACTGCTTTGTATGTTTATCTTGTTAATGAGTCGACTCAAACGCCTCTGAACTGCAGACTGTTTGGAATGTTTATTGCACCTGAGAGCTCAGACGTTTTATAGGTCCGTGCTGTGGCGTAAATGAATTAATTGTAAAATTCACAAGTTCTACATACATATAGGGTGCTATCACACTGGGAAATTGGCATGATGTTATCTGGGCACCAAAAAACCTGCTTGAGTTTGGTCTGTTTCAGAGGGATCAGAGACTGGCTGTTGAAGCAGCAGGATCCAGGCAGCAGTCTGTGGTTGGTTATTCACACAGCTAGCATGCCTCAACCACAGAAAGAGTTGATTAAAAAAAAAAGTCCCCCAGTGTGTCGCTCAAGCAGAGAAATGCACAAGTGCTCCTCAGAGCAGGGTTGGGAGGGAGGACCTGAATGTGCCAGAAATGGCTTGACATGATCACACTGATCTTCCACTGATGAGTCACGCCTGGGCGTTCAGATGGCCAGTGAATATGCAACCTAATTCCGGAGGGCCTGTAAGATGAAGCTGTTCCGCCGGGCCTATGCTGAGGCAGACGGACATCCTTATGTAAACCGACTGACACCCCCCCCCCCCCCGGAATGATTGCTTAAAACCAATATAGCTGAGATTTTTGAACATCTAGGTTGGGACAAGTATGCCTAATTGATCTGTCCACACTATCCATGCTGCCTTAAATAATCTTAATTGTTTTAATTTTAAACTGTTCTAACTGTTTTAACTGTTTCAATTGTTTTATTATGTTGGAAGCTGCCCTGAGCCCACTATGGGAAAGGGCGGCCTATAAATCTACAGAAATAAATAAATAAGAAATAAAATATAACCAGTCTCTGTGTAATGTACTGAGTGACGAGACGTGTTGAAGGCAACATGCTTTATTAGCGAGTACATCACAAGGCAAGGAAACGCAGGCTGGGTCCCGATTATATACATACTCCGGAACAACCCTCAGTCTGGCCAGGTCCTATCCTGGCCAGTTAAACTTCTCGCCACAGATCTTGATTGGTGGAGCGTATTTGCGAGCTACATCCGGGGACCAGTGGATTTCCACTGGCCACCTCTGTAGCGTCCACTGTGTTGTAACTTTAGGACTGAAATGCAAGACACAACACTCCTCCCCCCCTAGTTCAAGACACAAAGTCTTTCAAGTAGGCTGGCGCCCTGTGTTCCTGGATCGACCTCCTCAGGGTTATTTTGGGAGTTGGAGCGGCTGGCAGGGTGGCTGGTTCCTCGTGGTGGGGTGACACCGAAAAAGGGCTGTCCGCTGCCTGTTGCTGTTCCAGAATCTCCTCTCTAGGGGGGCTGCTCCCTCCACTGTGGTGCTCTTCCACCCACATAGTCGGTGCAGCCAGCATAGGCTGGGCAGCTTCCGGGGGTGTTGCTGTTAGTACTCCCCCTCTTCCTGCTCCCCTGATCGCTGTCGGTTCTTCTGGAAATGTGCGATGGCGCAGCTGGTCAATATGCCTCCTTAGGATTTGGCTCCCCTCCAATGAGACCTTGTAGGAGTGGGACCCGGTGACCCACTGCACCCAGGCGGCTAACCACTCTGGCCCGCTTGCAAAGTTCTTTGCATATACCGGATCCCCTGGAAAGAATCCCCTAGTGGCTTCCCTGGTTTCAGGGAAACTGCGGAGGTCTGTAGCCGGGTCAGGATGCAACCTGTCTAGCCTCGTGATCAACTTCCTCCCCATTAGTAACTCGGCAGGGCTTAACCCGGTGACGGGGTTGGGGGTGATTCTGTTATCAAATAGGAAGGCTGCCAGGCGGTGATCCCAGTCTCCCTGTACAGTGCGACCCAGGGCCTCTTTAGTGGTGCGCACCATGAGCTCTGCTTGGCCGTTGGTGGCTGGATGGAAAGGGGCGGACTGAATGTGCTGGATGAGGTACCGATTCAAGAACTCCTGGAATTCCCGGGAGGTGAACACGGTCCCGTTGTCTGTGATGAGGGTCTCAGGAATCCCATGAGTGCAAAAGACCCTTTGCAAGGCTCTGACCGCCACCGCAGTGGAGGTTGAAGCTACGGGAATCACTTCCAACCACTTAATGTATGCATCGACTAGAATAAAGAATATGTGGCCCAGTCGACTCCCAGAGGTGGACAGGGGCACTGGGTGGATCAGGCCAGGACTCTTGGCAGAGTTGGCACCTACGAACCCACCCTTCTATCTCCTCATCCATCCCCGGCCACCATACATAGCTACATGCCAGGGCCTTCATAAGCACTATCCCCGAGTGTGTTTCGTGTAGTGCTTCCAGCACTTGCTTCCGCAATGGGGGGGGGACCACCACCCTGCTACCCCAGAGAATGCACCCTTTATGCTTGGACAATTCGTCTCTGTGTGATGCGAATGCCCTGAATTCTGCATCCAGTTTGCCCTCGGGCCACCCCCTTCCCATCCAGTCTAAAACGCGTGCGAGGATGCGGTCTCTACTCGTGGCCCTAGCTACCTCAGCGGCACGGAGGGGGCTCTCTGATAGAGTCTCTATAAGAATCACATGGTGGGCGGGAGTGGGATCCAGATCCATGGAGGGCAGCAGCAGGTGGCTGAGGGCGTCCGCGTGTCCCATAGCTTTGCCGGGGCGGTGGACCAGGGCATATGTGTACGAGTTAAGAAACTGGTTCCACCGCAGGACGCGCTGTGACAGAATTTGCGGTGTCTGGCAGTCTGGGGGAGGAGGCCCAGTAGCGGCTTATGGTCCGTGGCAATCATGAAACGCCTACCGTACATGTAGTCACTGAATTTATGCACATTCGCCACTATTGCCAAGGCCTCCTTGTCTATCTGGGCATAGTTGCGCTCCGCGGGGGTCAGGGTCCTTGAATAATAGGCCACGGGAACCTCCCTCTTGTCAGGGAGCTGGTGCCCCAGAACGGCGCCCACCCCGTACGGGGAAGCATCGCAAGCCAGAATCACTGGTAGGGATTCGTCAAAATGGTGGGGCACATCATTGGAAACTAGGAGGTCCTTGACTGCCTGAAAAGTGGTGACCTGATTCTTTTCCCAGACCCACAGGGTGTTTTTATCAAGGAGCCTATGAAGGGGTTCTGCGTTGGCCACTTTGTGGGGCAACAATGAATGATAAAAATTTAATAAGCCCAAGAAACTTTGTAACTTCACCTTGCACATGAGGGCCGGGGCGTGGATTATAGCCCTGGTCTTGTCGGCCGTTGGGTGGATTCCCGCGGCATCTACTGCAAACCCCAAGAACTCTACCCTCAACATCCCGAGGGAACACTTCTCCCGCTTTACTTTAAGTCCCGCCGTCTGGAAACAGACGGCTGCTGAACTCCTCAACGTCCGGGGCAGCAATCAAAACATCATCAAAAAACGGTTGCACTCCAGGGATCCCTTTGAGAAGAGAGTCCATTATGCTCTGAAAAATCCCCGGAGCCACACTAACCCCAAATTGCAACCGCCGCACCCGAAAAGTTCCCCTGTGAGTCACAATGGTCTGGGCCTCTGCTGTTTCAGCGTCCACTGGGAGTTGCTGGTATGCCGGGGCCAAGTCCAGTTTCCCAAAAACCGTAGAGCCTGCTGGGGCTGCCAGTACATGGCTGACCACCAGAACGGGGTATGGATTGTCCTGAAGTGCCTTATTTATTGTGTACTTATAGTCCGCGCATATGCGCACATCTCCATTTGGCTTCACTGGAGTGACTATGGGTGTTTCCCGTGCAGCGTAGGATACTGGTTCTAGTGCTCCCTGGGCTGTGAGGCAGTCCAGCTCCGCTTCTATTTTTGGTTTAAGAGTGAACAGAACTCGCCTGGCCTTCAGCCTTATCGGTCTCATGTGGGGATCGAGGGGTAAGGTGATGGGAGGCCCCTTGTAGCACCCCAGGGACCCATCAAACACTTCCGGGAATTCCCAGCACACATGCTCGAAATTTTGCATTCGCATCTGCTGCACCCCCGCTATTGAATACCCAGTGGTCGAAACCAGGCCAGCCCCAGTAATGTGGTGAGCTGGCGTTTGACCACGAGAATGTCCAGCATGCCCTTAAAGTTCTTAAACTCTACCCTTACAGTGGCCCAACCCAAAATCTGTATGGGGTTTTTTTGGAAGTCCCGCAGTACGAAATCAGCCAGTCACAGCCAGAGCCGACCACGGGGGCAACGTTTTCTTAGAGACTCCTCCAAAATTATGGAGATAGAGGAGCCCGAGTCCAGCTCCATTAGGCATAGAGCACCCTCGATTAGGACCGACACCCTGACCTTATTGGGGGTGGTGAGGGGCAAGTTCATTACCTGCAGGCTAGTCGATGCAGTCGAGTAGGCATTGGTCGAGTCGTGGTTGGTGAACTGGCGTCTGCAGGTGGCCTTGGCCCAGCAAGCCCGCACTTTGTGGCCCACTCTTCCACAGTTCCTGCAGTCCACGTTGCAATAGGGGCAGTCCCATTGCTTGTGTGGATCCCCCCAGCTGGCACACTTGGTGTTGACTGGTCTCTCAGTTGCTCGTGGCCAAATGGGCACTCTCGGCCTCGTTCCTGGTTGGTGACCGAGCTGGTTTGCCTCCTCCTCCTCTGGGTTGCCCGGTGCCATCTCCTCCTGGTGGATGGCTTCTGCTCACGGGTTGTGGTAAGCTTTGGTTGCTCTCTCGAATGCGGTGGCTTCATTGAAGGCAAATTGGAAGGTGAGCTCTTCCTTTGCAAAGAGCTTTTGCTGCAGTCTTTCGTCTTGGAGGCCCCAGATGAATCAATCCCTCAGGGCTTCATCCAGCTTGTCAAAGCTGCTGTTCCCCGCAATTTGGCGGAGGGCGGCCAGGTAGACTGCGGCCGTCTCTCCCACCCCTTGATCCCTCTTGTGGAAGAGAAATCAGCGGGCGATGATGGATGGATGGGGCAAGAAGTGCCCAGTCAGGAGTATATCTCCTCGTACGTTTTCTCTGTGATCTTCAGGGGGGCCGAGAGACCCTTTGCGATCTCGAATGTGGCCTCCCCGCAGACACTCAGGAGCACGTCTCTCTTACAGCTGTCATCTGTAATCATGTTCACTTATAGGTAGCAGTCGACCCGCTCCGTGTAGGTCTCCCACCTATCGGGGTTGGCGGGGTCGAAATTTGCAAGGTGGCCCATCGTCCCACTTGGGTTAGCCATGGCAGCAGCGGGCGCTTCAGTCTCCCTAGACTGAAGGTCAGGTCACCGAAGTCCCACTTGGCTAGTATCCCACCTTCGTCGCCACTGTAATGTACTGAGTGACGAAACATGTTGAAGGCAACATGCTTTATTAGTGAGTACATCACAAGGCAAGGGAACGTGGGCTGGGTCCCGATTATATACATACCCCGGAACAACCCTCAGTCTGGCCAGGTCCAATCCTGGCCAGTTAAACTTCCCGCCTCAGATCTTGATTGGTGGAGCGTATTTGCGAGCTACATCCGGGGACCAGTGGACTTCCACTGGTCACCTCTGTAGCGTCCGCTGTGTTGTAACTTCAGGACTGAAATGCAAGACACAACACTCTGGAAAACTGTTTTTGCTGCCATTAAATTCAATTGTTTGTTATTTGTAGTGATATTACCCCATGGCTGGTGAGAAATCACTAGAGATGAGAACATTCCATATGAAGTTGAAGTTATCTTGCCATGGTGATACTCTAGCATTCACCCAAAACTCAATGGATTTACTATACTGCCATGCAATCCATCCTCCAAAGCAGCCATTTTCTCCAAGGAAACTTGTTGGAACTCAGTCCTAAAATGGCTGACTGACTCCATCTTAGTAATAGTAAATGTTGTTTCTGCAATGTCATGCTGAGTCATGCTGCATCATGGTCCAGCTGTTACCTGTTACTGAGGTAAGGTGGGATGACCTCACCTGTAATTAGGCTTTGTGCTGACTCACAAAGCTGATGCAACCTTCTGGTAAGATTGCATGATTGGTACATGTACTTAGGGAAGCTCAGTGAGCTTGCTCAGTCTGCCTGTAAGGATTGTGGGTACTGTGAGACTCACTGTCTGGGTGGCAGCGAACACTGCTGGTGTTGGATCCTATGCTACTGTGCTTGGATCGTGCTGTGTATACTTACTGCTGTATACTGTTATCTACTGAAGTGTGTACTGATTACTGTGTATGACCTTGGTCTGGCAACGACTCTGAATATTGGATACTATCCTGGTAAATATATCTACCATTGCATACAGTTGTTTCTCTTGTCTATTAATTCCTGTGTTTTGCCTGTCCCTCTCCTTCAGCTCTTCTGCTGCGTGCAAAATTCTCTAACAGAACTGCTTTCTGTAGTCTCAGTATCAGTTGTAATACTGGGAGCTCTCCATGCCCCACATGGAGGTTGGCAGCCCTAAACACCTTGACTCAGACTCAACTCTGTAGTATCATTGGCCTTGTACCTGTGCACACCAAAATATGGACTATAAGAGAGGGAAAAGCTTACCACTATCCCCCAATGATTTTCAGTTTTAGGATTCAAAGAATATTGTTCAGTTCCAAGGGATAGCTCTATTCAGTTCCCTCTATCAGGTAAGGTCTCTGAAACAGCGCCGTGTGCCCATTCAAATGTGGTATAGACTTCTTAAACTTTTTGAGATACTTGCTTCTTTTTGTTTAAATGACCCACTGTCACATCCCTGGGCACCACAGTCTGGGATGGGATGAGGGGAAAGAAGTGGAACAGGAGCATTGCCCTCAGCATGACAACAGCACAGCAGTGGGGAAGAAGGAAGCCAGAGGCCTGCAAAGGTATGGAAGGAGTAGATAAGAGAAAAGACACTCAAAGCTAATTCTCAGTAGAGTAAAGCCTTACTGAAGGGCAATGATCTCCTTGGGAGAAAAGACTTACTCATGAGTAGACACAGAGAAGTAGGAACTTAGCATGTCTAGGAGATGGATAAAAAGGCTCCAGCTGAAGAAGGTGCAGAGATAAGTGTTGGTTCTGAGTAGGAAGGACAGTAGCCAGTTGGCTAGTCTGAAGACAATATAGATAATAGAGATGCAAGGCTTCCTGGAATCAGAAAGGTAGCAACCCTGGACAAGGGACAGCACCTGCCTCAGGCCAGGCTGGCATAGATACCTCAGGTGTCAACCCTTCAAAAAGGGGAGGGGTGGCCAGAGCTAGGAGCTAATAAGACTTGATAAAGGATCTCAGCTGAGAAAGTAAACCCAGAACTTGGGCGAAAGCAAGTGGAGGTGTTAAGAAGTTAACCTTGGGGAACTGTGTTTGGAACTAATAAAAGGGCAACCTTGGTATTGCCTGGGAATTGACCTATCTTTGATGACACTAATAAAAGATAGGACATTTTTAGGGGATTCCTGGCCATGGACTCCGATTTCCTTTCAAATAAACAATGTTATTGTAAAAAAATATTTTAACTACTATCTTGTTTCTTGGACATTTCAAATTTTTTGCTATGCCTTCCCTTCTGATGCTCAGAAAATATGAACATGATTTTAGAAGATTAAAGATATCAAAAGCAGCTTTCTGAGCATACTTATGGCCATTAAGACTCATTTTATAGGGCTTAGATGTTAAGTAGGGAACTTTCTGGAGGGTGGGTGGGAAGTTCCTCTTGCCTCCCTACAGGAAACACTATATTATTTCCTGGGGTCATTCCTTTGGATTCCATATTCTGTGAAGTATTTGGTTGGGATTGTTGCCTGTTGATTCTACAGTAGTCAAAAGTCACTGGATTCAAACGAGAAGATAGGTAAATGCCTTAATGGGATTTATGCACAAGAGTATCTCAGTGTTATTATTTTCTCTTCTCTGTGTACTTTGTTTGAATGAGGTTAGGTGCTTCCAAGCTTCATTCCACAGTGAGTGAAAGGCATACTAAAAGAATACCATGTTACCCCTGTTTGTGTGTGTTTTCACTACTCAAGTAGTTACTTCAACACTTAATGTCAGTGCACTACAAATCCACTGTACATATAGATCCATGCAAGAAGTGGAACTGCACAAGGGCATGTGTGGGCAGTTTGGTGTAGTAGTTAAGTGTGTGGACTCTTATTTGGGAGAACCAGATTTGACTCCCCACTCTTATTTGGACTCTTATTTGGGAGAACCAGATTTGACTCCCCACTCCTTCACATGCAGCTGCTGATGTAACTTTGAGTCAGCCTCAAGTGCTTGCAGAGTTGTTCCTCTCAAGAGCAATCTCTCTTGGAGCTTTCTCAGCAACACCTTCCTCACAAGGTTTCTGTTGTGGGGAGGGGAAGGGAAAAGAGATTGTAAATTACTATGAGGCTCTTTTGGGTAGTGAAGAATGGGGAATAAATCCAATCTCTTCTCTCTTCACTGTCCCTTCCTCTTTTTCTCCCCTGATACCATCCCAGCCTTTTCCTGTTTCCTTCTCTCCTTTGAATCCAACAGCCAAAGGACGTTTATCTATCCTCTGTCTTTTGCTTGCCTTCCTTCTCTCCCTTTGGCAGCCTCTTCCCATGAAAACTGTAGCCCAGTTGCATGGTGCCAGCTGAGCTTGGCACATTTGCCCTGGAAGGAACCTGCAAAGACTTGCAGGGGGCACCTCATTTTGTCCTCCATTCACTCCTCACATTACTTCATATCCTCAACTTTTGCCATTTCCTTCCCATCTTCACATCCACCCACCAATCTTCCTTTTATCTGTCCTTCATGTCATATAGTTACTCAATGTATATCCTACCTGTCTCCGCAAAGGGAACCCATTGTGGCTCACATAATTTTCCCCTCCCACATTTGCCCTCATGACAACCACGTGAAGTAGGTTAACTTGAGAATGTGTAAGAGGCCCAAGTTCCCTGCCTGAAACCATGGAAGAATTCACATGCTTATGAATGCTAAAGTCCTAGCTAGTTTAAGTTTAGGAAACCAGTGGTAAAGCCTGCAGGTACTTGCTGCTAAATAATTACTTAGTATCGGGGTTCTCCAATTGGGTAATCAATACATTGGTGAATAAACAGTGATTAAGCATTGGGTTTCAGTTTTATCACTCTTTATCCTTATCCCTCTAGTCTAGGGGTGTAAAAAATGTGGCCCAGGGGCCAAATCAGGACGCCAGAAGGCTCCTATCAGGCCCCAGAGCAACTGGCTATCTTCTGCTTTCTTTTCTCTCTCTCTCTCTCGCTTCTTTCTGCAGCACAGCTTGCTTTGCCAGGCTTTCTCAATCACACAGCAGAACTACTGAGTCACTCTTTCTTCTACTAGCTGAGGCTCCTCCTGCTCCTGGTCCCCTGGGGAAGGAAGGAAAGAGCCAGAGCTTCCTTTGCCCAGTTCCCTGGATCCCATGGGAGAAATACAAAGAAAGCACCTTTAAGACCAACGAGTGCTAATGTTTTAAGCATGTTTTATTTTAAGGGTTTTTTAAAAAAAATCTTTAATTGTGTTTGTGTCTTTTAAAAAGTTTATATCTCTGCTACCTAATCTTAAATAGGTGCACACTTGGCCCAGCCCGAAATGGCATGGTATGGCCTGACGTCCCATTTATGTCTGATCTGGCCCCCCTAAGAAATGTGTTCAACATCCCTGCTCTAATCCATTCTTACATGAGGTTTAGAAGAACTAGAGAAAGGGTGGCCAACGGCAGCTCTCTAGATGTTTTTTGCCTACAACTCCCATCAGCCCCAGCCATTGACCATGCTGGCTGGGGCTGATGGCAGTTGTAGGCAAAAAACATCTGGAGAGCTACAGTTGGCCACCCCTGAACTAGAGTAAAGATGTAGGTTAGAGAGGTTACGTTGTTTCTCCTTGTTTGTTTCTTTTAATCTCCTAGTTTACCCTTCTTCATTAGTAGGTAAAGTTTGTCTTTTAAAGCTAATACTCTTGTGTTCTGCATTTATTCATTCTGCTAACCTGCATGCGTTTATTCACTCTGCTAACCTGCATACCCAACAGGCCCAAGGTCACCCAGTGAGTTTCCACAGCACAATAAAAATTTGAGCTCCCAGTCTGAAACTCTAACCACTATATTGGACTGGCTTTTGTGGGGGTGGCAGCTGCAGAACAGCAGCAAGCAGCTGGGACTGGGTGAATAATGCATTTTGGGTGGTAAAATGCCTGGTGGTGGCTGCCAGACCTGACCCCAATAAGTCCTCCCACAAAGTCCAAACCATACCCAGAAATGGCTTTCCCCCACCCCGTGCCTTTTATTCACAGAAAACTGACACCAAGCCTGAAATCCTGGCCAAACTAGTGTGGTTGCACAGCAATAGCCACAGACAGCATCTGTTTATTAAAGCTACAGACACTCCTATTATTCTTTTGTTTTTCTAAAAAAAAATAAAAATAAACCGCCCAATATAATTTTTTCAGATTTTTCTTTTCTTTTTGTAAACCTAAGTCTTTTCAAGTTTGTCAAAGAGTCCATCCTGCCTCTTTACTACTCCAACCTGTGGACTGAAAGTATCTTCAGATGGGACCACACTTCGCTATTGGAATAGATCAATGGAGCTGGGGCTGGGATGCCACCATTCCATCCAATATAGAAATTTCCCCCCACTGTGTGGTCTGTTCTTTAAAGGCATCCTCATTGGTGGATCTGTATGATATGGGATGTAGAAGGAAGATACAAATGATCTTAAGGGACCCTTCACATCCGGGCCACTTGCTATTTGAGATTTTACCGTCAGGTAGGCGATATAGAGTGTTGAAGGCAAAGACAAATAGATTCAAGGGCAGCTTCTATCCAAGTGCCGTGGTTAAGCTAAATGCAGGGTTATGAATGGTTATGTGTTTTTAGAGGTATTTAAATGGTCTATGTATATGTCCTTTTGTGGGTGTTGATGTGTTGGTATGTTTGTGGAAGAGCACCTCATTTCGTTGCTCTCATTTTCTTTTTTGAGAACAATGACAATAAATTTATCTATCTAATACAGACACCATAGCTCATGTTGTAGCATTCATAACACGTTGTCTGAA
This sequence comes from Heteronotia binoei, assembly GCF_032191835.1. NCBI lineage: Eukaryota > Metazoa > Chordata > Lepidosauria > Squamata > Gekkonidae > Heteronotia > Heteronotia binoei. The sequence continues at coordinate 37,803,830 of NC_083239.1, forward strand.
TCAGCCTTCAGTTTAATGCATGTGTTGTGTGATAGTAATTACCCTCCATGGAATTGCTAGCTATCCTGTATATCCAAATGAATATACATGAAGCAGCCTTGTACTTAGATCATTCTTCTTTCAAGGTCAGTATTGTCTACTCTTATTGGCAATGGCTCTCCAGGGTCTCAGGAACAGTTCTTCCACATTATCTAAAATCTGACCAGTTATTAACTGGGGATTCCAGGGATTGAACCTGAGATTTTCTGCATGCCAAGAAGATGCTCTACCCTTGAGCCATCCCTAAAATCATTAGTCTTAAAACCAGAAGCAGAGAACCAAGGTGGCAATGATGAAAAAGAAATTTCTTACTCAGGCTATTAATAAAAACAAAGGAATCATTTTAGTGCAGTTGAAGTTTTTTTTTAATTTTTTGCAAAGCTTTGGCCATCCTCCAAGGCAGAGACAGGACTGTTCTTATTGTTCTCAGCCCTTTGTTACAAAATCAACAAAATCAATAAGTATTTCTCTAGATTCTACTATCATGATTTTCATTTCGTCGGCTTGAGGTGGCAGTGCGGAAAGCATGCGAGCAGGAAGACATCATCAGTGGTCTTCACCGTCTTCTTGGCTCTAGGCAATAAATGACAGCTATTAGCACAAACATCTGCAAAGAACTGCATCTGAAATTATTCAAGTCAATGGGTGTTTTTATCTTTTTGCGATAGATCTTGGGAGGGCACAGTTTAAACTAAGCATCACTAACTCTTCCTCTGATATAAATATCTTGGAAAGGATGATCTTAACTATCTTTCCCCCATTTGCCTCCTCATTTTCAACCACAGATTACTTGCCATACCTGTTGCTATATTGGGCACCAGGTAGAAATTAAACCAGATGTGACTCTTCAGGTGATAACAGATGGGCAGTTTAAACCGCCCTCGGGACAGGAGGCAGTCAGACCAAAAAAGCATGTCCACATGTGTACATCTGCCTCCCATCCTGTCCCAACCACAGCCTGGGGCCGGGTCGAAGCCGCTTCGGAAAGACACCACTTTGTAAGGTGGCTTTGAGGTGCTTCCTGGTCGTCTGGATGGCTGGGAAGCATCTGGAGAGCAGCCAAGAGGTACGCGAGCGCTCTGGAAGCTCCTCCACAGCACACACAGCCTGTTCCTGTTCTGGGGGTATGCCGCATGCCATCTGGAGGCTTCTGGTCTGCCCCTTTCCCCACCAGTTCTCTTTGGGGTGGCTTCATGCTGCCCCAAGCTGGCGGTCTGTAATCACCCTTCTTGAGGACTTTCAGTGTGATAAAAGGCAATAAGCCTATGATCTGAGATTGGCTATTTATAGTAGGCAAAATAAGTTGATTGGCTTTAATGCAAAAAGTCTTCAGAAACTTTTGAACAGATCCACGTGTATTAATCTGTCCACATTGTCTGTTTTAGATTTGGTGATCTGTGAATATCAAATGGGCATGGCTATGATTTTAATTACTCTCGCGAGGTATATTCATATATTTCTAATCCAAAACAGTGCCCGAAATTTATTCTGGAGTGGAAATGCCCAAAATGAAGCAAGGCACTCCTGAAATTTGGGGATTCCTGAAATTAAACTCCTATAATTTCAAGATTGTTTTGGGTTCTTACAGCTTCTATTATTTTCAAAGTGTGGTAGACTTGGTGTCCATACAGTCCTATTGATTCCAAACACAGGCAGTTTGAAATTGCCTGCCATGGTGCAGCAGCCCTGGACTTCTTTGGTGGTCTCCCATTCAAGTAGCTTAGCCTCCAAGATGCAACATGCAAACCACAATGCAACACTCTCTCTTCCTTTGCAACAAGCCCAAAGTTAAAACTCATGCCCAGGCTAGCCCAATTTTGTCAGATCTTGGAAGGTAAGCAAAGTCACCCCTGGCAAGTATTTGGATGGGAGACCTCCAAGGAATACTAGGGTCATGATGTGGAGGCAGGCAATGGCAAACCACATCTAAAAAACATCATGCCACACACAAAAATTCTTCACAATACTTACTTGTGGTACGGCTTTGATGGTCTAGAAGAGAAAAGAAATCAGTCATAGTTTATAGCTGTCAAAACCAGTTTCTTTCAGCCCTGAATATCTTAAATGGAAGTACATAAAGTTCTGGCCACTCCACTGTGAAAATGTTTCTAATATTATGCTGGAATATGAATTGTATGCAAATTCTCCTTTCAAGAAAGAACAAGAAGCTCCATATGAGACTCCTACTGATTCCAATCTTTCCTTTAAAAAACTTACTTCACCACAACATTCACTTTGTCACTTTTAAAAAGAGAACCACAGCAATCCAGCCTCCTCAGATTAGAGTGCAAATAAGAGTAAATACCAAAAGGACCCATTAATTCATCATGAAAAAAGGCACAACAGTCCATTTCTTGGTCAAATCACTGCTGTGATTAAATCCGTCTCAAGTAATTTCAAGACTTCTATTCTTGTGTTGAAAATGTTATAAATAAATAAGTCATTTTCTAGTAACATGCAAAGAGAATCAGATTCCAAACCAAAAGGCTAGAAGAACCAGGTAATTCCATTGTGAAAAATTAAAATTTTGGGGTACATAGAAAAGTTCTCCCTTTGGGAACAATGATTCTTTTTAAGGTGGACCATGCTATTTTTTCACCCATCCACTATTCTCCTCAAGCTGTATCCTGATTGGGTATACAATTTATGACCTGCTGAGCTACCTATGGCCTGCCAGTACATTCCAAGAACTTCTTAGTAACCCAACCTAAATAGAGTTGGACACCTCTAACACCTCTGCAGCTAGGAGACTCCTGGACAGCAACTGTAAGGAATGTTGTTTTTAAAACCAGTGGGGGTGGGGGGACAGTATTTGGCTCAGTACTATAGCAGGATGGAGAGGTGAAGAAGTCATTTTGACTTTGAAGAATAGGCCAGGGTAGAAACTAGTCCTCCCCCTCACACTATGGCACCAAGTAAAAAGGGGCTCTTGTGGGCTTTAAAAATGATATTCCCTACAGTTGCTATGTAAATGTGGAGAAAGAGAACCTATTAAAAACTTTATCTGTTTTACAAAAATTTACAAAATCCTGCCTTTCTACTCTTGCAAGAGTCACCAAGGCCCCTAAGAAATTAGCATATATCATAAAATCACATTTTAAAGCAAAGCTTTTGAATGAATTTCAGAAGGCAACCCTTTATGCCATTACTGAGGGGTCTAAGCACCTTTTGAAAATGGCACTAGAACTTGCAAGCAATTGAGAAGCCAGTGAGAAGAACAGTTTTATCAATCAGCCAATAGTCATAGGATTTGTAATACTCACAATTTGGATCTTGTACTGTTTCTAAATTAAAAAACAAACATTCATTCCTTCATGTTTCTTGATTCTTGATGAACACTAACTTCATCATGACAAGCAGAAATTCTCAACACAATAGTTTTCACAACAACAATAACTGAGGATGATTCCCCACTAGCCTTGTCCAGGTCTCATGCTCCTTTTTTCCGCCCAATTTTGCACACACTGTTGTAGTGGTGCAATTTGCCCTGCCTCTTTCCCAAGTTCTCTCAGCAGCTTCAAAATCTGGTTTTCAGAGAACCCTACAGCCACAGAGGGAATTTAGGAAACAAGCGGGGTAAGTTGTGACCCTGCGGCTGCATATGCAAAATCAGGTAGAAGTGCTGTGGGGAAAAGATGCATGAGACTAACTCCTTTAAGGGGATGGTGTATGACAACTGTGTGAACATCCAAAAGCACCCTCAGCGGGAGCATCTGGTCAGGATTTGGCTGCTCCATTTTGGAGTGGCACAATTTGGGATGCCTCTGATGCATATGAAGCTGCCTGTCTGTCCCCAGCCTCTAAGTGGCTCACAAGATTAAAAGAATATAAAATTCAATCAAAAATCATGATAATAAATCATTCCTGCCATTATAGGTATCAAACCACTATTAATACAGATGAGTGGCCCCATAGCTATGAAAGAAAGCAAAAAACTAGGTTGTACACTTATTTCAGAAACTCAGCAAAGCTCAAAAATTCTTATTAGGGTTTCTTCTTGTCTGCTACACCAGGCAACCGCCCACCAGTATTTCCCATCCCCACTGGTACTCAATGGAGTGGAAAGAAAGAAATGGGGGAGACATCATAACACAACGCTGCTCTTTTGGAAGTGATGTTGGAGCAACGTGGTGACACTCCAGGATTTTTGCTGATGTCTATGGTTTTGAACAGAGAAATTCAGGGAAATGTAATAGCATAGCTACAAAGCAGCAACTTTGCATCCTGGTTCCTAGCAGCAACGTGTAACACCGTTTTGAAGTCTCACTGTTCCCCCCATAGTGTTCTCACTGCAACCCGGAGCTTGGCTGGCAATCCTAACTCTACATCAAGGGGACCTGTGAATCTGAATGGTAGCAGTACCAGGATTGTAGTTAGGAATAGACCAAAGGGTAGGCACAACTTCTGAATGTCTAGTTCTGGTTCCTTGCAGGCAGGGCTTTTTGGAAGAAAAAGCCCAGCAGCAACTCAATTTGGGAAGAACATAAATGAGATTGTAAGCTGCTCTGAGATTCTGATTCAGAGAGAAGGGAAGGGTATAAATCTGCAGTCTTCTTCATCTTCTTCTTCACAATGGTATGTAGGAGTGGTTATCATTTCTGTTCAACCAAGGGCCATGCATAGGTGGGTAAGGGAAGCTGCCTCGAACCACAGAATTCCAGAGCACCAGACCAGTCTAGAAAACCCTAGAAAAAGGTGTTTGTGTGTGTTTCTCATATAGTTGAAGATTACCTATAAACATTTAACTAGCTCAATCCATGTGTTTATAGAGCAAAGGGAAAAGAGTGTGGGAAATAATTAGAAAAATTCCCCAGACAGCCCAATCAACAACTGATAGCCATGAGAGCAAAGTCAGACTTCCAAGTTCAAGGTGCTGATGGTTTGGGGGGGTGGGGTGCTACTGCCTTCATGAGCCACTTGTCAACTTCTGAACCACATCCAGGTAGCCACTTATTCAAACAGAGGATTTAGGGTGATTTATATATATATATATATAGTTTCTATGCAATCATTAAAACACATCTGGTGTATCAAGACCCTCTCTATAAAGATATACTCCTTCAGAGGCCCATTCATATCGGTACCAAAGCCAAAATGAACAGAATGAACCAGGGAGAGGGAGCACTTTCAGTTAATTAGAGGGGAAAGGTAGAAGAGGTTCAAAAAACCCCAAACAAACAGTGAAATAATAGTAGATTATTCAGATAATACATGTGATGAGTAATTTTCTAGATAATACAGAGATGATCTGGAATACTTACAAGGGTTTCATACATTTTCTAAAAGAAAAAGAAAAACAGTTAACTGGGATGTTATTATTTCATACTTTCCCATTGTGTTTATATGAACCCCAAGCTATTGCAGAGTTTGAGTATGACAAAAGGGGCCCTGGTGGTAGAGCATCTACTTGACATGCAGAAGGTCCCAGGTTCTGTGCCTGGCATCTCCAGTTAAAAGGATCAAGTGAATGTGAAATACCTCAGCCTCAGACACTGGAGAGCCACTGCCAGACTGAGTAGACATCATGGATCTTAATGAACCAATGGTCTCATTCAGTATAAGGCAACTTTATGTATGTGTACTCTTAATGGAACCTAATATCTGCTACATCAACATCAGATAACATTACAATCCAGCTTTGGACAATTCCTAGGGTCACTTTGGGCTGGAGAGACACATCCCTTCCCAGAATTCCCATCCCAGAAGTTCCAGGGCACTCTTTCCCACCTTAGACCCCAGAATTCCCTGAACAATTATCCAAAGAGGGGGAGAATATATATTCAGCTGCTGAATTCTGGTTGAATACTGAAGCTTTTTGAGACAAAGAGTCCTGATAGTCTTACTACAGCTGCCCACAAAACAGCTAAGAATGTCCACTCCTCTGGCAGTCCCCAGCTGAGGAAGTAACGGGCACAATTTCAAACATTCTATGGACTTAAAGCACGCAACTGCCAACCTAAAGGTTGTCTTTAAATAATTCCCACCTTCAGCTTAGTAGGCATTACTTGTTCATCAGTGGTTATTTATATTCAGTTTTGAGGTTTACGAGTTATCTAATTACCAGAAGTAACTGCCTTTCCCTTTCAGGTATTCCATTCAGATTCACCCATAGAAGGAAGTGGTTACACCCAGTCTGGATTGTGCATTCTACCTTTTTCATGACTTTTGCAACTGCTTTCGTTTACACTTCCTGCATTCCGCCCCCCTCTCCTTACAACCTATATATCTCTGGCCAGTTTCAACAAACCCTCCATGCATCTGACAAAGAGAATGGTGTTTCTCAAAAGCTTATGCTACAATAAAATTAGATAAAGGTGTTACTGGACTCTATTATTTTGCAGCAACAGACTAATACAGCTAACTCCTCTGGATTATAATAAAGTAAAGCTTCCAGAAAACAACATCCACAATCTGGCAAGAAAAGAAGCATCTGGGGAAAAAATGCACATTTCTCAGCATATAAGAGAAATTTTCAATACTCACTTTCATGTCAGCCATCAGTTGCTAAAGTAAAAGAGAGAGTGAGAGAGAGAAAGCATTAGTTTTTCTTGTTCCTCCTCACATTTTGGAAAAGCTTGTTTTTAGCACAGGGCAAGTAAGCATGGGTTGTTTGACTCCCAACACTAAAAGAGTACACCACAGAATTATATTGACTAAAGACCTGTATTGGTTTCATAGCAATACTGGTATCATGAATTGCCCCAAAGAATTGCCCCAACCTCAGACAGCAGGTTGAGAAGGATACTTCCCAGCTCATTCTGCAAGACAGAAAATTACTCTTAAACCAATACACTTCAGACCTCACTTTATTCGTTTGTATTCTCTTAATTGCATCTCAGGTAGTCATACTCCCTCAAGCCTGATGTCATTAATATGAATTGACCAAGCATAGGGAAAAAATTGTTCTTTGGTTAACATTGGCAGGAATTGGAAATAATTGTCTGATTAGTCAACTAATCATTCAGTTTGCTATTGTACCCTTCATTCAGTTATAAAATGTAAGTAATACATGGAATGTTTCTTAACGGAGTAAAAGCTGCTGGCAGTTCTTCCCTGGAATCTCATTGTGCCCAGCTAGAGCACTTGGGTAGAATTCTATTAATTATCATTCTATACCATTAACAAAATACTGGGAAGGGGGGTGGGATTTAGCTGGTGAAGCTTTTCCCAGAAAGAGAAAGCATGTTATGGCTATTCTTAAATCTATGTAATATGTGTATATTTTCACCAGCTATACAGAAACAGAAGGCATTGATGCCTATGCAAGTAGGGCTGGATTGGTCACTTAACTTACAGGAAAATGTCCTGGTGGGTCATTGTCCTAGAGGGCCACTGGAAGCCACGAATAAGCATAACCAAGCTCTAGCAACTCTGCCAGAGCCTCAAATGTGACTTGTTTCAGACCTTTCATTGGCTGGAGGCTCTTTTTCTAGCAGGAGCTCCTCTGCATATCAGGCCATGCCCCCTGATGTAGCCAGTCCTCCTAAAGCTTACATTAGGCCCTATACCAAGAGCTCTCTAAGCTCTTGGAGGACTGACTACATCAGGGGGCATGGCCTAATATGCAGAGGAGCTCCTGCTAGAAAAAGAGCCCTGCTGGAGTAATTGGTGTCAATATTTCCCACACTACTGCTAGGTTTTGGGAGCAAGTAAGGGTAAGTGCCTGCAATAGTTCACTGCTAGCTACATATCTCAGAAGCATCAAGTGGCAAAACTACAGATATATTTACTATCAATAGCAGCATCAACGCACTGTTTCAGCTTCCCAAAGTCCTACTTCCCCATTTCAGCTCCCCAAAGTCCATTAAAATAAAGACGAAGAAGATGAAGATGAAGATATTGGATTTATATCCCACCCTCCACTCCGAAGAGTCTAAGAGTGGCTCACAATCTCCTTTACCTTCCTCCCCCACAACAGACAACCTGTGAGGTGGGTGGGGCTGGAGAGGGCTCTCACAGCAGCTGTCCTTTCAAGGACAACCTCTGCCAGAGCTATGGCTGACCAAAGGCCATGCCAGCAGATGCAAGTGGAGGAGTGGGGAATCAAACCTGGTTCTCCCAGATTGAGTCCGCACACTTAACCACTACACCAAACTGGCTCTCCACCAGGACTGGACATTTCAGCGAGGGGGGGGGGGAGGGATGGTAAGCTCCATAAGGAGAAGCAGGACAGCATCTCTCCTTTGAAGTCATTGGCAAAAAAGTCAATTCCACACCATACAGAAAGTCGCATAATGACACATCATACCATTTCATTTTAAGTCTGAGAATCCACAGAAGGGTTCACTAATGACTACTTTGACTTTTTTCTTGGGAGCCCTTGTATAAATGTGATAGGAAGAACTAGAAAGAGAACTAATACAGATTATCCATACCCGTATCCAGAGAGTTCATAATACTCACTTCTGCGTCAGTTTTCGCTTTGCCTTCAAGCTAAATTTAAAAGGAAGATATTATTCTTTCATGCATTTTAATATTTCCAATTTTTTTTTACTTCCCCACAGGTTTATGCAGCAACCAGCACTCTAGATTAATCCCTTGTGCTGCTATAAAGGATCATTTAGGATTCAGTTCTAGGCACACTTGTAGGGAATAAGCCCACTGGATATAGTGGAGTTTACAACTGAGTAGATATGCCTTTGACTGCAGTGCTTGTCCACTTGAAGACAATACACATTGAAAAGTGCCACAACTTGAACAGAGAAGTGTAAGACCAACCGAAGCCCATAAATACACAGTTAAAGGCAACTGTCCACAATTATCAACAATAATCAGTACCTGGCTATGTTAGAGAATTTGCAACACTTCTGATCTAATCTGAGCTGACTGGACTCTTCTTATTGCCTTACCTCTTACTATAGAAGCACTAAAATATATCTCAAGCTAAGTACATGCCCAGCCAATCTGCAGTCTGATATTCCCTGCCCTCAACTCATTGGCATTTCATAAAGGGGAACAGATTAGCTCATAAGAACTTCCTGATTTTGATTTTACACATGAAGGCTAGAACACAGGAGAAAAATAGGAATTAAGCTAACATATTAAAGGTGTTTTCCACAAGGGTTAGGAACTCTATTGCTATGTCAAGTGTCGATACAGTTCAGCAGCAAATGGGCTTCCACATAGCAGGTTTCTGTGCCCTAGACCCCACCCCCTATGGCAATCACTCTCCTCTATCATTAGTGAACTTTTTAAAAATATCAACTGAAAATTGTTAGAGCGTTGTAACATTCCAACAATGCATCTATTCAGTTCTCTGAATATCCAGCTTTCACTCAAAGGTGGGATAGAGATTTTAAAAAGCTGGGAATATGGAAAATCCAATAGACACATTGTTTTTATAACAATGTAATGGTATTCAGTTTCCAATTTTCTTTTCTTTTTTCATCTGCCCTGTGGCAAGGAGAATGTTGTCATCATTGAATGAGATAGGGTGAATGGCATTGGGCTGGCTGGTACACAGAAGTTCTGGAGATTTATGTCCACGTGTATCCAAACTGGTTCTCAACAACATCCAGGCCAAGCTAGAAATGCTAGATTCCATGTGGGACCTGGGGATCCCCTGGAGTTATAGCTCACCTCCAAACTACAGAGATCAGTTCTCCTGAAGAAAATGGATGTTTTGGAGGGTGGGCTCTATGGCGTCATACCCCCTGTCCTCCACAGGCTCCATCCCCAAATCTCCAGGAGTTTCTCAACCTGGATCTGGCAACATTACTCTCCATCCCCCACTGGTGGCTAAGGAGGACCTGGCAACTTGAGCCAGTGCAGATAACCTGTGTTTAAGTTAACAAAGTCAATCTGTGGTGGCCACTAAATGATCAACACTTGACCAGACACACCTTCATTTAATTCCTTAAGGGAATCCATCACATGTTTCTGAAAATGCTATCAGGCTATCCAGCAATCAATGTGAAACAAATGGAATAACAAACTGGTGCATTCAAAAAGGGCAGTAGCTGGATTCATTAAAGGCCAGCCAATTCTGCTCACGCTGCAATAAAATAATTTTATATAGACCTCTACTGAGGGACTCTTCTAGGAATCAACAAGTAAAATCTGGCAAAGAAAGACTAGGCTCCAATCCAAAGGACAGTATTAATTATTCACAAATACAAATGAGGGTTTGACAGTATTAATTATTCACAAATACAAATGAAGCTTGGAAATACTCACTTTGACTATATAGACCTAAAGGTAAATAAAAATGAGATATGGTAATTTCTGTGCTTTGATATTTCTTCAAATACCTTTACTATTTCAACATAAATATACAGATCCATAGCTTGTTCCCTAGCAGAATTCAGCCACAGTGCTTCTGATAAAACACTGTGTAAATCTGTATTAAAGAGATCTATATTAAAAATATGGTCGCCAACCTTCTGGTGGGCCCTGCAGATCTCCCAGAATTGCCAGTGCTCTCCACACAACAGAGATCAGTTCCCACAGAAAGAATGGCTGTTTGTAGGTTGGACTGTATGGCACTGGAAACAACTTGATGGTGCTTAACTCTCACCCACTATGAGTTCTCACCCATCTCCAAACTCTGCCCTTCCCCAGCCTCCACTTCCAAACCCCAAGGAAGTTCCCAACCCGAAGCAAGCAAAATCATCTGCCATCTTTGTATTTGTTGAAGCAAGGACACTACTGGTGCTGTCTGTGGAGCTGGCCGAGGTTATTTGCTGGTCCCTGCTTCATTACAGTCTCATCTCCTTGATGCCTTGCTACATCAGTTGAACTGTTCCAAAAGACCCGTCTCCACTCTGACTGATCATTCAGGGCCTTGCAGTCTGCCCGTTGGATCCTAGGCCAAATGGTAAATTGAAGTTGCCTGACTTAGATAATCCTAGATCAGTGGTGGGCAAACTGCAGCTCGGGAGCCACATGTGGCTCTTTCACTCATATTGTGTGGCTCTTGGAGCCCTCACCACCCCACTGGCTGGCTTGGAGAAGGCATTTGTTTCTTTAAATAATTTCTCCAAGCCAAGCCAGCCAGCAGCTTGGAGAATACATTCAAAGTTGCTTTCTTTCCACCTTTCCCTCCCTCTCCCCATCTATTTGCCTTCCCTCCTTCCCTCTCCCTCCCTCAAACATCTGATGTTCATTGTAGCTTTCAAACATCTAATGCTCACGTCTTGCAGTTCTCAAACATCTGCTGCTTATTCTATGTGGCTCTTATGTTAAGCAAGTTTGACCACCCCTGTCCTAGATTATCCAGTTGTGATAGACAAGGACTGGCCGCCCTTTTGCTCTGTGGTTTAAAATGGTGGACTAATTAAATTTGTTACCAAAATCTCCATTGCCTGACTACACTGTTGCTGTTTTTTTACTTAGATCATGTCACCATTTTAAGGCAAGTAAAACCATCATGGGTGTGAATTGTTTGTGTGTTTATGTGTGTTGCGGAGATCTGAACCACTATGTAATTATAGTGGTAGTAGGCTACAGTATTTAGAATGCCAGCCTAGTATCTTGGGGCTACAGGTTTGAATCCCCACTTTGTGATGGAAAACTTGTAGGGAGACCTTGAGCCAATGATATTCTTTCAGCCTCACCTACCTCACAGGGTGGTTGTGAGGATTTAAGGAAGACAGATGTAAGCTTCTTTGTGTCTCCACTGGGGAGAAAGTCAGGGTATAATTGACGTAAATAAAGATTGCAATATTTTTTGCACATCCGTGTGAAAGGTGAAGATTCCCTTTTACTGGAGAAATGTAAGGAAACCCCTTGAGATGGACAAAACAGTTCTCTGCCTGACTCAAAAGGAAACATTTATTTCCTGCGCCCATAGCAAAAAGTGGAGAATATTTGTAATACTTACCTTCAATTGCTCCATATATTCCTATTTTAAAAAAGAAAGAAAGAACGGTTAGTCATGCATGTTACTTGGAACTTCTTGAACACTTGCTATGCAACTGTGGTGAGCAGGGACTAATAGTCTGACCTTGAATAACTTATTCTGAAAGACTTTCAGAGTTGATTCCAGTTTGTTATCATCTTCTGCAAGGGATTTTGGAAAATGTAGATCATGAAGGGTGCTAGTAATTCTTTCTGAAATAAATTTCTCCTTTTCACAGAATGGATAAAAGGAAGTACTTCTTCACCCAAAGGGTGATTAACACATGGAATTGCCACCCAAGTCAGAATGAAGAGACGGACAAACTAAGGGCCACTTTATTAAATACAAACACAAAAACGGCAAGGGCAACAAAAACTGCGGCCAGGTCAGGGCCAGGGGTCTCCACAGACCGCTCCCCTGCCATTAGCGGGCAAGAGACCCGGCCTCCCAGCGTTAGGCAGGCCCAGCAGGGAGGCATGCCCCGGAGGGCCCAGCCAGCAGACACACATCTCAATGGAAGGCACCCTCCGATCGAGTCTCCAGGACAGTCTGCATTCTCCCACCTCGGGTCACAACTACCCAAAGGTTGATCCTGCCAGACCCCTAACTCCCCAAGAGGGGGAGGCTTACCGGTCCTTCCCAAGCCACATAGAATCATAAACCCAGTAAAACCTGCCCACCAAAGTGACCAACCTACTTAAAGGCACCAACCCGTAGCCAAATCCACAATCCACTGATATGCCATGCAGGGTAGGTGAAAAACACTCCCCAGACAACAGCCAATCAGCTGGGGAGTAAAAAATTCCTACCCGGCCCCTCAACAATGAGGCGACCAGCACTTGCCTACATAACAAACAGGGCGGGAGAGCCAAGCATCGACGAGGGACTGAAGCAGAAAGGCGGAGGCATGGCCATTAAATGCCCAAGCCCTGCCCCCAACAAAGCGTGCCTAAAAGGCATGCAATGCCCGTTCTTCCCTCCAGGGCGGCAGGGAGCGGCTGGCTGCCTGAGATTCCTTCACTGCCACAGGAGGTGGCAGCATCTACAAGCAGAGACAGCTTCAAGAGGGGATTGGAAAAACATACGGAGCAGATAGGGTTGCCTATCTCCAGGTGGGGGCAGGGTTTGGAGGCCTTTCACTCACTTCAGGGTCATCAGAAAGCGGGGGTGGGGTGGATTTCTGCTGGGCACTGCATTATTCCCTATGAAGACCGATTCCCATAGGGGAAAATGGAGAATTGATCTGCAGGTATCTGGGGCTCGAGGGGGGGGCTGTTTTTTGAGGTAGAGGCACCAAATATACATCATAGCATCCTTTGGCTCTCCTCAAAAGACCTTCCAAGTTTCAAAAAGATTGGACTGAGAGGTCCAATTCTATGAGCCCCAAAAGAAGGTGCTCCTATCCTTCATTATTTCCAATGGAGGGAAGACATTTAAAATGTGTATGGTTCTTTTAATGTGATGGCCAGAACTCCTTTTGCAGTTCAATAATGCTTGTCATAACCTTTCTCCTGGCTCCACTCCCAAAGTCTCCTGGCTCCACCCCCAAAGTCCCCAGATATTTCTTGAATTGGACTTGGAAACCCTAGGAGCAGAGGTCCATCAGTGGCTATTAGCCACATAGTATAGCTGGAACTCTCTGTCTGGAGCAGTGATGCTGCATATTCTTGGTGCTTCTAGTGTCCTGGCCCCACTGGTGGACCTCCTGGTGGCACCTGTTTTGGCGTTTTTTTGCCACTGTGTGACACAGAGTGTTGGACTGGATGGGCTATTGGCCTGATCCAACCTGGCTTCCCTTATGCTCTTAAGACATTTTAGACAAGGAACATTGTTACTAAACCATTGCTGTTCTCTGATGTTACTAAGTATATATCTTTCTTTTTTCATACATGGAAGACAGGCTCTGTCATCTTAATCTGACAAATGGGAATGCCTCTAGACAGGGACCATATTGATCCATGATGATAAATGATAATGCTTTGAATGGTCAACTAATTGATTAATATTGATCAGTTAAGACGTTTCAGTTCACTTCAGTTTTGCTGGTATATATGAAATGCTTCCAAATGGAATCTGTCTGCGTGTATGTCAGTCTGTTGCTTTCATTACATTCCCTCAGATACAAGAGTGGGCAACTTTCTCATCCTTCTCCCTGTGCCTTTAAAAGTAACCCAGAACAAAGAAATCAACTTGTGGCATTTACATTAAAGAAAGTCTTAGCCTCCTCTCATGAAGTCTCTTCACAACTTGGCCTCACTAATCTACTTTATGAGTCAGATATAAATGGAATTGCCATTTACAGAGGATCCATTCCTGAGATCACTGCAAACTGCAGAACACACAAATCGTGGTAGGCAGGAGATCTGCTGACCTCAATAACAAAAGATCTGCTGACCTCAATAACAAAAGCCCCTCATGTCTCCCAGATCTAGCACAGCACAATGGGAAGAGTGACAGACTCTTTTAACAACACAAAGAATGACAGCCTCCAGAAGCAAAATGCATTGAGGTTTATGTGTTGTTAAAAAGGGTGATAAGAAGCTGTAGGACTGCCTGAAACCTCTCTTTGACAAAGGGGTGTTGGAAATGGTGCAATTCTATTAGCCAACTGGGCAGAATCTCACAAAGGGACTTCTAACATGGAGGGTTTCATACTGCACTATCTGGGAACTAGTAAAGGTTTTTCTCCAAGCTTCCTTCCTTCCTTCTTTTCCCTCCATAGTTTGTCATCCCATGTTTTCAGAATCATTTTTCTGCACTTTGTCATAGGGAGTTTGAGAAACCACTGGAAAATAGTGAAGAAAATGTGGGAAAGCAAATTAAATATCCAAGGAAACTTGGAGAAAAAGATGTTGCAGGTCACCACTCAAACCACAGGAAAACGTCAGAGAAAAAAGGCCCCAAGGAAGGCTAATGCCCCTACTTTGAATAATGAAAGATTATTCAGCCAGTGCAAAAGAAGATTTGCTATGCTTACCTTAAGCTCTTCCATGACTTGCTAAAACAGAAAAAAGAAAGGTGGTTATTCTTTTGCCAGTTTTGATGCTTTTGCCATTTTATTACTATAGAAAAAAAGCATGCTAACTGCACAATAATTTGTCATTTTCTACAATAGGTTCATTCTGTTTAGCTCCCCTTACACAAGGATTTTATGTTGAAGGTGCTAAAAATGATCTGCTAGAGATCTGAGCCCTCCTCCTTATATGTCTTCACATACATTGACAAACATGATTGACTACAGATGGGCTCAGAAGACTGATCTATGATTGACATTTGAAGGAAGGCAAGAAATAACACTTAATCAATAAATCAGTTCATCAATTAAAATTTGCACCCTCATATTTCATAAAAATCTTAATGGAAATGCAGATGGTAATATGACTTGACCGACTGGGGGTGCAGTCACACATCACATTAAAAGTGGGTGTGTAGCACTCAAATTTGAACCGCTGAATATTGATTCGATGCAGGGCCATTCAGACGAGCATCCAAGAATGCGACTCATTCTGTTGTTGAGCGATCAGACATCCAATACTATCATGCTCTTTTCTTGGTGATTTCTGGGAGCGGGGGGGGGGGGGGGGGCGGGGTTCCACTGAACATGCACCCAACTGTTTGGAGGTGGGAAATCAAACTTTGCTTCAGAGGCAGGGGGGAAAGTTTCCGGAATTAACATTGCCGATTCAAACCAGGGAACTGCCAGGAATTACTTTCCTAGAAACTGGCAGTGACAACAATATCTGGAAATCCTCCACATTGAAAAAAAAAGATTTTTTTTTCCTGTTCTGAATAGTGGGATAACGTTTCCCCCCCCCCCCCCTCCGATCCTGTGTTGATTGGAGAAGCAGAAGCATCACCTCAGATTCCCGGATGATCTGGCAATGCGCATGTCTCCTGGGGCTTTAAAAAAAAAAAGTGGAAGGGGCGGTAAACATTCCAAGGGGCAGTACAGCGTGTGAGCTGTCCAAACAGGAAAAAGCCGATCTTGTGCCGCTTTTTTGAAAAAGGGCCGGACTTTCTGCGCTGTCAAATTAATGTGGCATTGAGGCGCAGCAAGCTGGGATGACCCTGGATGACACTCGATTGCCAGATGTGGATGTCTGAATAAACACATTTAATCCGTCAGCGAGACGGAGCTGTGTCACCACTAATGGTACGTCTGACTGCACCCTAGGTTCCTTTGTCAGTCACAATGAAGTTTAATAATAGTTTGCTCCCCTCGGCATAGAAATGTAGTTTCTTTATTATTTTTCTTTCGTAGGGTGGAACAGCATTAAATCTATGTAATTCTATTTCAATATAACCTATTCCGTTCAAATGGCATCCTTTAAAAGTTTCTGCTTTTTAAAGAAACTTGAAGGAAAGGAAGCATTTTCAGTTCTGTTTGAGGCATTTGAAAAAATGTTTCAGTTCCTGGCATCTCCAACTGAATAGTACCAGGCAGTAGGTGTTGTGAAAGACCTCTGCTTGACACCATGGAAAACCACTGCCATTCTGATTAGACAATACTGACCTTGATGGACCAAAGGTCTGATTTAATATAAAGCAGATTCATGTGAAAATACATAGGTTAGCTTCTTTTCAGACTCTTTCAACCAAGCGACAAAAGGAAAACTAGCTGAATCTTGCCTAAAAGCTCTGTGAACATGTTTTCCTTTTTCCTTTTCTTCTTTTAAGTGACTGAACCAGAAGGGAGAGCTAGGGTTTGAAGGAGGAGAATGCCCAGCAGATGGCACTATTCTCCAATTTTAAAATTGCAGATTCTTTTCAAAATCAGAAATCACAATTTGGTCTGGTGGGAGGATATTCCAAATTGATTAGACAGTACACAGAAGCTGTGAAATACTCACCATAATTCTTCGTTCACTCATTTCCTAAATTAAATAGAAAAGTGATCATTCATAATACTTTTTTTCTAACTTATCCATTTCCACCTCCCACAGCAAAATGTAGGGGTTTGTGTGAAGCCTAAGTACTTTAAGATCATTTAGGGCTTGTTTTTTTTAAAACTCACTCCCAGGACTTTACAGAAATTGGCCAAAGATTTCTTGAGCCATTGTTTCCATTAAATATTTTTACACATTTGTGCTTTTGTCCACCAAATATGATTGTTTATGTGAAAATGCAGTAAGAATGAGAAGACAGACCCAGTTGGGACACTGCTGTTTTCATTTCAAAGTCCACCCTTCCAATTCCACACTGCTTGAAGGCTCTCCATCAGGTGTCCCCATCCTTTTTGAGCCTCTGGGCACCTCTGGAATTCTGATTCAGCGTGGTAGGTACCATCACAAAATGGCTCCCACAAGACGTGAAGTCAAGGACGAAATGGCTTTTGTGGGGGCAAAGCCACATGAACAGAAGAAGCTCAAGTGTAGAGCAAAAGAGGTCTAATTTAAAAACTACATCTAGACAAAAGAATGAGGGAGAATAAAACCAACACTGCACAGAACATTTTAATCTCTACATCGTACCAGATCGCCACTGGCCAATCAGAAGCCTTTCTGGGGAAGAGTCCTCTGTCCCTACCCACTTTCTAACAACACTTGGTGTGATCCCAATGGACAACACCAGTGATGTCACTACATCAGTAGCCAACACTCCCACACCCAGCAAATCTCACAGATTCCCAGGCCCCACCCACTAACCTTAGAAAATCATCTGGTACCCAATAGGAGTCACATGGAATATTCAGTTGATACATTCAAAAAAGGGAATATATGTGAGCATATTTATTATTGTTTCAGTTCCTTTCCAAAAAACTTTGTTGCACTGGGGTGAATCAATGGACAGAATTAAAGTGTGGTTTTGAGCATTTTTGAGCATTACAGGGGGCATTTTGGCTGCAGCAAGAGGTAAGAAAATCATGTCTCACTGGATAGGAAACTGTTCCATCCATGGAAATTGCTGCTGGCTCCAAACTATAAGAGCCCCGTGGTGCAGAGTGTTAAAACTGGAGTACTGCAGTCCTAAGCTCTGCTCACGACCTGAGTTTGATTCCAGCGAAAGCTGGTTCAGCTAGCCAGCTCGAGGTTGACTCAGCCTTCCATCCTTCCGAGGTCAGTAAAAACAATTACCCAGCTTGCTGGGGGGAAAGTGTAGATGACTGGGGAAGGCAATGGCAAACCACCCCGTAAAAAGTCTGCCGTGAAAACGTTGTGAAAGCAACGTCACCCCAGAGTTGGAAACGACTGGTGCTTGCACAGGGGACCTTTTCTTTTTCCTTCCAAATTATAAAAAACCAATACAACGTTTTGCTTCACTTCATTCAGCTTCCCTTTGGCTTCAACGGGGATTATTAGATTCCCTTTAGCTTCAAGAGGGTTCTAAAATTGTGCTTTGCGTTCTGAAGGCTGCTACCAAGGGGCTATACTAAAACAGGGTTGCCAGCCCCCAGTTGTGATACAACCACAAAAAGTCACATGGTGTAAGGTTAAACAACAATTCACAATAAATAACATCTTGTATTGTTTCCAATTCACTTACAGACATAACACAACCCAGATACTGTTGCAATATATACTATTAAATAACACTTCTTGACAATGTTGAATCCATTGAAAAGGGCAATGCTAATTATTTACACAGTGCAATACTCACCCCCCAGTTTTCCATTTCAGACTAAATGGAAGCAAAAACAAGAAGTTAATCTTCATGTTTGTGACACCTCCAGAAAATCTTGCTTATGTCACAAGCTTTTGCCAGGCCATGTAAGCAAAGCATCTTCCCCTGCTATATCTAGGAAGATGAGAAAGGCAGTCCTCTTCAAGGCAGCATTTAGGGCAGGGGTGTCAAACATGTGGCCCAGGGGCCAAATCAGGCCCTGAGAGGGCACCTATCAGGCCCCCAAGCAACTAGCTGTCGTCTGTTTCCTTCTCCTTGTCTTGCTTCCTTCTGCATAACAGCTTGCTTTGCAAGGCTTGTTCAATAGCACAGGAGCTACAGAGCAATGCGTTTATTTTCTCCATTGTCTGAGGCTCCTCCCATGGGGAAAAAGGGGGGAGGGATAGCTTGCTATGCCAGACTCTCTCAATTGCATAGCAGAGCTACTAAGCCAAGCCTCTCTTCCTTCAGTTGGCTGAGGCTCTTCTCCTTCCTGGTCACCTGGGGAAGGAAGGAAAGAGCCAGAGCTTCCTTTGTCCAGTTCCCTGGATCACATGGGAGAGATACAAAGAAAACATCTTTAAGACCTAACAAGTGCTAATGTTTTAAGCATGTTTTAAGTTTTTCTTTAAAAAATTTTTGTTTGTCTGTGTCCATTATAAAGTTTATATCTCTGCTACCTAATCTCAAAGGTACACACATGGCATGGCCCGACATGGCTCAGCCCAACAAGGTCTCATTTATGTCAGATCCGGCTCTCATAACAAATGAGTTCAACACCCCTGATTTAGGGGGTAGTTAAGTTTGCTCATCCTGTGTGTTTTTATGCTTGCATGTCTCAAATCTGATTTTTTTAAAAATGGGTACATTATGCCTTTTTCATTGATAATTTTAATCTGGTAATTTATGCCATCACAACATTTTGGCTACATTGTCCACCTGCCTTGAGTCCAAGGAAATAATGTGGGATGGAAATAAATAACATAAAGAAATAAACCATGGCTTGAACACTGGGGTGGGAAGACATGAAGACCCCAAAATCTCATATCAGACTAATTCTCAGATAAGAGACTCCCTGAAGAGGACAGGTAAACAGACAAGTGACCTCAGGGGATACTAAAACTTCTCTGACATACAAAATCAGTTAATACTTGGACTTGGCAAAAGCAACACATTCTTCAGTGACTAAGAGCTTGCCACCTTGGTGCACAGATGCTACTCGTGAGACGACTTTCACCAAGGAACATCATGAGTTTGCCCTGCATGTAACAGAGGGTCTTAGAAGCTTTGTTTGGTGAGCATGTTTGCTGCAAAAGTTCTCAGCACAGTTAACTGAAAAATGCTCTGAGTATCTCAGCAGTTACTAATAAGCAGGGCTTTTTTAGCAGGAACTCCTTTGCATATTAGGCCACACCTCCCTGGTGTAGCCAATCCTCCAAGAGCTTGCAGTAGGCCTTGTAATAAGAGCCCTGTAAGCTCTTAGAGGATTGACTACATCAGGTAGGTGTAGCCTAATATGCAAAGGAGTTCCTGCAACAAAAAAATAACATCCACAATCTGGCAAGTAAAGAGCCCTCTGAGGGGAAAACATGGCACATTTCTCAGCATATAGAGAAATGTTCAATACTTACTTTAACATTGACCATCCATTGCTAAAGTAAAAGAGAGAGAGCCCATTAGTTTTTCATGCTCCTCTTTACATTTTGGAAAAGCTTGTTTTTACCACAAGACAAGTAAGCATGGATTACCTGACCCCCAAGCACCTTCTACAAAAAGAGTATCTACATCACAGAATTATATTAACCAGAGAGTTGTATTGCTTTTATAGCAATACAGCTGCCATGAACTGCCCCAAAGAATTTGGGATCCACAGCTCATATAGCAAGCTAAGAATGACACTTCCCAGCTCATTCTGCAAAGACAGAAAATTACTCTTAAACCAATACACTTCAAGCATAACTTTAGCCATTTGTCCAGGCATATTGTACATGAGTTTGCCCTGTATATGAGTTTGTCCTGCATGTAATGGAGAGACTTTGAAGAAACTTTGTTGGACTGATGAGCACGTTTGTCACAAAAGTTCTCACCACAGCTAATTGTTAGTGACTGGACAGCGCTGTGGGTACCTCAGCAGTCACCAATAAGATAAGTTTCTAGAAAACAACATCCACAATCTGGCAAGAAAAGAGCTGTTGGGCGGGGGGATCTTTCACATTTCTCAGCATTTAGAAAAATTTTCAATACTCACATTGAAGCTGACCATCCATTGCTAAAGTAAGAGAGAGAGAGAGAGAGAGAGAGCATTAGTTTTTCATGTTCCTCCCTACATTTTGGAAAAGTTTGTTTTTTAGCACAGGACAAGCAAGCATGGATTGCCTGACCCCCTTACACAAAAAAAGTTTCTAAACCACATAATTATATTGACCACAGGGTGGTATTAGTTTTATAGCAATACAGCTGTCATGAATTACCCCCCAAAAATTGGGATCCATAACTCATACAGCAGGCTGAGAATGATGCTTCTCGGCTCATTCCACAAAACAGAAAGTAGAAGTCCAGCACCACTTTTAAGACCATTCCATTGTCTGATGAAGTATGCATGCATATGAAAGCTTACATTCTGAATAAAACTTTGTTGGTCTTAAAGGTGCTACTGGACTCCTACTTTGTTCTACTGCTTCAGACCAACACGGCTGCCCACCTGGATCTATCCACAAGACAGAAAGTTACTCTTAAACCAATTTAATTCTGTAATACACTTCAGACCTAACTTTATCCATTTGTCTTCTCTTAATTGCATCACAGATATTTATAATTAAGCTTGATGTCATTGATATGAATTGGCCAAGGGCAGGGAAAACTTTGTTCTTTGGCTGACGTTGACAAGAGTCAGAAATAATCCTCTGATTAGTCAACCAGTCATTGAGTTTGCTATTGTACTCTACATTCAGTTATAAAGAGCTCTGCCAGTTTTCTGGAGCAAGTAAGCGTAAGCGCCTACAATAGTTAACTGCTATACCTCAGAAGCAGCATGTGGCAAAACTACAGATATATTTACTACTAATAGCAGCATCGACACATCATTTCAGCTCCCCAAAGTCCCACTTCCCCATTTCAGCTCCCACAAATGCCATTAAAAGAAAAAGATTGGACATTTGGGGGATGGGGAGCTCCATAAGGAGAAGCAGGGCAGCATCTCTCCTTTGAAGTCATTGGCAAGAAAATCCATTCAATTCCACATCATAGCATTTCATTTTAAGTGGTATGAGAAAGAAGGGTCAAGTTGGAAATTTAATAATGGTTTGCTAATGACCCCCGTGAGTTTTCTTGGGGGTCCTTGTAGAAATTTGACAGGAAGAGCTAGAAAGAGGAGAGATACATATTCTTCCACCCATACCCAGAGGGTTCACAATACTCACTTCATACTCAGCTCTCCCTTTGTGTACGAGCTAAATTTAAAAGGAAGGTGTTATTCTTTCATGCATTTTTGATATTTCACCATATGATTTTGTTTAACTTCCCCACAGGTTTATGCAGGAACCAGCACTCTATATTAACTTCTTGTACTGTTGATAAAGGATCGTATAGGACGCAGTTCTAGACACACTTGTATGGATATATATTGGAACCCACTGGATATATATTAGAACTTACAACTGAGTAGATATGCTTTTGACTGCAGTGCTTGTCCACTTGATATTACACATTGAATAGTGCCACAACTTGAACAGAGAAATGTAAGACCAACCAAAGCCCATAAATACACAATAAAGACAACTGTCCACAGTTATCTGCAATCGACAATACCTGGCTATGTTAGAGAACTTGCAACACTTCTGATCTAATCTGATCTGACTGGACTCTTCTTATTTCCTTATCTCTTACTATAGAAGCAGTAAAAGAAATCTGGAAACTAAGTACAGCCCCAGCCAATGTCCAGCCCCAGCCAATCTACTGTCTAATATTCCCTGCCCTCAACTTATTGCCATTTCATGAAGGGAAACAGATTAGCACATGAAATACTTCCTGATTTTGATTTTACAGGTGGAGACTACAATGCAGGAGGAAAATAGCGATTAAGCTAACATGTTAATGGTGTTTTCCACAAGGGGTCAGGTTTACATGGTTCTCCATTGCTATGTCAATAGCATGTCCACATAGCAGGTTTCTCTGCCCCAGAAACCCCAACCCCCATGACAATCACTCCCCTTTATCATTTGTGAGGGTTTTTTATTTAAAAAAAAATCATCAATTGAATATTAGTTATAACATTCCAACGATGTGTCTATTAGGATCTCTGAATATCCAGCTTTCAGTCAACAGTGGGATAGAGATTTACTTTTTAAAAGCTGGGAACATGGAAAATCCAGTAGACACATGTTTTTATAATACTGTAACAATATATAGTTTTCCAATTTTCTTTTTTTAACTACCCTATGGCAAAGGGGATGTTGCCATCATTGAGTGGGACAGGGTAAATGGCACTGAGCTGACTGGTACCAAGAAGATCTGTAGATTTCTGTCCACATGTTTTTCTGTTGTGTCCTAGGTTCAAATGGAGAACTGTTACTTTTGGAGGGAACTGTTACTTTTGGAGGGAAGCTGAACAAGCCAAGCTTGTACTCCACACCAGGGTTCCAGAGAAGGCCTAAGCGTGCCCAATCAGGGGAAGGATTGAAACATAAATAGCCAATCAACATCTAGGCTTATACTGTACCCTGATAGGCCCTTAGGCCTCTGTAAATAGCCAATCCAGGTACATAGTTAAGGTCCAATCAGAAGGGGGCAAGAATTGTATAAAGGAGCGGGAGGTTTGAATAGAGCTCAGTCTGTGTTGGTGTTCTGAAGTAAAGCTTGCTGAAATCACTCTCTGCCTCTGGTCTCTTACTGCGTCGACCCCAGTACTTTACATTTTCTGTACTCTTTCTCAAAACATCACTGCAAAGCATATTTGGGAAAGATGTCTGGAACAATAGGAAAACCTGGGAGGTGCAAAGAAGTACCATTATGCTGTGGGGAAGCATTGAGGAAAAAGCTGCTTCTCAATAACATCTAGGCCAGGGCAGGGATGCCAACCTCCAGGTGGGACCTGGGGATCCCCTGGAGTTATAGCTCCCCTCTTGATCACAGAGATCAGTTGTCACGGAGAAAATGGATGCTTTGGAGGGTGCACTTTATGGTGTTCTGCCCCACAGAGATCCCTGTCCTCCCCAGGCTCTATCCCCAAATCTCCAGGAGTTTGTCAACCTGGATCTGGCAACATTACTCTCCATTCCCCACCAGTGGCTAAGGGGGACCTGGTAACTTCAGCCAGGGCAGATAAACTATGTTTAACAGAACAAAGCCAACATGTGGTGGCCACTAAACGATCAACACTTGACTAAACACACCTTCATTTAATTCCTTAAGGGAATCTTGCCAACGTTTTTGAGAATGCTATCAGGCTATCTAGTAATCAATGTGTAACTGATGGAATATTAGATTGGTGCACTTAAAAGGAGGAGTTGCTGGATATATTAAAGACCAGGCCATTCTGCTCACACTGTGTTAAAATTATACCATGTTGTAAACCTCTACTGAGGGACTCTTCTAGGAATCAACAAGTAAAATCTGGCAAAGAAAGCCTAAACTCCAATCCAAAGGACAGTATTAATTATTCACAAATATAAAAGAGGATTTGAAATACTCACAGTGATTCTATAAGCCTAAAAGTAAATGAAAATGAGGTTATTTTTCTGCTTGGATACTTCTTCAAATACCTTTACTATTTCAGTATAAATATACAGATCAGTAGCTTATTCCCTAGCAGAATTCAGCCCCAGTGCTTCAGATATAACACTGTGTAAATCTGTATTAAAGAGATCCAGGGCTTTCTCTTTTTTTTAGCAGGAACACACAGGAATATAGTTCTGGCTGGCTTGGCATTAGGAGGTGTGACCCAGGGCTTTTTTTGTAGCAAGAACTCCTTCACATATTAGGCCACACCCTCCTGCTGTGGCCAATCCTCCAAGAGCTTACAGGACTCTTACTACAGGGCCTACTGTAAGCTCCAGGAGGATTGGCTACCTCAGGGGGGTGTGGTCTAATATGTGAAGGAGCTCCTGCTACAAAAAAAAAAGCCCTGGTGTGACCTATATTAAATCTATATTTAAAAATATGGTGGCCACAGTCTCCTGGTGAATCCTGCAGATCTCTCAGGATTGCCATTGTTCTCCACATGGCAGAGATCAGTTCCCACAGAGAGAAAGGCTGTTTTTAGTTGAACTGTATGGCACTGGAAATGACTTGAGGGCACTTAACACTCACAGACTATGGTGTCACACCCCTGATGAGTGCTCACCCCTCCCCAAACTCTTCTCCTCCCCAGCCTCCGCCTCCAAATCCCCAGGAATTTCCCAACCCAGAGCAAGCAAAATCATGTCATTTTTGTTATTGTTGCAATAACACTACTGGTGCTGTAAGTGGAACTGGCCCAGGTATTTGCTGGTCCCTGCTCCCTTACAGTCTCATCCCCTTGAAGCCACGCTACATCAGTTGAATTGTTCCAAATGACTTGTCTTCATCTTGATCCTGCAAGCCCAAGCTATCATTCAGTGCCTTGCAGTCTGATCCCAGGCTGAATGTAAATCAATGAAAGTTGCCTGCCTGACTTAGATAATCAGTTGCGACAAACAAGGACAGGCAGCCCTTTTGTTCTGTGGCTTAAAAATGGTGGACTGATTAAAGCTGTTACCAAAATCTCTGTTGCCTGATTACACGGTTGCTGTTTTTTCCACTTAGATCACGTCACCATTTTAAGATAAGTAAAACCATCAGGGCTTTTTTTGAGCAGGAACACAGTTCCAGCTGGCTTGGCATCAGGGGTGTGGCCTAATATGCAAATGAGTTCCTGCTGGGCTTTTTCTACAAAAAAAGCCCTGAAAACCATCATGGGTGTGAATTGTTTGTGTGTATGTGCGTTGTGGAGATCTGAGCCACTATATAGTTATGATGGCAGTAGGCTATAGTGATTAGTGGTAGAGCCAGCCCACACCACTCTGCCATGGAAAGCTTGTGGGATGACCTTGGGCCAATGATGCTTTCCCAGCCTCACCTACCTCACAGGGTAGTTGTGAGGATCAATTATGATAGATGTAAGTTTCTCCACTGGGGAGAAAGTTGGGACATAAATGATGTAAATAATTTACGACTGCAATATTTTTTGCATGTCTGTGTGAATGGTAACGATTCCCTTTTACTAGAGAAATGTAAAGAGACCCTTGAGAAGGACAACAAATTCTCTGTCTGACTAAAAAAGGAAACATTTATTTCCTGCACCCTACAACATTGAAAAAGTTGTAGTAAAAAGTGGAGAATATTTGAAATACTCACCCACAGTTTCTTTGCACCATTCTATTTTTTAAAAGAGAGAGAGAGAGAGCGAAAAGGTTAGTCGTGCATATTACTTGGGACTTCTTGAAAACTTCCCATGCAGCTGTGGTGAGAAGGGACTAGTAGTCAGACCTTGAACAACTTATTCTGAAAGACTTTCAGAGTTGATACCAGGTTGTTATCCCGTTCTCCAAGGGATTTGGGGAAATGTAGCTCATTGAGGGTGCCGGGAATTCTTTCTGAAAGAAGGTTTCCCTTTTCATAGACCCAAATTTCCTAGGCCTTCTGGGAAGGGGACATTAGTTTGAAACCAATGTCATTCTCTGGTCCCTGCTCCCTTACAGTCCCTGCTCCCTGATGACAGAACCAATGTCAATGTCATTACTAAGTCTATATCTTTCTCTCTTTTTTTGTACATGGAAGATAGGCTCTGTCATCTTGGTTCGACAAATGTGATTGCCTCTGGGTGAGAACCACATTGATCCATGGCGAGAAATGATAATAGTTTGAATGGTCAACTAACTGATTAGTATCGATTGGTTAAGATCAGGGCTTTTTTTGTATCAGGAACTCCTTTGCATATTATGTCACACACCTCTGATGTAGCCAATCCTCCTAGAGTTTACAGTAGGCCCTTTACTCAGAGCCCTGTAAGTTCTTGGAGAATTGGCTACACTAGGAGTGTGTAGCCTAATATGCAAAGGAGTTCCTGATACATAAAAAAGCCCTGGTTAAGATGTTTCAATTCACTTCAGTTTTGTCACTATATATGAAATGCTTCTAAATGGTGTCTGTCTGTTTGTCTGTCACTTTCATTACATTTCCTCAGATACAGTACTAGACAACTTTGCCTGCCATCTCCCTATACCTTTAAAAATGATCCAGAACAAAGGAATCAATTTGTGACATTTACATTAAAGAAAGGCTAAGAAAGCCTCCTCCTCTTTAGTCTCTTCGCAAGTGGGTCTCGCTAATCTATTTTATGAGTCACCTATAAATGGAGTGCAATAAATAGACCCTTGCTATTAGAGGATCCATTCCTGGGATCACTGCAAATAGCAGAATTCACAGATAACAGTTGGCAGCAAATCTGCTGCCCTCAATAGCAAAAGCCCCACATTTCTCCCAGATCTACCACAGCATCATGGGAAGACTACAAACTGGAAGATTCCACCCTACCTCACAGAATTTTTGTGGAGATTAAAGGGAGACAGAGATAAACCACTTGGCTTCCCTATTGGGGATAACAGTAAGGTATAAATGAAGTAATTAAATTAAGAGAGCAATGTTTTTTTCACCTATGTGTGAATGGTGACCATTTCCTTTTACTAGAGAAAAATAAGGAGACTTTTGGGGTAAACAGATAACTCTGCCTGACGCAACAGGCAACATTTGATTTCTGCAGCTGACAAAAAGACAGTGGGCATTTTCGCACTGACCTTAATCGGCAGCGACGCCCCTCTTCACCGCGCAGGATCTGCGCGGATTTCACACCAATTGCCGCGGAGCACCCGGAAGAGCCGCAAAGTCCCGCGGCTTTTGCGGCGCAAATGGAAACCGCCAAAAACCAGTTTCCATTTGCGCCACAAAAGCTGCGGGACTTTGCGGCTCTTCCGGGTGCTCCGCGGCAATTGGTGCGAAATCCGCGCAGATCCTGCGCGGTGAAGAGGGGCGTCGCTGCCGATTAAGGTCAGTGCGAAAATGCCCAGTGTCTGCCAGTAAAGGCAGCACATATCACTCAGCAGAGAAAAGTTGAAATACTCACCTGCATCTGGGTTAAAGTTTTCTAATTTTGAAAAAAGAAAGAAAGAGCAGGTTATTTTTGCATGTTCCTTGATGCTTCTTGAAAACTCAGTATATGGCTGTGGTAAGCAGGGACTAAAGGCCAGGCCTTGAATGACCTATTCTGAAAGAGTATCAATACCTGAGACTTTTAGTGTTCATTCCACTTTGTCATTGTTTTCTACAAGGGACTTTGGAAAATGCAGTTGAGAATTCTCTCCTAAAGATTTTTTCTCTTTGCAAAGAACCACACTTTCTGGGCAGGTGCTGCTGCTAAACCAGTTTCATTCTCTATTTGTTTCAGTTTTTACCTGGAAGGTGGGCCCTGTCATCTTGATTTGACAACGTTGATTGCCTAAGGGCATGAACCATTTTGATCCATTTTGGAAGATGATAATACTTTGAACAGTCAACCAAACTGATTTATATTGGTCATATTAAGGCAATTCAGTTCACTTCAGTCTCACAGCTGTATACATTATGGCTGCGATCAAACAAACTAAATAATGCACTTTCAATCCACTTTTCAATGCACTTTCCAACTGGATTTTGCTGTGTGAACTGGCAAAATCCAGTTGGAAAGTGGGTTGAAAGTGCATTATTTAGTCTGTGTGGCTGCAGCCTATATCTATTATAGTTCTATATGGATATACATATGTAATTTCCTTTAGAAAAAATCATTGACGACTTGCTGCTTTTAACCATCACACCATATTCAGATTAAAAATAACAAAAGGAAACTTCTATTTTTTTTCCACCAGGGTGATTTTTTTAATTACAAATATTTACAGTGTAGCAGGGGGGATTGAAGAAGGACAGAGAAAGGTGGCTCAACCAGAGAAGGTTTGAAGCTCCACCATGTTTGCACAGCATAAACTGCCACTAAGGCAGACCACAGAACTATTGAGCTCTGCTAGCTATTTGGATCAGCATAGCTCTCAATGATTTGCGGCATGGCCATGTTATCTATCCTCCTTTTCTGTGAAGGCAATGTCAGGGATTGGAAGTGGGATTTTCTACATTCAAAGCACATTCCACCTTTCCAGTGCTTTTCCTTCTGTGATGGAGTTTAGAACAGTCTGTTTTGCCTTGCCTGAAGTTATACCATTACTGTATCTGCTCTATCAGGTTACCCTCCAGACCAGGGCTTTTAAAATAAGCTTTTAGAGGACTGTAGACCTAGTGTCTGGAAGGGGGTCAGGTCTACTGTTACTCAATATTTCAAAACCTGAAAACTTTTTTGAAAATCTAAAACAGATTTCAGAAATGATACCAAAACTGCACAAAAAAAAATCAAGAAAAATATAATCATTCCCTTTCTTTAATAACAGAATGAATTTTTTTTTAAAAAAGAATGAAGTGCACACCCTTAACCAAAGGAGTCACACAAATGTCTCCTTTATGTCTCACACCATTTCATATTCCTCCCTTCCTTCAAGGATCTTGGTGGCTGTGGAAAGTGCCATCAAGTTGCAGCTGATTTATGGCAAGGGATGAATATAGGTGGACTGCCATTGCCTGCCACTGTGTCGCAACCCTGAATTTCCTTGGTGGTTTCCCATCCAAACCAGAGCTGACTATAGTTATCTTCCAACATTTGTGGAGATTAATCTAGCCTGGGCCATCCAGGTCAGGACTTCAGGATCTTTGGGTGGTGCAAATGGATGGGGTGATTCCCCCCTCCTCACAACAGCCCCATGGGTCAAGTAGGCCAAGCAGAGGGAAAGAGACTGGCCTAAGTTAACCTGCTGACCACATCTGAGCACAAACAATTATCTCACACTAACCATTATATCACACTCCCTCTTCCCTTTCAACAAGGCTAAAGGGAGGGGTTATTGAAGTTGGTCTCAAATAAAAAATTATACACGATACTTACCACCAGGAATGCCCTGAGTTTCTGCAATAGTAAAGAAGTCATTTAGAGAGTATAGCTATTCAAAACAGTTTCTTCAGTCCTTAGTTTCTTTCATGAGGTTACAGAATGATAGAAAGGCTCTAGTGAAAGCTCTCCCCTATGAAAATATTGCTGATATTGTGTTGGAATGTGAATTACATGTGGGTTTTCTTTTCAGAAAGGAGCAAGGAGATCTATTTGAGATTCCAACCTGTTCCAGACTTTCATTTTAAAAGGTCCATTTTATCACACAAATATCCAATGTTTTCATTATTAAAAAGAGATCCAACAGAAACTACGTAGAACCTTCCACTGTCCAGATTAGATTTCACAGTAGAATGCAAATTAGTGTAAACAGCAAACAGAACACATTTGTCCACCATGTAAAACAAGCACAGCAGTCCTTTCTTGGTCAAACCATTGCTGTGCATAAACCCAGGTCAACTAATTTTACTACTTTGACCATCCATTCTTGCATGAAACACATGACAGTCATTTTCTATTGACATGCAAAGAGAATCAACAAAAGATTCCAAACCTAAGGGTTGGAAGAAATTTGGAAGGAAGCACCAGAAGTTAGCCTTGCCAAGTGTGCCAGACAGTCTAGGGCCAGCCCCAGTGAGAGTCATTTTACATTGTGTTTATTTATCAATTTATATTACAAAACTTCTATTCTTCCTTCCTATTCTGAGGAGTTGCCAAGCAGGATAACAAAAGCACATTGTCAAGCCATTAAAACCAAGTCCCTCCAAAACACACACATCATTAAAACAATTAAAAACAGCTAAAAATACCTAATGATTTTTTAAAAAAGAGCTGTATAGGTCTCATCTCTGTTTCTTCATCTCATATAAAAAAAATGCATTACCAATCTGAATCTGAGCTAAAAATCAAAGATTCTGAGCAAACTTCAGTAGGCAAACCTTTTCTGTTGTTACTGAGAT
Organism: Heteronotia binoei; assembly: GCF_032191835.1. Classification (NCBI taxonomy): domain Eukaryota; kingdom Metazoa; phylum Chordata; class Lepidosauria; order Squamata; family Gekkonidae; genus Heteronotia; species Heteronotia binoei. Next base: position 37,834,302 of record NC_083239.1, read on the forward strand.
GTCTCTGAGCTCCTATTGAAAATGATACTAAAATTCATAAGCAAAGACTGGGCCCTACTGCAGTCACTTTGATCATTCAGCCAATACACATAGGATTTTCAATACTCACTTCTCCCAGTTTCTCACGAAGATTCTAAACAAACAAACAAAGAACAGCAGTCATTCTTCATGTTTCTTGGTTCCCTTTGACACTAATCACTTGAGCACAGGGCTTTTTTTGTAGCAGGAATTCCTTTGCATATTGGGCCACACACCCCTGATGTAGCCAATCCTCCGAGAGTTTACAGAGCTCTTATTGCAGGGCCTATCGTAAACTCTTGGAGGATTGACTACATCAGGGATGTAATAAGGACACTCTAAGTGGCTCACAAGATCAAAAGAATTTAAAAGGTAATTATGATAATAAACAAGATCTACTATGATAGATATTGAAACTAGTATCAACACAGAGAAGCAGCCTCCTGGCTGAAACTCCTCAGTTCAGCAACTCAAAGCCTACAAAAGCAACTGGGTTGTACATTTATTTGGGAAACCAAGGAAAGCCTGTTAACTTTATATATGGTTGACCGCTGTCCATTTTTTCCAGGTAAACCCCAGCAAGAATTCCTCATTCCCCACTGTTGGAATGCTGTTGGTGTAGTACAGTGACAACTCCAGGAAATTTCCCACTCCCTATGATTTTTAACACAGAGACCGATTCCCCACTAGGCTTGTTCTGACATAGGAGCTCTCCCCCCACCCCCAACACTTCCGTCCGATTTCACACAAGCTGCCCTGGGCTGTGACTTGCCCTGCCTCTTTCTGCAGCAAGCAAAATCCTCTGAAAATCAGTTCTGCTTGCCACAGGAAAGAGGTGGGGCAAGTCGCAGCCCTGCAGCAGCTTGTGCAAAATTGAATGGAAGCATCAGGGGGGAAAGAGCTCTGACGCCTCAACAAACCTAGTCAGGAATCAGTTCATATCTTTGTTTCAGATTTGGTGGTCTGTGGATATCAGGTGAGCATGTCTGTGATTTTGATAATCCTAGGGGTACGAATTCAGATATTCCTGTTGCAAAACAATACTCAAAGTTCATTGTGGACTGGAAATACCCAAAATGAAGCAAGGCACTTGCAAAATTTCAGGATTTCTTTGAGTTCTTTCAGCTCTAGGCTGTAAACCTGGCATCTGGATACCAAGAAAACCCCTGTTGGGTCCAATGGGCTGTAGATCTGGTGTCTGGAAGGGGGTCAGGTCTACTGTTACTCAATATTTCAAAACCTGAAGTGTTTTTTTAAAATCTAAAACAGATTTCAAAAATGATACCAAAACTGCAAAAAAAAAATTCAAGAAAATTATAATCATGCCCCAGAATGAATGGGTTTTTTAAAAAAAAAAAGAATGAAGTGCACACCATCCATTTGCACCACCCAAAGATTGCCATTGCCTGCCACTGTGTCGCAACCCTGAATTTCCTTGGTGGTTTCCCATCCAAACCAGAGCTGACTATAGTTATCTTCCAACATTTGTGGAGATTAATCTAGCCTGGGCCATCCAGGTCAGGACTTCAGGATCTTTGGGTGGTGCAAATGGATGGGGTGATTCCCCCCTCCTCACAACAGCCCCATGGGTCAAGTAGGCCAAGCAGAGGGAAAGAGACTGGCCTAAGTTAACCTGCTGACCACATCTGAGCACAAACAATTATCTCACACTAACCATTATATCACACTCCCTCTTCCCTTTCAACAAGGCTAAAGGGAGGGGTTATTGAAGTTGGTCTCAAATAAAAAATTATACACGAAACTTACCACCAGGAATGCCCTGAGTTTCTGCAATAGTAAAGAAGTCATTTAGAGAGTATAGCTATTCAAAACAGTTTCTTCAGTCCTTGGTTTCTTTCATGAGGTTACAGAATGATAGAAAGGCTCTAGTGAAAGCTCTCCCCTATGAAAATATTGCTGATATTGTGTTGGAATGTGAATTACATGTGGGTTTTCTTTTCAGAAAGGAGCAAGGAGATCTATTTGAGATTCCAACCTGTTCCAAGACTTTCATTTTAAAAGGTCCATTTTATCACACAAATTTCCAATGTTTTCATTATTAAAGAAATCCAACAGAAACTACGTAGAACCTTCCACTGTCCAGATTAGATTTCACAGTAGAATGCAAATTAGTGTAAACAGCAAACAGAACACATTTGTCCACCATGTAAAACAAGCACAGCAGTCCTTTCTTGGTCAAAACATTGCTGTGCATAAACCCAGTTCAACTAATTTTACTACTTTGACCATCCATTCTTGCATGAAACACATGACAGTCATTTTCTAGTGACATGCAAAGAGAATCAACAAAAGATTCCAAACCAAAGGGTTGGAAGAAATTGGGGGGGGGGGGGAGCACCAGAAGTTAGCCTTGCCTAGTGTTTCAGACAGTCTAGGGCCAGCCCCGGTGAGAGTCATTTTAAATTGTGTTTGTTTATCAATTTATATTACAAAACTTGTATTCTTCCTTCCTATTCTGAGAGGAGTTGCCAAGGAGGATAAGAAAAACACATTGTCAAGCTATATATGGTTACCTGCTGTCCACTTTTGCCTGGTAAACCCCAGCAAGAATTCCTCATTCCCCACTGTTGGAATGACATTGGTGTAGTATAGTGACACTCCAGGAAATTTCCCACTCTCTATGATTTTTAACACAGAGACTGATTCCCCACTAGGCTTGTTCTGACATCGGAGCTCTCCCCCCCCCCCACAACGCTTCCGTCCGATTTCGCACAAGCTGCCCTGGGCTGTGACTTGCCCCACCTCTTTCCTGTGGCAAGCAGAAACCAGTTTTCAGAGGATCTTGCTTGCAACGGGAAAGAGGCAAGGCAGGTTGCAGCCCCAGAGCAACTTGTGCAAAATCCGATGAAAGTGTCAAAAGATAAAGAGCTCCACACTGAAACAAGCCTAGTGGGGAATCTGTCAGAGACGTGGAAATCCTAGCTCATTGTAGCAAAGCAGCACTGTCACTTTCAAGTTCCTAAGCAGCAGCCTGTCACACTTTTTCTGCACTTTTCAATGCTTCTGCTGCAACCTGAAGCTGGGCTGGCGACCCTAACTCTTTATCAAAGAATCATTGAATCTGAACAGTAGCAGTGCTGGATTTTGGTTACGAGTGGCCCAAGGGACAGGAATAACTTCTGATTGACTATTTCAGATTCCTTGTAGGAATATGTCTAGAAATCAGTAAGCAAAATTGGGACCAGACAATTAGACTCTTGTATGAAGAAATCTACAGGTCTTTCAGTCAATTCAAAATGTAAAGACAATTGCCTCTGAACCCTTAATAAAAAGGTAAAGGTAGTCCCCTGTGCAAGCACCAGTCGTTTCCGACGCTGGGGTGACTTTTTACGGGGTGGTTTGCCATTGCCTTCCCCAGTCATCTACACTTTCTCCCCAGCAAGCTGGGTACTCATTTTACCGACCTCGGAAGGATGGAAGGCTGAGTCAACCTTAAGCCGGCTACCTGAACCCAGCTTCCACTGGGATCGAACTCAGGTCATGAGCAGAGCTTAGGACTGCAGTGCTGCAGCTTTACAACTCTGCGCCACGGGGCTCTTACCTTAATAGAAAAGGCAAAATGTTATTCATTTATACTTTTTGACATCTTACTTGCAGAAAAAACTTGTGGGGGGGTATTGACAGTGATATTTAGGATTAGTAGCCACAGAAGTCAAGAGAACCAGGTTACTCTAGCAGTAGAAAAGAGTAAGAGTCCAGTAGCACCTTAAAGACTTAAAAAAAAAATAGTAGAACTGGGCCTCAAAGGCACTTCAGTTTGGTGTAGTAATTAAGTGTGCAGACTCTTATCTGTGAGAACCGGGTTTGATTCCCCCCTCCTCCACTTGCACCTGCTGGAATGGCCTTGGGTCAGCCATAGCTCTGGCAGAGGTTGTCCTTGAAAGGGCAGTTGCTGTGAGAGTCCTCTCAGCCCCACCCACCTCACAGGGTGTCTGTTGTGGGGGAGGAAGGTAAAGGAGATTGTGAGCCACTCTGAGATTCGGAGTGGAGGGCGGGATATAAATCCAATATTTTCTTCTTCTTCTCTATGACATAATTCACTTTTGAAATCCAGGAGCATAACACCCTACAAGAATAGAGCAGACATTTCATGGGGGGGTGTGGGGGGGGGAAGAACCTAGCCTATTGTACAACACCTTACAACATTCAAAAGGTAAGGGGATACAAATCATAGACCTTGCTGGAAAAAGTAAAGAAGCTGCATGGAATCATCAGACAGTGGTTATTCAGGCTGCTGTTTCTTCATATTCTCTGATGGCCTCTGACTTTTAACATGGATCCTATGCTAGTTCTGTTGCCAAGTCTGGACTAGGCAACAGGGGAAAGCTATAGCTCAGAGATATTGCATCTGCTTGGAATGCAGAATGTCCCAGATTCAATCCCCAGCATCTCCAGTTTAAAGGATCAGGTTTTAGATTATGTGAAATACCACAGACTGGGGGGAGGGGGGGCAGCACTGGGTTTTTGCTGCCCCAGGCTGCTTCCACACCCCGTCCCTGCCCCCCATGGGGGTCTTTAAAGGGGGGAGACTGGGACTGTTTCTGCTGTCTCCTCACTAGGTGGCCAGGTGGCAGAAGGCCAATCTGCCTCTCCCTCCCATTTAAAGACCCCTACCAATCAGCTGATCATAGGGAGTCTATAAATGAGGGGTAGGCTAAGGTCACAGTAGCGCTACCCCTTCCTCTGACCTGGGACCTGGGCAGATGGAAGCGTGGCAGGGCTCCTCTGTCTCACTCCAAGGCTGCCCCGCCCCCTGCAAGGGGAGGCAGCCTCAGAGCAAGCTGCCTTGCCTCTTTCATCCCCCCGGGTCCCAGGTGGGCAGGGTCGGTGTGGTGCCTCTGCCTCACTCCACAGCCTGGTTGCTTGCAGGCCACAGACTGGTACCGGTCCACGGCGCAGTGGTTGGGGACCCCTGCATTAGAGAACTTACAAGATTCTTGAACTTATCTATTAAAAGGAAAGGACTGGATATTTGGGGGAAGCTAAGTTCCATAAGGAGGAGCAGTGCAGCATCTCCCCTTTGAAATCACTGGCAAGAAAGTCCTGTCAGTTCCGCACCATACCATTTCATTTTAAATGGTTAGAGAATCCATAGAAGAGTCAAGTTGGAAACTTAGTAACTGTTTGCTAATGACCACCTTGAGATTTGTTTGTTTTTTGTTTTGTTTTGTTTTGGGGGGGAGGCTTGTAGAAATTTGACAGGAAGAATTAGAAAGAGGAGTTAGCACAGATTCCTCCGCCCATACCCAGAGAGTTCACAATACTCACTTCTGCTCTGACTTTCGCTTCGCCATCAAGCTAAATTTAAAAGGAAGGTGTTAATCTTTCATACATTTTTTTAATATTTCACCATATTAAAATCTTGTTTTACTTCCACACAGGTTTATGCAGGAACCAGCACTCTATGGTAAGCCCTTGGACTATGATAGTGGACCATTTATGATGAAGTTTTAGGCCAGGGGTGGCCAAACTGTGGCTCGGAGCTACATGTAGCTCTTTCACACGTATTGTGTGGCTCTCAAAGCCCCCATCGCCCCATCAGCCAGCTTCGCAAAGGCATTCTTTCTTTAAATCACTTATCCAAGCCAAGCCAGCAAACAGCTTGAAGAATGCATTTAAAGTTAAAGTTGTTTTCTTTCCACCTCTCTCTCTTCCTCACCCATCTGTTTTCCTTCCTTCCTTCCTTCCTTCCTTCCTTCCTTCCTTCCTTCCTTCCTTCCTTCCTTCCTTCCTTCCTTCCTTCCTTCCTTCCTTCCTTCCTTCCCTCCTTCCTTCCTTCCTTCCTTCCTGTACTCAAACATCTGATGTTCATGCCTTGTGGCTCTCAAACATCTGACATTGATTCTATACGGCTCTTATGTTAAGCAAATTTGGCCACCCTTGTTCTAGGCACACTTGTATGGAGTAAGCCCCACTGGATATAGTGGATCTTACCTCTGAGTAAATATGCCTAGAATTACTTTGCTTGTCTACTTGAAGACATTGTGCACTGAATGTGAATGGAGAAATCTAAGAACAACCAAACCCTGCAAATACATAGTAAAGGAAGCTGGCCATACTATCAGCATTCAAGAGGCACCTGGATACATTAGAGAACTTGGAAGATTCTTTTTTTAAGTGACGAAGGGAAACGGTTGCCACCAAGGGCCGGGGCAGGGAAAATAGCATTCAACTGTCTGGTGTCAGGAAGACCTGAAGTCTGCTGTCTACATGGGTTCCAGCTTTTCTCAAGATATCTCAAAATATCACTGCAAAGCACATTTGGGGGAGATGTCTGCAAACACAGAAGATCCTGGGAGGTGCAAAGACGCACCACCCTGCTTTCTACTAGCATCCAAACCAGGGCAGATAACCTATGTTAGTCACCAAACTCAAACTGGGGTGACCTCAAAATGATCAAAACTTGACAGGACAAGCGTTCATTTAATTCTTTCCTCAGACATTTTTGAAAATGGTATGAGACTATCTAGCAACCAATGTTAATCAAATGGAGTATATAGTCAGTGCATTCAGAAAGGGGACTAGCTGGACCCATTAAAGCCAAGGAAATTCTGCTTTCACTACATTAAAATTATATTGTGTGGATCTCTACTGAGGGACTCCTCTAGGAACCAACAAGTATAATATGGCAAGGGGAGATATTTGTGAGTTTTCTGCACTGTGCAGGGGGTTGGACTTCATGACACTGGAAGTCCGTTCCAACTCTATGATTCCATAATTCTATGATTCTATGACTAAACCCAAATTAAAAGGACATTACTAATTATTTGCCAGAATAAACAAGATTTTAAATACTCACAGTCTTGATGTAAGCCTAAATACAAATGAAAACAAGGTTGTTATTCTTCCGCTTTGCTATTTCCTTAAAAAACTTTATTTTACAATACATGCATAGAGCTGTATCTTGCTCCCTAACAGAATTCAGTCCCAGTGCCTCTGAACTAACACTGCGTAATTCTGAATTTAAAATATCTATATTAAAATAGGGTTGTTAACCTGCAGGTGGGGCATGGAGATCTCCTAGAATAGCAACTGCTCTCCGGACATCAGTTCCCATGGGGAAAAACGGCTGCTTTGGATGGTGGACTCTATGGCATCAGATCACACCCCATGCGGAGCTCCCTCCCTCTCCAAATTCTGGCCTCTACCTCCAAATCCCCATTATTTGCCCAATCTGGAGTTGGCAAAGCCATTTGTAATTTTTGTTGAAGCAACATCACAACTGCTGCTGTAGATGGAGCTGATCCAATTGCTGTATCACTTACTGGAACCTGCTGCTCTACATCCTAGTGCCCTTGAAGCCTTGCTGCCTCAACAACTGTTCCCAGTGAAGTATATTTTCATCTTGATCCAGCCACACTGACCCATCATTCAGAGCCCTGCAGTTAGGGCTACCCAGACCCAGGTCCAGGTGGGGAATACCCTGCCCGGGAGGTTCCTGGGAACCTCCCCCAACATCGCTGGCATGATGACATCACCTGGAAATGACATCATCAAAATGGCAGCGCTTGTGCTCTAGGCGTTTAAGGGAAAACTCTGTGGTTTTCCCGGATGCTGTAGCCATTTGGGAGGGAAAACTCTACGGTACAACATATGTAGTATTTTCCCACATATGTGTGACTGGTGATCACTCCTTTTACTGCAGAGGTGTAAAAAGACCCTTGGGGGTAGACAATTAATTCTTTTTCCAGGCTCAACAAGAAACATATATTTCCTGCAGCCTACAAATAGACAAAATCCAGTGGTAAAGAATGGACAGTGAACAGAGAATAGTTGAAACTCTCACTTTCAGGCTGTTCACAATTTCCTAAATTTAGAAAAGAGAAAGAATGCGGCCCCTTCCCAACTGTGCCGCCAATTGGCGGCATAGGACAGGGGCCGTGTTTGCTTCCCCAGATGGAGAGGAGGCAAACAGACCTTCCACCCATCTGGGGCTCAGAAAGGGGGCGGGGCTGGTGGCTTTATTAGCCCCAGCCACGCCTCAACTGGCGCAGTTCAGAGCACTCTCGGTCGGGGCAAGGACGCATTGCAGCGCTCCTTGTCAGCGGGCCGTGGGTGTGAGGCGCGGGATGGCTTGTGCTTCTTCGGGCGGTAGACGGGGCGTGGAGAAATAACTGGGTCCTTGGGGATTGAGCTTGGTGGCATGGGGAGCGTTTGTTCTGCCCACTCCCTCCCGCTCCCCCCCTTTGCTTTGTCTGGGCGTTCCAGGGACCGGCTTGCATCCTGCCTGGGTGGGGCCTCTGGGGGTCGATTGGTTTTTGTGGCGGGGAGTGGAGTTTCCCGCCTCCACCTCCTAATAGTACATTGGGCTGATGGCTTTCACGCTGGCGGGGTTGGTGGCAGATTGTCGGGGTTCTTGGGCCTCCTCATCAGCTGCCCCCTTATTAAGTACAGGGGTGGAAGCAGGGCCAACTCCCAAGGTCTACCCCCCACACCCCTTTTTTGCATCAGGGGTTGGGGGCTTTTGCCATGGCTCCCAAAAAGGGCCAGGGTGTATCAAAGGGCAAGCAGCCCCTTAAGGGCACTGCTAGGAGGCACACAGCCAATCCCAGGCCTGGGGAGGAGGAAGAGGCATGTACCAGACGGGCTATTATTGAGCAGCTTGGGGCGTTAGAGCATCAGCAGGGTCTGGACCCTGGGTTATCAGGCCCGGTGAAAGGCTGTAAGGCAGCAAGGACATCTACTAGGGCTTTTGAACAGGAGATGCTGGCTCTTCTTTTTGTTTTGCAGGGCAGTGCTGCTTGGGAGAGCAATTCAGGAGGTCCAAGCCAGGACCTGATGGAAGAGAACAATTCCGAGTCTGATGGAGAGGGCAACACTCCAGACACTGCAAGTCACCCTGGGCAAGTTGGGGTCCTGGCTCCAGTGGTGGTGGCGGTTAATGTGGAGGACCCAGATGGTAAGTACAATAGTCCAGGGACCAGTAGTGGGTGGCTCTGGGGGGTTGGGGGGCCTCGTACATGCCAGGTCCGACTGGCTCCATGGTTATGTTCAGACCTGGCGGTGTGGGGGGTTACCTAGCCAGCCCGGTGTTCCAAGGGCTTGGGCCCCGGTGGCTCAAGGTCAGCTTTTCCCTTGGGAGCCTACTCAGGTCTCTACAGCAGCTGTGACACAATCTACTTTGCAGGGGGCCCAGACACAGCAGATGTTGTCTGGGTCTTTGCCTTTGGGTCAACAACTCTATAGTCAATGGCCGGCCAGATGGCTAGCATCATAATGGGGAGGATGGGGTTTGGCTCCAACTCCCTCTGGGGCAGTCCCTTTTCAGTGTCGCCCATTTAGAGACACCGCCATGCCCCTGGGGGATCATTTGACGGTGGCCACCAGGGAAAAGATTTTACATGGGGAATATGTTGATGTTTTTAGCCTTCTTTATAGGGAACTTGAGAAGAAGGACAAGGACAACTTAGAGGATAAGGACAAGGAGAAACTGAAGCAGAGAAAGGTGGAAAGAAATTGGGCTAACTGGTTGCCAGGGTTTCTGATTTATGTAGGAGTGATAGCACATGCTCAGCCTTTACGGGCGGCACCTCTATTCTAATATTGTGACATCATATATAAGGCTTATACGGACTTCTCGGGTGCTGCTTGGTTGGTGAATTTTACATTAAAGAAAGGCCTAGAAAGCCTCCTCCTGTTTAGTCTCTTCACAAATGGAGCCTGATAATCTACTTAATCAGTTAAATACAAATGGAATGAAGTAAACAAACCCTTGCCATTCATGGGGGTTCTTTTCCTGGGATCACTGCAACTAGCAGAATCCACAGATAAAGGCAGATGAAGTTTCCTAACTTCTCAATAGCCAAAGTCCCATGTTTCTCCCAGAACTAGCATAATGTCATGGTCAGCATGTCAGAATTGGACTATACTGATCGTTGCTGTAATAATAATGTATGTACATACGTATGTATGTATGAATGTCAGAGTATAATCTAAGATGCTACAGGTTCAGATCTTCCCTTTGCCATAGAAACTATCTGGGTGACATTAGCCTGTCACACATTTGTCATTCCATGTTTCAAGAATAATTTTTCTGAACTTGGCCACAGGTAGTTTGAAAAAGCATGGGAAATTGTACATAAAACATGGGAAAGTAAATGGAATATGTGAAGAAACTTAGAGGAAAGATGCTGCAGGTCAGTTTTCAAACCACAGGAAAACGTCAGTGAATTAAGGCCCCAAGGAAGGCTAATGCCCCACTTTGAATAACATTGCAGATTATTCAGCCAGGATTTGCTATACTCACATCAAGCTTTTTTAGGATTTCCTAAAACAGAAAAAAGAAAGGTAGTTATTCTTTTACCATTTTTGATGCTTTTGCCAAGTGGATTGAAACTGCGTTATTCAGCATGTGTGATTGCAGTCTGAAATATTCCATGGAGTCAACACAAGGGTGACCAAACTGTGGTTCGGGAGCCACATGTGGCTTTTTTACACATATTGTGTGGCTCTCAAAGCACCCAGTGCCCCATTGGCCAAATTGTACATAAAACACGGGAAAGTAAATGGAATATGTGAAGAAACTTAGAGGAAAGATGCCGCAGGTCAGTTTTCAAACCACAGGAAAACTTCAGTGAAAAAAGGCCCCAAGGAAGGCTAATGCCCCACTTTGAATAACATTGCAGATTATTCAGACAGTGCAGATTATTCAGCCAGGATTTGCTTACTCACATCAAGCTTTTTTAGGATTTCCTAAAACAGAAAAAAGAAAGGTAGTTATTCTTTTGCCATTTTTGATGCTTTTGCCAAGTGGGTTGAAACTGCGTCATTTAGCATGTGTGACTGCAGTCTGAAATATTCCATGGAGTCAACACAAGGGTGACCAAACTGTGGTTCGGGAGCCACATGTGGCTTTTTTACACATATTGTGTGGCTCTAAAAGCACCCAGTGCCCCATTGGCCAACTTGGAGAAGGCATTTCTTTCTTTAAATCACTTCTCCAAGCCAAGCTAGCCAGCGGCTTGGAGAATGTATTTAAAGCTAAAGTTGCTTTCTTTCCACCTCTTCCTCCTTCCTCCCCATCCCCTCTCCCCATCCTCCCACCCTCCCTCCCTCCCTTCCTTTTCTCAAACATCTGACATTCATGCCTTGTGGCTCTCAAATATCTGACTTTTATTCCACGTGTCTCTTATGTTAAGCAAGTTTGGCCACCCCTGAGTTAAAGCATGCAACTGCCAACCCAAAGATGCTTCTTTAAATTATTTCCACCTTCAGCTTAGTAGACATTATATCATCTGATGAAGTGTGCATGCACACATAAGCTAACATTCTCAATAAAACTTCGTTGGTCTTAAAGGTGCTGTTGGAATCCAACTTTGTTCTCTTGCTTCAGACCAACATGGCTGCCCACCTGGAACTAATTACTTGGTTAAAACAATTTTTATTTAGTAACATATGGTAACAATATCTTATTCCTGCACCATTAATAACTTCTTTTTATCTATTCCATATATTACGTTCTAACCACCCCTCCCCCCGTTACTTGATCCCCACCGGTGTTACCTACTTATAATACTAATATTAAAAGGTACCCTTAACTAATAAAAACAAAACATTCTTCTTCCTTCTAAATCTTAATCATTATCAAAAATTGTCTAATGTCCTTTTATTTTCCACTCTTTTTCTACATATCTTCTGAACATTTTCCACTCCATCTTAAAAACTTCTAAGTCATAGTCTCTTAAAATTCTTGTTAATTTGTCCGTTTCACTCCATGTCATAACTTTTACAATCCAATCCCATTTTTCTTGCTTCCACAACTGCGCATATAATGTCCTAGCAGCTGAAAGCAAGTATCAAATTATAGTTCTATCTTCTTTTGGAAATTTTTCCATTTGTAATCCCAACAGAAAAGTCTCTGCAATTTTTTTAAATTCATATCCCAAGATCCTAGAAAGCTCTTGTTGAATCATCTGCCAATACTTTTTTGCTCTTTTACAAGTCCACCACATATGGTAGAAAGAACCTTCATGTTTTTTACATTTCCAACATCTGTCTGGCATCTTATTGTTCATCTTTGCCAACTTTTTAGGAGTCATATACCATCTATACATCATTTTTAAAACAGTTCTCTTTAATACTATGACACGTCGAAAGCTTCATAGCGTTCTTCCACAAATATTCCCAAGTTTCCATCTGTATTTCTTTATTTACATTAATTGCCCACTTAATCATTTGAGATTTCACTACTTCATCTTCCGTAGACCATTTTAAAAGTAATTTATATAGTTTTGAAATTAATTTTTCATTGTCTCCAAGCAAAACTTTTTCCATTTCTGTTTGCTCTTTTCTTATTCCTTCCGTTTTAATATCATTATCCACCAAGCTCTTTATTTGTTGCATTTGGAACCAATCATATTTATTATTCAACTCTTCAGCAGTTTTCAATTCTATTTTGCCACTTTGTATTTTTAATAGTTGATTATATGACAACCACTTTTCTTCACCCGTCTCAGCTGTTATTTTTATTACTTCTGCTGGCACTATCCATATGACAACCACTTTTCTTCACCCGTCTCAGCTGTTATTTTTATATAATATTCTTATATAATGGTGAGAAAAAAAACCATCCATCTTTTTTTCCCCCATAATACATATAAGCATGCCAGCCAAATTTATTTCCATGACCTTCCAGCGCTAAGAGTTTTTTGTTTAACAGCACCATCCATTCTTTTATCCACACTAAACAAACTGCTTTGTGGTATAATTTTAAATCTGGTAATTGGAATCTGCCTCTCTCTTTTGCATCTATTAAAATTTCCATTTTAATCCTTGGTTTCTTCCCAGCCCACACAAACTCTGAAATTTTTCTTTGCCATCTATTAAATTGTTTACTGTCTTTCACAATCGGGATAGTTTGAAACAAATTATTTTTGGTAGACTATTCATTTTAATTGCAGCTATTCTGCCCAGCAATGACAAATTAAGTTTATTCCATTTTAACATATCTTCATCCATTTTACACCATAGCTTCTCATAATTATTTTTGAACAAATCAATATTCTTCATTGTTATCTCCACACCCAAATATTTTACCTTAGAGGTAACTTCACAACCCGTTAGCCTCTGCAATTCCTTTTGTTTATTTACTTGCATATTTTTACATAGAAGTTTTGATTTTTCTTTATTAATACAAAGTCCTGCCAATTCCCCATATTCTTGTATTTTAGCTAGCAACAAAGGTGTGACTTGTATGGGATTTTCATTTATAAACATTATATCATCTGCAAATGCTCTGTATTTATGTGTAAATCATTTTACTTTTAATCCTTCTATTTCTTTATCTTCTTGGATTTGCATCAGTAAGATTTCAAGAGTCATTATAAACAACAGTGGGGAAAGCAGACAGCCTTGTCTTGTACCTTAGCTAATTATCATGTCTTCTGTAAGATCTGCATTTATACATAGCCTTGCACATTGTTCAATATATATTGCTTTTATCATCCTTATAAAGTTTTCCCCCAACTCCATTTTCTCCATTACTGCAAACATAAAGTCCCAATTTAAATTATCAAATGCTTTCTCTGCATCCGCAAAGAATAATGCTACTTCCTTTTCTGGATGTCTTTCATAATATTCTACAATATTTACAACAGTTCTAATATTGTCTCTTATTTGCCTTTTGGGGAGAAACCCCACTTGATCTTCCTTTATAAAATTTGTCAAACGTTGTTTAAGCCATTCTGCCAAGATTCTTGTATATATTTTATAGTCATTATTTAATAGTGAAATTGATCTATAATTTTTTTACATTCATGACATCTCTGTCTTCCTTTGGAATCAACGAAATAACAGCTTCTTTCCATGTATATGGTATATTCCCTTTTATTCTTATCATGTTCGTCAATTTCTGAAGTTTCGGTATTAACTCCTCTTTGAAGGTTTTCAAAAATTTAGCTGTATATCCATCTGGCCCAGGTGCTCTTCCATTCTCTTTTTATTCCCTCTTGATCTACCACCTCTCTTTCATCCACCACAATTTTATTAATAATTTTACTTTCTCTCTTTTTCTTCAGTTGCCAGGCCAAATATTTTCCAGGTTTATTTGCTCCCTCGAAAGATTTCTGCTGCAATCTTTTCAGATTCCATTCCAGTGCTTTATTTAACAAATGTCTCATTTGTGTTTGTAATATTGTAATCTCCCTCATAATTTTCTTTTTCCCTGGTCTTTTTCTCAGTTCCCCTTCTTTTTTGTTTCTTTCATTTTGAATGTCCAGCATCTGTTTTTCTTTTGCCCTCTTGTCTTTATTATTCAATGTAATCAATATTCCTCTCGTTACTGCTTTATAAATGTCCCACACCATCTGAAATTCTATATCTTCTTTATCGTTTATTTGGAAGAAAGCTTTAGTTTCATTTTCTAGAGATGTCACTATTTCGTTATTCTGTAGTAAATCTTCATTCAATCTCCATCTTCTCGACTTTTTAGACAATTTTGTAATCCACATTATTGGGTTACGATCAGCCCCTATTTTAGGTAAAATCTCTATTTTCTTTGTTATAAGGCCTAAATCTTTAGTACCCCACAACATGTCAATTCTGGAGAAAGTTTTATGTCTTGCTGGAAAAAAGGTATAGTCCCGCACTTCAGGATTAAATTTCCTCCATATATCCTCCAAGTTTTCTTGTTTGACCAATTCAAAAAAAGACTTTGGCAATTTTCCTTCCTTATTATTTTTTCCCCCCAGACCTATCCAGTGTGTTCTTAATTGTTCCATTAAAGTCCCCCATTATCAAAACTTGATCATATGTCACTTCATCAAATTGTTGTATAATGTCTTTTTAAAAAGCATCCTTTGCTCCATTTGGTGCATACAGTCCCAGTAACAACGGGTTTTTTGTATTTAATATTATTTCTACCGCTACAAATCTTCCATCTTTATCTTTAAACACTAATTTCAGGTCCAATTCTTGTTTAATATAAAAAATCACTCCCCTTTTCTTCCGTTCAGCCAATGAATTAAATTCTAGTCCCAATTGCTTATTCTATAAAAAATTGTAATCCTTTTGTTTGATATGTACTTCTTGTAAACAAACTATATTACTTTTGCTTTTTAATCCAATGAAATGTTGCCTTTCTTTTTTGTGGTGAATTTAGTCCATTTACATTCCAAGATAATAATTTGTAATCCATCATGGTGCAAATTCTTTAAGTTCTTCATAATTATCCATCTATACCTCATTTCATTGTCCCGTAATTTTTCTGTCAATTTCTTATATGCTCTTCTGTCATTTATCACTTGTCTTGGCAACTCCTTCATAATTCTTACTCTGCTGCCTCCCACTATCAATGTCTTTTCAAAGTTTTTATTCATGGTTTTTCCCTCCATTTCTTTTGTCATATATCTTATAACCACATCTCTTGGTAGATTTTTTTTTTTTTGGCATATACTGAGTTCACTCTATACATATAGTCATACCTGTTTCTAGTTTCTTCAGGATCTTCCTCCAAAAATTCTGCAATTATTTTTATTATATATTCTTTCAAATCAAATCAGGGGAGGGACGGTGGCTCAGTGGTAGAGCATCTGCTTGGGAAGCAGAAGGTCCCAAGTTCAATCCCTGGCATCTCCAAAAAAGGGTCCAGGCAAATAGGTGTGAAAAACCTCAGCTTGAGACCCTGGAGAGCCGCTGCCAGTCTGAGAAGACAATACTGACTTTGATGGACCAAAGGTCTGATTCAGTATAAGGCAGCTTCATATGTTCATATGTTCTTCATCCTCAGGTACTCCTCTCAGACGTATCTAGGTCTCCATCAATTTGCAGTCATGAATTGCCACTTTTTCTTGTATTTTTAACAAGGTGGAATCATGTACTTTCACTCTCCCTTCCACCTCTCACTTTTTTTGATGTCACCACAGTCTCATTTCCAAGATCCTCTATATCTTTTTTTAGCTCTTCAATATCTTTTCTAATTTCTTTTTTGGAAGCCGTTATCATCTCCTTCATCCCTTTCATTATCCTGGCTTCCATTGCATCTAATTGGTCCTGTATTTTCTCCAATGAAGCAGTCCTTGCACGGGTTTGCTTGTGGTCTGACATGAAATAACACCAAAAATTTTGACCTCACCAAATTAAATTTCAACTATCAGATTTAAAAGAGTGAGGCTTGCTCTTTTCAATAAACCTAATTTCGCTGTCCTCAGAGCCTCCTGGGCTCAGATATTAATTTTTAAAGTTTTTATTTTTTCCAAAATGGCGGTCGCAACTTTCTGCCTCACTTTTTTTTTCCTCTAGAGGCTTCTAAAATGGTTATTAACAGTAATGTCCAATAGTATTTACCTTATAATAGTCACCTCTGTCGGCTCCACCAATTTTTAAATTTTAAATTTTTAAATTTTAGCCTCCTAGCAATGGCTGCAGGTGTTTTTCTATGATATTATAGTCCTAGAGTAGGCTGGCTGCCTCAATGATTTCCCTTTTCCATCCGATACTTCCTGCTTTGCTTGCCACCAAATCCTGTTTTCGCTGTTAGAGAGATCTCACAATACTTGACGTATTTCCTGTGTTGACTGTGGGAGCTTAAAATCTACGATGATGGGGCTTTTTCTCCAAAACCACAAGTAGACAAAACAATAAATTCCTTTCCACTTTTTAGCACTGTCCTTTAAATTTACAAAGTCCAAATTTCGTCCCTTCTTCCCTTCTTCTTCCAAGCTTTCTAGATTTCAATTTCCCACCTTCTGATTTTATTTTGTTTAACTTTAATTAGTCCCGGAATAAAAGATAGCAATCTGTACCTTTTCTGTAGTTATCCAGATCAACACCAGTCTTGTATAGCTTTAGATGTTTAGGAGTATCAAAGAAGATTAGGATCCTGTCGAGCTTATGTCAAATAAATGACTCTGGAAACTTCTGCAGATGATGAAAATGCAACTCGTCTCTGGAGACCCCTCAAAGGAGCCCCCCACACACACCAGGACTCCCTTTTAGCCAAGGTAAATCTCCTCAAAGTTTCCTGTGCATATCTTGGACTGATCTCTGACTGAGAAAAGTAGGCAGTAGGCATTAAATTGCCTTCCACTACCCCAAACAGAAGTTCCAGCCTGCTCCCCTTCTGGCAGTTCAGCTCGGCATTTTCTAACCCCAAAAGTCCCACCTGGAACTAATTACTTGATCTGCTCAGATCAGCTATAAATTGCAAATCTATAGTTCAGTCATCAAAAACATGTTGGGGTGGGGAGGCTTTGGCTTAGTGGTAGAGCATCTTCTTGGCACGTAGATGGTCTCAGGTTCAATCCCTGACATCTCCAGCTGAATAGTACCAGGCAGTAGGTGATGTGAAAGACCTCTGCTTGACACCATGGAGAGCCACTGCCAGTCTGATTAGACAATACTAACCTTGATGGACCAAAGGTCTGATTTAGTATAAAGCAGCTTCATGTGAAAATACATGGTTAGCTTCCTTTCAGACCCCTTCAGCCAAGTGACAAAAGGAAAACTGGCTGCCATCTTGTCTAAAACTCTGTGAACTTCATGTCTTCTTTTTTTTAAAAAAAAGCAGAGCTAGGATTTCATGGATGAGAAAGCCCAGCAAGTGGCACTATTCTCCACTTTTAAAATTCTCAGTTCTTTGGAGGGTCCCTATTCAAAATCAGAAATCACAGTTTGGTAAAAGACAGGCCTGTTGAGAGGACATTCCAGATCAATGAGACAGTACAGAGATGTGTAATACTCACAACAATTTCTTCTGCGCTGCGTTCCTAAATTAAAGAGAAAAGTGATCATTCCTTAATTTTTTTTTATTATATCTTATCCATTATCTCCCCTCCCATAGTGATATGTAGGGGTTTGTGTGAAGCCAAAGTACTTTAAAAATCATTTTGTTCTTTTTTAACTCACTCCAGGTACTTTACAGAAATTCCCCAAAGGTTTCTTGAGTCATTGTTTTTACACATTTATGTTTTTTGTCCACTACATACAATGGTTTAAAATGCAGTAACGTAGTATTCCTAGCTCACTTGTTCTGTGTTTGTATGTTTGTGTTTGTTAGTATAAAATAATTAAAAATTCCTTTAAAAAAAACATTTACACATCATTTTCCAAAAAGCTTTTATTGAATTCCTCCCAACAAAAACTTCATAGCTACCAATAGTTCAAAGAAGAGAGGAGAAACCCAGTTGGGACACTGCTGTTTTCATTTCAAAGTCCACCCATTCCACACTGCTTGAAGGCTCTCCATCAAGTGTCCCCAACGTTTTGAGCCTCAGGCACCTTTGGAACTCTGACTCAGCATGGTGGGCACAACTACAAAATGTCTACCACAAGAGGTGAAGCCAAGAACCAATGGCTGTTGTAGGGGCAACACCAAATGAACAGAGAAAGCTCAAGTCCAGAGCAAAAGAGGTCTAATTTAAAAAGTACATTGAGACAGAAGAAAGAGAGATAATTTAGTGTGAATTTAGAGGTATATATTTGAGAGATGAGAATATTAAACCTTGAGGTCATTCAGTTAAATTAATGTATAGCTTTTAAAGCAGTTGCTATTCCACAAAAGGTATATTGAGTTGGATCCACAAACTAATATTCCCATGGGCTTCATGGGTGCATGAATGTGCGTGGGGAGGGACAGATTATGGCCTGAATTATTTTCTGCCTCTGATCTCACAATTCCACACTAGAACACTGCCGGATTGTGATAATCAAAACAATCTTGTCAAACAGTGATGACCATTTAATACAGAACCTTTTGTTTCATTTTTGAGGGTTTCCCTCACCCTCTTTTTAACTGCTGTTAAGCTTACAGGTGGGGGGAAATGGTGGGAATCTTGGAGCACCAGTAGTTTCCTGATGCACTGAAGTACACCCTGTATTCCCAAAAGAAATGTCAGCACATTGTCAAGGATGTTATGGAATTTGGGCAAACCCATAGAAATTTGCCCAAATGCCAAAGCATTCCTAGATTTCCTCAACAATGTGCTGACATCACTTCCAGGAGCACAGGAAGTGATACAACAACCATTACATTGCTGGCAAAACCCCCACTACTGGCAAGTCTCCCCTCTAGTTCCCAAACCCCACCCAACCACCCCAGTGATATCATTTTCTCTGGCATTCAGTTTGAGTTACACAGAATATCCACTTAGTACATTTGTTTTCAGGTCCTGTCAACAACAAAATTTGTTGCAGTTGCTGAAGGTATGCATGGGTAGATCCATGGATGGAATGAGAGTGTGATTTTGACATTTCAGGAGGCATTTTGACTGCATCAGAAGAGTGGAGGTGAAAAAACCATTCTCTGCTGATGCTCAACTTTTCCACCCATGGACATTGCTGCTGGATCCAGGCTTTAGAAACCAAATGCAAACCTTTGCTTCACTTCAGTTAGGGTCCATTTGACTTCAGCAGGGGCCTATAATTGTGCTAAGTATCATGTAGGCCATTACCAAGGGACTCTTCTAGAATCCGAGAGAGAAAATGAGCCATGGAAAAGCAGAATTCCAATGAAAAGAATGCTGATCATTCATACAGTGCAGTACTCACCTTCCCATTTTCATATGCAGCCTAAATAAAAGCAAAAACAAGACATTATTCTTCACATTTAATGTCACCTCCTGCTTATTTCACAAGACATACATAGGCTTTTACACAGCCTCCCCTGCTATATGCAGGAAGACATGTAAGGCAGTCCTCTTCCAGGCAGTATTGCATGACCACTAAGTCTGCTGCTCCTATTTGTTTCTCCTCTAGCATGTTTCAAATCTGAATTTTAAGAAAATGTATTTTTAGCTGGTGATTTTAATTTGGTAATTTATGCCCCCTCTCAATGTGCTTGCTACATTTCTCAACTGCTTTTAGTGCAAGGAAATACAGTGGAGTGGAAATTATTAACATGAAGAGATAAAGAATTGCTTGTGTATTGGAGCACTCCTATAGTGACCTGAAAATGAAGAGAGACACAGTCTCCTGAGCCGTATTAATTAATAGGCTGAGTAGGCAGTGGCGTACAGGCCCCCACCCCTTTAGGGGCTCCAAGCCAGTTTGCCTCTCTCTACCTCTCGCCTGCAGCTTTATTAAAGGGGCTTTTGAGAAGGTGCCTGCAGGAGATATTAGGAGATATCGACTGCCTAGGGGCCTCCACAGGGTTTAATTCAGCACTGACAGTCTCCAAAGACTCAAGTCTCCTATAAGACTAATAAGATGAGGGTCTCCCTGAAGAGGACAGGTAGAGAGTCAGCTGACCTTGGAGGATACTGCCCCTTCTTTGATAAATGAGATAATTTAATCCTTGGACCAGGCAAAAGTAACCATATTCTTCAATGACCAAGAGGCTATAATCCTGGTGCATATGTTCTAGTGTTGGTCATGAGAAGACCATCAAGGAAGATCAAGAGTTTGCCTTGCATGCAACTGAGAGGACTTGAAGAAACTTACTTTTTTTTTTTTTGGCCTGGTGAGAATTTTAGCTGGGCACCTCACAAATAGGGTGAAGCTTTAAGAAAAGATCGGCCCCTTCCCAGCCGGCCAGCATCACCGGCTAGATGCTGGGGGCCATTGTGGCCCTCCCATAAGGAGGGAGGCTGGCTGCGTCACACCCAGCATCCGGGAATGTGCGTTGGGCGTGCCATCAGGGCTATAAAGGCCCTGGCCCCACCCAACACTCTGCAGTTGCTTTTCAGCTCTCGGGACGAGAGCAGCATCGGAGCTCCTTAGCGCGGAGCGGCCTGGGCACGGGGCGCTTGTGAGGGGTAGCGACGAGCACGCTTGCGGGGCTGACTGGCTTCTGTGCACAAGCGGCTGCGGCGAGCTCAAGGGAGTCCAGACCTTTTGAGAAGTCGGGGTAGTCGGGAGCAAACAGGGCGCCGTCAAAAAAGTGGAAAGGGGGGTTTGTAGGGCACGGGGGCCAGGCCGGTGGCCTATTCACCCCCCCCCTTTGTGGGGGCAGGGAGGGTGCACTCATACCCATTTCCCCCACCCTTTTTTGTGAGTAAATAGGATGGTGGGTGTTGAGTCTTGGGTGCTGCCAAACCCCCCCCCCCAAACGCACATACAAGCCCATTTATAGACCCTTGTTTGCCCATGGGTGGGGTGCCACGCAGGGGTCGCTAGGTTACTCGTGGGGTGGGCGTATCTAAAGGGAGGTTAACAAGGGAAGTGATGGCTCCCAAAAAGGGTCAGGACCCCTCTAAGGGAAAGCAACCCGTGAAAAAGAGGGGGCAGCAATCCAGGCCTCCAGGTGACTTGGGCAAGGAGGCCCAGTTACAGCAGGCCATCATAGGCCAGCTGGACATGTTAGAGCAACAGAGGGGTGCTGTGGGGGCTCCCACTTGGGAGCGACACCATAGAGCAACAGGCCAGTCGTCCAGGTTGACTTCTGAGAAGGAGGTGCTGGCTCACCTCTCTGCGTTACAGGGCGGGGCCGTCGGCTCGGACATGCAGCAGGAATCTGATCAGGAGGCAGAGGTGGATACAAGAGAGGACCTGGCGGGGAGCCCATCGATCCTGGCACAGTGGGAGCAGTGGTGGAGACAACCCCGGTAGTGGTGGTTTCTGTGACCCCCTCTGGGGTAGTGGGTAAGTCAGAGAACTAGAAAAGAAGGACAAGGAAGAGCTAGATGATAAGGAGAAGGAGAAGCTGAAGCGTAGGAAGGTGGACAGGACTTGGTCCAACTGGCTGCCAAGTTTTCTGATTTACGCGGGGGTGATAGCAAGGGCGCAGCCTTTACAGGCTGCAGCCCTTTTTCAATATTGTGACATAGTGCACCGTGCATATACGGACTTCATCGGGGCTGCGTGGTTGCAATACAATGAGGTCTTCAGAATGAGGGCCACAGTCAACCCTGGTCTTCCCTGGGATCAAATTAATGAGCAGCTATGGCTGCAGTTGATGTCCCCAGCGAAGCCCAACACTAGTGATAGGGCTGACAGTGGGCACTTGGTGCATAGGCAGCAGAATACCGTAGGTGCCCGCAGTACAGCAGGCCAGTCGGTTCAACCCCGGCTGCTATGCTGGGAATTTACCTCCAAGGGCGTGTGTGCTAGAAAACCCTGTAAATTCAAACACGAGTGCCCGCTATGTGGGGGGTCGCATGCCTTCTCAATCTGCAGTAGGTCAAAGACCAAGGGGAATGCCAAGCACCCCAGTGGTGGGAGCAATCAGCAACCACCTGGAAAAGGGACCCAACCCCATACGTCTGAGGGTACTTAGGCGGTTGTTGGGTAATTACCCCTTGGTGGCTGATAGGGCCTATTTACTGGAGGGATTTAGTTTTGGATTTAGGATTCCGTATCAGGGACCCAGAGTCCCTTGTATGGCCTCTAACCTCCATTCAGTTGTTGGGATGGAACATGTGGTTAGGGCAAAAATAGCTAAGGAGTGTAAGGAGGGGAGGGTCCTCGGCCCCTTTGACAGTCCACCAGTACCTAATTTACGGGTGTCTCCTTTAGGGGTGGTGCCTAAAAAGGCACCTGGGGAATACTGTTTGATACACCACTTTTCCTACCCCAAGGGCAGCTCAGTGAATGATTCCATTTCGGACATTCTCCGTTCGGTCAGGTATACTTCATTTGACCAAGCGGTCAAAGTGGTGACGGGTTGTGGTGTTGGGGCCGAAATGGCAAAATGCGACATTAAGTCAGCATTTCACTTGTTGCCAGTACATCCAGAAGATTTTGATCTTCTGGGTTTCTCCTTTGAAGGAAAATACTACATGGACAGGGCCCTACCAATGGGATGTTCAGTGTCCTGTGCCGCTTTCAAGCGGTTTAGTTCCTTCATGGAATGGGCGCTTCGGTCCAAGTCTGGGTTGAACAATATGGTTCATTACCTGGATGACTACCTTTTCATGGGCCCTGTAGGGTCTGGACAATGTGCCAGGTTATTACTTGGCAAGGGGACTTGGAAAGGGGACTTGGAAAGGGAGCTCGGGATCCCATTGGCCCATGAAAAAACACAGGGGCCCAGCTCGGTGCTTACCTTTCTAGGTATCAAGCTGGACACTACACAGTAAGCTTCACGGCTGCCTGTGGATAAAGTGGAGGATCTGAGGGATCGTTTAGCTTCTCTCAAAAAGCGGAGCAAGGTATCACTTTTGGAGCATGCAACAGTTGCATGCAAGGTTGTTGCGCCGGGGAGGGCCTTCTTGAGGAGGCTATGTGATACCATTGGGTCCCTGTGGCTTCCTCATCACAGAGTTCGGATGACCACAGGTATGCGGAGGGACCTGGAGGTGTGGGAGGAATTTTTGGAGTCATTTAATGGAATTTCATTTTGGCGGGAGGATTTAAAGATAGAAGCGGAGCTCCAAATTTCCTCTGATGCAGCAGGCGCCAATGGTTTCGGAATATATTTCCAGGGCCACTGGTGTGCGGAGCAGTGGCCCGCTGCATGGGTGGCCAGCAGTCTCTGTCGTGACCTCACCTTTTTGGAGTTCTTTCCCATTGTATTGGCAGTTTGGCTTTGGGGGAAGCAGCTGGCAAACCATACAGTCCATTTTTGGTGTGATAACATGGCTGTTGTACATGTTATCAACTCCTTGTCATCCAAGTCTACAGTGGTTATAAATTTGGTGTGGGCATTCACATTGTGATGCCTTCATTTGAATATTCTATTCCTGGCAAGACATATTCTGGAAGTGTGCAATGGGGTGGCGGACGCTCTATCTCGTCAACAGATCGAGTGTTTTCGTCAGCTTGCTCCGGAAGCGGATCTGCAGCCAGCGCGAATGCCACTGGATCTCTGGCAGCTTGGGAAGCCGAAGCCGGTAGGGCAATTCGATTAGCTTTGGCACCGAGCACTCAGAAAGCTTATGATAAGGCGGTTGTTCAATTCTGGGTTTTTAGGAGTGTGGCTGGGCTTCCGGATAGTTGGCCGGTCCTGGTGGCGAACATATTGCAATTCTGCATTCATCAGAAGGGCAGAGGGTTGGGGCTTAAATCTATTAGGGAACAATTGGCTGCACTTTCATTTATAAGTAAATCGCAGGGCCTTGCTGAGGGCACTGGCGACTTCAGAGTTAGGAAGATGCTGGAAGGTTGGGCAAGGGAGCAGGGGCCGTGGATGGATGATCGGCAGCCCATATCTCCTTCAGTGTTGAAGGGGCTTTTCAAGGTTTGGCCTGACGTATGTTCTTCTTCCTTTGAGGCCGCGCTTTTTTATGCGGCCTCTTTGGTGGCCTTTTTTGATGCACTGTGGATCAGTGAGTTAGTGGTGCAGTCGAAAAAGGATACCTCTGACCGGGCGCTCCACACCACGGACGTCAAATTTGACAGGGGGCAAGCTTGGCTGACGGTAAGGCGGTCCAAGACAGACCAGCATCAGAAAGGCACAGTCATTACACTTGGCTGGTGTGGATCGCCTGAGCTGTGCCCCGTCACGGCACTTGAGCGGTATTTCCCCATATGAACCCCAGAGAGCACTGAGGTCAACGGGGAAAAACCTAATTACTATCCCTGGGCCGAAGGAAGTTAAATATCAGAGCACCAGAATACGGGCCTTTTCGATCGCGGCCCCTACCCTATGGAACCGACTCCCCGAGGAGGTGCGGGCCCTGCGGAGCCTTGAACAGTTCCGCAGGGCCTGCAAGACCATCCTTTTTAAATCAGCATATTCGGACTGCTAAGAAAAATGGTAATTAAAGATCCGCCAATGCGGCCTAAAGATCTATACCGCAGTATAATTGTATTTACTAGACTGGTTTTTATTTTAATGTTTTATTGTTCTATATTGTAATTCTAATGTTTTATTTATTATGGTGTGTTTTTATGGATTGTTGTTAGCCGCCCTGAGCCTGCCAAGGTGGGGGAGGGCGGGATATAAATGAAATTAATAATAATAATAATAATAATAATAATAATAATAATAATAATAATAATAATAATAATAATAATAATAATAATAATAATAATAATAATAATAATAATTTACTGCTCTGGGGAGAGGGTGATGGCCCCTTGTTTTGCTATAGTGGGGGTTCCCCCCTAACGAAATATCAGTTTTGGGCGGTGACCGGTAAGGCACTGGTGAAGTTGGGGTTAGGGGGGGTTAAATTCACCACACATTTGTTCCAAATTGGTGCCGCATCCACCGCGGCAGCTATGGGCTACACCCCTCTGACCATACAGCAGATGGGCCGTTGGCGGTCAGCTACCTACAAGTCATATGTGCGCCCATTGGTTTTTCAGTAAGGCTGGGGGGGGGCAGATTGCAGTTATGTTGCCCGTTGGCATGGTTTTTCCTGGGTTGTGACTCTTTTCTGTTTTTTCAGGTGCTATGGCTCGTTGGGAGAGGTGTCAAATCCTCATCTGTGGTCACAGTATGGTTTTCTGGGCTGCCCACCAGGCCAGGGAATCGCCAGTTGGCACCCAGCTGGGTCTCAGTGAATGGGCAACAGTGGAGTGGCTGGGTTGCCATGGCCTGTGTTGGCCGGGGATCATGCCACTTTTGTTCTGTGGGAGGCAGGCGCCTCCTCCCCACATCCTGGTTATCCACCTCGGTGGTAATGACCTAGGATTTATGAAAGGAAAGGCCCTTTCGTTGCAGGCGCGGGAGGATTTGCGGGCCATTAAGCAGAGATGGCCAGGAGTTCTTTTGGTGTGGTCAGCAATCCTGTCACGCAGAGTCTGGCGGTATGCTTTTTCCCCGGCAGGGATAGAGCGCGCCAGACGCAAGGCCAATCGGGCCTTGCAGAAGGTTATGGAGGGGGGCTTAGGGATATTCCTTCCTCATCCAGAGAATGCAGACTTGTATAGGCCGGATGGGGTGCATTTATCAGAACTGGGTAACTGGGCCTTTTTGGAAGACATTAGGCTGGGTTTGTGGTCAGCTCTCGGCCGTCCGGTGGGCGCTAATGCCTAAGCAGAGGCTTGGAATTGGTGGTGGCAGGATGAGTTATGGGCTACAATGTATGTTCAGGGGAGCACCTATGGCCCTGCACCAGTAGGTGCAGGTGGTCTGTATGAACTGCAGATGGGCTGTACGGCTCAATGCTGGGAGTGTAGATCCCGGCAAAGCCTCACCGGGGCAGATCTTTCCAGAGGGATTGATGCTGGCCTAGGTGGAGGTGGAGTTTGGACCTGGCCGCTCAGCACCAGCCAGAATATTGGGCTCGTGCTGGAAGCAGGGTGGCTCGCCCTCTAAGGACAAGGCGGGGTCCTGCAGTTGACCCCAGGGCTTGTCCTGTTAGGCCTATGCCCCTTGCCAGTCTAGTTGATTAAGTTATCTTTAATAAAGCGGCCCATTTTATCCAACATACTGTGGCAGCCTCTTCATTCCAACTGGGGGGGCAACAAGATGATGTGTGATCTGGCAAGAAAAGAGCCCTGTGAAAAAACACTGCACATCTGTCAGCATATATAGAGTTCGGTAATACTCACTTTAATCTGCTCCAGTATTTCCTACAATAAAAAAAGAGAAAGAGAGAAAGGAAGTTAATCTTTCATGCTTCTTAGTACATTTTGGAAAGCATGTTTTCAGCACAGGCCAAGTAAGCACAGATTGCCTGAACCCCCAACACTTCATACCAAAGGAGTATCTACACCACAGAATTGTACTGGGCCCAGACCTGTTTTGGTTTTATAGGAGTACTGCTGTCATAAATTGTCCCAAAGAAGTTGTAAAGCATTTCCTATAGCCAGAGGGGGGGGGGGGGAGGTTTACAAAAGTTGGGCTTTTTTTTTTAAAGTAAAGCAATTCATCAGAACAGGAAAAGGAAAGACTAAAAAGCTACAGAAATGGGGACAAACAATGCCTCCTAACAGCTTAAGATAAACTCAGGTGAGTAGCCAAGTTAGTCTGAAGCAGCAGAACAAAGTTTGAGGCCTTTAAGACCAACAAAGTCTTATTCAAAGTATAAGCTTTTGTGTGTGTTCTCTCATCCAATCTCAGTTTTAAACTCAGTCTTGGGCTACTTTATCCCCCCCCCCCCCAAAAAAAATATTTTATTAATGTAAAATCCAAAAGACTATTTTATCACTAACTCTTAACTATTAATTGTACTTAGATGGGATGGAACTAAAAATATATGTACTATCAATAATCCATCAGCTCCACACTTCCGCTCCCCAAAGTCCATTAAAAAAAGGACTGAACATTTTTGAGGGGGTTGTAAACTCCATAAGGAGAAGCAGGGCAGCATCTCCCCCTTGAAGTCATCAGCAAGAAAGTCCTGTCATTCCCATCCACACCATACTATTTCATTGTAAATAGTTTAAGAATCCACAGAAGGATCAAGTTGGAAATTTAATAACTGTTCACTAACGGCCATATTGAATTTATCTTGGGGGCCCTTGTAGACATTTGACAGGAAGAACTAGAAAGAGGAGTGATACAGATTCCTCCACCCATACTAGAGGGTTCACAATACTCACTTGCACGCTGACTTTCAAGTCACCTTCAAGCTAAATTTAAAAGGAAAGTTTTATTCATTTGTACATTTTTGATCATTCACAATATGAAAATCTTATTTTACTTCCTCGCAGGTTTATGCAAGAATCAGCACTCTATGTTAAGCCCTTGTACTGTGATAGAGGACTATTTAGGATTAGGTTCTAGGTACCCTTGTATGAAGTTATACCTAGGATGGCATTGCTTGCCTGCTTGAAGACATCATGCATTGAACAGTGCCACAACTTGAATGGAGAAATCTGAGAAAAGCCAAATCTTGCAAATGCACAGTAAAAGAAGCTGGCATCTCTGTCAGCATTCAAGAGCCACCTGGATACATTACAGAACTTGCAAGATTCATCAACTTATCAAATTGACATAGGAACTTATGTCCTTATGTCTCACTATAGAAGCACTAAAAGAAATCTGTAAACTAAGTACTTGACCACCCAAACGTCAGTCTAATATTTCCTGTACATCATATTTGTCATGTGCTTCCTGTTCTTGATTTGGCAGATTAGCACTAGAATGTAGGAGAAAAAAGAATTTTTTTAATAGAAAAAGCCCAGCAGGAACTCATTTGCATATTAGGCCACACACCCCTGCTGTCACCATTGCTTCACACAAATGTCAGTAGGGGTGTGTGGGGACAAGTATTTGTGAGTTTCCTGCATTGGACTAGATGGCCCTAGAGGTCCCTTCCATCTAGATGGCCTGAGGTTGGATGGTCCTGGAGGTTCCTTCCAACTGGAGGTCCCTTCCAGTATCCTTTAGGGTTCTAGATGGTCCTTGGTTGAACTAGATGGCCCTGGAGCAATACTCCCTCTAAGCTTTGGAGTCTTGTGAGCAAAAATTCTGCTTTGTAAGCTACTGGCATTAAAGTTGTGACTTACTGCATAAATTTGTTTGTTCTGGAGCCATTTTTCCAGAGCTAAGTCAAAAATGTGTGAGCCTGAGGCTAAAAAACTCTGAGTTAGCTCAGCTTAAAAAAAAAACACTGCCCTTGAGGTCCCTTGATATGATTCTATGCTTCTATGGTAGGCTTTTTTTAAAAAAAAAAATGAGTATTCTTATAGTTTTATGAGATTCTAACTACATGTCTATCAGGATCTCTGACTATCCAGGTTTCATTCAAAGGGGACAGGAGGCTACAGATTTGCAACAAATATGAAAGTAGAGAATACAGAAAACCTGAAAGACACATTGTTCTTATAATTCTATACTGATATTCACTTTTCCAATTTGCCTTTTTAAAAGTTATCCAGTGGCAAGGGGGAATGGTTGCCACCAGGGACTGGGGCAGGGAAAGTGGCATAACTGTCTTGTATCAGGAAGATCTAAAGTTTGCTATCCTCATAAGTGCCAATCTGGCTTTTCTGGGACGTTTTTCAAAATATCACTGCAAAGACAGTTTGGGAAGATGTCTTAAAGCAAAGAAGATTGTCTTGGGAAGATGTCCGAAAGCAAAGAGTTGCAAAGAAGTACCATGATGCTGTGGAAAAGGGGGGGGGGAACCATGCTTTCTACTAGTGCCCAAGCCAGGGCAGATAACTTCTTTAAGTTACCAAACTCAAACCATGATGGTCACTAAATGATCAAAACTTGATGGGACATGCCTTGATGGGAATCCCTCAGACATTTTTTTGAAATGGTATCAGACCATCTAGCAGCCAATGTGAATCAAATGGAATATCCAGTTGGCACATTTGGAAAAGGGAATAGTTGGGCACATAAAAGTAAGAACATTCTGGTTTCACTACAATAAAATCATATTGAGTGTAGATCCTAACTGAGGGACTCCTGTAGGAACCAACAAGTGTAACCTGGCAATGAATGACTAAGCCGCAATTAAAAGAACATTACTAATTTGGTACTACTTGGTACTACTTGGTGCCATACCATCTTGCTGTCATGTCATCTTGCTGAATCATCTTACTGCACTTTGATGAATGTTGTAATTAGTTTCATTATGATTTTTATTGTGATTTTATCTTTATTTGATGTACTCCACTCTGAGCCCCCAATGGGGGACTGGGCAGAATATAAATAAACAAATAATAATAATAACAATTTTTCCCCAATATAAACAGAATTTGAAATACTCACAGCTTTAATATGTTCCTAAATATAAATGAAAACAAAGTTGTTATCCATCTGCTTTGATATTTTCTCAAAACCCTTTCTTCGTTGACAGTACATGCATGGATCTGTAGCTTGTTGCCTAGCAGAATTCAGCTCCAATGTTTCTGAATTAATACTGTGTAATTCTGAATTTAAAATTATCAGGGATAGTTTTGTAGAAAAATAGGTGGTGGAGCTCATCCAGGGATTGTTGTGCAGCTGCACATACTATTCAATGGACAAAGTAGGTAGGTGGCGGGGAGCAGGGGGAACCTGCAGAAAGGTTCAGGAGCTGAGCTCCTGTGAGCTCCTGCTGAATTCAAGGCCTGAAGATTAGATATCTGCATTCAAATGGGGTTGTTAACCTGGAGGTAAGGTGTGAAGATCTTCTAGAGTTGCAACTGCTCACTGGACAACAGAGATCAGTTCCTATTGTGGGGGCGGGGATGTCTGCTTTGGATGGTGGACTCATTGCATCGCAGAGCTCCCTCCCTCCCCAAACTCTGTCCTCACTAGCCTCCACCTCCAATCCCCAGGAA
Organism: Heteronotia binoei; assembly: GCF_032191835.1. Classification (NCBI taxonomy): domain Eukaryota; kingdom Metazoa; phylum Chordata; class Lepidosauria; order Squamata; family Gekkonidae; genus Heteronotia; species Heteronotia binoei. The sequence continues at coordinate 37,864,323 of NC_083239.1, forward strand.
TTGCCCAACCTGGAGCTGGCAAAGCCATTTGTAATTTTTGTTGAAGCAACAGCACAACTGCTGCTGTAAGTGGAGCTGATCCAGTCACTGTATCACTTACTGGTACCTGCCGTCCTACAACCTGGCGCCCTTGATGCCTCAATTTAACTATTCTCTATGAAGCAAATTTTCATTTGATCCTGCCACACTGACCCATCATTTTGAGCCCTGCAGTTTTACATTTAGGATAATTATATTTTCTATTATTTCTGTGGCCTCTGGTACTCAATACCCTTTAGGGTATAAATGAACAAAATAAATTGTTGTATTTTCCCACATATGTGTGACTGGTGATCATTCCCTTTTACAACAGAGGTGTAAAGAGACCCTTGGGGTAGACAATCAGTTCTTTTCTCCTGACTCAGCATTGCAGAGAGTAGTTGAAACACTCACTTTCAGGTGCTCCCAAAATTCCTAAATTTAGAAAAGAGAAAGGAAGCAGGTTAGTCTTGAATTCTTCAATAAAGTTCCAATTAGCATTTCTCCTCATCTCCCCCCCCCCTCTTTTTCATTACTCTCCTTTCTTTTGGGCAAGAATATGCAGGAGAGGAAGGGTCACTCCATTGCAGGGTCAGGCTGTGGACCACATATTAGTGAAATTGCGAGGCACAAATGTGCAGATGTCAAGGGTTTACTGTACTGAAATATTTTGGTAAATATGGGTTCTTTATTAATGTTGAAGGAAAAAGACACCATCTCAGAAGGAGGAGGAGGAGAAATTGAATTTATATCCCACCCTTTACTCTGAACCTCAGAGTAGCTCACAATCTTCTTTACCTTCCTCCCCTACAACAAACACCCTGTGAGGTAGCTTTCCCAGAAGCTGCCCTTTCAAGGACAATTCCTACAAGAGCTATGGCTGACCCAAGGCCATTCCAGCAGCTGCAAGTGAAGGAGTGGACAATCCTAGAGCATCCCAGCCCTAGAGCATTTTGTGCCCTAGGCAAAATTAACTTTGCCTGGGCCTCTGCAGCACCACACCAGAGAAGGGGTTTAAAGTTTAAATCCCCTTCTCTAGAGCTGTGCAGCAGGGGCGGCTCGATCCTTCCATTCTATTCTATGGGTCCATAGGACAGAATGGAGGAATTAGGCTGCCTCTGTGGTGCGATACTAGAGAATGGGATTTAAACTTTAAACCCCTTCTCTGGTGTGGCACTGCAGAGGCGCAGGCAAAATTAGGGAAGAATGGGCCAATAGGACAAAATGAAGGGGAGGGAGATCTTCTCCCTGTTTTTGCACCCCGGGGGTGCAAAGGCAGGAAGGAAGCCCCTGCCTCTGTGCCTCTCAGGAAACCCAAAGTTAAAACAAAGAAATAAAAATTAAAATATGGTATGAGGGAAGGGGGTTTCATTAGAACAAAACTTCCAGATTTGTATTGCTTTTCTGGGAAATTACTATACCACCCCAAACTAGCCATTTCTGTGTAAATCTTTTGCTCAGAAATTTTGATAGATACAACCCTAGTTGCAGGCTATTCAAACAATGAAGAAATGATTCATAATACTCACATCCAGGGAAAGCTAAGTGTAAAAGCAGAGAGTTACTTCATCAGTATTTTTGATATCTTTATACAGCATTACTAAAATAATGGTTTCTTCACAGTTACAGTAAAATTTCTACATAGAATGGCACAGTAAAATGATGAAGGGATGTAGCACTTTCCCTGGCTGTGTCCACATGAACATTTTGCTCTGGCTTTGTTCCAAACCAGTAATAATGAAAAGAAACCCTGCAAATATAGCATAATAATCACTCTACAAAATTTCATAGACAATGCTGTATCAGCCAATCATTGATTATATAAGTCTTCTATCTCATAATGTTGCACATAATATAGAACTCTTGTGTTGTTACTGATTGACTGATACAGCATTGTCTGAGATTATATGTTTATAAGTTTAATATATCAATCTTGTAGAGTGATTATTAAATATATTGTATTTCAGTGGATTTTTTCATTATTGGTTTGCCCACTGTATCCCCTTTTGTATTATTTGTTCCAAAGCATCCACAAAACATTGTCTAAAGGTCTGCTTTCCAGGCTTCCCCCTACTTTGCTCTGACCTTTCCCAAACCTGCTTTGCTACAATCTTTTTTTAAAATAATGCAAATCAGGTGTGTTTACATGCAGTTGGGATAGAAAAGTGCAGTTTGGAAGGACCAACCCACACTGGTGCCATCTTCCTTCCATCAACCCTCACAGCTGCTGTTTTTCACACCATTAAAGAGCTTTTTGAGAGCTCTGCTCACATATCCTTAAAATGAAGTTGCCACATGCCAAAAACTGACATCGATTTCGCACTCACCCTACGCCACTCTCACATTCGTCTTCTCAGTGCAGCATCCTTCCGATTTCTGCCCCAGGGCTGCAACAAAGATCAGCATTTAAGCGCAGCAAACAGAAACTGGCTTTTAGCGGTTTCTGCTTGCTGCACTTAAACGGCAATCTTTGCTGAAGCCCCGGGACAGATAATGGGAAATTGAAAGGACGCCACACTGAGAAGATGAACGTGAGATGGCATAGGGTGAGTGTGAAATCAGTCTGGGTTAAATTGGGACAAACTCACCAGGGATTCAAACCAAAGAAGGTGTTTACTCTGCACTTAGCGCTTCATGGCCTGTATACTCAAATGATATGCCGAAAAGAGTTAATCCTCCCTCACCAATAACATCTCCCACCACTGGACAACTGTAGGTTTCCAAATTATGATGACAACAACAACATTACTGGGGAGGGGGGGGGGCCTGCCTAATCTCCCCACTTGGTAAACCATGAGATGCTGACTTAGGAATTGACACTGGAAGAATTACCGTGGGTTACTCAATGTTCAGATTTGCTATACTTACATCAACCGAAACGCTTCCCTAAAAATTAAAAGAATAAAAGTAGTTATTTCTTCAGTCTTTCGGACATCTTGAAAATCTTGAACTGCACCCCCCCACACACACAATAATGCTTAGGATCTTGCAGACAATCTGTAACCCTTTTAACCAATACTCCCTCTAAGCTGTGGAGACTTGTGAGCAAAAATTCTACTTCATGAGCTACTGCATTGAACTTGTGAGCTACTGCATGAATTAGCTTGCTCTGCGGCCATTTTTCCTGAGCTAAGACAAAAATTTGTGAGTCAGAAGCTAAAAAGCTGTGAGCTAGCTCACACTAACTCAGATTAGAGGGAACACTGCTCTTAACACTTTAAGCCTATTTGTTTGTACTTAACAGAATAATAAAAATGCTCCATTTCATAGCAATCTCACAACAAGCCATAACAATTTAATTTTTTAACAAAATCCACTAGAGTTTTTTTTTTCTCTTGCTTTTATTTCCCCCAGCTTGGTATGTTTCATTTTAGCATTAAATTCAGTTGTGAATTTTTGGCACTGGTTCATCTAGTGGCTTCTGATGGAATAATGGAATGCCACCACAATGCCAAAAGCTGGAGCAACAATTCTTATCCTAGGCACATATTTGCTTGAATAGCAAGAAGTGGACTCTTGATCAGAACATTAATCCTCCATTGTCGGTAACATATGTTATTACAGGACAATGGTTTTTAGCATTTTGGGATGCCCTACCCATATTTTTAGTCTTCGCCCATGACATGGAACAAGCTGTTAACTTCTTACCACATCTCTCTTTTGTTTCCCCATTAGTGTTCCATTTTTTTTGTCTTTTTAACTTCTCCTTCTTGCTTTCATCCTGCTTTCTCCACCTTACCATGTTTTTTGCTTTAGAAATGTAGTAGAAAATAAATGGGGATGATGCCAACAGTGTGACTGAATTGCAGGATTGACTTTGAGCCAGTTGTATATTACAACAATCCTCTAGTAGACTCTACTGTTAGTCTACAAAAGAGCAGATTGTATGGCAGAATAGCTGTCCTCACAGTTACATATACAGTACATTGGAGTGAATATATACATTAGGATAATTTTAGTTCAATGTACTTCCCAATAAACATTCATAGTTGTGGACTGCCATGGGTTAAGAAGCTATCACCTTGACTCCTACTTTGTTCTACTGCTTCAGACCAACATGGCTGCCCAGCTGGATTGAAGCTATCACCTGTTAGTCATTGCTATGCATTTTGTGACAATGTGCAGGAAAAGTAGGAAAGTGGAGAAAACCCTCCTTTTGTCCAAATGTAAAATATTGTTATTAAAGTTGTTGGCGTAAAGTGCTTCAACTGAGACACCTTATGGTTTTCAAGGCAAGAGACAAACAGCAGTGATTTGCCATTGCTTGGCTCTGTCCTTTGTGGTCTTCCATCCAAATGCTAACCAGAGCCAACCCTCTTAAGCTTCTGAATCTGATATGAGCGGGCTAGCCTGGGCCATCCAAGCTAAAAAACCCTAATATCCCCCAATATCTTGCCCTGCATAAAGGATAATAAAAAAGAAACACAGAGAGTTTTCAAATTATTGGGTTTGGTCTTGCCTGAAGAAGCATTTTGAGTCCCTAGGTATCTTGCAGACCTACCTTCAAAGCTCACTGAAGATCCTGCTAAATGTTAATGAAACACATTATACAGCACTTTTAAGAGAGAGAAAGGCAGCCTTACCTCTTGCCCGTTGACATTTGGGCAAATGAGAAAGACAAGAAGAACAGCAGCAAGAGCCTGAATTTTCATCTTGGATTCTCTCTGGTGCTTTTCAAGAGTGAAACCTCCAATGTGAAGTCTGGATACCTTCTCAGCTGTATTTATAGCATGTATCTGTCCATACGTCTCATGCTCCCATGACAATGGGGATCAATCACTTTTGCAAATAAGACAAGGTCAACTTCTCACAACCTTTGTCTTGCGGAAGGTAATCCGTAAATCCAACACCTGAAGCCAACTTTTCATAACTGTAATCTTTTGGAATGTAGTCATTGAGTCCAATGCCTGAAGCCAGTTTGACGTCACAATGTAAACGGGACCACAGAGGAGAGACTAAGCCACAACAAAAAGAAAAAACTCTCCATGTAAAATGCAATTTTAACTTGTTGTGAATAATAAGTATCAAAATACAAAACAAATAATATCAGTATATATCACCAAGTTAAAACCTCATACATTACTCAATGCTCCTACTGTCCTTATGTGGCTGAAAGCCACTAAATAACATTCAGTCCAGTATTAAAAGCAGGTGGACCTGGGAAATTGTACAACTCATATAAGAATGGTCCCTGGAAGAAGGATCTGAGATCTGAAACGGCTTGCAAAGCGGACCGGTTCTCCATTGGACCACCTACATTTAATACTGGACTGAATGTTATTTAGTGGCTTTCAGCCACATAAGGACAGTAGGAACATTTTACACTGAGAGTTTTTTCTTTTTGTTGAAGCCAGTTTGAGGCTGATGTCAGCTGGATGATTAGTTCCTCGTTTGGGCATTAAAGTTGGTGACATTGATTTGTTTCACAGGTACACATACTGAGACATCTTTCAAGGTAAATCTATACATTACACAGCAGAAAACATGGGTCAGTCACTCTGTGTACACTGGACAGAGACACACACCAGTTATTGCACTTTAGGTGTGGATATGTTTCTATGATATGTGTATTAGCGAACACATGGTTGTGACCCCCACTGGGTAGTCCAGAGACTGAGTCTTATATTAATCAGAATAGGAGCTCAAGGAACCAGGAATGTCTTATGAGGAAGAAGGGGCAGTCAGAGAGATCCCACACTGTAGTGGCACCCTTTGACCCTGACCCATCAGTTCCAGGGGTCAGTCTCAAGAAGCATGCTATTGAGGTTCTACCACCAGAACCTCCTGTTACCATTCCAGATCCTGGGAATGCTACATCATCCATATTGCACCAAGACCCAGACCACCAGGATTCTACCCCACCTAGTAGGAACAACAGAGGCAGACTTAGATGCAGCAGAGAGAAGACATGGTGAAAAAGAAGAAAAGATTGGATTTATACCCAATCCTTCACTACCTGAAGAAGTCTCAGAACAGTTTACAATCTCCTTTTCATTACCCTCCCCATAACTGACACCCTGTGAGGTAAGATGGGGCTGAGAGAGCTCTCCCAGAACTGCTCTTGAGAGAGCAGAACAGCTTTGAGAGAACTTGTGGCTGACTCAAGGTCACAATAATAGGTATATGTGGAGGAGTGGGGAATCAAACCCGGATCTCCCAGATAAGAGTTCATGTACTTGTATAGACACTAAACTGACTCTCAGGCTAGCAGCACAGCTGGTAGACCAGATCACTTCGTTAGCAAACTTAATTCGCTATAGGATTCAGGTTCCATTATGACCTAGTCAGGTAAATCCCAGAGGCTGCCTTCAGAACAGTTGGGGCTGCTTTTTCCCTCAGCCTATTGAACCTGAAGATGAGGAAGAAAGCTTTCCTGGCCACTATCCCAGCTCCAGACTATACCTGCTCCCTTGCCCCAGATAGGGCTTGTAGGAATCCCAAGGCCAGAACACTCATGTTGGCAGCACTCACACCTATAGGTGTACACTGTAAACAGTGTGCATCCAAAAATGTAATATATGGATAGGAATGCTTCTGAAATTCTCCTTATCCAAATTTATCCCCAGATGCTGGGTTCAGAATAACCTGGTGGTCTTTCTTTTTCCATATGCATCAAGAATCTACCACCCTGACCTGGATAACTCAGGCAAGCCTAATGTCATCAGATCTTGAAAGCTAAGCATGGCCAACCCTGGCAAGTACTTGGATGGGAGAGAGCTCTAAGGAATACCAGGGCTGGAATGCAGAGGCAGACAAGCCACCTTTTTGATTGTCCAAGCCTCAGTAGGTGATGGCAGAAGTCAGCCATGACTTCCAGGCACATGCATGCGCACACGTACACTCAATACTCACAATTTTTTTTACAAAGAATCTACCATTTTTAGGTTTTTAAAAAATCCAAACATCAATGATCTCTCAATTTGTTGTTACTGAACTGCACAGATGTATTGATATCTAATCATACATATTGCACTAATGTTCTATTTTTTTTCCATGATTTACTAGTGCATAGAACTGCCTGTTGACACATCTGCTCTAAGAAGAAATCTTGACATGACTATAGACATTGCATCAATGCAAAAGAGCAGATTTCCATCTCCGTAAGCTTTTCTGCATTTTCATTTTCCTATTTGGTTGGGGTTCTTTTTTCTGTTCCACACATTTTCTGCTCTAGTTGTCAATTTGATATTACGCCAGTTTATGTCTGACATAAAACCCTGCAGTTTAGATTTGCAGGAAGATATGCTGAAAGTAAACTGGTTTGTAGTTTGTGAGGCCCATGAACCACAAACCTCCATTTTCCTGGTTCGCGCCCATTCCTACTTACAAGTGAGGACAATGAGACTGTGGGAAAGCCTTGTAAAATACTGTGCAGAATGAAACACAATGCAATAATACGATCACATAAAAGTTGCTTTTTAAAAAGACTGTTATTGAAGGTAAAAGGTAAAGGAAGTCCGCTGTACAAGCACCGGGTCCTTACCAACCCATGGGGTAATGTCACATCAGGACATTTTCTTGGCAGACTTTTACGGGGTGGTTTGCCATTACCTTCCCCAGTCGTCTACACTTTACCCCAAGCAAGCATGCATTAATTAATATCACAAAGTGGCAGGGAAGTGGAAGCTGTGGCAAACTGAGAACACTGTAATTCCAGAAATAATTTCATATGCATGAACATGCAAAGCTGCCATAGACCAATCAGACCATTGGCCCATCAAGGTCACTATTATCTGTTCTAATTGGCAGGGGCTTTCAGGTATCTCAGGTAGGGTTTTTCACATCGCCCACAGCCTGTCCCCTTTTAAAATGGAGATGTGGGGAATTGAACCAGGGACTGTCCATGTGCAAAGGAGATGCTGTACTACTGAGCAATGGCCCCTCCCTTGTATTCTAGGAATTCTCCTAGTTAAACTGGAATTTTTAAGGAGTAGAGCTGAGGGGAGAGCAAACCAAAGAAAAAGTAATGAAACAGAATGGGGAGAAATCGATCCTTGCCTGAAATCTGGGATGTTGAGTTACACACAACTTGTATTCCCTTCAGAAGCAGGAGTCATGGAAGCTCAGCATTCAGTGAATTTGTTTGTTTGTTTATGTTTTGTTAATAACCCTATCTCTACACAAGAACAAAGGAGAAAAGATGATGACGATGGTATCTACATCCGCTATCGCACCGATGGCAGCCTGTTCAACCTTAGGTGACTAAAGGCCCACTCCAAGACAATGGAAAAACTTATCCGAGAGCTACTGTTTGCTGATGATGCTGCACTTGTCTCCCACTCGGTATCAGCTCTGCAGCATATGACGTCCTGCTTTGCAGAGGCTGCCAAGCTATTCGGCCTAGAAGTTAGTCTGAAGAAGACAGAAGTTCTCCACCAGCCTGCACCCCAGGAAGATTATCACCCTCCTTGCATCACTGTGGGTGAATCAGTTTTGAAGACAGTCCAGCAGTTCAGCTACCTGGGGTGCATCATCTCCTCAGACGCCAAGATTGACAAGGAGATTGATAATAGACTGGCAAAGGCAAACCGTGCATTTGGCCGACTGCATAAAAGAGTGTGGAGCAACAAGCATCTGAAAAAGGGCACAAAGATCAATGTTTACAAAGCGGTTGTAATGACAACTCTCATCTACGGCTCCGAATCGTGGGTATTATACCGTCATCATCTGCGACTCCTTGAGCGCTTTCATCAGCGCTGCCTTCGCACCATCCTCAACATCCACTGGAGTGACTTTGTGACCAACACTGAAGTCCTCAAGCGGGCGGAGGTTACAAGCATCGAGGCATTGCTGTTGAAGACGCAGCTGCGCTGGGCAGGGCATATTTCTAGGATGGAAAACCACCGCCTTCCCAAGATTGCTCTGTATGGCGAACTTTCCACCGGCCATCGAAATAGAGGGGCACCAAATAAGAGGTACAAGGACTCCTTGAAGAAATCCCTTGGCACCTGTCGCATCAACCATCACCAGTGATCTGACCTAGCCTCAGATCGCAAAGCATGGAGGCACACCATCCACCAGGCTGTCTCTTCCTTTGAGAACGCACGCATAGCTGGTCTTGAGGACAAAAGGAGACTGAGGAAGAATCGCACTGCTACAGCACCAACCCCAAATCAGACTTTTCCCTGCAGCCACTGTGGCCGGATCTGCCTGTCCCGCATTGGTCTTGTCAGCCACCAGCGAGCCTGCAGCAGACGTGGACTACTGCATCCTTCTTAAATCTTCATTCGTGAAGTCAAGCCGAGAGAGAGAGAGCTCATGCAGGACTCTAGTCAATGTACAACATAGACCCATAAGACAAATATACAAAATGTTAAAATTCCAATCATAACAAGATTAAGAAGACCAGCTTAAAAAGAAGTCCAAGATGGTATCCCTAGAAATTATATCCCTATTCTGGACTGCCTGGCCACTTTCTGGCAGGGGAAGATGAAACAGAAGATCAGAATTCGGAGGGTGAAAAGGAGAGAGTGCCACCCATAATAGAAAAATGTCACTGTCTTCAACCAAAAGCCTGGCGGAACATCTGTTTTGCAGGATTTGTGGAATTGCATAAGATTTTGCAGGGCCCTGATGGCATTTGGCAGGGAGTTCCACCAGGTCAGGGCCAGGACCATAAAGGCCCTGGCCCTGGTCAAGGACAGCCAGACATTTTGGAGCCAGGGATCACCAGTAGGTTGTTATCTGCAGAGCATAAAGCTCTTCCGGGAACATACCAGAGGTGATAGTCCCACAGATACTGGAATCGTTTGTTTGTGTTTGAACATTTCCCAAGTCAGGCTGTGGGGAAAACAAAAATGTGCATGCAGAATTACAGGCTGCTTGCTTGCTGCTGTACCCCTACTCTAGGGATGCCAGACCTCCCAGAACAGCAGGAGGCTTCCTGGCAATTCACTTTGATGCCCGCTGTTGCCTTGGGCAACAGTGGGAGGAATTGGGGGGGGGTGGTGAAAGGGAAGTTGTGGCACATGGGTTTTGCACCAGCACACCTATGTCTCTTAGGTTTAAATTGGAAGTGACATGGGATGCTCTAGGCTTCTGCAAAGACTTTATGGTAAAACCATAGAGCTTTTGTGAAATGCTAGAGCATCTACATGCCACAGGCTCCACCTCCCAAGTGCTCTTGTGTTGTTACAGGCTGTGGTTGGCAACCCTACCCTGCTCCCAGATCTAGTTCAGCCACTGCCTCCAATGGAAAGGGAACAAGATTAAAAGGAGAAACAAGTGTTAACATTTTGTGCGGAGATTTACCGTTTGATATCTTCATGTGGCTTTTGGTTGGTTGTTCGTGCAAGTTCTCCACTCAAAGGAACATAGCCTACTCAGCATCCCAGGCAATTAATCTTTCACTGATTTTGGGCCATTGTGTTACCAACTGAGTTGGCTTGAGAAGTAGGCAATTCGTCCACTGCAGGCCATTTCAACAATGCATCCTACCATGGGGGGTGGGGGGGAGCAGGGAAGAGAGAGCCAACTGTGAAGGACCTGTGATTGTAACAGAGGCCCTTTAAAAGACCTGTCTGAGATCCTGGGGGATATGTGCCGTGTTCTCCAGTGATCAAGAACACAGAGTTGGCCAACTTCATAAATGTAAAAATGACCACAAGGGGAGATAGAGAAGTAAATGAAATGTACCTGCTGAGGCACAAACAGAGTCATGTCCCCGCCACATCTCAGTATCGCATAGGCTCATGTGTACTTGTCAGAACAGGGCTTCCAACCCAACAAAAAGTGAGCAAAGATAGCATCCTGGATGCTGTCTGTGCTCCCTGCTAATCTCTGAGATGGAATAATCTTTTCAGGAACTCCTGTGGTTTAAGAGATTGCCTCCTTTAGACCTGTCACTCACTCCTTCTCCATTTATATAATCTAATAATGGGCCTTTAATCCTACTTCTAAGTAATGTACCCTTTTCTATAAACAACAAAAATATTGCTCTTCTAGTTAAAGAAGGTTAAAAACAGATTAGATACTGAATGTTGAAAGATGTTTGGCAGGGAATGACATGGAAACATCTTTTTTGTCAGTGTTAGAAGGTGACACGTCAAGGACAGACTCCGAGTTACTATTTACTTAGGAGAACTTCCGATGTTCCTTCACTTAAGCCTTTTTATCCTGACCCCCAACCCAAAATTAATTTCCCAGAGTAGCTGATGACACTGCAAGATAATTTTAACTCTCCAAAAAACTAGTCCATTGAAAATAAAATATACATGAGCAGAGGAATAAAAGATATTGAAACATACCAAAGCAACTATTTATCAAATTAGTAATAGAAGAAGAAGATATTGGATTTATATCCCGGCCGCCACTCCGAAGAGTCTCAGAGCGGCTCACAATCTCCTTTACCTTCCTCCCCCACAACAGACACCCTGTGAGGTGGGTGGGGCTGGAGAGGGCTCTCACAGCAGCTGCCCTTTCAAGGACAACCTCTGCCAGAGCTATGGCTGACCCAAGGCCATTCCAGCAGGTGCAAGTGGAGGAGTGGGGAATCAAACCCGGTTCTCCCAGATAAGAGTCCGCACACTTAACCACTACACCAAACTGGCTCTATTGCTAATTTAAGCAATAGCACCAGAAGTCCAAAATTAAACTGTTTGCAATAATCAGGACCTATTACAAAAAAACTTCAGTTAAAAACCTGAATGAATATCACATCTACCAAAAAAAAACTAATGGCAAAAGCAGCATTAAAAGGTAAATTACAATTCCCGATCCCTTGGATACAATATTTTCAAGTATCGCACATGTGCTCCAGTCTGAATCTGCCTTTGATCTTCTTACAGGTCTTGAGTGCATATTAAAGGTGATCAGTCCTCTGAAACATATCATTTCAGTTCTGTATGGTGTACTTTTAACTGAAGATTCAAAAAAGCCCTTGTCATACCAAATCAACTGGAATAAATTATGCAACGCAACTCTCCCTATGGATCTTTGGGACTCTATGTGGCAATCACCCAGATTTCATTCCAATGTTGTTAAAGTAAAGCTGCAAACTTTTAAACAGATCTTTTTGGTATCTCACATCAGTTAAACTTGTTCACACAAACCCCTCTTCAAGTCCTTTGTGCCGGAAGAAATGTGGGGGTACTGGTGACTATCTTCATTGCTGGCTCCACTGTCCTCTGATTGCAAATTTTTGGTCATCAGTGCTTACTCAAAAGCAAACAATTACAGATGTATCTCTTTCACCATCCCCAGAGAATCTCTTTTTACATAGCCTTCTACACTCCACATATACCTTAATTTCTAGGGTCTTCTTTCTTTCATTTGCAGCCAAATCTGTTATAGCAAAAACCTGAAAATCTGCATCAATACCTACCCTCTCCATGTGGCACAAGAAGCTGTGGGATCTACATATTTTAGCAAAACTTACTGATAACGTCAAATCCCTTGAAAACCCATATTCGCCTTCATATTTCACTTCCATATGGTATCCAATTTTAGAGTCCTTATTGAATTATCATGAATACCCTAATATAGTCTATGATATGAATCTATGGTAACTTCTTTAACTGTGATTTTTGTACATCTTGATTTTAGTTTATGTTAAAGTTACCCTTTGTTATGAAATTGTTATGGTCTATTCTTGCTGTGCAATTTTACACACTATTACTTTTCATATTTGGTTTCAATTGTTGATGTTGTTATGCTGTACTATTTATAATCTGGTTTTGTGTTGGTGTATGGTTCTTTTTTATATAAAATTCAATAAAATGCTAGTTCACATTAAAAAACCTGAATGAAAGCAAACAATTAAACTTTCTACCCAAAGACAAGAGCTATCACATATGTAAGTAAGGTAACCACTGCACAAAATCTCAGTCCAGTATCTCTGTCCAAATCAAATATAAAAGTCCATGTGACCATATAGTAGCCAAAAGTCCAAGACTTCTGGTCAGAGATCAATTTTGTGCAGTTGTTATCTTATTTACATATATGATATCTCTTGTCCTTGGGTAGAACATTTAATAATAAGTTTGCATAAGGGGTTGGGTTTTTTTTAACTTTTTCATATATTTATTAATGACACACACATTTTTGATAATTATTTGTTTTTTATTCTTCACTTCTTGTGCTAACAATCACTGCTTATATTTTCTTCCTGCATGATTGTTCCTGCAATTCCTATAGGTTTTAACTAAAATGTCCAGACAAGTTTACTTTATTTTTATTATATTTATATCTCGCCCTCCCCTATCAGGCTCAGGATGGCTCACAACAGTTAAAATTCATAATGTTGAATAAAATACAGTAAGTTGTTAGGAGACCACAAGGAAAGGCCTAGGAGAAATGTGACATCTTAAGTGAGGCATCTTTCCCACAACAGAGAAAGTCAACAAGTCTCACCGCCTGTGAGACTGAGCCCTCAGAAACTGATAAGCTCTGCCAGAAAGTATTTGGAATTTGGAAGAGCTTTTGGAAAATCACAATCCTTTTCTTATTCCCTTATCCCTGTGTAAGGGGGGAGGGGGGAGGCATCTATCATTCTGGGGCTGCAAAAAGGAAGGGGGGAAATGTTCAGCGGAGGCAGAACGTGAATCAGTTTGCCTGGTCAACAGGCCCATAGCCAGCAGGGGGCACTGCGGGCAACACCCTTTATTGAATACCTCACCCCAAACTTCCCCTTTAAGTCTCCTTTATATCACCGTCTCCCTCTTTGTGCAGATTGCCTCTTCCCACACTACCTTTGGAATAAGACTTGAAGCTGGATTTGTCTTCACTGGGTGGTTTGAGGGCACTGGAGGTGGCATAGTTGCCTGATTCTTTGTCCAAGCCAGGGAGGCTGGTGGGGCCCATCATGTGGCTCTTCACTACCACTGCTGTACTTGCAGCCACAGCCACCACTACACAGAGTGCAGCAGGCCCCTGCCACAGATGCAAGCTGGTACCACGGAGCTTTCAGGCTCACCAGGTCCCTTTAAAGCATGCCAAGTGTGAGAGGGGAGGGGGTTTGCTGGGGAATCCAAATGGATTCTGGAACTTCTTTGTGATAAGCAAGATGGGGCACTTTGTAACCAAGTCACCACCACCATCGTTTTTGGGTATAAAAGTGATCCTCCAAACCATGAAATCTTGTGATATTATTCAATTCAATTAGTCCCCCAGCTTCCCCACTCCCCCGAAAAAAAATCCTAGTTACGGGGCTGCTGGGCAGTGAAAGGAAAGAAGGGAGTTATAACTGGAAAAGGAGATCAGGCAGGAGATTATGGGAACATCGTGAAGGAAGCAAGCAGTGATGTAGCCCAAGAATGTGAAAATGAATCAAGTTTGGTAGTACAAGCTGGAGGGTAACAGCATCCAGTAGGGATGGGCATGAACTGGAAAATGGTGGTTTGTTTGTTTCGTGATTCATTGGATCATATGAACCATGTTCCAAGATTAATCAGAAAATGGTTTCCTGAACCAATTCATGGTTTGTTCTATTTGGAAGTTCAGGAGGCTGAAGAATGGCCCCTATGCGAGTTAGAGATGCAAAATTCCCAGCGAGTCTTCAGCAGGCTATTCTCCAACCAACCACCAAGTATGACAAAGATTTTAATCTAATTTCTAATTATATTGTGATGAGAACTCTATCTCTTGCTGCAGCTGATTGCAAAAGTGAGACTACAGACTCACAGTGTGTGGTTTCTCTGGTCCTGGAGACCATCACTGGAGCTCCGTACTTGGCTGTCAGAGCTGCCAATCTAGCTGTGGTCAGCTCCTATAGGTGTTTCTAGGGCTCTTCTCAAGTCCACCCCCAGTGTTGCTTAGGGATTGATTGATCCTCAAGTCCACTCCCAGCAAGGCTGTCTGGGCAACAAACTACTAAAACAAAGCTAATGATCCACCAAAATAAAATGGCTGTTTTATTTTGTTTCTGAATTGGCACAACCAATTGACCTGAGTCAGAATGATACATGAACCAGCCCAGTTTGAGTAAAAAATTCATCTTGTGTTCCAATTTGTGCCCATCCCTAGCATCCAGTATGAAAAAATTAGACCATCTGATTTCTAGATCTGCTTCTGTGTTTCACCACAGACTGTGAAGGGTAGCAGCAGCTCCCCTAAACACTCTTATATCCAAAAGACCAGGCATGAGAATCAGGAGATAGTATGGTTTTACGGAGAGGCTTAAAGATTAACGGAAGCACTGGAACTGCCAAATAAACAAGCACATAGAGTATCCTTGGTACATCACCTTTTTTAACAATTTGACAAAAAGGTGTTGTATTTTAGAAGAGCTTTGTCAACATGTCACGTCGTTCAGAATCTAATCCAGTTTATGATGTTCATGACACCTTGGATAAGTGATTTGTTTGCATTTTACAACAAGGGATCACATCTTCCTAAGGACCAGGAAGCAGAATAAATGTCCTGTTGTCATAAGAACATAAGAAGAGCCTTGCTGGATCAGATAGTGGTCCATCTAGTCCATCATCCTCTCTCACTCAGAGGACAACAATTTCCTGTGGGGGGCCAACTACAGGACACAGAGGCCGAGGCTTTCTCCTGATGTTACCTTTTGGCTCTGGGATTTAGAGGTTTAGTACTTTTGAATGTGGAGATTCCCCTCAGGCACCACAGCTAGTAGCCACTATAGACTTATCCTCCATGAATCTATCTAATACTCTTTTAAAGCTGTTTGTGCCTGTGGCCATGATTACATCCTCTGGAAGCAAATTCCACATTTTAATCACTCTTTGTGCAAAGAAGTATTTTATTTTGTCTGTCCTGAATCTACTGCCCATCAGCTTCATTGGATACCTTCAAGTTCTAGCATTTTGGGAAATGGAGGAAAAATTCTCAACTCTCTCCACCTCATGTAGAATTTTATAAACCTCCAGCACATTCCCCCTGCCAGGTATCTCTTTTCTAAACCGAAGAGTCTCAGACTCTTCAACCTTTCTTCATAGGGAAGGTGCTCCAATCCCCTAATCATCTAGGTTGCCCTCCCCTGTATTTTTATCAATTCAGAGCAATGACTCCAGAACTGGGGCACAGCCTTGACTGAGGCATATGCTCCTGGAAAGATCATTCTATCACACGGAATAACAGAGAGCGAGAAATGCTCCAGGAAACTGAGGCAGGTATGTTTGCATGCTCTTTTGCTGGAGATTGGTATGTGAACAGTTTTCAAAAGACCATGGCCTATTGCGCACGCACAGCTTACTGCAGAGAATCGGAGCAGTCAAGCCTTTAAGATTCTGTGCCTGCCATACCTACCATTCTTTTTTTTTTTCTCCAGTGTATTTTTTCTGCAACTGAAACAAAAGTGGGTTAGGAAGATCACTTGTGGGGGTGGTAGCCAAAGATTTTTTTTTAAAAAAAATGCATTTATCCTATTGCAGCTGTGCATTGACATCCAGCAAGGTTGAACCAGGTTTTGATCCATGGTGCATGATGCCGGTTTAGTGCATGCATTTTAGTGTTAGTTCATCTAACAAAAGAAAACAGAAAGGAACTCAGGCAAAGGAGGAAAACCCACTCTTGAAACTGACCAGTCTTTTTCTGAAACTGACAAGCATCTGCAAAGCCCCATTTTCCATATCAACCAGCACTAGGGGATTCTCTGCTGTTATCGGCCACTGTGAAAAATGGGGGAAAAGGAAAGAGTCACACAATCTCATAATATGGGGGGACATGTTGAGTGTACAGAATGCATGGTAGAGTGGCATTGCAAGCTGTGATCCTTGGCAACATGTGTTTGTGTGCACATGTGCCTTTGCAAAGTCAGCTGCCACTCCACCACACTTTGCACAGGGTTGCAATTTGTATGAGGGAGGAGACCACAGGGTGCAATTTGTATGAGGGTCTTCACCACTTGTATCTGGGAAGACAAGCAGTAGACTGAGCATGTCAGGATGTCTAGGTAATGGCATTTAAATGTATAAGTCTCCTGTCCTGCACATCTGATCCATGCCTGTTTCCTATGGGAAAGTGGATGTTTTCCAGCAATAAACTGACCAGGGACCAGTGATGTATATGTGTGTATGGACCAGCTTTTGCTAAGATTGTACGTTGGGCTTGACTTGGATGACCTTGGAGATTGCCACACACTAATTGATTCATTGCTCACTTCACAGGGCCACTTTTACCAGGCTCATGGATGTCCTGAGGGAGAGACTTCAAAGAGAACAAACAGACATGAAGGAGCCCATTCCTGTTGAGGACAGTGTTGCTATAGCACTGTAGTGGATGGCCAACACCACATGCTACAGGCTAGTTCACAATTCAGACTCGCCCATTCCACAGTGCCGGAAATTGTCATCGAGGTCGTTTTGGTGATGGAGCAGGAGCTCCTCAAACACGTGGTGTTCCTAAGGTGTAATGGAAGGCTAAGTGCAAAGAGAAAGGAACCATGACAGGGCTTTGAAAGATGCACCAAGTTGCCGTGTATGCTATTGAGTAATGGATATGGACAGCCCTGACCTGGCTTGTCCAGGCAATCTTGATGCTGGTGGGTAGGGACGATGAGGTTAGTTGGAGAAAACCCAAGTTGTAACTGTGAAGGACAATTGTCCATTATCAAAGTCGGAGATGGTCAGCATGTGTCATTCTTGGGAATCTGGAGCAATCATCTGGCAGGACGCTATGCCAAACTGTCAATGTATTTTACTTTCATTTATACCTTTTTACAAAACTTAAGTTTTCAGTTTTGTGAAAATCCCATCAAGCCAGTGCACTGGCCCCTCAGGTCTCTAAGAACAGTCATAATTTATAACCAGTCTCTGGAAAATGGTTTTTGCTGCTGTGAAATTTAATTGTCTGTCATTTATAGTGATATTATCCCATGGCTGATGGGAAATCACTAGAGATGGGAACATTCCACATCACACTGAAGTCATCCTGCCATGGTGACACTCTAGCATTCACCCCAAACTCAATGAATTTACATTCGGTTTGTTTGTTTAAACTATTATCTTGTTTCTTGGACACTTCAGATTCTTTGTTATTCCATTCCTGCCAGAGAATCTGGGCATGGTTTTAGAAGATTAAAGATATCAAAAGCAACTTTCTGAGCATAGTGATGGCCACTAAGACTCATTTTGTAGTTCTTAGATGTTAAGGGAAAAAACTTTATGGAGGGCAGATGGGAAGTTCCTCTTTGTCTCCCTACAGGAGATACACTACATTATTTCCTGTGGTCATTGCTTTTTCAAGTTTGTCAAAGGATCTATCTTGCCTTTTCGCCACTCCAATCTCTGGACTGAAAGTATCCTCAGATGGGACCCCACTTCACTATTAGAATATATGATGTAGATCAATTGAGCTGGGGCTGGGATGGCACCATTCCATCCAGTGTAGAAATTTTCCCCGATTGTGTGGTGAACCCATTTTCCGCTGTGGTCTGTTCTGAAAAGGCATCCTCATGCAGATACAATAGCTTATGCTGTAGCATTCATAGCAAGTTGTCTGAATCAGTCATCAGTTTAATACATGTGTTGTATGATAGCAATTACCCTCCATGGAATTGTGAGCTATCCTGCAGATCCTATACGAATATGCATGAAACTGCCTTGTAAGAAGTCAGACAATTCATCTTTCAAGATCAGAATTGTCTACTCTTATTGGCAGTGGCTCTCCAGGGTCTCAGGAAGAGGCCTTCCATGTAATCTACAATCTGATCATTTATTAACTAGAGAAGCCAGGGACTGAACCTGAGATGCCAAGCAGATGCTCTACCCGTGAGCCATCCCTACAATCATTGGTTTTCAAATCAGAAGGAGAGGACCAGGATGGAAATGATGAAAAAGACATTTCTTACTCAGATCATTAATAAAAACAAATGACCCATATTAGTGAAGCTGAAGTTTTCTTTATTTCTTGCAAAGCTTTGGCCATCACTGGATTTCTCTAAATTTACTAGGATGATTTTCATTTCATTGACTTGAGGTGGCAGTGCAGAAAGCGTGTGAGCAGGAAGATATCATCAGTGGGCTCCACCGTCTTCTGAAAGTCGCCTCACTGTGGGCTCTAGGCAGTAAATGATAGCTATTAGCACAAATCTCTGCAAAGAACTACAGCTGAAAACATTCAAGTTATTGGGCTTTTTTTATCTGTTTACAATAGATCATGGGAAGGCACACTTAAAACTAAGCATTTTTTAGTTCTTGTTGAGTTCAGGACACATCATCAACTTTTCCTCTGAAATAACTAACTTGTTAATAGATGATTTTTATGATCTTTCTCCCATTGGTGCCAGCAAAAACTATCCCTATTGGTTATCTTCTAGATAGAGGCCACCTAAACAAGGGTGGGAAGTTGGACCTGAAAAAAAATTTCAGAGCAACTCACAGAAATGCACAACAACCGATGTTATGCAAAACTCAGTATTTCTCTTTCTGTCTTCTGAAATCTTTACAGTCTGAAAGCCAGTTTAGTGATCAAGTAACTATGATGGCTGAATTAGGAATATACCTCATTGATGCCACTCAACAGAGTAGAGTTTCCAGGGCTGAGATATTGGTTCCTGACAACCAATCAACACAACCAATTAGCACTGACAGGCAGAGAGAAAGGGGGTCTAAACAGAGGCTAGATAGCCATCTGTCAGCAATGAGGATCTTGTGAATTTAGGGGGAGGTATTTGTGAGTTTCCTGCATTGTTCAGGGGGTTGAACTGGATAACCCTGGAGGTCCCTTCCAACTCTATGATTCTATGACTAGACTAAGGGTGCGATCAGACCAGGAGTTAGCCACAGTGATCTCTCAGTCTTTTTGAAAGCCGATATAGTTTGAAATGTGCCATGGCGATCAGATGGTGCCCACCTGCCCAGCAACAGAGTCACAGGCCATACACTCACAGAGTGAAGCAATCACACCGCTCCTGAGTGTCCATGCTGTGCCTGGGCTGTTCAGAGGGTCAGAAACATGCCATGGAGGCACTGTGATGACCACCTCTGGCAAGTTCCTGGTGTCTCTTTACTGCATTGTGGAGGCATCAGAACATGAGATAGGTATGAGTGGGCTGCAGGGGACAGATGTGTGCATATGATTATGCCCATCAAATACGGAAGTGGGGGGTGGCTATGGCAGGCCAAAATGCCTGTCTGATTGCAGTCTTAAGTTAAATCACTGATCACATCTGGCACAAGTTGCTATCTGAAACTGGATCTCCTTACCTCAAATCCAATACTCTAACCACAACAGCACACACTCTCTTCCTTTTAAACAAGACTAAAGTTTGTTTGTTTGTTTAAAAAAAAGCACCCTCTCAAAATTGGCCACACACAAATATTATTCACAATACTTACAGGTTGTAATGACTTGATCATCTATAAAAGAAATGAAGAAGTCAGTTATATCTATTAAAAACAGTTTTTCCTTAATATTTTTAATGAAAGTACAGAATGGCAGAAAAGTTCTGGCCACTCCACTATAGCCTCCACTATGAAAAGATTTCCTATATTGTGTTGGAATATGAGTTGTATGTGAATTCTCCTTTCCAGAAAGAACAAGGAACTCCATAAGAGATTCCTCCCGATTCCATTTTTTTTCCTATAAAGCATTTTTTAGTTCATCAATATTCACTTTTTCATTGTTAAAAAAGGAGAATCAACAGCAATTACAATGTGGTTCTATCCAGTCTTTTCACTCTCGAGTGTAAATAAATCAGAGTAAAAAGCAAAAGGACCTCATTGATTCATCATGAAAAATCTGCAAAGCAGTCCATTTCTTGGTCAAATTTTTACTCTGAGTAAATCCATCTCACCTACTTTTAATACTTTTATCATCCATTATTGTGTGAGAAATATAATAAACAAATAGTCATTTTCTAGTAACAAGCAAAGAGAATTAACCATCGATTCTAAACCAAAGGGTAGAAGAACAAGGTAATTCCATTTTGAAAAATTAAAACTTTGGGGTCACATTGGAAACAGTGACTCTTTTGAGGGGGGATCATGCTATTTTTCACCCACTCTCTTCCTCCTCCAACGATATCTTAATTGGGTATACAATTTACGACCTGCTGGGCAATCTACAGCCTGTAATACATTCTGAGAGCTCCCTAGCAGTTCAAGCTAAGTAGGGATCCACAGCTAGCCGACTCCTGTACAGCAGCTGTGGGAATGTCTGTGGGGCAGGGAGGGCTATTTGGCTCAGTACTGTAGTGCCGGGGGGGGGGGGGGAGGTGAAGAGGGCATTGTGACTGGAAAATAAGTCAGAGCAGAACTTTCTCCTTCCCCCCCCCACCCAACTCCAATGCCAGCACACCAAGCAAAAATGGGCTCCCACCGGCTTTCAAAATAATGTTCCCTACAGCTACTGTGTAGCTGAGGTGAAACAGACTCATTTAAAACATTTTATTTATTGATCTGCTTATCTACTTAACAAAAGTTATATCCTGCGATCAATGCCCCAGAGAAATTAAACCATATGTCATGAAATCACATTCTAAAAGCATTAAGATTAGCTTCCCCTGAAATGCACATGTTATTAAAACAATTAGAAACAGAGCAAATACACACACTTAAAAAAAAAAAAATAGAGCTACCCTGTTCTCATCTGTTTGTTCATCTCAATTACACTGAAAAATTTCTCACTGCCAGGCTGAATCGGAGCTGAAAAGCAAAGCCTTTGAATGAATTTCAGTAGACAAACCCTTATGCTGCTACTGAGGGGTCTGAGCACCTTTTAAAAATTGTACTAGAACTTGCAAGCCACTAAGAAGCCATTGAGAAGGACACTTTTATCAATCAGCCAATACTCGTAGGATTTGAAATACTCACCCTTTGCAGGTTCTTTTCAATTGTCTATTTTAAAAACAAACAAACAATCATTCTTTCATGATTCTTGATTCCTGATTAACATTATTTCTTCACCATGGCAAACAGAAATTCTCAATAAAAGCTTTTACAATAATAATAGCAACTGAATATTGACATTCAATCTACAATTTAATTCATTTGCAGCAGTAGAATGAACCAGTGTCTGATTGATTTATTTTTATGTAGTAAAATGTTGGTTCCTCTTGCTCACTATCAAGAACTTGCTAAGTGGCTCACAAGATTTTTAAAAAATTAAAATTCAGTCATAATCCATGATAATAAATCACTCCTACCAGGGCTTTTTTTTTGTAGCAGGAACTCCTTTGCATATTAGGCCACATTCCCTGATGTAGCCAATCCTCCAAGAGCTTACAGAAGGTCCTGTAAGAAGAGCCCTGTAAGCTCTTGGAGGATTGGCTACATCAGAGGTGTGTGGCCTAATATGCAAAGGAGTTCCTGCTACAAAAAAAAGCCCTGACTCCTACCATCATAGATACTGAAACTACTATCAACACAAATGAGTGGCTGCATGCCAGAACCTCCTCATTTTAACCTCCCATCTATGAAAACAGCACATATTCCAGAAATCAAGCAGAGCCTGTTAACTCCATATAGGGCTGCCTTTTGCCTGCTTATATCAAGCAATCATCTCACCCCACCCACCCCACCAGCATTCCATATCCCCCACTAGTATTCATTGGAGTCATAGGGAGAAAGACAGCATAATACACTGCTGCACCGTTTGGAGTGATGTTGGAGCAACGTGGTGACACTCCAGCAATTTTTCCTGATATCTATGGTTTTGAACAGAGAGATCTGGGGAAATTCTAGAGCACTGCTACAAAGCAGCAACGTTACTTCCAGGTTCCTAGCAGCAACATGAGGTACTGTTTTGAAGCTCCTGTAATGTTTCTACTGCAATCTGGAGTTTGGCTAGCAATCCTAACTCTGCATCAAGAGACCTGTGAATCTGAATGGCAGCAGTACCAGGATTGCAGTTAGGAATGACCCAAAGGATGGGAACAACTTCTGAATGCCTAGTTCTGGTTCCTTGTAGAAACATGCTTAGAAATCAGCAAGCCAAGTGGACAAGAAACGGCTGGACATCTGCAAGAAGGACTGAGCAAGCCACTCAGTCAAAATACTCACGTTGAAAAATGTAGTTTGGGCTTGAGTCTAAATATAAAAAAACAAATTGTTATATTTTATACTTTTTTATACCTTATTCCCAGAAAATCTTGTGTGCTGGGGGGGGGAGGTGTTCACAGCGATATGCAGGAGCAGTTATCCCCTGTTCAATCAAGGGCCAGCAAACATGCATTGGTGGTAGGGGGAGCTGCCCGGAACCACAGAATTCCAGAGCACCAGACTGGTCTAGAAAACCCTCATTTATCCGCAACAGGGTGTGTGCGTGTTTCTCAAAAAGCTGAAGATCACCTACTAATATTTAACTAGCTCAGTCCATGGGCTTATATTGGAGAGGGGAAAGGATAATAATCACTAGAGTTTGGGAAAGGGTTAGAAAAATTCCCCAGACAGCTTCAGCCACAGCTGATAGCCATGAGAACAAACTCAGACTTCCATGTTCAAGGTGCTGATGGAGGGGAGGGCTACTGAATTCATGAGCTGCTTGTCACCTTCTGAATCACACTCAGGGGAACACTAAATATATACAGTTAATGTATATGATAAGACATTTTCTAGGTAATATAGAGATATCTGAAATACTCACCAGTTTTGGCAGCAGCGCCTAAAATAAAAAGAAAAACAAACTGGCAGTTAATCACGATGCTACTCCTTCATACTTCCTGATGGTTTTAATATGAACCCCAAGCTTTTTCTATTGCTGAGTTCAGCCGATAGCTTAGGGAAGGGGCCATGGCTCAGTAACAGAGCATCTGCTTAGGGTGCAAAAGGCCTCAGGTTCCATGCCTGGCATCTCCAGTTAAAAGAGTCAAGCGATAGTTGATGTGAAATATCTCAGCCTCAGACCCTGGAGAGCCAGTGCCGGACTGAGTAGACATCATGAATCCTGATGAACCAGCAGCCTGCTTCAGTATAAGACAGCTTCATGTGCGTGTACTTTTAATGTAACAATATTTGCTACATCAAATAACATCACAATTCAGCTTTGGATAATTCCTGGAGTCACTTTGGACTGGAGAGCTTTATCCCATTCTAGAATTCTCATCCCAGAAGTTCCAGGGCACTCTTTCCCTAGACCCTAGAATTCCCTGAAGAATTCTCCAAGGAAAAGGATAATATATGTTCAGTTTCTGAAATCTGGTTCAATGTGAAGCTTTTTGAGGCAAAGAGTCTTGACATTCTACTACAGCTGCCCACAAAATAGCCAAGAATCTCCACTCCTCTGGCAGTCCCTGGTAGGGAAGGGAACAGGCACAATTTGAAACATTCCATGGAGTTAAAGCAACCTACGGGGTACTTCTTTAAACACTATCCACCCTCAGCTTAGGAACCATTACTTGGTCATCATCACTTATTGAGAATCAATGTTCGGGTTTATTTGTTGTCTTTCATTTGGTCAAACTCAGTACGGATGCTTTAGAAGTACCACGGACTGTCCATGTCTTGCAGTCTCTGCAGGTACCTGCTATATTACGGCAGAAGCTTTATTTTCTCAGTCTTCTATCTAACCACAAATTCAAAATCCCCAGTTTGAGAAAGTCTATGGCATTTTCAGATCTCCCAAAAATTCTAAAATGTTTTAAAATTATTTATTAGAAAACATAACTGAAAATGAAAGACCTATTTCAAGAGAAGTATGTGAAGCTGAACAAAATTTAGTCATCAGAAAATATAAACCTCTGCTGGGAAAACCTTCATTTAACTGTTTAGGGGGTTCTGCTACTTTTAGGAGAGATGCAAAATCTCACAGAGGGACTTCTGACATAAAGGTTTTCACAGTGGGTTGTCTGTCAACCTGTAAAGATATCTTCTTCAAGCCTCTCCACATCCTTTTCCCCCACAGACTGGAACCCTTGTTTTGAGAATTATTCTTCTGTGTTTTGTCAGTGGTAGTTTGAGAAAACATGGAAAATCCATGAGGAGAACATGGAAAAATAACAACCAGAAAGTATGAGGAAGCTAAATACTCAAACCACAGGAAAACTTTAGTGAAAAAAGGCCTCAAGAAAGACTAAAGCCCCATTTTGAATAACCTTGAAAAACATTAACATAATACCCCAATTCAGATAACATTACAGATTATTCAGCCAGTAAACAGATTTGCTATACTCACATTAATGTCTTTTTCCATAGTCTAAAATAGAGGGAAGGAAAGGGAGTTATTGTTTTGTGATTTCTGATGCTAGCTAAGAACTTCTTCATTGACAAACATAACTGACTACAGATGGGGTCAGAAAACTGATCTGTGATTAATACTTGAGAGAAGACAAGAAATAACACTTTCCTTGATCAATAAATTAGTTATTTTGCTGCAGTATTCATCAGCTAAAGCTTTCCACCTCATATTTCATATAAAGCCTTAATGGAAAATCAGTAATGTCATTTGACTGACTAGGTTCCTTTGCTAATCAAAATGAAGCACAACAATAGTTAGCTCCTGCACACACCCCATCATAGAAAAGAATAAAGGAAAAAGATTTTGCCTACTTATTTCTCCTCTGTAGGGTGGGGTGGTGTTAAAATGTTAATTTTCTTCAGTATAATGTATTCCATTCAAATGGCATGTTTTATTTTAAAAGCTTCTGCATTTTGAAGAAACTTGAAAGAAACTTTTTTCCTCTTTCTGTTTGAGTCACTTCATAAATCTATTAACACTAGAAAAAGATACTAATAATCTAACCATAGCAGCAAACTATGCCCTAAAAACCAAACTGATCAGATGTTTGCATCCTGCCTTTCAGTGAAAAGTAGGGTTGCCAAGTCCAATTTAAGAAATATCTGGGGACTTTAGGAGTGGAGCCAGGAAACTTTGGGGGTGGAGCCAGGAGACATTAGGGGTGGAGCCAAGATCAAGGCTGTGACAAGCATAATTGAACTCCAAAGGGAGTTCCGGCCATCACATTTAAAGGGACGGCACACCTTTTCAATGCCTTCCTTCCATAGGAAATAATGAAGGATAGGGGCACCTTCTTTTGGGGCTCATAGAATTGGACCCCCTGGTCCAATTGTTTTGAAACTTGGGGGATATTTTGGGGAGAGGCACAAGATGCTGTACTGAAAATTTGGTGCCTCTACCTCAAAAAACAGCCCCCCAGAGCCCCAGATACCCGCGGATCAATTCTCCATTATTTTCTATGGGAATAAATCTCCATAGGGAATAACAGAGTTCCCAGCAGACATTTCCCTCCCCTCCCCCCGCTTTCTGATGACCCTGAAGCGGGGGGAGGGCCTCCAAACCGGAGGATCCCCTGCTCCCACCTGGGGGTTGGCAACCCTAGTGAAAAGAACTATCAAAGGCACCTGCAATATTAAAAAGCAGTAAACACACACAATGGGAACCAATGACTTTGGTGTTCACCAGGAATCATTTTGTACCAAAATACGTGGTGGAACTCATCCAGGGATTGTTATGCAGCTGCACCTACTATTCAATGGACAAGGAAGTGGAACTCTCAGAAGGAGGAGATGGAACTTTGAGAAAGGTTCAGGAACTGTGCTCCTGTGAGCTCCCATTGAATCTAAGGCCTAGTGTTCACAAATATGAAAACCAGCAAAGCAGAAACCAGCACACCAATTCCATGAAATCGTTCAAGACACTCAGGCTAGATTCAGATGGGCAGCTCATGGCGGCAGTCTGTCAACTTTTAAAAATTCCGGCAGTTTGAGGCTCCCTGCTGCGAGCTGAAGGTGCACACCCATCTTCCAAGAGAGGTACCAGCTGTGCATGCCCTGGAGGAGCAATCACATGCAAGGCACTTCTATGGTGTGCCCTGGCCATTCACATGGCATGGAAATGTTCCAGGGAAGCACTTCAGCAGTTTGCTACTGGAAGTATCCTGTGGCTTTTTCAGGTGGAGTAGAGCCATTGGACCGCGAGGTGGGTGCACTTGTGGCTTGGGGCCCAGCAGGACCACGAGGTGAGTGCACTTGGGGCCCAGAAGTGCATGTGTAAACATGCCTTTTAAACTGGAGGGGGGAATGGCTCTATTGCACCAAATTCCCCATCTGAATGCAGTCTCAGATTGGTTGTCTGTTGCAAGCATCTAGTTATTAAAAGCATGCGAAAAAACCTAGGCCAGCTTCCTTTTAGACCTTTTCAGGCAAACTATGACTTCATCTCCTTACACAGCTCTGTGCATTTTATGTCTGAATTTTGTTAAGGTGGTTGTGACTCTGGAAGGAGGCAGAGCAAGGATTTGAAGAAGAACAATACCCAGCAGGTGGCACTGTTCTTGACTTTTTACAATTGCAAAGCCTTTGGCGAGGCCCCTTTCAAAATCAGAAGTCCGAACTTGGCAGGAGAAGATACGCCTATTGGGACGACATTCCATGAGATAGGACGCAGAAGATGTGAAATACTCACTGTAAGCAGCTGTAAGGTGACAGTCTAAATTTAAAAAAAGAAAAGAAAATTGATTATTCCTTTATGGTTTTGTGTATCTTATTCATTATTCTTCCCCCCCCCCAACAGTGATATGTGTGAAGCCTACATCTTTTGCAGTTGCTGAACACACTAGTCTGGGTCCATTAACAAAACTAGAGTGTGGTTTTGAGCATTTCAGGAAGCATTTTAGCTGCAGTGAGAGGGAGAAGAGGAGAGAGCTGCGCTCCACTGATACGAATCTTTTTCATCCATGGAAATTGGTGGCGGATCAAAGCTATATAGACCTAATATGAACATCTGCTTCACTTCAGTTAAGTTCCCTTTAATTTCAGGGGGGACTTAAAATTGTGCTATGCAGGGCTTTTTTAAGCAGGAACGCACAGGAACACAGTTCCGGCCGGCTTGGTGTCAGGGGGTGTGGCCTAATAAGCAAATGAGTTCCTGCTGGGCTTGTTCTACAAACAAAGCCCCGGTGCTATGCATTCTGTAGGAAACTATCGAGGGACTCTTCTAGTAACTGAGAAGGAAAATGGGCCATGGAACACTGAGCTCCAGTGAAAAGGTTATTGCTGATCATTCCTGGAGTGTGATACCCACCTGTGCCATTTCGATATCAGCCTAAATAAAAGAAAAAGCAATAAGTTATTCTTCATGTTTAGTGACACCTTCCAAAAAGCTTATCTCACAGGATATACACGGACGTTTATGCAGCCTGTCTGGCCAGGTAAGCAAGGTACCTTCCCCTTCTATATTCAGGAAGACAAGAAAGGTAGTCCTTTTCCAGGCAGCCTTTTGTGGGTGGTTAAGTTAGTGATCCTGTGTGTTTTTACCCTTGTGTGTTTCAAATCTATATTCTTTGAAATGGGTACATTGCGTATTTTGAGCTAGTATTTTTAATTTGTTAATTTATGCAGTCACAATGTTTTTGCTGGATTGTTCACCTGCCTTAAGTCCAAGGAGATATGGTGGGATGGAAATTAGTAACATGAATGAATGAATGAATGAATGAATGAATGAATGAATGAATGAATGAATGAATGATGGGTTGGACTTTGGGGCAGTCCTTATAGTGACTTGGAGTTGGAGAGACTCAGACCACAATATCTCACAAAATTCACAGATGAGGGACTTCCTGAAGGCCTCTCTGAGGAAGATAGACGGGTGACAAACAACTGACCTAAGGTGATTCTGACCGAAGGTGACTCTGATAAATAAGGTAATTTAATTCTTGGACAGGGTGAAAGCCACCTATTTTCTTTAGCGACCTAGAGGCTGCCACCTAATACAAACCTACTGGGACAGTGTTACTTTTGACCAAAATATGCTCTGGGTATCTCTCAGTAGTTACTAATGGGGTAAAGCTTCTAGAAACCAACAGGCACAATTGGGCAAGCAAAAAAAAAAAGACATCTGAAAAACATTGCATATCTGTCAGACTATATAGAAATTTGAAATACTCACTTTCCACTTGCTCAGCATTTGCTAAAGTTTAAGAAAAGAGAGACAGTTAATATTTCATGCTTCTTAGTGTGTTTTGGAAAACTTGTTCTGGAAAAACTTCTTAGTATAATTTGGACACAGACGTGTATTGGTTTTCTAGCAATACCACTGTCATGAACTGCCCCAAAGAATTTGGGAAATATAGCTCATATAAGAGGCTTCCCATGTCAATCTGCAGAATAGGAAATTACTCTTAAACCAATTCAATTCTGTAATGTAATTTAGGTTTAACTTTATCCACTTTTAAAAATCACATCACAGATAGGCATACTCCCTCAAGCTTGATTTAACTAATATGAATTGACCAAAGGCAGTGAAAATTTTGTCCTTTGGTCAAGATGGGCAGAGGCTGGAAATAGTCAGTCTATCAGTTAGCTTTGCAATTGTACCATTTATGTGTTTATAACTTGTACATCATATATGGAATACTTCTTAATGGAGCAAAAACTGCTTATAATTCTTCCCTGCAATCTCATCATGCACAGCTAAAGTACTTGCTAGAATTCTTCTAATCATCATCCTAGGCCATTAACAGAAGACTGGAAAAAGACATTTTGCTGATGTAGCTTTCCAGAAAAGGGGGAATAAAGTGATGGGTGCTGTTAAATCTACATCAGTATATGCCTTTTCACTGGCAATATTCAAACAGAAGCCATTGTTAAAACACTTCTGCAAGCAGGGGCAAATTGGTCATTAAAATTACAAGGAAATGTCCTGGTGGGTCCTCTTGCCCTAAAGGGTTACTGTTAGCCAAGAGTAAGTATAACCAAGCTCTAGCAACTCTTGTCTCAGACTCTACACTGGCCACTTGACTCAGACCTTTCTCTTGGCTACAGTAATTGGTGTCAATTCACCAATTGCAGGGCCTTCTTTGTAGCAGGAACACCTTTGCATATTAGGCTACACTCCCCTGATGTAGCAAATCCTGTAGGCTCTTGGAGGATTGGCTACATCAGGGAGGTGTAGCCTAATATGCAAAGGAGTTCCTGCTACAAAAAAAGCCCTGACCAATCATCTTTTCCCACACTGTTTTTTAGGAGCAAGCAATGGATAAGTACCTACAACAGTTAATTTCTGGGAAGCGACAAGTGTCAAAATGACAAATATATTTACTATCAATAGCAGTATCAACTCCCCATTTCAGCTCCCCAAAGTCCATTAAAACAAAAGGACTGAAAGAAAGAAAGCCTTGTCAATTCCACATCGCTATTTCAGTTTAAATGGTCAAGGGTCAAGTCAGACATGGGAATGACTGTTTGCCTTAATTTTTTCCACAAGTTCCCTGGTACAAACTTGACAGGAAGAACTATGCAGATTCTTCACCCCATACCCGGAGGTTTCACAATACTCACTTGTGCTTGTGCTTTCACTTGACCTTCGAGCTAAATGTAAAAGGAAGGTGTTATTCTTTCACAGGTTTTTCATCCTTCAATGGGTGAAAATCTTGTTTTATATCCCCACAGGTTTATTTCAGAACCAGCTCTTTAATTAAATCAAATCTGTTACCAAAATCTCCATTTTAAATAATTACACTGTTACTTTTATTTAGATTGCATCTACATTAATTAATTAGTCTGATTTCTATTCCGCCCTCCCTGCAAAGCTGGCTTAGGGCAGATTGCAACATATACAATAACACAGTTGAAACATATATTAAAACTGTTAAAAACAAGAATTTAAAAACAATAGCCGTCAGCCAGAAATATGCAGAGCCTTTGTACTTATGGTAAGCCGTGCTGTGACAGAGAACCATTTAGGATGCAGCCCAAAGAACACTTGTATGGAGTAAGGCTCACTGGATACAATGGGACTTAACATCTGAGTAGAAGTGCCTAGGACTGCCCTGTTTGTATACTTGGCAACATCATATGTTGAACAGTGCCACAACTTGAATAGAGAAATCTAAGAGACCATCTCCTCTTAATAAACAGTGAAGGCAGTTGACTCCTCTAGAAATCAACATTTGTAATCTGGCAATGAAAGGCTAGGCCCCAACTAAAAGGACAGTAGAAATTATTTCCCAATACAAACAGGATTTGAAGTACTCACGTTTACAATGTATGCCTATATCAAAATAAAAACAAAATTATTCTTGTTTTTATTTATTTATTTAATCAGATTTGTATTCCACCCTCCCCTTACAGGTTCAGGGAGGCTAACAGCATTTTAAAAACAATGCAGCTTAAAAACAAGACAAT
The DNA here is from genome assembly GCF_032191835.1 of Heteronotia binoei. Lineage (NCBI taxonomy): Eukaryota > Metazoa > Chordata > Lepidosauria > Squamata > Gekkonidae > Heteronotia > Heteronotia binoei. Next base: position 37,895,321 of record NC_083239.1, read on the forward strand.
ATAATAAAACAACAACATAATGATTTACAAAACAATAAACTGATCATCCAAGATGATTATTTTTCTAGCTTGTTCCCTAGCAGAATTCAGCTCCAAGGCTACTGATTTAATATTGTGTAATTCTGCATTAAATATGTCCATACTAAAAATAAGTTTGCCAACCATGTGGAGCCTGGAGACCTCCCAGAATTGCAGCTGCTCTCCAGTTCCCTTAGATCAGTTCCCTTGGAGAAAATGGCTGCTTTGAAGGCTGGACTTTATGGCATCACACCCTTGCTGAACTCCCTCCTCTCCCCAAACTCCACCTTCCCTAGCCTCCATCTCCAAATCTCCAGGAATTTCCTACCCCAAAGTTGGCAAAATCTTTTGTCATTTTTGTTGAAGCAACATCACAACTGTTGGTGGTGGTGGCCCACTTGGCTGTAGCACTTACTGGTACCTGCTAGCCTACAAATTGTTCCCTTGCTGCCTTAATTCAACTGTTCTCAATGGCATATGATTTTTCATCTTGATCCTGCAATCCCAACCCATTAGTCAGAGCTATGCAATCTATCCAGAGGCTCTTAGGCTGAATGTTCAATTAAAGAAAGTTGCCTGATCTAGATAACCCATCTGTGACAGATAAGGGCCAGTGGCCATTTTGATCCATGATTTAAAATGGTGGGCAATCAAATCTGTTGCCAAAATTTCTATTTTACATAATTACACTGTTGCTTTCATTTACATTGCATCTGCATTTTAAGACAAGTGGAACCAACATGAGTTTGGGTGTATGTGTGTTGTGGCAACCTAAAGCATTGTTCAATTGTAGTGGCAGTGGGCTAGAGTGGTTAGGCTTTGAGACAATGATCTGGGAGATCCAGGTTTGAATCCTCACTCTGTTATGGAAATTTACCAGGTAAACTTGGACAAATCATGGCCTCCCAGCCTCACCTACCTCACAGGGTCATTGTGAGGATTAAAGGGAGACAGATTTAAGCCAGTTTGGTCCCCTTGGGAGAAAGATGAGGTATAAATGAAATAAAAAAGTGTACAGTGTTTTTCCTACATATGTGTGACTGGTGATCATTCCCATTTACTGGGAGAAGTAGACCCTTGAAGTGGACAATCAGATCTCTGCCTGACTCATCAACAGGTTTCCCTGCAACCTACAAAGAGGCAAAATCTGGTAGTAGATATTGCATATCACTCAGCAGAGAATAGTCCAAATACTCACCTGCACTTGGTTTAAATATTGCTATTTTTAAGAAAAAGGAAAAAAAAAAGAAAGAAAGAATATTACTCTTGGTACTTCTTGAAATCTTGTTATAATTCCGCAGAGAATAGCTGAAATACTCACCTCAACTTGGCTTAAAAGTTGCTAAATTTAGAGGAGGAGGAAAAAGGGAAAGAAGAGAGCAGGTTATTCTTGCATGCTTCTTGGTGTTTCTTGAAACGCGCTATATAATTGTCAAGATATTATTAAATTAGATTTAAAAAGAGATTATTAAATTAAATCACTGACAACTTCTGGGCGCAAGATGTTCTCCTTACCCCAAATCCAAAAGCTAGGATGAATAGCCTGAAGCTAGGATGAATAGCCTGACTTTGAATAATCTGTTCTAAAAGAGTATTCCTGAAACTTCTGGAGTAAATACTAGTTTGTCATTGCTTTATGCAAGGGACAGAGAAATGTAGCTGATGAAGGATGCTAAGAATTCTCTCTGAAAGAAGTTTTTCCTTTCCACAGAACCATAAATCCCAAGGCAGGGTTTTTGCTAAACCAATTGATTTCTCTGACATTACTAATTCTGTTTAACATTTTTTAATGGAAGGTAGATCTTGCCATCTTGATCTGACATCTGCGATTGCCTAACGGCAGGGGCCTCTCTGTTCATTTTGATCCTAAGGAAAAAACTCGAATGCAGAACTTTTTGTGTAGATGCCATAAACTAAATATGACAAAATCTCTGACCACATTTCTATTTCATATTTGCTGGTCTATGGATATCAAGTGACTATAACCCTAAGAGTGTCTATTCAGATGTTTCAAATCCAAAACAGTGTCCAAAATCAAAGTGAAGCAAGGCACTCCTGAAATCTGGGGATTCCTGAAATTAAACTCCCAAAATTCCAGGTCTCTTTTGGGTTCTTACAGGTTCTATTATTTTCAATGTGTCGTAGACTTGGTCTCCAGACACCGTCAATTCCTATTGTTTCTAAACACAGGCAGTTTGAAATTGCCTTATACTGTGTAGCAGCCCTGGACTTCCTTGGTAGTCTCCCATTCAAGTAGCTTAGCTTCCGGGATCCAACAAGATAGAGCTAGTTGGGGTTGTCCAAGTCAGGGCTCAAAGATCTTAGGGTGGTACAAATGGATGGGGTGATTTTTTTCTCCCAACAACCCGATGGGGCAAATAGGTCAAGCCAAGGAAAAGATATTATTAAATTAGATTTAAAAAGAGATTATTAAATTAAATCACTGATAACTTCTGGGTGCAAGATGTTCTCCTTACCCCAAATCCAACAACCAAACTATAACACCTCTCTTCCTTTCCAACAAGCCTGAAGTTAAAACACCTAATCTAGGTAGTCCAGGCTGCCCGATGTCATCAGGTCTTGGAAGCCAAGCAAGGTCACTCCTTGCAATTATTTGGATGGGAGACCTCCAAGGAATACCAGGGACCTGTAGAGGCAGGCAATGGCAAACCACCTCTGAATGTCTCTTGCCTTAAAAACTCCATGTAAAAGGTAAAGGTAATCCCCTGTGCAAGCACCAGTCGTTTTCAACTCCGGGGTGACGTTGCTTGCACAACGTTTTCACGGCAAACTTTTTACAGGGTGCTTTGCCATTGCCTTCTCCAGTCATCTACACTTTCCCCCCAGCAAATTGGGTATTCATTTTACCGACCTCGGAAGGATGGAAGGCTGAGTCAACCTGGAGCCAGCTACCTAAACCAGCTTCCACTGGAATCGAACTCAGGTCGTGAGCAGAGGGCTTCAACTGCAGTACTGCAGCTTTACCACTCTGCACCATGGGGCTCTTAAAAAAAAACTCTATGGGGTCACTATAAATCAGCTGTGATTTGATAGCACTTTCCACCACCAAAGAGGAAAAAAAATAACATCTTGCGAACACAAAAATTCTTCACAATACTTACCTGCACTTTGGCTTCGATGACCTAGAACAGAGAAGAAGTCTGAGTTAGTGTGAGCTAGCTCACCGTTTTTTAGCCTCTGCCTTACACATTTTTGCCTTCACTCAGTAGTCAAATCGCTCACTCACAGCTTTAATGCCAGTGGCTCACAAAGTAGAATTTTTGCTCACAAGACTCCGCAGCTTAGAGGGAGCATTATAGGGCTGGTCATACCCTCAATTCTAACACCTCCCCAGCTACCATATGGCTCAGTACCATAGCGGCAAGGAGGGCATTTTAACTTTGGGATATAGGCCAGGGCGGAAGCTACTTGTCCTACCCTCCCCCCCAAAAAATCATGGCACCAAGTAAGAAATGGGCTCCTGCAGGTTTTAAAAAATGACATTCCCTGCAGCTGCTGTGTAGCTGTGGTGAAAGAGAGCCAAATAAAATTCTTTATTTACTTATCTATTTAACAGAATTTATGTCCGTCCGGCCTTTCTAGCCTCACAAGAGCCAAAAAGGCCCCTAAGAAATTAACATATAAAATCAAATTTTCAAAGTGTTAAAACTGACTTCCCCTGAAACACTAAAACAATTAAAAACAGTAAAAGATATACACTTAAAAAAAAAAAAACAGCTGCGCATTTGTCATCCGTGTCCCCTTAATGACACCAAACAATTTCTCACGACAAACCTGAATCTAAACTGAAAATAAAGCCTTTGAATGCATTTCAGTAGGCAAACTTTTATGCCATTACTGAGGGGTCTGAGCACTTTTTGATAGTGGTACTAGAACTTGCAAGCAATTGAGAAGATATTGGGTTTTGCCTTTGAGAAGTTATTGGCCTTTCTTGAGAGGGACATTTTTATCAGTCAACCAGTACTCATTGGATTTGCAATACTCACAATCTGTATGTCCTTGTAAAGTTCCTAAATTAAGAAACAAACCAACAATCAATCCTTCATGCTTCTTGGTTCCTGAGGAACACTGATTTCTTCATCACGACAAGCAGAAATTCTCAACACAGTAGTTTTTACAATAACAATAACTGAATCCTGGCAATAAGCTGTAGGTTTTAAAACAGCATGTCTGAAATCTACAATGTAATTCATTAATTTTTATAGCCGATTGGATCAACATTAGGTTTATTTATTTTTATTTTGTAAAACACTGCTCCCTCCTGCTCAATAACAAGGACTTTCTAAGTGACTCACAAGATTAAAGGAATTTAAAATGCAATCATGATGACAAATAACTCCTACCATCTTAGATATCAAAACCACCTTCAACAAAAATGAGTGGCCCCATGGCTGAAACTCTTTTTAGCCACCCAAAGTCTATGAAAACAACTAGACTGTACACTTATTTCAGAAACCAAGCAAACCCAGTAACTCTACAGGGGGTTCCCTTTTGCCTCCACTGAGGCCATCCCCATTGGTGCTCAGTGGAGTAGCAAGGGAGAAATAGGGAAGACATAACACACTGCTGCACTTTCAAAAGTGATGTCAGTGTAATGTAGTGACACTCCAGGAATTTGTCTGATCTCAATGGTTTCCAACATAAAGTTCTGGGGAAATTCTAAAGCATTGTTGTCAAGCAGCAACATTACTTCCAGGTTCAACAACAACAGCATGTGACACTGTTTTGAAGTCTCCGCCCCTTCCGTTCCACTGCTCCATCCCACTGCTATGCAGAGCCTGGCTGGCAACCCTAACTATACATCAAGAGGCCTGTGAATCTGAATGGCAGCAGTAGCAGGGCTTTTTTTTTTTTTTTGAGGAAGAACACACAGGAATGCAGTTCCAGCTGGCTTATTATCAGGGGGTGTGGCCTGATATGCAAATGAGTTCCTGCTGGGCTTTTACTACAAAAAAAAAGCCCTGATGGTTAGGAATGAACAAAATGATAGTTCTGCCTTGTAGGAATATGTGTAGAAATTCATAAGCATAATAGGCAAGAAATGACTGGACACCTACAAGGATTCTACAAGTCATTCAGTCAATACATAGACAATTCAAAATACTCACTTTAAAAGCTGCAGCTGTCAGTCCAGTCTAAATATAAAAAGACAAATGGTTATATTTTTATACTTTTGGATACCTTATTTGAGGAAATTGTGTGTGTGTGGGGGGGGGGTGTAATCACAATGATATGTAGGAGCAGTTAGCCCCTGTTCAACCAAGGGCCAGTAAACATGAATTGGTGGTAGGGGGAGCTGCCCGGAACCACAGAATTCCAGAGCACCAGACTGGCCTAGAAAACCCTCCAAAGGTGACCTCTATCCGCAACAGGGTGTGTGCCTGTTTCTCATAAAGCTGAAGATCACTTACTAATATTTAACTAGCTCAGTCCATGTG